>NC_092778.1:21035470-21672824 GCF_047496795.1 Chiloscyllium punctatum | reverse complement strand
GGGGGGGAGAGAGAGAGAGAGACTGGGGGGGTGGGGGGAGAGAGAGAGAGAGAGACTGGGGGGGGTGGGGGGGAGAGAGAGAGAATGGGGGGGTTGGGGGGGGAGAGAGAGAGAGAGACTGGGGGGGTGGGGGGGAGAGAGAGAGAGAGAGACTGGGGGGGTGGGGGGGAGAGAGAGAGAGAGAGACTGGGGGGGGGTGGGGGGGGAGAGAGAGAGAGAGAGACTGGGGGGGGTGGGGGGGGAGAGAGAGAGAGAGACTGGGGGGGGTGGGGGGGGGAGAGAGAGAGAGACTGGGGGGGGTGGGGGGAGAGAGAGAGAGAGAGAGAGAGACTGGGGGGGGGTGGGGGGGGGAGAGAGAGACTGGGGGGGGTGGGGGGGGGAGAGAGAGAGAGAGACTGGGGGGGGTGGGGGGGGGAGAGAGAGAGAGACTGGGGGGTGTGGGGGGGGGAGAGAGAGAGAGAGACTGGGGGGTGTGGGGGGGGAGAGAGACAGAGAGACTGGGGGGTGTGGGGGGGGGAGAGAGAGACTGGGGGGGGGGGGGAGGAGAGAGAGAGAGAGAGACTGGGGTGGGTGGGGGGGGGAGAGAGAGAGAGAGACTGGGGGGGGTGGGGGGGGGAGAGAGAGAGAGAGAGAGACTGGGGGGGGTGGGGGGGAGAGAGAGAGAGACTGGGGGGGTGGGGTGGGAGAGAGAGAGACTGGGGGGTGTGGGGGGGGAGAGAGAGAGAGACTGGGGGGTGTGGGGGGGGAGAGAGACAGAGAGACTGGGGGGTGTGGGGGGGGGAGAGAGACAGAGAGACTGGGGGGTGTGGGGGGGGGAGAGAGACAGAGAGACTGGGGGGTGTGGGGGGGGAGAGAGACAGAGAGACTGGGGGGGTGTGGGGGGGGAGAGAGACAGAGAGACTGGGGGGGGTGGGGGGGAGAGAGAGAGAGACTGGGGGGGTGCGGGGGAGAGAGAGAGACTGTGGGGGGGGTGGGGGGGAGAGAGAGAGAGACTGGGGGGGTGCGGGGGAGAGAGAGAGACTGTGGGGGGGTGGGGGGGGGGAGAGAGAGAGAGACTGGGGGGGGTGGGGGGGGGGGAGAGAGAGAGACTGGGGGGGGTGGGGGGGGGAGAGAGAGAGAGACTGGGGGGGGTGGGGGGGGGAGAGAGACAGAGAGACTGGGGGGGGTGGGGGGGGGAGAGAGACAGAGAGACTGGGGGGGTGGGGGGGGGGAGAGAGACAGAGAGACTGGGGGGGGTGGGGGGGGGAGAGAGACAGAGAGACTGGGGGGGGTGGGGGGGGAGAGAGACAGAGAGACTGGGGGGTGTGGGGGGGGGAGAGAGACAGAGAGACTGGGGGGTGTGGGGGGGGGAGAGAGACCGAGACTGGGGGGTGTGGGGGGGGGAGAGAGACAGAGACTGGGGGGTGTGGGGGGGGGAGAGAGAGAGAGAGACTGGGGGGGGTGGGGGGGGGAGAGAGAGAGAGAGAGAGACTGGGGTGGGTGGGGGGGGGAGAGAGAGAGAGAGAGAGAGACTGGGGGGGGTGGGGGGGGGAGAGAGAGAGAGAGAGAGAGAGAGACTGGGGGGGGTGGGGGGGGGGAGAGAGAGAGAGAGAGAGAGAGAGACTGGGGGGGGTGGGGGAGAGAGAGAGAGAGAGACTGGGGGGGGTGGGGGGGAGAGAGAGAGAGACTGGGGGGGTGGGGGGGGGGAGAGAGAGAGAGACTGGGGGGGGTGGGGGGGGGGGAGAGAGAGAGACTGGGGGGGTGGGGGGGGGAGAGAGAGAGAGACTGGGGGGGGTGGGGGGGGGAGAGAGACAGAGAGACTGGGGGGGGTGGGGGGGGGAGAGAGACAGAGAGACTGGGGGGTGTGGGGGGGGGAGAGAGACAGAGAGACTGGGGGGTGTGGGGGGGGGAGAGAGACAGAGAGACTGGGGGGTGTGGGGGGGGGAGAGAGACCGAGACTGGGGGGTGTGGGGGGGGGAGAGAGACAGAGACTGGGGGGGGTGGGGGGGGGGAGAGAGAGAGAGAGAGAGACTGGGGTGGGTGGGGGGGGGAGAGAGAGAGAGAGAGAGAGACTGGGGGGGTGGGGGGGGGAGAGAGAGAGAGAGAGAGAGAGAGACTGGGGGGGGTGGGGGGGGGGAGAGAGAGAGAGAGAGAGAGAGAGACTGGGGGGGGTGGGGGGGGGGAGAGAGAGAGAGAGAGAGAGAGAGACTGGGGGGGGTGGGGGGGAGAGAGAGAGAGACTGGGGGGGGTGCGGGGGAGAGAGAGAGACTGTGGGGGGGTGGGGGGGGAGAGAGAGAGAGACTGGGGGGGGTGGGGGGGGAGAGAGAGAGAGACTGGGGGGGGTGGGGGGGGGAGAGAGAGAGAGACTGGGGGGGGTGGGGGGGGGAGAGAGAGAGAGACTGGGGGGGGTGGGGGGGGGAGAGAGAGAGAGACTGGGGGGGGTGGGGGGGGGAGAGAGAGAGCGACTGGGGGGGGGTGGGGGGGGGAGAGAGAGAGAGACTGGGGGGGTGGGGGGGGGAGAGAGAGAGAGACTGGGGGGGGTGGGGGGGGAGAGAGAGAGAGACTGGGGGGGGTGGGGGGGGGAGAGAGAGAGAGACTGGGGGGGGTGGGGGGGGGAGAGAGAGAGAGACTGGGGGGGGGGTGGGGGGGGGAGAGAGAGAGAGACTGGGGGGGGGTGGGGGGGGGAGAGAGAGAGAGACTGGGGGGGGGTGGGGGGGGGGAGAGAGAGAGAGACTGGGGGGGGGTGGGGGGGGGGAGAGAGAGAGAGACTGGGGGGGGTGGGGGGGGGGAGAGAGAGAGAGACTGGGGGGGTGGGGGGGGGAGAGAGAGAGACTGGGGGGGGGTGGGGGGGGGAGAGAGAGAGACTGGGGGGGGGTGGGGGGGGAGAGAGAGAGACTGGGGGGGGTGGGGAGAGAGAGAGACTGGGGGGGTGGGGGGGGAGAGAGAGACTGGGGGGGGTGGGGGGGGGGAGAGAGAGACTGGGGGGGGTGGGGGGGGGGAGAGAGAGAGAGACTGGGGGGGTGGGGGGGGGGAGAGAGAGAGAGACTGGGGGGGTGGGGGGGGGAGAGAGAGAGACTGGGGGGGGTGGGGGGGGGAGAGAGAGAGACTGGGGGGGGTGGGGGGGGGTAGAGAGAGAGACTGGGGGGTTGGGGGGGGGGGGAGAGAGAGAGACTGGGGGGGGTGGGGGGGGGGAGAGAGAGAGACTGGGGGGGGTGGGGGGGGGGGGGAGAGAGAGAGACTGGGGGGGTGGGGTGGGGGGGGGAGAGAGAGAGACTGGGGGGGTGGGGGAGAGAGAGAGACTGGGGGGGTGGGGAGAGAGAGAGACTGGGGGGGTGGGGAGAGAGAGAGACTGGGGGGGTGGGGAGAGAGAGAGACTGGGGGGGTGGGGGGGGAGAGAGAGAGACTGGGGGGGTGGGGGGGGGAGAGAGAGAGACTGGGGGGGGGTGGGGGGGGAGAGAGAGAGACTGGGGGGGTGGGAGAGAGAGAGACTGGGGGGGTGGGGGGGGGAGAGAGAGACTGGGGGGGGTGGGGGGGGGGAGAGAGAGACTGGGGGGGGTGGGGGGGGGGAGAGAGAGAGAGACTGGGGGGGTGGGGGGGGGGAGAGAGAGAGAGACTGGGGGGGTGGGGGGGGAGAGAGAGAGACTGGGGGGGGTGGGGGGGGGAGAGAGAGAGACTGGGGGGGGTGGGGGGGGGTAGAGAGAGAGACTGGGGGGTTGGGGGGGGGGGAGAGAGAGAGACTGGGGGGGGTGGGGGGGGGGAGAGAGAGAGACTGGGGGGGGTGGGGGGGGGGAGAGAGAGAGACTGGGGGGGTGGGGTGGGGGGGGGAGAGAGAGAGACTGGGGGGTGGGGAGAGAGAGAGACTGGGGGGGGTGGGGAGAGAGAGAGACTGGGGGGTGGGGAGAGAGAGAGACTGGGGGGGTGGGGAGAGAGAGAGACTGGGGGGTGGGGGGGGAGAGAGAGAGACTGGGGGGGTGGGGGGGGGAGAGAGAGACTGGGGGGGTGGGGGGGGAGAGAGAGAGAGAGACTGGGGGGGTGGGGGGGGGGAGAGAGAGACTGGGGGGGTGGGGGGGGGAGAGAGAGAGACTGGGGGGTTGGGGGGGGGGAGAGAGAGAGACTGGGGGGGTGGGGGGGGGGAGAGAGAGAGACTGGGGGGGGTGGGGGGGGGAGAGAGAGAGACTGGGGGGGTGGGGTGGGGGGGGGAGAGAGAGAGACTGGGGGGGTGGGGAGAGAGAGAGACTGGGGGGGTGGGGGGGGGAGAGAGAGACTGGGGGGGTGGGGGGGGGAGAGAGAGACTGGGGGGGGGTGGGGGGGGAGAGAGAGAGAGAGAGACTGGGGGGGGTGGGGGGGAGAGAGAGAGAGAGAGACTGGGGGGGTGGGGGGGGGGGAGAGAGAGACGGGGGGGTGGGGGGGGGGAGAGAGAGACGGGGGGGTGGGGGGGGAGAGAGAGAGAGAGACTGGGGGGGTGGGGGGGGGAGAGAGAGAGAGAGAGAGACTGGGGGGCGTGGGGGGGGAGAGAGAGAGAGAGAGAGAGAGAGACTGGGGGGGTGGGGGGGGGGAGAGAGAGACTGGGGGGGTGGGGGGGAGAGAGAGAGAGAGAGAGACTGGGGGGGGTGGGGGGGGGAGAGAGAGAGAGAGAGAGAGAGAGAGAGAGAGAGACTGGGGGGGTTGGGGGGGAGAGAGAGAGAGACTGGGGGGGTTGGGGGGGAGAGAGAGAGAGAGACTGGGGGGGTTGGGGGGGGAGAGGGAGAGAGACTGGGGGGGTTGGGGGGGGAGAGGGAGAGAGACTGGGGGGGTTGGGGGGGGAGAGAGAGAGAGAGACTGGGGGGGTTGGGGGGGAGAGAGAGAGAGACTGGGGGGGTTGGGGGGGGAGAGAGAGAGAGACTGGGGGGTTGGGGGGGGGAGAGAGGGAGAGACTGGGGGGGTTGGGGGGGAGAGAGGGAGAGACTGGGGGGGTTGGGGGGGGAGAGAGGGAGAGACTGGGGGGGTTGGGGGGGAGAGAGGGAGAGACTGGGGGGGTTGGGGGGAGAGAGGGAGAGACTGGGGGGGTTGGGGGGGAGAGACTGGGGGGGTTGGGGGGGAGAGAGGGAGAGACTGGGGGGGTTGGGGGGGAGAGACTGGGGGGGTGGGGGGGGAGTGGCGGGAAGAGAGAGACTGGGGTGTTGGGGGTGGAGTGGCGGGAAGAGAGAGACTGGGGTGTTGGGGGTGGAGAGGCGGGGAGAGAGAGACTGGGGGGGTGGGGGGGGGGAGAGAGAGAGAGAGAGAGAGAGACTGGGGGGGTGGGGGGGGGGAGAGAGAGAGAGAGAGAGAGAGACTGGGGGGGGTGGGGGGGGAGAGAGAGAGAGAGAGAGACTGGGGGGGGTGGGGGGGGAGAGAGAGAGAGAGAGAGACTGGGGGGGGTGGGGGGGGAGAGAGAGAGAGAGAGAGACTGGGGGGGGTGGGGGGGAGAGAGAGAGAGAGAGAGACTGGGGGGGGTGGGGGGGAGAGAGAGAGAGAGAGAGACTGGGGGGTTGGGGGGGGGAGAGAGAGAGAGAGACTGGGGGGTTGGGGGGGAGAGAGGGAGAGACTGGGGGGGAGAGAGGGAGAGACTGGGGGGGAGAGAGGGAGAGACTGGGGGGGTTGGGGGGGAGAGAGGGAGAGACTGGGGGGGTTGGGGGGGAGAGAGGGAGAGACTGGGGGGGTTGGGGGGGAGAGAGGGAGAGACTGGGGGGGTGGGGGGGGAGTGGCGGGGAGAGAGAGACTGGGTGTTGGGGGGGGAGTGGCGGGGAGAGAGAGACTGGGGTGTTGGGGGTGGAGAGGCGGGGAGAGAGAGACTGGGGGGGGTGGGGGGGGTACGCTAAGTAACACACAATGTTTTCTTTGTATTGAAGGTAACAAACAGAAAATATCCCAAGCTGAAAGAAGTCGATGATGTGTTAGGTGGAGCTGCTGCTTGGGAAATGTTGACTCTACCGCAGGTAAGAATTAAAACAACTTGTGGTCACACGCAAGATGCGGATGGTGAATACCAATTATTGTACTATAATATGTTGTTGTCATGGTGTAACATTGCCTATAGAGATCTATAGCTTTTAAAAGATAATTGAAAATTCTAGTTTATTGCTCAGAAAATGATGCATTGAGATTTCACGTTTTAAAACGTGTATTTTAAGAAATGAGTGAAGTTACTTAATTAAACATCTCTTTGTAGACAACTTGTGCCTTAACCCACAGAATGGAGTGCAATACAGAAAAAAACACATTTCAAACATATACTTTACACTATCCTTCATGTAGGCGTTAAATATTCCCAGGATCAATTCAAAGTGATACTGGGCCACTGGAGTTAATGCAAAATACTGCAGATGCTGTAGAGCTGAACTAAAAACAGTGCTGGAGATACCTGAATCATTTCCATTTACCATTACCATTGAGACTGACACTTTATCTGTACCTTTTCTCTCCTTCCATGCACATTCGCTCCTTCTTTTATTCTGGACAGCTTTTCCTACTTGTTCCTTCTCTCATTTTCAATGACGTAACAACTATCACTTTTCCAGCCACCTTCAGTTCTGAAGAAGTCACATAGACTTGAACTTTTACCATTTTACTCTCTGCAGGAACTGTCAGATGTGAATTTCTTCAACATTTTGATTTTATTCTTACCCCGAGAAATAAGTTCCTTTATAATTTTTCTGGAGACACACTTTCTGTAGCCCGCACTAAATGGTTCTTCCAGGCTCACATTAGCTCCCTGTGAATTTAATCTTTTCTACCTGAGCATGATTCCAATGTAGTAAACATTTTTGGACTTTTTGGTTACTAGCTCCCTAAATCTTAGAAACAGGCAGATCATAGAGTCATAGTCATAGGGATGTGCAGCACAGAAACAGATCCTTCGGTCTGAATCGTCCATGCTGACCAGATATCCTAACCCAATCTAGTCCCATTTGTCAGCATTTGGCCCATATCCTTCCAAACCCATCCAGATGCCTTTTATATGATGCAATTGTGGAGAAAGTGAGGACTGCAGATGCTGGAGATCAGAGCTGAAAATGTGGTGCTGGAAAAGCACAGCAGGTCAGGCAGCATCTGAGGAGCAGGAAAATCGACGTTTCAGGCAAAAGCCCTTCATCAGGGATCGATCAAGATCCCATTGTAGTTTGAGGTAACCTTAGAAAAGTAAAACAGTCCATAACATGTATGCATCTTTAACAGTGATAATGTGAGAGAAATGTAAGTTTAGAGCCAAATAGTGGTTGGACATACCACACAGAATGTACCCAACTGCGGACCAGACAGGTCAAGAGAGATCCCATGGATTTCCCAGCAGCCCAGCCAGATGTTAGTGACACTGCAGGCACCAGTGTCTTCCCCATACAGAAATAACTCTGAATTGCTCTCCGAGCTACTCTGACAGGCTGTTTCAAAACTGAGCACACCTAGATAATTCAGCCTCTCCTTCTGAGAGTACTGTTGCCTGGGACAGGTTGACTAGGTTAGGTCTGTGCTTTCTTGAATTTAGGGGAATGAGGGGTGACATTATTGAATCATATAAGATTCTTAAGAGGCTTGGCAAGGTAGATGCAGAAAGGTTGTTTTCCCTCTGTGGGGAGTGTGTGGGACCAGAGGACGTTATCTCGAAATGAGGGGTCATGCAATTAAGGCAGATGAGTAAGTTTTTTCTGAAGGTGGTGAATCCATTGAATTATTTACTACAGAGGGCTGTGTCATTAAGTATATTGAGGCCTGAGAATTTTTAATCAGTAAGGGACTTGAGGGATATTGGGTAGAGGATTGACTGACTGGCAGAAGGACGGGAGTTGATATAAGAGGTGTCTTTTATGTGATGGTAGCTGGTGACTAGTGGAGTTCCACAGGGGTCAGTGTTGGGATCACAGCCATTTACTTTAACGGTCTGGATGAAGGAACTGAGGGCATTGTTGCTAAGTTTGCAGATGACACAAAGATAGGTGAAGGGACAGGGAGTGTTGAGGAAGTAGGAAATTGCAAAAGGACTTGGAGACACAAGGAGAGTGAGCAAAGAAGTGGTCAAACACAGACAGTGTAGGAGAGTGTGAGGGTATGCACTTTAGTAGGAAGAATAGAGGTGTAGACTATTTAGTAAATGGAGAAAGTCTTCAAAATATGAAGCCCAAAAAGACTTGGGAGTCCTGCTTCAGGATTCTGAAGGTTAACGTGTAGGTTCATCTGGCAGTTAGGAAGGCAAATGCAATGTTAGCATTCATTTCAAGAGGGCTAAAATACAAAAGCAGAGTTGTGCTGTATAAGGCACTGGTGAGACAGTGTTTGGAATATTGTGAGCAGTTTTGGGCCCTGTATCTAAGAAAGGATGTGCTGGTCTCGGAGGGAGTCCACTGGAGGTTTACAAGAATGATGTCGGGGTTGAAGGGCTTGTCATATAAGGAGCGGTTGAGGACTCTGGGTCTGTACTTGATGGAGTTTAGCAGGATGAGGAGGGTTCTCACTGAAACTTACAGAATACTGAGAGGCCTGGATAGAGTGGATATGGAAAAGATGTTTCTACTAGTCGGAGAGACTAGGATTCAAGGACACAGCCCCAAAGTGAAGGGATCTTTGATCTGAGATGAGGAATTTCTTCAGCCAGTGGTGAATCTGTGGAACTCATTGCTGCAGAGGTCTGTGGAGGCCATATTGTTTGAGTATATTTCAGACAGAGATAGGTTCTTGACTAGTAAGGGGGACTAAGGATTCCAGGGAGAAGGCAGGAGAATGGGTTTGAGAGACATATCAGCCATGAATGAATGCTGGAGATAACTTGACCAAATGGCCTAATTCTGTGCCTTGGTCCTAGCTCAAAGAGAAACTAATAGTAGGTTACCATTTACTGTAAGGGGAATTTAATACCAAGGGAGGGAGTTTGGCTTCAAGTCTACAATGCACTGAAAGTGAGTCACAGAGGGTCATGGTCTTTGGAAGTCTGTTCCTGAAAAGGGATAGATTATTGCTAAGCAAGGGGGTTACAGCTAGGTAGATTTGAGGTTAGAAACATAGAAAGAATACAGCGCAGTACATGCCCTTTGGCCCTCGATGTTGCGCCGATCCAAGCCCACCTAACCTAAATAGCCCACTATCCTCCATATACCTATCCAATGCCCGTTTAAATGCCCATAAAGAGGGAGAGTCCACACTGCTACTGGCAGGTTACAATTAGATCAGCCCAGATTAGTCATCCGGCACCCCCACAAGTGAGTTTGAGACCCACCATGGCAGATGGTAAAACCTGAATTGAATAAAAGTTCAGAATAAAAAAACTTAACTAATGCCCACCGTGAATTAAGTGTTGATTACTGGAGCAGGAAGTTCAGAGAAACAAGAGACTTCGTCAGTTGTCTCTGTGTAAGAAGAGCTTGTTCAAAGCATATGGTCAGAATAAGCTGCAAGGTCGGAGTTCGAGAGCCTTCACCAGAGTGAGACTTGAGACAGAGTATGTAAGTGAGAACTTGGTTCAAAGTGGGAATTCAGAGCAGAGGGGAAAAGGCGTGCATTAATTAAAGTTTACTCTCCGAAATCAAGTCTCAACACCTGGGTGTTGACAGTGCAGGGAAAGCATCTGATGGGGGAGTAGGTTTGGTCAGTATTGCCAATCTTTTTAAAGTGTAAATTGTATATTTAGTTTTTTATGTTTAGGTCTCCAGAGTTCTTGTCTCTCTTTCTGAGACGTAGCCTGTTAGTTTATTGTAGTGCATCTGTACTTTAAAGATAACAAATAGGTTTTAGAATTACAGGATGCCAAGTTAGAAGGGCCGTGTGGAATGTGCTTACTGCTATAACTATGAAGCCATGGACATTCCATGTGTGACAGACACAGAACATCTGCACAACGTATCACAGCTGTGCCAATTTGAACTCTGGGCTTTGGAACTTGAGCATTTGTGAAAAAGAAGACTGTTAAGGATAGCACAGATAGGGAAGTAGTCACGTAGATTTTACAAGTGTTACTGTCAGAGAGGGAATGGGTGACTACCAACCAGACTGAGAAAACCAAGCAGGTAGTGCAGGAGTCCCCTGGATCAATTGTGCTTTCTAATTGGTATTCCACTTTGGAAACTGGTAAGGATGTGGTTCCTTGAGGAAGTGCAATCTGAGCCAAGCCCATGGCACCCCGAGTGACTCGGCTGTACACAGAGGAAGAAGAAGAATGGCAGAACAATAGTAGTAGGTTATTGTCATTGTCATGTGGATCAGACAGGCATTTCTGTAGCGTGAAACATGACGCCAGCATGGCACATTACCTGCTGGCATAGTTTTACTCAGGACATCCTCTGACAGAGGGGGATTAGCCAGACATTGTGGTCTACATTGGCACCAGCGATATAGGTAGGAGGAAGAATGAGGTATTTAAAGCAGATCTCAGGGAATTAAGTAAGTTAAATCAGGACTTTGAGCAGTAATCTCAAGATAACTTCCTGCATGTGCGAGTGAGCATAAGGACGGGGGTGTTGATCAATTGAATACGTGACTGGAGACCTGAGAGAGCATCAGATTTCTGAGGAATTGGGCCTGTCTTTGGAGCAGTTGGCACCTGTATAAGCTGAATGTGTTGTACCTTCATAGACTGGGGCTAATATCACCATGGAGATTTGCTCGTGTTGTTGGAGGATGGGTTTAAGCTAACTTCTCAAGATAGGAACCTGAGTGGTAACTCGAATTGGAAGGAAGCATTGTTGGTAACCGAGTACAACAGTCCCCCATAGGAAACTAGTTAGAGAAATTAAAACATGAGATAGGAAGTAATGTACTGGCATGATTTAATGATTAACTAACAGACTAAAAGCAGAGTGTAGGAATAAATGTGTCTTTGCAGTGTTGGCAAGCTATGAGTAGTCGGGTGTCACAAGCCTCAGTACGTGGGGTCCTAGTTATTGACCATATTTGGGGATCAAATATAATATTTCCAAATCTGTAGATGCTGAGTGGAAATATGTATGAGAAAGATGTCAAAAAACTTCAGGAGGGTTTGGACAGGAATATAAAGGGTTAAAATAAAATTGAGGTAATCCCACTTTGGTAGGACAAACAAATGTGCAGTGAATTTCTTAAATGGTCAGAAATCTCTGAAGGCTAACAGTTAGCCTTCACTGTAAGAGGATTTGTGTAAGAGAGTAATCATGTCTGTCTTCAGTTATATAGGAGTTTGGTTAGACTGCAACTGGAGATCTGTTGCTTTACTTATCTAAGAAATCATATTGCCATAGAGGGAATGCAACAAAGGTTCACCAGATTTCTCCCTGGGATGGCAAGACCATTCACTGAAGAAAGATTGGGAAAACTGGGCCTGTATTCTGTAGAGTTTTGAAGAATGAAAATTGGAATTTCCAAAATACTAAAAAAAAGAGACACGAGGAAGATGCAGCTAAGATGGCTCCTCTGGTTAACATATTTAGAACCAAGGAGTTCAGTTTAAACATAAGGCGGATACCAACTGGGCCTAAGTCAAGGAGAATTGGTTTCCTCAAGAAAGTTGTGAACTTTGGAATTCTCTACCGCAGAGGCTGTGGAAGCTAGTTTGAGTAAGTTTGAAGGTAGAAATTGAAGGGAGGTGGGTTCAGATTTTTGAGACATTGGGACCAGTTCTGGGGGAGGTGCGACTATTACAAATTGGATGGTCTACACCTGGGCTGGACTGGAACCAATGTCCTTGGGGGTGCTTTTGCTAATGCTGTTGGGGTGGGTTTTAAACTAATGTGGCAGGGGGGTGGGAGCCAAATGAGGTTCATGGACAGTAAGGAGGCAGTAACTAAAGCCTGTAAGGAACTAGATAATGAAGTCAGCGTGACTAAGGGGAAAGAGTAGACAGGGAGAAGATGATGAACGCAAAGGGACAGGTGGTCTGAGATGCATTTGTTTTAATGTGAGAAATGTAGTAGGTAAGGCAGATGAACTTGGGGCTTGGATTAGTACCTGGGAGTATGTTATTGCTATTACTGAGACTTGGTTGAGGGAACGGCATGATTGGCAACTAAATGTCCCAGGATATCGATGCTTCAGGCGGGATAGAGAGGGAGGTAAAAGGGTTGGTGGAGTTGCATTACTGGTTTAAAGATATCACAGCTGTGCTGAGGGAGGGCACTATGGAGAACTCGAGCAGTGAGGCAATATGGGCAGAGCTCAGAAATAGGAAGGGTGTGTAAAAATGTTGAGGCTGTGCTATAGCCCTCCTAACAATGAGCATGAGATATAGGTGCAAATATGTAAACAGATCATGGAAAGATGTAGGAGCAACAGGGTACTGGTGAAAGGAGATTTTAATTTTTCTCAACATTGACTGGGATTCACTTGGTGTTAGAGGTCTAGGTAGAACAGAATTTGTAAGGAGCATCCAGAAGGGTTTTTTAGAGCAGTAATGTAAATAGTCCAACTCTGAAAAGGGCCATATTGGACTTGGAGTTGGGGAATGAGCCCAGTCGGGTGGTTGAAGTTTCAGTAGGGCATTGCTTTGGGATAGTGATCACATTTCTGTAAGTTTTAGAATACTCATGGACAAAGACAAGAGTGTTCCTTAAGGAAGAGTGCAAAACTGGGAGAAGGCCAACTATAGCAAAATTCAGCAGGAGCTGGGGAATGTGGATTAGAAGCGCTTGTTTGAAGATAAATATACATTGGATATGTGGGAGGCTTTTAAAGAGAGATGAATTAGAGTTCAGGAGAGACATGTTCCTGTGAAAATGAGGGATTGAAATGGCAAGATTAGGGAACCATGGATGACTGGTGAAATTATGAGATTAGCCAAGACGAAAATGAAAGCATACATAAGGTCTAAGCAACTAAAGACAGATGAAGCTTTGGAAGGATATCGGGAATGTAGGACCCATCTGAAATGAGAAATTAAAACGGCTAAAGGGGGTCATGAGATATCCTTAGTGAGCAGGGTTAAGGCAAATCCCAAAGCCTTGTATTTGTATATAATGAGCAAGAGGGTAACTAGAGAAAGGGTTGGCCACTTGAGGACAAAGGAGGAAAGTTATGCGTGGAGTCAGAGAAAATGGATGAGATTCTTAATGAATACTTTGTATCAGTATTCACTGAGGGGAGGTTAGGATGTTGAGGTTAGGGATAGATGTTTGATTACTCTAGGTCAAGTTGGTATAAGGAGGGAGGAAATGTTGGGTATTCTAAAAGGCATTAAGGTGGACAAGTCCCCAGGTCCGGATGGGATCTATCCCAGGTTACTGAGGGAGGCTAGAGAGGAAATAGCTGGTGCCTTGGCTTTGCAGCATCCTCGAACATGGGTGAGGTCCCAGAGGACTGGAGAATTGCTAATGTTTCCCCCTTGTTTAAGAAAGTAGCAGGGATACTCCAGGTAATTATAGACCGGTGAGCCTGACATCAGTGGTAGGGAAACTGCTGGATACGGAGGTTACTGAGGGATAGGATCAATTCCCATTTGGAAGAAAATGGGCTGATCAGTGATAGGCAACGTGGTTTTGTGCAGGGAAGGTCATGTCTTACCAATTTAGTAGAATTCTTTGAGGAAGTGACAAAGTTGATTGAGGGAATGGCTATAGATGTCATATACACGGACTTCAGTAAGGCATTTGATAAGGTTCCCCACAGTAGACTAATGGAGAAAGTGAAGTCTCATGGGACCCAGGGTGTTCTAGCTAGATGGATAGAGAACTGGCTGGGCAGCAGGAGATGTAGTAGTGGAAAGGAGTTCTTCAAAGTGGAGAACTGTGACTAGTAGTGTTCCACAGGGATCAGTGCTGGGACAACTGTTGTTTGTGATATACATAAATGATCTGGAGGGAGGTAAAGCTGGTCTGATTAGCAAGTTTGCAGAACACTAAGATTGGAGTAGCAGATGGTGAAGGGGACTGTCAGAGAATCCAGCAGAATATACATAGATTGGAGAGTTGGGTGGAGAAATGGCAGATGGACTTTAATCTGGGTAAATGCAAGGTGATGCATTTTTCAAGATCCAATTCAAGAGCGAACTATACAATAAATGGAAAAGTCCTGGGGCAAATTGATGTACAGAGAGATCTGGGTGTTCAGGTCCATTGTTCCCTGAAGGTGGCAATGCAGGTCTATAGGCATGCTTTCCTTCATCGAACGGGGTATTGATATGAGAGTTGGCAGGTCATGTTATAGTTGTATAGGACTTTGGTTCAGCCACATTTGGAATACTGCGTACAGTTCTGGTTGCCACATTACCAAAAGTATGTGGATGCTTTGGGGAGGTTCACCAGGATGTTGCCTGGTATGGAGGGTGCTAACTATGAGGAGAGGTTGAGTAGATTAGGATTATTTTCATTAGAAAGACAGAGGTTGAGGGGGACCTGATTGAGGTCTACAAAATCATGAGAGGTATAGACAGGGTGGATAGCAAGAAACTTTTTCCGCAGAGTGGGGGACTCAATTAGGGGTCATGAGTTCAAAGTGAGAGGGGAAAAGTTTAAGGGAGATATGTGTGGAAAGCTCTTTACGCAGGGGGTGGTGGGTGCCTGGTGGTTGCCAGTTTAGGTGGTAGGCTCAGGTACGATAGCATCATTTAAGATGTGTCTAGACAGATACATGAATGGGCAGGGAGCAAAGGGATACAGATCCTTAGAAAATAGGCGGCAGGTTTAGATAGAGGATCTGGATCGGCACAGGCTTGGAGGGCCTGTTCCTGTGTTCGAATTTTCTGTGTTCTTTGAAGCTTAATGACAGCACCCTCCAAATCCTTACCTCTGTCCAGCTGCCTGTTTCCATTATTTTGTCCAATCGTAGCCAAAGTATCATTTACAATGGTTTCTTGCTTCTACTCGAGTGTTGCCCAAAGGTGTTTTATTAGACCTATCCTCCTCAACATCTAGCTGCATGTTGGCACAGTAGTTGCTTTCACATGCATGTTCATGACACCCAGCTCCTCCATCTCAACATGTCTCAACCCCTGCACTGATACCAAATTATCAGAGTGCTTATACCCAGCATTCAGTAACGGTAAAGCATAAATTTTCTCCTGTTAAACACTGGGAAGGCTGAAGCCATGGCATTTTGTTCCCACTCTTAAACTCCATTCCTGAGGCACCAACTCCAAGTCTATCCCTGGCAACTATCTGAAATTAAATAAGATTTAATTTAGTAGCTTGTTGAAGGCACATCATCTCAGTCCTAGGGTATTGGCGTTCCACAGGATAGATGCTATTATTCTGTTCAGAGATGTTAGGCCATGCATGTGGAGCAGGTGTAATTTGAACACAGACCTTCTGATTCATAGAGTGGGACTTTACCACTGTGGAGACAAGAGTCCCATGTTCTTCAACCGAACTACCTGCAGTTCTTTCATCATTGACCTATTCTCCATTATAAGGTCAGAAGTAAGGTTATTTGCTGACAATCACACAATATTCAGCACAATTTGCAACTTAGATACTGAAGTAGCCTGTGTTCATATATGTGAAGAACTGGGCAATGTTCAGATCTGGGATAATAAGTGGCAAATAATATTCACACTACACAAATGTGTCAATAACCATCTCCAACAAGGGACTGTCTACCTTTAATATTAAATTGCATTTGTGTTGGTGCTCTTTCTCTTGGAGAGGTTTTGCCACAGTGCTGCAGGAAGATCTGCTTCAGAAGCAGTGAGTAAATGGCTTTAAGCGCCTTGCATGTTTAGAAGCATGAATGGGTGGAGTCAGGTTCACACAGACTTGGGGTTTTAGTTTTGCTTTCAGTTGGGTTTTGGAGTTTGGAGTTTGCTGTTGAAGCTGCTAGATACAGCTCTCTCTCTCTCCGATGCTAGACTGTTCCTGTCTCATGGACTGGAGAGGGCACATGAGAAGATTGTTTTGCTGAATTTGCCTTTGCCAAGGGTGGGTTTGAGATGCTGTTATAATGGGACAGTTGATAATTAAATATTTAAAGTATGATAGAGTTACCAATTCTTCTTTTGTTTGTATTTTAACTGTTGTGAGAATAAAGTGTGATTTACTTCAAGTCTAGTGGTGGACCAGTTGAATCACAATTGGAACACAGCCCCTTACATTTGTCTTTAAATAAAATAAGTAGTTAGAGTTTGGGCGGTGGGGAGGGGAGATACTGTCATAGGCTATCAGTGTCTTAGGAATAGCCATTGACCAAATACTTAACTGGGCTAGGAATTCTGCAGTGAGTAACTCTCTGTCCACCATCTACAAGTCACAGGTTAGGAGTGTGATGAAATACTCTCCTCTGAGTAAAGCTCCAATAACACATTTAGGTAAAAGTAGCTGATTTGATTGTCTCGACTCCATTTTATTACCCTAAATATTCATTATCTACTGCCAATGCTCAGTGTGCTTAAAAGGTACACTACAGTTAACTGCCCTTGGCAAACCTATGGTCCGTACCGGTGAGGACAGTAGATGCATAGAAATACCACCTGCAAGTTCTTCTCCAAGCCACTCACCACCCTGACTGGGGATTATTTCATCAATACCACATCTGTGGTTAATATATCCCCTATGATAGGGGTGCTATAACTGCTCACCACTGCCTTCCCTGGGGTAATTATAGATGGACAATAAATGCTGGCCTTGCCAGCGACACTCAGCCCAGTTTTTGCCAGGGGGGTAAGAATCTTTTAAAGTTTTACTGTGATGGTCATACAGCATGGAGACAGGCCGTTTGGCCCAAACTCTATGTGTACCACCCTCTGTGAAAAAGTTGCCCCTGAGGTTCCCATTTATTCTTTCTCCTCTTACCTTAAACTGATGCCCTCTAGTCCTTTATTCAGACTGGGCGCATTCACTCTATCCATGCCTCTCATGATCTTATACACCTCTATAAGGTTCTCACCTCAGTCTCCGATGGTCTAAAGGAAAAGTCCTAGCTTGTCCAACCTCTCCCTATAAACTCATACCTTTGTGTCCAGGGAACGTCCTTGTAAATTTCTTCTGCAGTCTTTCCAGTTTAATAACGTCCATCCTATGACAAGGTGACCAAAACTGAACACAGTACTCCAAGTGCAGCCTCACCGATATCCTGCAACATAACTTCCCAACTTCTAAACTCAGTGCCCTGACTAATGAAGACCAATATGCCAAAAGTCATCTTCACTGCGACTCCGCTTTCAGAACTGTGTACCTGAACTCGAAGATCCCTCTGCTCCACGACACTCTAAGGCTTTACCATTCACCGTGAAACTCCTACCTTGATTTTACTTTCCAAAATGCAAGACCTCAAACTTATCTATATCAATCTCCATTCCTTGGTCTACTTCCCCAGCTGATTAATCTCTGATAACCTTCCTCAGTGTCCACGATTCCACCTATTTCGGTGAAATCTGCAAACTTACTAATCATGCCTTGTACATTCTCATCCAAATCATTGATATAGATAATAAACAGCAGTGGACCCAGCATCGACCTCTGAGGCACTCCACTAGTGATAGGCCTTCAGTCTGATAAGCATCCTTCCAGTATTACCCTTTGCTTCTTACTATCAAGCCAATTTGCAAGCTCCTCCATGTGATCTAACCTTCCAGAGCAGCATAGTGTGGAACCTGATTAAAGGCCTTCCTGAAATTCACAGACTACCGCCCTGGCAACCAAAGAACTAACGAATGTGAGGCATGCTCTCCCACTCGCAAAGCTGTGCTGACTACTCTTTATCAAACCCTGTCTTTCCAATCCCTCAGAATTTTCTCAAGTAGCTACCTACTACAGATGTTATACTTTTTTTTCTAGCTCTATATAAATCACTCTGCAGGCCTTCATCCCTATTTCTACCTGTGTCATTTGTGTCAATGTGCATAATGACTCCTGGCTGTTCACCCTCCCCCTTGAGAACATTCTGCAGCCACTGAGACATCTTGGACCCCAACACCTGGGAGGCAACACACCATCCTGGATTCTCTTTGCAGCCATAATCTCCTGTTTGTCCCCCTACCCATAGAGTCTCCTAAAGTCTTGTTTACCTTTACCGTTTCCTATTCTGCACCAGAGCCAGTCATAGTGCCATCGATCTGGCTACTATTGGAGGTGTAGTGGACAAACAAGGTTACCTCAGATTACAACAGAACCTTGATCAGATGGATCAATGGGCTGAGAAGTGGCAGATGGAGTTTAATTTGCATTCTGAAAAAGCAAATCAGAGCATGTCCTATACACTTAATGGGAAGGTCTGAGGTAGTGTTGCTGAACAAAGACCTTGGAATGCAAGTTCATGGCTCTTTGAAAGTGGAGTTGCAGGTAGATAGGATAGTGAAGAAGGGGTTTGGTATGCTTTCCTTTATTGGTCAGAGTATTGAGTACAGGAGCTGGGAGGTCATGTTGTGGCTGGACAGGACATTGGTTAGGCCATTGTTGGAAGATTGCATGCAATTCTGGTCTCCTTCCAATTGGAAAGATGTTGTGAAACTTGAAAGGGTTCACAAAAGGTTTATAAGGATGTTGCCAGGGTTGGAGGATTTGAGCTGCAGTGAGGGGCTGTTTTCCCTGGAGCGTCGGAGACTGAGGGGTGACCTTATAGAGGTTTATAAAATCATGAGGGGCATGGATAGGATAAATAGACAAAGTCTTTTCCCTGGGGTGTGGGAGTCCAGAAGTAGAGGGCATAGGTTTAGGGTGAGAGGGGAAAGATAAGAGATCTAAGGGGCAACTTCACATACAGGGTGGTACGTGTATGGAATGAGCTGCCAGAGGAAGTGGTGGAGGCTGGTACAATTCAAAAGACATCTGGACCGGTATATGAATAGAAGGGTTGAGAGGGATATGGGCCAAGTGCTGGCAAATGGGATTAGATTAGGTTGGGATATCTGATTAGTATGGAAGAGTTAGACTAAAGGGTCTGTTTCCATGCTGTACATCTCTATGACTTTATGCTGCTTTCCCCTGAACGGTCATGCCCCCAACACTATCCAAAATGGTATACTTTGAGGGTAATGGCCATAGGGGATTCCTGCACTCTGTCTACTCCCTTTGCCTTTCCTCGTGTGACAAACCTCACTAAAACTCTTATGAAACGCTCAGCATCTCGGATGATCCGGAGTGCATCCAGCTCCCTAACACTGTCTCCAAGGAACTGCAGCTAAGTGCACTTCCCACAGACATAGTTGTCAGGAACAATGCAAGTCCCTGAGCTCCCACATCCTGCAGGAGGAACATATGACTGCCCTGCCATCTTAACTGCTGTAAAACTAAAAAGGAAAGTTAAAAGGACTTTAGCTGAGCTTACCTGTACTTTTTGCTGAGTTAAGCAAAGCCTTGACTTTTAAATCCTCAGCCTCGTTTCAAATCCCTTATTTCACTCCTTTGTATCTTTTATAAATATTCTCTAACCAACTTATGCACTGTCACCCATTATCCAATTGGCTTCCCTTTCAGATGTCATCTTGCTGCCCTAATATAGTCTGGCCAGGTGTTTCATTTTGCATCCTTAAAAGGTGCTTATGAATGCGGAATCTGGTCAGTGAAGTAGATTAGGAAGAGCTTTATTATACACTGATAAGACTACTCGCACGTGAATTGCATATAATAGGTAATAAGTGTACCGTGTTGACCTCAGTCTTACAACTATCCAACTTTTTCTTTCCCCTGTGTTTTTGTAGAAGCCTGTCCCAAATGTGAACACCCTAGAGCATATTTCATGCAAATACAAACCAGGTCTGCAGATGAACCCATGACTACGTTTTACAAGTGCTGCAATCCAGACTGTGGACATCGATGGAGGGACTAAGTTTTATTCATGCTGAATCCTAACATTTGTGAACTGAAGATATTTTGAATGATGTATATTGTACTCAATTTACTGGATTTGTAACTGTGGTTAGCAGCCGTATTTGATTTGTTTTTCTCAAGCTTTAATTCAGTTGCTATGAAAATTTCTAAACTAACATTGTAGGAGATTACTACCAATGATTTCAGAATTTATTAAAATAAAATTGACTGCTTCTCTTTGTAGTCCTGATAACTGCTAGAATAGAACTTGGGAAAAAAAAGTTGGATATGACCATTTGCAATTAGTGGGGATTTTATGATGAATAAGAGAACATTTTACTTTCCTATCCCTCAACTATTAAGTACATACAAAGATTAATGACATAAGGGGTTTAAAAACAATGAAATATTTATAAGCTTGAAGCACCCTAAACACACTTATTATGACTTCTTGTAAGGGAGTGGATTGGTAACAGTAAATTGGATGTTTTTTGATACTTTGTCATCTACATCACCTTAAACCAGTCTAGAGGTGACTCTGTTTGCCACTGGGCAACATTAAGCAAATGGCAAAATGCCTGATTGCAGAGAGAGGTTCTAGGTAGAAATGGATATCAAGGTAGAAGAGTAATGGGAAATAATTAAAAAGATAACTTGGCTTCGAGGCTTTCCATTCAGCTCTCGGTTTACACTAAGACATCTGTGGTATAAATGGAAATGCCTTCCTTGTGTAGCATGGTATTTAATTTCTTTGACATTCCTGACTGTGGGATGTTACGTGAAATGTACTAAATTTTATGGTCAACATTTGCTGTCTTAGCTTTGAACTAGTGAATGTAATATGTACTTGTTTCTATTAAATTGCACAGGAAATTCTAATTTATTTACAAAAATATTTAACATGAACAAAATGTAAATGTTTGTTGATATGTAGGTAACTGAGGGGCATGGATAGGATAAATAAAGTATTTTCCCTGGGGTCAGGGAGTCCAGAACTAGAGGGCATAGGTTTAGGGTGAGAGGGGAAAGATATAAAAGAGACCTAAGAGGTAACTTTTTTTAAAAAAGAGGGTGGTACGTGTATGGAATGAGCTGCCACAGGAAGTGGTAGAGGCTAGTACAATTGCAGCATTTAAGAGGCATTTGGATGGGTATATGAATAGGAAGGGTTGAGGGATATGGGCCAGGTGCTGGCAGGGGTACTAGATTGGGTTGGGATATCTGGTCGGCATGGACGGGTTGGACCAAAGGGTCTGTTTCCATGCTGTACAACTTTATGACTCTGACTCTAGTATGCATCCCAAACATGCTGCTGCAAATAGGACAGAATACCAGAGTTTTTAAACAAGTTATTGGCTCAGGATTTCCTCTCCATACACATTTAGCTCCTTTATTGTAATAAAAGGACGGAGTGCGGTTATGAAACAAAGGCATGCACAGATTCAGCATTGGATAATTCCACAGGAGCAAGAGTAAGGCATTCTGCTCTGCTGTTCAATATGGTCACGGGTTGATCAACCACCTCCATATCCTTATGCCATTTAGCCAAGAAAAGATCAGAAGAGCTTCACATCAAAATTGTGCCATTAGCATTTAATAATCTCCAATGTGTATATACCCATTTCTACATGAGAATGCATGAACATGTACACTGTAGGAATGTTTAAACAATCAGCTTGTACACAAAAGCTGTCTCAACCAATAATGGTTTGAGTTACAGAAAATAGCCACTTGGCAATTAAGATATTTCCAGCAAGAACTTTGTGCATATCACCACTTTCAACTAGAACAAAAGAATGCTTTTTAGAACAGATTTGCAAACATGATCATATCACTTAAAAGACCAAAAGGAGATCGGATACAAAAGATTTAAACTCAGACATTATAGGACCAAGAATCAATTTTTCCTGGCTCATTCCATGTGAAAGGTGATGAAGGCAAGTAAATGTTGGCTTTGCATATCTTTAAAAAGACAAGAATTCATGCAAATAGTGCAAAACAAAATTACCATATGTTTCAGAATTTAATTTGTGTTACCATGTATGCTTTAACATAAATAGTTAATTAAGCTTCAACTCAAAAGCTGTGTTACTTAATTACAAATTAGATTATTTTTAGTCAACCTATTTTTAAAGGAAATGTATTTTAGTTACCCAGGCAGCATCCTTGTGAAACAGTTAAGATCTAATGCTGTATTAAGACACAGTATGAAACAATTAAATCTCTCCCACCCACGTGATCACCAACAAATCAGTAAGATCGGGATGACTAAAAACTGCAATTTTGGGCTAAATAAACAATTACCTGTTTTGCCTCTTTTCAAAACCAACAACTTTCACAAATGCTTTAACAATGAGAAGTGGCCTACCAATGACCCCCACAAAACATATTCCATCTGAGAAAATAACCTGCATGGTATCCTTCCAATGCTGCACTTCAATTGATAAAACACAATTGGAGAACTATTGCATGTACGTTTAGTTTGCTTTGATAACTGCTAGATCTTGTGACAAAGGAGGAAGACAGTGTTTTGTCCTCCTGCTGTTGGTCTTTATAGCAATCTGAACTGAGACAACAAAACTGGTTGAAACATGGCTAATATCTAAAATAATTTGTTTCTTTAACCATCAAAAACCAATACATCTAACATTGACTACTTTTAATGCTAATTTGATGGCTAAATAACAGGCACATTAAAACACAAAGAACCAGATGCCTGGCCGACGTGGGCTTTGGCTACTGCTTCTTAAAGATAAATACATTTTCTAATAAGTGTCTTGTGTGTTGCCTCATTTGCTTTCAAAGCAGAATACATTTTGTAACAAATCTCTGCAATTATAATACTGGAGCAAAGTGGGAGATTCACATATGCTGCATTTAAGTTCTCAGCAAAGGCGATTGCAAGCTGCCAAAAATTGCACAAGCATCACAGTATAATATTACATTTACATTCGGAATATATCAAGATTTCTGCTCTGTACAATGTTTCAAAATGTTACTATAAAGAACATCAGGAAATCCTGGTACAGTTCTGTATTGTAACAGACAAAACCTCAAAAATAAAAAAACAAACTTCTACTGACCCACAAAATCTAAGCTCTGCATAATTAGTCATTCAAACATGGTAATTTTTAGAACCTCTGCTGTACACACTCCATCATTTGGGTTAAAAATGACTTCACTGGCTATCATTGCAATATAATTACAGTCAAAATCATTTGTGACAGTTTAGAACTTTCTGAACATTTGTTTAAAATTAGCAGTCTGGCAACAATCAACTGACAAGTATTAATACTGACATTTTAGCAAAACATTTTACTTCAAAAGTAAATACTGCCTTTCTAAAGCATGCCTTCATTGTACCATTCTCAATAATCTACATATCAACTTTTGAAATGTGGTGTTGAGATCTGTATCAGGATGGGTTTCTAAATAAAACTAAAACTTCAGTAGGATGCAAATGTAAAATTACTCAAATGCAAGAATATTACAACAAAACACATTCATGCATATGATTCCATTAAGAGGCATTTGGGATGACAGACAAAATTATATTGTCCCCTGGAGTTTCAAGTATAAAGCCACATGCCTGTGATAATTTCTACACAACATTTTAATGATTTATCAAATTGCATACTGAAAAATAAACAGAATGCATCACAAAAGTATCACTGTGGTGTGCAATGTTTTGGGCTAGAACCAGTTACCTTCCCTTAGTTTTTAAACACCATCAGCACAATGACCAAATATGCATATATAAATACTGAAAACCAATCGCCATCTTAAAGATAACTATGCACAGGTTTTGCTGTACAGGGAACTTCAAAAGTTAGAAAGATATTTTAGGTAGGGAATGACATTTTATCCTGTTTACACATAATTATACATAGGTAAATTCAACATAATATGTTCTGCAAGTAAGGCATTCACAGTTGCTTGAATTACAGCACAGTACCTGCTGTAAATATCACAATCATTTAGATTATTAGATTTAAATTGAACTTAAAAAAGTGAACAATTTAAGTTGGCTGTTTTAAACTTATTCCAACACTTCTTGGACAGGATCAGGATGTTTGTTAGCATACCCGCTTGTATGTGTATATGTAAGCTTTACAGTTTGGACAAGTGTGCATCACATCCTTCAGATCATCTATCAAGCAGGGAATTAAGCAGCATCCCAAGTCACATCTAGATTAAAACAAAAAACATCTTTTTCAAAAAAAACACTTTGCAGCCACATTTCTACAACCTTAACTTGTTACAGGTCAAATTCTGGTACCTTGAAAAGGTGATTGGAAAATATAGGGCAATCTCTGTATCCGTGGAATCATTTTCCACGTTTCAGTTATCTGCGGCTTCCTGCAGCCCGAACATATAAAAGGGAATGTTCCAGAACCCGGAGGCTGCCAGGAAGGTAGTTTCCCATTTAAATGAATGGGTTTGCTCCTATCCACAGGATGTTCTGGAACATATCCCCATGGGTACAGGGAGACTACTGCATTGCAAAGACACATCATCTGTTGCACCAATAAAGCTCCCACATTTGTTAGAACTGCAGTCTAAAATGCCCAAGTTCAAAACAGATCCAGTTCCTTTTGTATTGTTTAATTACAAAATAAAATCACAGTGCCAAAACATACACAGAAATTTCTGGAAAACTCAAAGTCTGGCAACATCTGTTGATAGAAAGCAAAGTTAACATTTCAGGTCCAGTGGGCCTTCTTCAGAAGAGACTGTAGAGATGATAACATAACAAAAAAATGCTAAAGATAGGGTGGGGAAGAGCCAGCACTGGGTGGAGATGGAGCATTGAGGGAAATAACAGCAACTGGGCAGACAAAGGAATAGGTAATGGTCAGTCTGGGAGATAGGGGTCAGCTAGTGGGTGACGATGAGATAGTTATGGTAGCAGTCCATGTGACGGCAAGGCCTAGTGTGCAGGGATTGGGAGAAGGACCAGGGAGAAGGTGCTCAGTGCTAAAATCATTGAACTCAATCTTGAGTCCTGAAGATTATAAGGTCTCCAGGTGGAAAGCAAGGTATTCTTCTTCCAGTTTGCGCTGAGCTTCACTGGAGCACTGTGGCAAGCCCAAGATAAAGATTTTGGCCTCACACCAAGTGCTTTATTCTGTGGGCTTAGCCATATTACAAATCAAAAAACACAATATCATGTAATAAGATTTTAAAAGGAACCAGATAAGATCCCACAAAAACATATGTCAGTGAAACCTAATGTTCAAGAGTCTGGGCACCAGACGCTAATTTAACCAAAATATAGTCAGATGTACAGCATGGAAACAGACCCTTCAATCCAACCTGTCCATGCCGACCAGATATCCCAACCCAATCTAGTCCCACCTGCCAGCACCTGGCACATATCCTTCCAAACCCTTCCTATTCATATACCCATCCAAATGCTTCTTAAATGGTGCAATTGTACCAGCCTCCACCACATCCTCTGACAACTAATTCCATACATGTACCACCCTCTGCATGAAAACGATGTCCCTTAGGTTTCTTTTATATTTTTCCCCTCTCACTCTAAACCTATGCCTAGTTCTGGACTCCCCCCTCTCCACCCCCCCCCACCCCCCCAGGGGAAAGACTGTCTATTTATCCTATCCATGCCCCTCAATTTTGTAAACCTCTATAAAGGTCACCCCTCAGCCTCCGACACTCCAGGGAAAACAGCCCCAGCCTGTTCAGCCTCTCCCTGTAGCTCAGATTCTCCAACCCTGGCAACATCCTTGTAAGTCTTTTCTGAACCCTTTCAAGTTTCACATCATCTTTCCAATATGAAGGAGACCAGAATTGCATGCAATATTCCAACAGTGGCCGAACCAATGTCCTGTACAGCTGCAACATGACCTCCCAACTCCTGTACTCAATACTCTGACCAATAAAGGAAAGCATACCAAACACCTTCTTCACTATCCTATCTACCTGCAACTCCACTTTCAAGGAGCTATGAACCTGCACTCCAAGGTCTCTTTGTTCAGCAACACTCCCTAGGACCTTACCATTAAGGTGTAGAAGTCCTGCTTTCCCAAAATGCAGCACCTCGCATTTATCTGAATTAAACTCCATCTACCATTTCTCAGCCCATTGGCCCATCTGGTCCAGATCCTGTTGTAATCTGAGGTAACCTTCTTCGCTGTCCACTACACCTCCAATTTTGGTGTCATCTGCAAACTTACTAACTGTACCTCTTATGTTCGCATCCAAATCATTTATGTAAATGACAAAAAGTAGAGGACCCAGCACTGATCCTTGTGGCACTCCACTGGTCACAGACCTCCAGTCTGAAAAACAACCCTCCACCACCACCCTCTGTCTTCTACCTTTGAGCCAGTTCTGTATCCAAATGGCTAGTTCTCCCTGTATTCCATGAGATCTAACCTTGCTAATCAGTCTCCCATGGGGAACCTTGTCGAATGCCTTACTGATAGCATGTAAATGTAATTTGTGGAATCACTTGGTAAATGCAATTCAATTCAGGAGTCTGCTGTGCTCTTTGTCGTTAAAAGGCAAATTCATTCAATAACAAGAAAACTATTCATCCTAATTATAAAACATTACAGAATTCAGTTTGATAACTGAAACTCAAATTGAAATTAAAATTTTAGTTGTTTTTACAAGTAGTAAAACATGAAAATATATTTTACATTCATCACATTACAACCGGGAGGTATGTAAATATTAAAAGATGTTTTTCGCAGGTTAAGCAACACTTAGCCATTTTCCTTCTACAAACTAATACTTCGGTGCTTCTCCATTGAGTGAGAGAATCTGACCCAAACAATCATTTCCATGTAATACCACAAACATTTATTAAAAAGCTCTTTCGTGACAAGAGACTCATGGTGTCAGCAGTAACCATAAAATCAGAGTTTGCTTCAACAATGAGAATTTCCCATTTTGTTTAGAAAAACCAGACACTCACAAAACAAATTTGCGTTTATATTCCCTCATATTTGTGGCAAGGTCCCAATGTTTTAACTCTAAACTGTTCTCGCATTACAAATACTATTCTGAGCCATCTAGGAATTACACAATGTGCCAAGTGCAAACTTGTCCACCCAGGATAGTACTTGCTTCAGCCAGGCATCTATTTCCTCGAAAAATACATTCTCTGACTTCTCAAGGAACTTATTCCACACAGTTATCTTGCAGAGATTTTAAAAAAAACTCAGACTTCTTGTACAAGTGGAAAAAAAAACTTGTATCCTTTGGACCCCTGAGTCAACTTGATTTTTAAAAGCAATATTCTAAGTTTATTCCACTACACTATTTTGTATTTTTCTAATTATCTTAAGCTTAAGCTTCATAGTTTGTTGAAACAGCTTTTTTTGGGGAGTCCCTTTCAAATGCAACAATTTTTCTATTAACTGGCAACTATGGGACCAGGAGTGTACCAGATGATCAATATTCCGGATAATCAAAAAAGGTCCACATAACCGCAGTAAACCCTGAAAAATCCATGTTAAGACATCAACAAGCTTCCTAAAATCAATGTAAAAAACCACATAGTAAGTAATAGAAATATACTGCAAGGGATATACACATCACCGTTACACATTACTGACAGCATGTATTGCGGTATTTAAAGTACATAGTTTTTTTCCAGTCAATTAAGTGCTGATTAAAACAAAGTTTGCTGTATTTTTTTAATCTTCCAAATTGGTTAACACTTAACAGTGTTACTGATAATGTGATAACCTGTACCTGCCCTCTATTTTAATGGTTTACAGAGTTAAGCAATTTATTTAAAATTAAACAAAGATGATGGTGGTCTGAAATGGTGGAGAAGCTCAGCACTACTGGCAGCATCTTTCGAAAAAGAAACAGTTGATGTTTTGGGGCCGTTGACAAAACATCACTGTCCTCAAAACATTAATGGTTTCTCTCTCTCTACAGATGCTGCCAGACCTGCTGAATTTCTCTAGCACTTTAGGTATGACAATTTTTTAAAAAATGTTTTACAAAAATCATATTACATGAAATTTGACTTGGGAATAATAGACTCCCTTCATTTTAATATGTTTCCTTTTTTTTCTATTTAAATGTGTAAAACTAATTCTCTGCCTAGTTATACAGTTGACCTAAATGTATCTCCAAAGAGTGAGCAAACCCAAAACAAGTCAAACTGGGTGAGAAGAATAATAACATTTCATACTGCTTTTTCAGCTCTCTGCACGTCCATGGTGATTATTTCTGAAGCACTGTAAATTGCTAGGGTACTACTTTTGTTAAAACTATGGGTTGAACATGGAAGCAGAACCAGTCTGGAATGGGGATAAAATTCTGCCATTAATCTGATCCAACTCTCTAGTTGTCTAGCAAGCCAATCTGTGACTGAAACCTGCAGTTAGTTATCATTACTAATCTCCTAGGTCTAATTATTTTGTTTGAAGTTCTATCTCTCACCTCTGGAGAAGACTGAAATGGGTTCAGCAGCTGAGTGACCTACTGAGCATCAATAAGCAATTTGCTACTAAGTAAGTGCCACTTGAGAGTACAGTTGCCAACCACTTCCACCACTTTGCTGATCAGACAGAGCAAATTAAAAGGGTCTGGATTGTGTGTACAGGACATAACTGAGAAATTGTCTACACTGCTGGTTAAATGCCAGTGTTGTGGCTGCACTGGAGCAGTTTGGCTAGTGAAAAAGCTTGTTCTAGTGCCAAAATCTTCAGCACTGTTTCTTGATTAATTGAAATACCTAAGTACAGTGAAAAGCTTTGTTTACAAGCAGTACAAGCAGATCATAGTAAGCAAGGACATACAAACCAAAAAGAGTGAAAAATAAGATTAGGCAGAGGCATACAAGTTACATTGCAAAAGGCACGTGCTAGGTGAAATCAGTATAAGTTAGAGTCCATTCATCAGTCTAATAGCAGCAGGGAAGAAGCTGTTCTTGAACCTACTGGGGGTGCATGTGCTCACGCTTCTGTATCTTCTGCCTGACCAGAAGGATTGTGAGAATGAGTTGCCAGGGTGGGAGAGACCTTTGATGTTGGCAACCTTTCTGTGGTAATGGGCTGTGGTAAACAGAGTCCATGGATGGAAGGTTGGCTTCTGTGATGGTCTGGGCAGGAAGTCAAAGACTGAAAATTGATTTAATGGAAAGAACCTCTGAAAAAGACTAGTTGCACTCCACAAGATACTGTTCTGTGATCAATTCACTGCATCTACCAATAATTAGGATAAAGGTGTACTGCTAAAGTTTTCAGACAATACAAAAGTAGCTGGATTAGTAAGTCAAAGCAGAGGACCAAAAGATACACTGATATGTCAGAAGAGTGGGTCACAAGTTTACACGTGAAATTCAACTCATCTTAATTCAGAGTTCCAGTTTGTGTGCAATTCTTTATAACCAAAGAAACCTCAAGAAGTTTCCATAAGCTTTCATTTCTATCATTTGTCTGTGGTAGTTACTTACCCCACAAAACAGCAGAAGAGGCAGAACAAAGTATTCAATAAGCCGACTTCATAAGTGATCTTAGTTGTAATGGTCTGCTGGCAGTGAGGGCACATGGTCTGCACTGGTGCAGCTTGAAACATTTCCCCTTGCAGCACTGTCACTGTTGTTGCAGCACCTGGAGGGACTATAACAGTTGCTGTTTGTCCAGTCTGAGGTGCATAGTGTCCAGGAGGGGGAGGATAGTGACCCGGGGGTACATAATGGCCTGGTGGTGGGTAATGTCCAGCTGTTGGATAGTAACCTGTCCAGGAAAAATTAGAAAAACAAAGATCAGTAATGTTATCAATAAATGTTAAAGACAGCTCAATTTTTTATTATCTTGCCTTGCAAAAATAAAATGTGTTAATTTTAAAGTTTAAATAATTTGGTGTAAGCTCACACTAAATCTCAAGCTGAGCTACTGTAGCTCTTTGAACTTTTGTGTCACAATCCTATGTTACATTCATGCTTAGTACATAGACAATGTGATTGAGGTACATCAGAAATAGCAGTTTAAAAACTTGCATAAACCACAATGGTTTTTTTTTAAAAAGTGAAATGGACAAAACATTAAAATTCACATTTTGGTAACATTTGACCTTCTATAATGTTCACTGATAGAAACTCAAGGTCATTCACATGCTGTTTCACTCATACGCTGCTGCTTATCATGATTAGAATATAGATGGATTGCCTATCAGAATTAGTTTTCCACAATTTTGAAGAGTTGGGTGTAGCATCCAGGAGGATGCTTGGTTTACATCTGGTTCTAAATTTATGACTGGAACATAAAACCTAGATTGCATAGTACAGAACAGCAGCTTTATTCAGCAAAGGGTACCAGGAAGGTACATAATTCTTCAACTTCTCTCATATTTTAAAAATTATTTTGGACATCAAACTTTATGAAGGCTGCAATGTCTTGGGAAGCAGCACAGAAGAGATTTATTAGAACTGTTCCAGGGATGAAGGACCTGGAATTTCATTTAAGGAGAGAAAATTAAGGAGATTCATGAGAGGGATTTAAAATGAAGAAGGGTTTAGTTAAACGAAATAAGGAGAAATGATTTCCAACAGCTAACAGTTGGGAACTGGAAGATGATAATTTATGAAGAAACAGAGGCAACATAAGCAAAAAAAATACCAAACATATTGCTTGGTTTTGAATGCACTAGCTACTGGGGTGATGGATATAGATTCCACACTAGCTTTAAAAAAAAAAGTAATAAATATTTGAAGGAAAGAAAGTTGCAAGGAAAAAGAATGAAGCATGGGACAAATTGGACCACTCTTCTGGTGCAGCGACTGGGATAAATAGCTGCATTCTGTTATACAATCCTATATTGAGTGTATAACAGTTCATCTTGGAGCAAACTGGAATATTTAGTATCAAAATTTCCTTAATCAAGACTAATTCAGTCTACAGATTGGTCACCATCTCGACCTGGCTTGAGACGTTTTTGATTCAATTTACATGGGAACTCTGCAACTTGCACTTGATTGGTCTGAGTACAATTCTACCACAACCCCAGCTGGAATATTGCGAACTGTTTGGGGGCCCCTTATCTTAGGTACACTTGCAGTGGGGACAGTCTAGAGAAGATTTATTAGGCTGATATCAGGTATGGAGGGTCGGTCTTACAAGGAGATATTGAATAGGTTGAGCCGATACTGGTTGGAATTTAGAAGAATGAGAAGTTCCTGTACTAAAACAGGACCTGACACCGTAGATGCAGAAAGGCTATTTCTCCTTGTGGGAGTGTCTGGGATCAGAGTGCATAATCTCAGAATCAGAGGTCACATATTTAAGACAGATGAAGAGAAATTACTTTTGTACGATTTGGAGATGCTAGAGCGACGCCCCAAAAGCTAGTGTGTTTCCAATTAAACCTGTTGGACTATAACCTGGTATTGTGTGATTTTTAACTTTACTTTTCTAAGTGAAATTGTGGAATTCTTTACCACAATGGTTGAATTGTTAAATTCAAGGTTGAGATAGATTTTTTAATCATAAAGCGAATCAAGGGTTCTGGGGATGAGACAGGAAAGTGGAGTTGATGGTTATTAGATCAATTTTTATCTCTTTGAATGGAGGAGCAGACTCAAAAGGGCTGAACAGTCTACTCCCACTCCTATGTTCTACAATCTACACACCAGAATAAGCCAATGCTTTCTCCACTGCAAGAAGAATGCAGGAGTTATATGTAGTTACTAATTTATTACTGAGAAGGCTGGATTTGAAGAGACACTAAATCACAGACAAATTTTAAAAATAGCATGGGAATGAGGTTCTTTTGAAAGCAAACTTATTTAGCCCTATTAGCAAAAAAAAACTGCAAGAACGTGTCAGCTTCTGCAGAGAAATAGTGCTTACGTTTCAATTTGGTAACCCTTCATCAGAATTCAGTTCTGCTTCTGCTGATACTGCTAGGCCAGCTATTTTCAACATTTTCGGTCTTTAATTTTACATGTAGGCTAGCTATAGGAAGAGGCTGAATAGGTTGGGACCTCAGAGGCTGAGGGGTGACTGTATAGAGGTTTATAAAATCATGAGGGGCATTGATAGTGTAAATCGAGCCGGGCTTTTCCCCAGAGTAGGGGAGTCCAAAATTAGAGGGCATAGTTTTAAAGGTGAGAGGGGCAACATTTTCATACAGAGGGTGGTACGTGTATAGAATGAGCTGCCAGAAGTAGTGGAGGAGGCTGGTACAATTACAACATTTAAAAAAGCATCTGGATGGATATACGAATAGGAAGGGCTTAGGGAGAAATGGGCCAAGTGCTGGCAAATAGGACTAGATTAATTTAGGATATCTGGTCAGCATGGACGAGTTTGACCAAAAGGGTTGTTTCCATGCTGTATATCTCTGTCTCGAGAACACAACATTGGATTCCACCAAACCAGCTGAATCATTATACAGGAAATACTTCTGAAAGTTTTAATTGAAAAGCAAACCTGAACCTTTCACACCTTAACTCTGAATATCTACATAACGACCAGTATTGTTTCATATTTACGAAGGTTAGTTCAATCAGCTGTCTATCAGATTCACAAATTCAGCAATCATGCTAAAGTTTATGATATTTAATTACCATGTGGCGGTATACCACCTTCTGCTGGTGTGTGGAGTGGTACAAATCCTGGTTGCGCCATTGGCTCATAAGGAGGTGGTCCACCGTCTGGTGGGACAGAATACCCATGAGTTTGAGTAGTAGTGGGCAGCATATGCACTGAAGAAACAGGCAAAAACATTTCCACATTGTAACAAAAATACAACTGAAATGATAGTGTGAATTATTATTTTGAGGTAACATTTGCTTATCTAAGAGATAATTGTTTATCCCTCCCAAGATGATTAAATTCTAGATTAGATTAGGTTAGATTACTTAGTGTGGAAACAGGCCCTTCAGCCCAACAACTCCACACCGACCCGCCAAAGCGCAACCCACCCAGACCTATTCCCCTACATTTACCTCATCACCTAACACTATGGGCAATTTAGCATGGCCAATTCACCTAACCTGCAGAGTTTTGGACTGTGGGAGGAAACCCACGCAGACACGGGGAGAATGTGCAAACTCCACACAGACAATTGCCTGAGGCAGGAATTGAACCCCAGTCTCTGGCGCTGAGAGGCAGCAGTGCTAACCACTGTGCGACCGAGCTGCCCCTGTTCAATTTTCATTCTGTTTCACAAGTTCTACTTAAGAGTCATTAATAAAACAATCAGGCAAAACTTGCATTTGTGAATGATGCTCAATTGCCTATACCTTTGAAAGAATGACACTCTCAAATCAAGGTTAAACTGGAGGTGCACACCTTGTAAAACAGTAACTCCTCCACTCTCTTCCCTCCTCAAAACACTTATTGGTGCTGTTGTACACAACATGCAAAGTCAAACTATAGGATCAACATGCAGTTAACAGTCATTGTTCTGGTGAAACTGATGAAATAAAGATATTAAAAAGACAATAAATTCAATGGACTGTATCAAAACAGTATTTTTGATCCTTTAAAAATTAGACTTAGAAATCCAAAATCGTGATTTACAAGTTTTATTTTCCAAAGAACATTTTCCTCAATTACATTCAATAATGTTTCAAACATTGAATCACACCGTGTAAATGACTTTCAGGATTGATGTACTGTCAATACCGAATTGTTTTCCAGTGGTAGCTTTCTAGCTACTTGTTCTGCTTTTAATTCTTACTGTCTTTCACCATTTGCAGTTGTCCACTCTTTTACATTGTGCTAGAACACTTTACCAGCTCAAGATGCAAAGGACATCCTAGGTGCAAAATGTCTTGTAAATACCAAATTTATATATGGATTATTATTCATCACGTCTTTAAAAATCACTAATATTAAATATGCAATTTAAATACACAATATGTTTGCAAGGTAAAGCAAGTTGCCATATCAAATTAATTTTGTAATGGATTTCAAATTGCATTGTTAATCTAACCTCATTTTCTGTTCCCTTTCAATATAAAAGTGATTTTTCAAAAAGAAAGAAAAGTCCATAATAATTCAGATCTCACAAAAATTTTGAAGTCTTAAAAATTTTGATGCAATTTTTTCCACTAATGACATTCAGCATGGAGACAGATTTATTCTTCAGATATCTGCAAAGTCCAAAATCCAGCACCTTTAGGACAAAAATCATGCTGAATTTGGATCTTCCTCCATCTCAATCCTTCACTTTCAGCATCACAAGGAAATATTTTGACTGTACAAAAAGCATTTTTTTTAATACAAGTACTTCGACCATGAGAACCTTTTTCCATGTATGGAGTCAGCTATTACAAGGGGGCATAGCTTTAAATTAAGGGGTGGTAGGTATAGGACAGATGTTAGGGGTAGATTCTTTACTCAGCGAGTCGTGAGTTCATGGAATGCCCTGCCGGTGGACTCTCCCTCTTTATGGGCATTTAAACGGGCATTGGATAGGCATATGGAGGATAGTGGGCTTGGATTGGCGCAACATCGAGGGCCAAAGGGCCTGTACTGTGCTGTATTCTTCTATGTTCTATGTTTATGTCAAAAGGTATTCTTACAATAAAAGACAGTCCTATTCTCTGCAACAGTTTTGTTTTGACTTTTTGATTTACTGCCACAACGGTGATTAAGTACACACCTAATAACTGACAAACTGTCAGACGTTCACCTATGCTCATAATTCTTTTGTAAATTCTGGTCTTCGGACTGCCCAATTTTGGGCAATATGCTTGTAACTTCAGTAAGTATTTTACAAAATATTTTAGCCAAAATATTATTTGTACCTGCTGATGGTGGCTGTCCTGGTTTCTCTTCAAGTAATGGAGCAGAAGGTCCCCCAGGATATGGAGGTGGTGGTTCTTCCGACATTATTCACCACTATCGATATATAAAAAAAAAACAAGAGAGAGACCAAAATCTTATAAACTCAATTAACAAGGCTCCTAAAACTTGTGTAAATAAGCAAGGCCTTTTCTACCAAAATCATTCCATTGTGAGCACTCCTGCTAAATCTCCCCACAATACCTCTGCTCCGAGAACAACAATACCAGTTTCTCTGGTCTATTCAGGTGTCAGAATGCTCCGACGAAGAGTTCTGGATTTGAAACTTTGTCGCTCTCTTTACAAGATGTTGCCTGACCTGAGTTTCTTCACCACTGTTTTAGATTTCCAGCATCTGCACTTTGTTTTATTGTAAGAAAATCGGAGGTCATTCACTTTGGCAGCAAGAATAGAGGAGCTGAGTGTTATTTAAGTAAAGGCTGCAGAAAGCTACAGAACGGGGAATTTGAGAGTTTTTAAATCCATGAACCATAAAAAGCAAGCAGCCAAGTTCAGCAGGTAATAGAAAAGACAAACTGAATGATTGTCTTTATTTCAAAAGGAAGAGGACTTGAAAAGAGAATATAGGGAGTTAGGTTGGAAGCTAGACGGCAGGATGAGCAGGGTAGTAATCTCAATTGCTACAGGTGCCACGTGCTAGGAATAGAGAGCAAGTGCAGATGAACACGTAGCAGCACAGCCGTGTAGGAGGGAGGGCTTCAAATACGTGGATCATTTGGACACCTTCTGGGGACGGTGGAACCTGTACAAAACGGATGGATTACACCTAAACTGGAAGGCACCAATATCCTGGACAGGAGGTTTGGTAGAGCTTTTCAGAGGGGCTTTAACCTAGATTGGCGGAGAGGGTGCTGGGAACCTAAGCTACAGATCAGTTGATAGAATATGTAGTGAACAGCCAGATGCATCGCGCAGAGAGTCTGAGGAGGGATAGACACTTGATAGGGCAAAGGTGCAGCAGGTGGGATGGGTTGACGTGTGTCTACTTTAATACAAGTAGTATCAGGATTAAGGCTGACGAATTCAGAGCATGGATCAGTACTTGCAACTACGATGTTGTGGCCATTACAGAGACTTGGAAGCCAGAAACAAGAAAGGAGCAGTCACTTTATTCGGAGCTTTCTACAGACCTGCCAAGAGCAACAGAGACACGGAGCACAGATTGGGAGGCAAATTTTGAAAAGGTGCAGAAGTAGCAGGTGACTTCAAATTCCCTAATAATGATTGGAACCTACATCGTTGAAATAGTTTGGATAGAGCAATTTTTGTCAGGTGTCCAGGAAGGGTTCCTGACGCAATATGTCAAAGGCCATCTAAAAGGGGAAGCCATGTTGGATTTGGTGCTTGGCAACGAACCATATTAGGTGTCAGATCTCTCAGTGGGAGAGCATTTCATTGATAGTGATCACAACTCCATTACCTTTATGATACCCCTGGAGAGGGATAGGAGCAGACAGTATGGGAAAATATTTAATTGGGGGAGGGGGAATTAGTGCTATTGGACAGGAACTGCGGCATCTAAATTGGGAACAGATGTTCTCAGGGAAATGCAAGACTGAAATGTAGAGGTTGTTTAGGAAGCACTTGCTGATAGTGCTGGACAGGTTTGTCCCACTGAGGCAAGGAAGGGGTGGTAGGGTGAAGGAACCTTGGATGACAAGAGATGTGGAACATCTAGTCAAGAGGAAGAAGCAAACACAGGTTGAGGCTGCAAAGATGTTTACAAGATTACAAGGTAGCCAGGAAGGAACTGAAGAATGGACTTCAAAGAGCTAGAAAGGGGCATGAAAAAGCCTTGGAGGGTAAGATTAAGGAAAACCCTAAGGCGTTCTACGCTTGTGTGAGGAACAAGAGGATGGCCGGAGTGAGGGTATGACTGATCAAGGATAGGGAGGGAACTTTCACCTGGAGTCAGAGGAAGAAAAAGCTGTTCTTTTGAATACTTTGCTTCAGTATTTACTACAGAGAGGGACGTTGACATTTGAGAGGACAGAGTGAAACAGGCTGATATGCAAGAAAAAGCTGATTTTAGGAAGGAGGACGTGCTGAAAAGTTTGAAAACATTAGGACAGATAAAGCTCCAGGGCCAGACGGGATACAAACTAGGTTCTACAGAAAATAGGGGAAAAGTCTGTCGTGCCTTTGGCACTGTCCACTGAAGTAGTGCAGATGACTGGAGGGTGGCAAATGTTACTCCCTTGTTCAGGAAAGTGAACAGGGTTATTCCTGGGAATTACAGACCAGTCAGTCTTATATCAGCAGTGGACAAAGTATTGGAGAGGATGCTGAGCGATAAGATTTATGATTAGTTGGAAATCCATATAATTTGATTAGAGATAGTCAGCATGGCTTTGTGAGGGGCAGGTCATGCCTCATAAACCTTATTAAGTTCTTTGAGGATGTGACAAAACATGTTGATAAGGTGGAGCAGTAGATGTGGTGTACATGGATTTTAACAAGGTGTTTGATAAGATTCTCCATGGTAGGCTAATTCTAGAAAGTAAGGAGGCATGGGATACAGGGAAACCTGGCTGTCTGGGTACAGAATTGGCTGGCCCATAGAAGGCAGAGAGGGTGGTGGTAGATGGAAAGTATTCAGCCTCTAGCTCGGTGACCAGTGATATTCTGCATGGATCGGTTCTGGGAACTTGGCTCTGTGATTTTTTTTTTAATAAATGACTTGGATGAGGAAGCGGAAGGGTGGGTTATTGAGTTTACCGATGACATGAAGGCTGCACATTGACAGGATGCAGAACTGGGCTGATAAATGACAGATGGAGTTCAATCTGGAAAATTATGAAATGATTCATTTTGGAAGGTTGAATTTGAATGCAGAATACAGAGTTAAAGACAGGATTCTTGGCAGTGTAGAGGAACACTGGGATCTTGGGATCCCTCAAAATTGCAAGCCAAGTTGATAGGGTTGTTAAGAATGCATATGGGGTTTTGGCTTTCATTAGCTGGGGAATTGAGTTTAAGATCCGTAAGGTTATGCTGCAGCTCTATAGAGCCCTGGTTAGATCATACTTGGAATAGTTTGTTCAGTTCTGGTTGCCTCATTTTAGGAAATATGTGGAAGCTTTAGAAAGGGTGCAGAGACGTACCAGGATGCTGCCTGGACTGGAGGGCATGTCTTATGAAGAAAGGTGGAAGGAGCTAGGACTTTTCCCACTGAAGTGAAGAAAGATGAGAAGTCTTAAAGGTGTTTAAGAGGTTGACAGGCATAGTTAGAGTGGATAGCCAGATACTTTTCCCCATGGCAGAAATGTCTATCACAGAGGACACAATTTTAAGTTAATTGGAGGAAGGTTTAGGGGAGATGTCAGGAGTAGGCTCTTTACCACAGAGTGGTGGGTGCGTGGAATGCACTGCCAGCAGTGGTAGAAGAGTCAGATACGTTAGGGACATTTAAGCGACTCTTGGATAGGCACATGGAAGTTTGTACAATGAACGGTATGTAGGTTAGTCTGATCTGGGCACAACATCAATGGCTAAAGGGCCTGTACTGTTCTATGTTCCAACAGAGTACAGAATGGAGGTTGTGCTAAAACTATACAAGGCACTAAGACCTGAGCAGGAATACAGCCAACAGTTTTAGGCACCTTAATTTAGAAAAGGTGCACTGGCATTGGAGACAGTCCAGAGAAGATTCACCAGGCTGATATGAGAAGTTGAGTAGGTGGGACCCATGCTTACTGGAATTTAGCACAATGAGAGGCAATCTTATTCAAGCATACAAGATTTGTAGGGGTCTTGACTGGGTATATGCAGAAAGGCTGCTTCCCTTGTAGACACTAAGAAAGTCTGGGAGTAGAGGACAATCTCAAAATAAGGGGTTGCAGATTTAACATCAAAATGAAAGTGAATTTCTTCTCTCAGAAGGTAATATATTTATGGAATTATTGTTTGCAGAAAATTGTCAAGGCTGGGCTGTGCATATTCAAGGCTGAGATAAACAGGTTTCTAATCAGCAAGGGATTGGGTGGGGGGTGTTGGGTTATTGAGGAAAGGAAAACAAAGTTGAAAATGAAATCAGCCAGGATTTCATTGAACGGTGCAGATGGGCTGAATGGCTTAATTTTGCTCTTAAAGTGATAGAGCTAAAGTTCTCACCCTCGTGCTCAAATCTTTCCATGTCTCTTGCTTTTCAGTTCTGTCTCAACAACAGTCTCTATACTCTCACCTCTGAGCTCCCTTTGTTCCACTATAGGTGACTGGATTCACCTTCACCCAATACACCTCAGATTAGAGCAATCCTTCAGTATTGACCTTTGTGAATCTGACTTGAATACATAATTTAAGTTCATATTTCAATCTCTTTTCACCCAATCTCCAACTTCTCCACTGAGACTTTCTTCCTCTCAAATCACTTCTAATAGCACTTCAACTTGACTCTTCACATCCTCCAGCCTGACCATACTGCAGTCATCCACTACAGATCACTTCTTGACTGCACCGTTGCAAAGATTACAATAGATTTAAGACTTCCTCTGAGAAATGTCATCTTTCCAGTACAATTCACTATGTTTATAGCAAAAAAGTTATCAAGTACATTTTGTTATACTCTGATTAGTAAATTTGTCATGGTAGGAGGATGACATTAATTGTACTAATCAAACAGCAGAATACGGTGGATGCTGGAAATTGGAAATAGAAATAGGAAAATAATGGAAAAGGTTTCAGGAGGTCAGGCAGCATCTACACAGAGGAGTAGTTCCCAATGTCTTTCCTACTGTGACCACATTTCAAGGCTTGAAAATCATTGTTCAGGGAGAGAAAACCCAGGAGGGGGACTGACAGAAATTGGTCATTACTGCTTTTGAACACATGACCTCTGAAATTTCAGCTCGCAACCACACTTGGGGTCACAACACCCAAATTGGAGACGTTCTAGTGTAGACGGTGCAACAGAGATAAACGTTTAGGTCTGTGGTCCTTCACATTATCACAGCTCAGATCTAAATTTATGGGTTAATTTCAGCACTCTCTTATTTGGTATCATTATAGTTTATTTTACATAGATGGATACAAACATCCATAATAGAGACATTAAAATTGTGAATAATGTGACTTAATACCATTGCTCAAATACAGGAATAAACCTTATTAGAGGAGAGGATGTGCATCACTGCTGTTAGTTGCAGAAACAAAAACTTGAGGAAAAAAAACTGCATTTGTGAAACAATATCTGACAAAAATACCTGAAATGAAGTGTGGACTGAAACCACGTAGGAATTACTAAATAATAGACATAAAATTTATTGTGAATGTCTTGTATCTATGACACAACAATGCTATCAAGTAGCGTAATCAACTACGTGACCAAGACAACACAGCAACCTCTGAAATGAACTGATAACTTGTTTAAACCTCAAAGTGCCTGAAGAGAATCACCTTCAGTAGTTACTGTGTTATCCATGCTGAGAATCACCTCAACTGAGGGATAACTTTAGTCCCTGATAATCACTCTACCTGTAAGCATATAGAATAGAGACTTCCTTTCTGCTATTAATGCAGAAAAAGCTCATTAGGTCACGTAAAATCAATTAAGTTTGCTAACCCCTAATCAGATTTTAATAGGTATGGGACAGAGTGGGTGGAAACAAACTGTTTCGCATTCGTGTGGAATTTATTTTCAAGGTCAGCGGTCGAGGTTGAAACTATTGTCAATATTCAAGATTAGATTGATGGCTGAAGGAAAATGGGTTGAAAGAATTTAAATGGGAAACGATTAGAACTATGTACTTGCAGAGAATTTGAGCTTTATATCTATTAGGTTTTAGAAATTAACATTTTATGAAGATATGGTGGGGTGGATGGGAGAGTTGGAAGGGGGGGGGGAAGGGGGAGAGAAGATGGAAAGAGGAAAGCATGAGTGGACGAGAGAAAATTTGTTTAAGGAAATTGTTCAGGGAATGTATGAGAAAATTACTTCATAGCTCTACAATCCTATTTAGCAGTATGAGCTGAATTCTGTTTCATATTTTCTGCAGAGAATGTCACAAGATAGATATATGGCAGAAAAGCGCTGATACCCATTCCAATTCAAACATCTAGAAAAAAAATTTCTCTGCAAACTCCTTAAGCAACCATCCAAATATTTAGCTGCTTTTTCAATGAATTTAGCTTTTTAAGAAAACATTTCTTTCCCCAGAACATCATGCAAACATTTAGCAAATTGGAAATTTTATCAATGAATGCATACTTTGATGTCAGACCCTTTGACTAAGTTAATTTCTATAGCATCTTGCTCTACAAAACCTGTAAAACATCAACCAAACTAGTAGACCAGCTATCACTTTCTGCTTCTTTAATTTTCAAGAAATATGCATTCCCTTCATGTTTTTCATTAATTTCTAAACCTGCCCATCAAAAACTCCGCAAAACCTAATTTTTAATCAGCAGCTTTCACTCTAAAAAACACTTCCAAATCCTGTTTTTCTGTATCCCCAAACCCCCACATAAATATCTGGAGGCCTTTGACATAATCATGCTAAGTGCAAGGAATTAAATCTTAAATCACGTCTCAGTCATGAAGATTTGGTTATTCAGCTATTCAGAATCTTTACAACATGGAAGTGGGCCATTCGGCCCATTCAAGAGCACAACAACCCTCCAAAGAGCATCCCACCTTTTCCCATTTCCCATAACTAATCCACCTAATCTGCACATCCCTAGACATTATGGGCAATTTAACACAGCCAATCCACCCAATCTTTGGACTGTGGGAGGAAACTGGAGTACCTGGAGGAAACCTACACAGATACTGGGAGAATGTGAAAACTTCACTTGAGAGTGAAATTGAACCCAGGTCCCTGCCACTGTGGGGCAGCAGTGTTAACTAATGCCAACTGTGCCACCCCATGGAGAATTTTAAATTCTCAACAACTTTTGGTTCCATATTATGAAAAACCACTTAGTATTTCAATAGTTGTTGAAGCAAATTGTAATAATTGAGGTATGGTATGCATAAAGCTTTTTAAAAAAAAGCTATGCAGCACAGTAAACTCTCTTATTGTCACTTTTAAAGGTCAACCTGCTCCTACGCCTCCAGGGCAAGTGGGGCTTGAATTTGGATTGCAGGTAGGGACATTTTCACAGCACTATAAGACCCCACAAAATAATTATTATAACTATTAGGCTACAGGGATATTTCTATACAAACTGTCCATGTAACAAGGTTCAGGTGGTTAATTAGCATGTATCAACACATTTGCTTTCCATGGTCATGCATATGTAGTTACCTCATACAGCAAATTGTTTTTACATTGGTTCGTTTGAGCTTTTCTTCCTAGTACATTTAATTATTTAAAAAGTTACAAATGGTACAGATCTATTGGAAGCGTGACTTCTGCCACAAAACAATTCTAAGTATAGTGCTAACATACATTAATATTTGCATTGACAAAATCCAAGCTAATTTATATTGACAAAGATGATTATTACACATCCAAATATTACACAGACACGTTTAATAAAAAACTTGTCTGAATACACTTGCAAGGAGGAGAAAGTGAGGACTGCAGATGCTGGAGATCAGAGCTTAAAATGTGTTGCTGGAAAAGCACAGCAGGTCAGGCAGCATCCAAGGAGCAGGAGAAAGGACGTTTCAGGCATAAGCCTTTCTTCATTCCTGCGCTTTTCCAGCAACACATTTTTAAGCTCTGAATAGATTTGCAAACTACTACTGCATCAGAAGAACATCAATTCTAGCAACTTTACTGTTTTAATTCCGAAATCTAGATTCTGAACAGGCATTCCGAAGAGTCTGTTTCTGTGCTGTACATTTCTGACTCTATTCACAGCTTTTGTGTACAACATGTACCATTGTGCTGAAGAAAGTATACGTCTGTCAAATATTACACCGAGGGATGGCTGCATTTTCCCACTCACCCACCATTTGCCCCCTCTCCAAAAACAAGAAGCTGCAGTCATTAAAACAACCTGCTTTCACAGGTCTGTCATTTTTACGGGCATTTTTATCCATCGGACAGTTCTTTTTCGAGAATGTGCAATTTTATATAACACTAGTAAATGCATGGGAACACCACTACCTGAAAACTTTCCTGCAAACTTCCCTCCAAACAACTACACGATGGTGTGTTGAAATTAAAATTGCTGTTTTTTTATCATCACTGGATCAAGATCCAAGGAGTTCCATTCCTGACAGCACTGAGTGCATCTAAATCTAAGTGAACTGCTGTGATTCAAGAGAGTAGCTCTCTACCACCTTCTCAAGGGCAATTAAGGATGAATGAATAAATTCCTGAAACGCATTTTCTTTTAGTTGATTTGAGTCACAGGTTTGGAATTATCCAAAGTGACTTTCTAACTTGCGTCATTGCATCACATAATTACATCGTGCTGGGGTAGGGAACTGATGTTCAATCCAGTGGATGGGATAACAAACAATCTTGACGCCAGTAAGGACAAGGTAAGTGGTTGTGTAATTGTGCATATACTGGCAAAGAGAAGCAATTGATTTACAGAGCAGGAGGCCATTCATGGTATGCTGTAGACAATCTAGTCAGTCCACTATCCCTACTCTCTCCCTGAAAGTTTATTTCTTTTGAAATGTCCATCCAATTTCCTTTGACCATCTCAACTTCCACCACCCTTATGGACAGTGGTTTCAGGTTATTTGCACTCACTGCTGAAGAAATCACTTCCTCACAATCTCCATGCATACCTTGTACAAAATCTTAAAAATATGAACAAAGTCCTTACAACATCAGCTAATGCAAAGTTTTCTTTGTTTATAGGATCTAAGCCTATTCTCATCTGGTACACCTACATCAAATCTTCATTCTCCTTTATGAGAGAGAATATGCCTACCTTTACCAATCTAACCTCGCAACTAAATTTCCAAATCTCTGAAACCCCCTCACATTCTCTCTAACATGTCACAGCAGAACTGAATGCAATACTATTTGTTGGCTAACCAAAGGTTTTTGTATTCGAGATCCCAACTTATGTAGCCCAAAATGACATGCTTTGCTAACCACTCTCTCCATACATCCTGTCAAAGAATTATGTATAGCTAGGCCCCTCTGCCTCAAACACACTTTAGAACTGGGCCATTGAGTTCACATTGCCGCTCCATATCCCTTCTGCAAAAAGCAACAAACCCAGCAATTCCTTTGGCAAAGACAAAGACAGTCTTATCACCAAGAGCCTAACATGCCATACTAAAGGTGATGGGATTACTCCCTCAAACTCTACGCAACAAAGAATCTTGACAAGGAAGAAACTCTCATTGTCATTCCTGACATAACCCTGTAGGAGTTGGACAGCAAGCCTACCATCGTAGAATGCAGCATTTCCAAGTATTCCACAATCTAATTCTTAATAATGGAGTTTAAAATTTTACCAGCGACCAAGATCAGGCTAGTGACTGGTGTCTTGCCAATGGTAAAGCCCAAGGAAAGATGGCATTCCACCCAAAACGATCAGAAGTGGAAAATCAATATGGCCACGACACAGAGCTTTTGTCTTTCTGTTGAAAGGAAAGGTCTGTGCTTCAGGATATTCATGATGCAAACATTGTCACCTTGTACAGAAGTTGGAGTGGGGGAGGGGTAGAAATTACAGACATTAACAATTACCAAGGTTTCTACTTCCAAATACCTTCCCAAAAAAAAACTTACTAGTGCCTAACATTTTGCACACCCTGGCGACACGTAGAGTTTCAGTGCAGTTTCAGAGCTGGTAAAGCAACTGCAAATATGATTTTCTCACTTTGCCAGTGACAGGAAACTCCCATCAATAGAGCAGGCAACACCAACGCCTCTGACCTATTAATGGAGTCAGCCACCTCTACCTGTACAGAAAAAAAATCCTCCTACGCACCATTGTCTTCTTACATACAAAGATGTATAGCTCCAGTTCAGTTATGATGAAGCAACAGATGTTTTCAAGATTAGCAACAAGATAGAGCTGGACTGTATTCTTTATTTCAATTAATTCATGGCTTTTGGGCTTTGCAAATTTGGCAAACATTTATTCCCAATCCCTAGATCCCCTGAGAAGGTGGTGGTGAGCTGCCTTTTTAAATTGCTGCAGCTCTGGCACATTCTCTCTTGGGCATATTATTCACCATGTTGCTATTGTACATTTTCAACAACTCAAATGAAAGCATATCTTTCCATACCAGAGCTAATGGCAAGATATTCAACTTGACAATTTAAGACCCCAGTTTAAGGGAGGCAGAAGGAAATTACAGGACATTTAGCCTGATCTTGGTCGCTGGTAAGATTTTACACTCCATTATTAAGAATTAGATTGCGGAATACTTGGAAATGTGTGGCAAAATAAGGCTGAGTCAGCACTGCTTTGTCAAGGGGGCAATCATGCGTGACATCTGTTAGAATTCTTTGAGCAATTTACAAGTAAGTTAGACAAAGGAGAGCCAGTGAATGTGATCTATTTGGATTTCCAGAAGGCCTTTGACAAGGTGCCATTCAAGGCTGCTAAGAGAAGAGCCCATGGTGTTAGGGGCAAAGTACGGCACGGATAGAGGACTGTCTGGCTGGCAGAAGGCAATGATGACAGGAGTCTTTTTTGGCATGACAGCCAATGACGAGTGGTGTTCCAGTGGTCAGTGGTGGGACCACAAATATTCATGTTAAACATTAATGATCCAGTTAAAAGAACTGATGGCAAAGTTGCAAAGTTTGCAGATGACAAAGGTAGACAGAGGGGCAGGTCATGTTGAGGCTGCAGAAGGAACAGGACAGTTTACAAGACAGAGTAAAGATGTGGCAGATAGAATATAATGCAGGAAAGTAAAATGTTACACCCTTTTGTGGGAAGAATAGAAGAGTAGACTATTTTCTAAAGGGAAAGGCTTTAGAAACACAAGGTGACATGACAGTCTTAGTTCAGGATTCTCATAAGGTTGACATGCAGGCTCAGTTGGCAGTTAGGAAGGCAAATGCAATGTTGGCTTTCAAGAGGTTTAGAATACAAGACCAGAGATGTACTGCTCCTGGAATGCTGCGTGACATGCTGTGATTTTCCAGCACCACGCTTTTGACTAGAATTATCAAGGCGACAAATGTCATGTCAATATTGTGAACCAGCAGTAAATTAACCATAAATAAAGCTCATGTTCTTAATACTGTCCTTTATAGCAGCAAAGGCAAAGAGGACTCTCACAAGGAAGAAAAGGCAGTGAACAGTTGCCTTCCTCACAGCCTCAGACTAATATTGGACATCCCTTGACAACAGTGTGCCGACTATAGAAGCACAGATGCATGCAGGGATCCCCAAGCTTGTCTTTGTTTCAGTACTGACTCAGGTGACTGAATCACTTCTTCCTGCACCTTTCTAATTTCCATGCAAATGTGCTCATCTATCCATCTCATTACATATTACTTGAACAGACTACAGGGTCATTACAGAGAGATGACTGGTTGTGGTTCAACCTGAGGGTCCTCACACCTCGGGCAAGGGACAGGCTAAGAAAGATAACCTCATGATAACCTCAGCCAGTGCGGGAAATGAACCAATGCTGAGCTAACCATCTTCCTCAAGTTGGATGTCTGTAGCACGCCCTCAGAAGAGCAACTATACCTTTTTTGTTTTCCAACATATTCTGTCCAGGGCACTAGCATCCCTATCTACTATACCCTGTCTTGCACTTTTCAGATAGTGGAGAGGCACTAGTGGAGATTTCAGCACAGCAAGTTTTCCTCAGACTTATTGATGAATATTTTATTCACTTATCTATTTTAACCTGTACTAAACAAATTGGTTGCTGCATTTACCTGAATATTGAGTATTTTTGACTAACAGTCACTAAGTAATTGTGATTTTGGAATAAGCATTAAGGGAATGCAGAAAAGTGCTGATTTTAACTAATCACTGATTATAACCTTTGATACACCCCATTTATTTTTAAAACATTTAACACTAAAGTCTACTAGGATAACCCTTTCACTTTAGCTTTCTAAAAGGACAGTTTAATCAAACAAAATCAGACACCAAAATCATACAAAGGAGACTGACTCTAAGGAGTGTCTTTAGACAAGGAGGTAGGTCTGTTTAGTGAGGGAAATCAACTTCGTGCTTCTCAACTAAAAACAAACACCAATCAATGAGCAATTAAAAACTTTCATAAAGGATGTGCAAGAAATTTAGTCATATCTCATGGTGGAAGGATGAGATGGTTGGAAGGATGATACAGTTATGATAGATTGGGTTGGGGGGGGGGGCTTAAATTGCATTAAAAATTTGAAGCTGAAAGATAATTTGATCCTCTGAAGTATCTGGTATCCAGTGTGTAAACAACTTAGTGAATCAAAATAGATAATTGCTTATACCATAAGTCTTTTACAACCTTAAAAATAAAACTTCTTATAAACATAAAAAGGACAACCATACAAATTAGGGTTTTTAAAAAAAGTGAGTCCCACGAAACGCAGCTACTTTAAAACCAAACAAAACCTTCAAATTCAACTGCAATATTCACAAAAAAAAACTATTTCCCACACAGGATACTGCAATTCGACGTGTGCAGGTACCTCCAAATTTTACAATCGTGTGTACATCCTCATCTGAAAATGGCAGGTAAAGAAGTCAGTCACCCGAGGTTAGATGGGAGGCTCGTTCTTTTTTTTAAAAATAAAAAGCTACCCTGAGATTCTAAATTAGCTAGAAACAGATATCGTGAATATCAATCCACGGTACTCACAAACAAATTCAGTACCAGCAAAATGAAGAACTGTGCCAAGTTAAAGGGATAATACCCTCTTGAAAAGTACCGGGCAGACTTTTAAGAAACATTTGCAAATGGCCAATTTTGCATTAGTGTGGTATCAACCTTACATTACATTACATTACATTACATCCAACATGTGAAACACAAGTGGAGAATTTGGCCAGAGGTGCTTTTTCGCTCGGCTCAGGATTCGTTTCTGAAAAAATTCACCGTCCCTCCAGCATGAAAACCGATTATTCAGCAAGAGCCTTGAACAACTAAATTGCAGCTCTACACTGCTGCCGGTAAAGGAAAGCCCGGTTAAAGTCACTGGACGACGGGGATCATTCCCCTCCTGCTCCCTTTCCCTTACCCCCTTGGTCTCAGTCGGCAGGAGGAGGAAGAGGAGGCCGGAGCCGCGGGGGCCTCTGGGAGTTGTAGTCCAAGGGGCCCCGCTGCGTCCGCAATAAGTGACGGAGGAAGCCGGGGCTGGGGGACTACAACTCCCACAGGGCACTGCGAGCAAAAACAATCACAACAGCTTGCAGCTCGTCGGCAAGGCGGCGGACAGCCGCTCACTTCGGCTCAACGGTTCATTTCCTTTTAGAATCGCGCCCGGGATCTGAACCAAAAGCAAACGACACCCTTCCCCACCCCTACCGATCACTCCCTTCCCGGGAAGCCACACGCAGATTGTCACAAGACCGTGAAGTGGCCACCTGTGCGGGGCGATAAGCTGCCTCACCGGCGGGACCTCGAGCCGCTCTCTCCTGCCCTCAGCGTCCGAGCTCTGAGGGTAGGGGGGGAGGGGCCGCGACCGGGCTATCTGCGCATGCGCCCCGAGGCCCCGCCTCTCCCCCACTGCCCACGACCTGAGATTCGGGCAGCGAGCCTTCATGCTCTGGAATTCACCAGGCAAAGAGAAAGTGTTTGTGCAGAGGTGAACCTGAGTTCGGAGTGAGGCACGTCCCTTCTGTGTGCCCTTAAAAATAGTTGGACCGCAGCATTGTTCCTTAAGCACCCCGGAGCAACTTTGCAATAATGTTGGGAGTTGCACCTCAGTGGGCATAAATAGCACAGTTTGGGTGGAGTTAGACTGCAGAAAGAGAGCAAACTATGTGCAAAAGAATAATTGATTTTAGGTAATAGTATATGGAATCGTCTTTCAATAATGTGACAGACCAAGAATGCTTTTCATTTGTGGGACTGGGTACCAGTGGGCACGAGTAAAGAGTCTATGGATTTCTCTGCTATGGGTCTGGAGTCACATATAGGCCAGTTCAGGTAAGGACAGCAGATTTACTTCCCTCAAGAACATTAATGACCCATGGTTTTGCAACAATCCACAGCTCTTATATGGTTACAATTAGATTATATAACCATCAGCCATTTGGCCGATCAAGTCCACACCAACCATCCGAACAGCATCCTACCCAGATCCAACCCCTCTACACTATTTCTGTAACCATGCATTTCCCATAGCTAATTTACCTAGCCTGCACACCTGAGGCAATTTAACATAGCCAATCCACCTAACTTGTACATCTTTGACAGTAGGAGGTAACCCAAGCAGACATGGGGAGAATGTGCAAACTCCACACAGACAGTCACCCATGGGTGGAATCAAATGCAGGTCCCTGGCAGCAGTACTAACCACTGAACCATTTTGTCATTTTAGATTTTGTATTGGATTAAAATTTCACTATCTACCATAGTCCTATGTCATTAGAGTCTACTATATCTCTGAATGGTACGTATTGTAGCATTTAGTTTTGGTATGTAATAAATAGTATGATAAAATTGCCTAAATTGTCTTCTCAGCAATGAGTCACAGAATTCTTATTCTGTGGAGGACATTTGGCCCAGTGTATCTGCAATGGCTCTCTGAGCATTTTGTTTAGTGCCAATCTCCTGCCATTTCCCCCAACCCTCCACATTATTTGACTAGAAACAACCATCTAATACCATCTTGAATTCCCCATCAATCTGCCTGCACCACACTTTCAGAGACAGCACTGCATCCCGCTAAATACTCACTGTATGGAAACATTGTTTCTCACCTCACATTTGCTTTTTTTCTATTGAGAATTGGTTTTACCCAGCTCTGAATTGTTTTTGCATCATTACCAAATGACCTGTCTACATTTGCTTCTTTAAAAAAAACACTTTAATCTGTGTCACCTCTTGTTCCTTTTGTGAGCAAGTACAGTTTCTCTCAGTCCACTCTGCCCACACCCATTATGATTTTTAGAACTTCTATTAAATCTCTGCTTAGCTGCCTTCTCTCCAAGGAAACAGCATTTTCAACCTGTCCTCAAAACTGGAGTATCTCATCCCTGAAAACATTCTTGTAAATCTCTTCTGCACTGTCTCAAATGCATTCCCATCCTTCCTAACAATGTACAATACTTCAATTGAGGTCTAACTGGTGTCTCATAACTGGTGTCTCCCTTTTACTCTTGTGATAAAAGTATGAAGTGTCAGAGGAACTCAGTAGATTGGTCAGTATCTGTGCAGAGAGAAACAGAATCAATATTTTGAGTTTAATATGACTTCCTCCAAACAGTTCTGAAAAAGACATGTCAAATTGGAAATGTTAACTGTATTTCTTTGTCCACAGATGCTGCCAGAACTGCTGAATTTCTCCAGTATTTTGTGGTCTTATTTCAGATCTCCAGTATCTGCAGTACCTCGCTTTTCTCTCCTTGCTTTTGTGATCTATACTTCTCTTAATGAATACTGTGTGTTCTCTTAAAACTCTCTCTATCCGTCCTATAACCTTTCATGACATATGCCCGTATACATCTAGGTCTTTCTGCTCCTGTACACCATTAGGATAGCACCCTTTACTTTGTGCTCCCTGCCACTTCTCACATTTCTCCCCAGTGCAGTTCACCTGCCTCCAATATGTCCACTCCAATATGCGACTGGGAGGATTATGCAGTAAATCAGCATTGCTTTAAAGCAACTGGAAGGAGTATGCATATAAGAATCTTTAAAGAAAGTGGCCGCAAAGATATTGGAGGGATTGGTCAAAAAATTCCAGAACACACTGGATTCCAGGGGGATACCAATGGATTGGAATAGTGCTAAAGCCATGGTCCTGTGCAAAAAGGGAGGAAGTCAGAAAGCAAGAAAACTATCAGCCAGCTAGCCTAACATCTGTCATTGGGCAATACTAGAGTCTGTTATTAAAAAAGAATTAGCAGGGCGGTTAGAAAAACTTAACACAATCAAAGAAAATCAGCAGGTGTTGTGAAAGGGAAAACATGTTTTGCAGACTCTCTAGAGTTTGTTGAAGATATAACAAACAGAGTTAACAAAGCGAAATAGCAGATGAGGTGTATTCAGATGTTCAGAAAGCATTTGATGAAGTGCCACATAAAGGTTATTGCATAGGATTGGAGCCCACTGCATTGGGGGTAATGTATTAGCATTGATTAGGGATTGGAGAACACACAGAAGACAGAGTCAGATTCAGATTGAAAAAAATATAACTGGTAGAGTGCCACATTAAGGGTAACTGGACCCAAAATACTGACTCTGCTCTCTCTCCACAGATGCTGAGTTTCTCCAGCAATTTGTGTTTTTGGTTCAGTCATCCAGAATCTTCAGTTCTTTGTTTTATTATATTGGGTGTCACAAGCCTCAAATATTTATCATCTATATTAATGACTTGGAGGTGGGGACAAAGTGTAATATTTCCAACTTTGCTGAGGATACAAAAATAGTGAGTTTGCATGTTGTGGTGAGGACGTAAGGAAATTGCAAGGGGATACAGATAGGCCAAAGGCAGGCAAATAGAGTTTAACGTAGGAAACTCGTGAGGTCATACACTTTGATTGGAAGAATCAAAAAGCAGACTTTTATTAAAATGGAGACTCTAAATAAGTGCATTACAGAGAGATTTGGATGTTATTGTGCAAGAATCACAAATATCAGTGCACAAATGCAGCAAGTATTTAAGGGGGCAAATTGAATTTTGGACTTTATTGCTGGAAGGTTGGAGTTTAAAAACAGGGAAGTCTTGTTACAACTGTACAGGGTGTTAGTGAGACCATAGCTGGAGTACAGCATACACTCTTGTATCTAAACAAGGATAAACTGGCATAGGAAGCAATTTAAAAGAGATTTACTTGGCTGATTTCTTGGATGAAGTTGACTTATAAAGAACAGCAAAACAGCTTTGCCTTTATTTATTTGAGGTTCAAAGAATGAGAGGTGAGCTTATTGAAACACACACGATTCTGACAGGGCTTAACATGGTAAATGTTTAGAAGATTGATCCAGTAGATGGTAAATCTCCATTTAATTCTGTTTAATGTTGAAATCAAGTCTTTTGTTTGTTCACTCATGAGGCGTGAACATTGCTAGCTGGGCCAGCATTTACTGCCCATCCCTAATTACCCTTGAGAAGGTGGTGTTGAGCTGCCTTCTTGAATTTCTGTAGCCCCTTTCTGTTGGTTGACCCACAGTGTCCTTAGGACAGGAATTCCAGGGTTTTGACCCAGTGAAAGTGAATGAACAGTGATATATTTCCAATCATGATGGTGAGTGGCTTGGAGGGGAACTTGCAGGGCATGGTGTTCCCGTGTATCTTCTCCCCTGTCCTTCTAGATGGAAGTGGTTGTGGGATTGGAAGATGTTGTCTGATGATACTTGATGAACTCCTGCAGTGCCTCTTATAGATGATACATATTGCTGCTACTGAGCATCATTGGTTGAGGGTGTGGATGGAGTTTCAATCTAGTATGCTGCTTTGTTCTGAATGGTGTCAAACTTCTTGAGTGTTGTTGGAGCTGCACTCATTCGGATCAGTGGGGAATACTCTGTCACACTCCTGATTTGTGCCTTTGAGGAGTCAGCACTGCGGTATTTCTAGCCTCTAAATTGCTCTTGTAGCCATTTTATTTATAATGGCAAGTCCACTTTTATTTCTGATCAATGATAATCCATAGAATGTTGATAATGAGGGACTCAGTGATGATAACACCATTGAATATCAAGGAGGGGTGGTTCGTTTGTCTCATGTTGGCGATGGTCATTTCCTGGGCATTTGTGTGGTGTGAATATTACTTGTCACATGTCAGGCCAAGCCTGGATATTGTCCAGGCCTAGTTGCATTTGAACATGGAGTGCTTCAGAATCTCAAATGATGCTGAACATTTTGCAATCGTTGGTGAGCATTCCTACTTCCGATCTAATGATGGAGGGATTTGTATTAATATCAAAATTTCTCAAATTCCATCGTGCCATTCCATGAAATATCATCAAAAATCATCAAATGGATACTGGAAAAATTCTTTTTTTGATACCAATAGAACATAATGAGATTTGTTTTTAATTGAACACAACCTAATTTCAGCAAAATACCTTTCAATGGAAAATCCTATACTTTTGAGGCATCACGCATGTATTTAATTTCCATAGCATTCCTTCATCATCACATGCCTCTTTAGGTGGTTTCAGAAACATTTCTCCCTGAAAATATTCTTCCTGAAGAAGAGTGGGTTTTATGCCAATTGGTCTACAAACAAACTAAAAAGAGTCCAGAAGAAGAGCTAAAAAGAATTTCAGGATTACTTTTCCTGCTGGACATGTCTGGTCTAACACCTATATTGCTCAGTCATTCCTATATACCTTGAGCCAGTAATCTTGCTTTAGCTTTATAAAACCCACTCTGTCAAGGCCCACTCCAGGTTTGTGACAAGGCTGAGTGTCTCGTATCTATTAGAATAAACCCCAAGATCCTTCCAACTATCGAATCCCTTTAGTTTTCCCTCCTTGATTAGCTCTAGTTTATTGGCAGCCACCAAGGTTCACAGATATGAACATTTCTGTGCCTAATACTGTCTCCAATCCGAGCTGTGGCCCTCCTTTCATTGTGCAATCTATCCAAGGAATGACCTCTACTTAGATATCTTTCAGGACTAGCACTGTAAGATCTCTCTCTCGTGGTCAGCAACTCTTCCTCCACACGTGCTTGTTTTCTAATTCAGGAATCACTCTGAGAACAGCTATTTGAAATAAATTCCCCACAATGTCCTGAGGTTGCCATTGATCAGGAATGGAATTGGATTCGCTAGTAGCTACAAAAGCAGGTGAGTGGCTTAGTATAATGAGGCCAGTAATTGACAGTCATAAATCAGGAGTGTGATGGTTTTACTCCCTGCTTGCTTGGATGAGTGGAACTCATACAGCACTGAAGACACCATCCAGAACAAAGCAGCCCACTCAATTAGTATCATAGTGTCATAGAAATATACAGCACAGAAACAGATCCTTCACTCCAACGTATTCATGCTGACCAGATATCCTAAATTTATCTAGTCTCATTTGCCAGATATAGGCCCATATCCCTCCAAACCATTCCTGCTCAAGTATCCATCCAGATGTCTTTTAAATGTTGCAATTGTACCACCCACCACCACTTCCCCTGGCAGCTGATTGTGTACACACACCATCCTTCTCATAAAAAAGTTGCCCCTTAGGTCCCTTTTAAATCTTTCCCATCTTGCCCTAAACCTATGCCCTCTAGTTCTGGGCACCCCTCCCAACCCCAGGGAAAAGATCCTGTCTATTTACCATATATCAGCCTCTGATGCCCCAGAGAAAACAGCCCCAGCCTATTCAGCCTCTCCCTGTAGCTCAAACCCTCCAACCCTGGCAACATCCTTGTAAATCTTTGCTGAACCCCTTCAAGTTTCGCAACATCTTTCCTATAAGAGGGAGACCAGAATTGCACACAATTTTCCAAAAGTGGCCTTACCAATGTCCTGACAGCTGCAGCATTACCTCCCAACTCCTGTACTCAATACTCTGACCAATAAAGGAAAGCATACCAAACTCTGCCTTCACTATCCTATCTACCTGAGACTCCACTTTCAAGGAAATATGAACCTGCCCTCCAAGGTCTCTTTGTTCAGCAACATTCCCCAGGACCTTACCATTAAGTTTATAAGTCCTGTCCTGATTTGCCTTTCCAAATGCAGCACCTCACACTTATCTAAATTAAACTCCATCTGTCATTCCTCGGCCAATTGGCCCATCTGATCCTGTAGTACTCTGAGGTAACCTTCTTCGCTGTCCACTACACCTCCAATTTTGGTATCATCTGCAAACTTACTAAAAACACCTCCAAATCATTTATATAAATGACAAAAAGCAGTGGACACAGCACTGATCCTTGTGGCACTCCACTAGTCACAGGCCTCCATTCTGAAAAGCAACCCTCCACCACCATCGTCTGTCTTCTACCTTCAAGCCAGTTCTGTACCAAATGGCTAGTTCTCCTTGTATTCCATGAGATCTAACCTTGCTAACCAGTCTCCCATGGAGAACCTTGTTGAACACCTTACTGAAGTCCATATTGATCAGGTTCATCAATCCTCTTTGTTACTTCTTCAAAAAACCCAATCAAGTTAGTAAGACATGATTTTCCATGCACAAAGCCATATTGACTATCCCTAATCAGTCCTTGCCTATCCAAGTACATATTGATCTGTCCCTACAGGATTCCCTCCAAAACCTTGCCCTCTGCCGATGTCAGGCTCACTGGTATACAGTTCCATTGCTCTTTCTTAAATAAATCACCTTTCTTAAATAGTGGCATCACATTAGCAAACCTTCAGTCTTCCGGCACCTCATTTGTGACTATCGATTATCCAAATATCTCAGCAAGGGGCCCAGCGATCATTTCTCTAGCTTTCTACAGAGCTGAGAGTTTAGTGTGGAAAAGGACATGGAAGATATAGAATGTGGGGAAATAGATGGTGACATCTTGAAAAATGTCCATATTACAGAGAAGGAGATGCTGGATATCTTAAAATGCATAAAGGTGGATAAATCCCCAGGACCTGATCAGGTATCACACCCACAACTTCCTCCATCATTAACCCACAGTAGCAACAGTGTATACCATCTACAAGTCAGGCAGCATCCGAGGAGCAGGAGAATCAGTGTTTTGGATATATGCCCGAAACACGACTCTCCTGTTTTTCGGATGCTGCCTGACCTGCTGTGCTTTTCTAGCACCACACTCTCGACTCTGATCTCCAGCATCTGCATTCCTTACTTTCCCCAATAAAATCTACAAGATACACTGCAGAAATTCACCAAAGCTTTTTAAACAGCACCTCGCTAACCCATTACCACTTGCATCAAAAGGGCAACAGATACATGGGAGCACCACCATGTGCAAGTTCCTATTCAAGCCATGCATCGTTCTGACTTACATTGCTGCTCCTTTAGTATCACTGGGTCAACATTTTGGACTGCCCCCAACAGCATTGTGGGTGCGCCAACACCAAATCAACGGTGCAGTTTCAAGAAAGCAGCTTCTTAATGACAGTTAGGAATGAGCAATAAATGCTGGCCCAGCCAGAGAAGTCGACATTCAGCCACACCACCCCCCCCCCCCCCCCCCACCCCTGAAAATTCAACAAAATGGAGCCTGTTTCAGTCAGAATTGGGGAACAATGATCATAATATCAGCAGGATTTGGAAAAGACTAAGGTACAACCAAGCATAAAAATACTTCACCAGAGAAACCCAACTTCCATCAGTCAAAAGGCTTTGGCAGAGTATAATTAATACATGATCAGCAAAGCAATATTTGAACAAAAGAGATCCTCAGCACTTTGTGTACAGAGTAGAAACATTTCTATGAGGTGCAAAGGAAGCTAGATGTCCTGGATGACAAAAGATGTAGAGATTAAAATGAGACAGAAAAGAAGAACTGACAGGCGGAAGGTTCACAGTGCACTCGAGAAGCTGAATGTAGAATGCAGGATGATTCCCGTATCTGCAGGTCCGGTTACCGCGGTTTCAGTTACCCCTGGTTTACTACGGCCCGAACATATACAAGGGAACATTCTTGATCCAGAGACCAGGAGGCTGCTGGGAAGGTACATTTCCCATTTAAATGAATAGGTTCACTCCTATCCGCAGTTTTATGTGTCCAAGGTAGGCCTTGGAATGCATCCCCTGTGGGTACGGGGAACTACTGTACAGAGATCCAAAAACAGAGTGAGAGAGGTTAAGAGGAAGTTTGAGAGTAGAGTCATGGAGATGTATACACCGAAAGAGATCCTTCGGTCCAACTCGTCCATGCCGACCAGATATCCCAACCCAATCCAGTCCCACCTGCTAGCACCTGGCCCATATCCCTCCAAACCCTTCCTATTCATATACCCGTCCAGATGCCTTTTAAATAATGCAATCATACTAGCATCCACCACTTCCTCTGGCAGCTCATTCCATAGTTGCTAACATAAAACAGAACCAAAAATTGTTTAACAATTACGTACTTTGTAAAAGTGCAGCGAAAGGAAGGGTAAGGTTAATTATGGTACTAAAAGGAGGTAGGATTGTGGAGACAGGAAGCATAACTCAGCTACTCAATAAATACTTTGCAGCCCTTTCCACCAGAATTGGAGTTGCTACAAATAAACAGGAAAGGAGTAGTACAATAACGTATACAAACATTTCTTTTACATTTTAACCAATATATGGATATTGGATAGGATAAAGATGGAGAGAGGAACTGCTGGAAATGTTGACACCACTCAAAATAGAAAAAGCACGCATTTTGGTTGGGTTACACCCTTCACTGCTAAGAAGAAAGTGTGAAAATTGGGGAACTCTGGCCACGATCCCCCAGTACTATTTGGATTTTTGGTGAGGAGCAGAGGATTATAAGTATTTTATGTTTGTTTTAAGAAAAGGGAGAGTGATAAAAACAGCAGTTCTGGGTCAGCAAGGCTGACACAGCAGTAGGGAAGTATTCAGAAAAGTAGGGGCTAATAGATTAGAATCTGCACAACAACTACTTATATTTAAATAGCATATAGTTGCCCCTTAGGTCTCTTTTATACCTTTCCCCTCTCACCCTAAACCTATGCCCTCTTGTTCTGGACTCCCCGACCCCAAGGAAAAGACTTTGTCTATTTATCCTATCCATGCCCATCATAATTTTGTAAACCTCTCTAAGGTCACCCCTCAACCTCCAACACTCCAATGAAAACAGCCCCAGCCTGTTCAGCCTCTCCCTAGAGCTCAAATCCTCCAACCCTGGCAACAATCTTATAAATCTTTTCTGAACCCTTTCAAATTTCACAACATCTTTTCGATAGGAAGGAAACCAGAATTGCACACAGTATTCCTACAGTGGCCTAACCAATGTTCTGTACAGCCGCAACATGACCTCTCAACTCCTGTACTCAATACTCTGACTGATAAAGGAAAGCATACCAAATGCCTTCTTCACTATCCTATCTACCTGTGACTCCACTTTCAAGGAGCTATGAACCTGCACTCCAAGGTCTCTTTATTCAGCAGCACTCCCTAGGACCTTACCATTAAGTGTATAAGTCCTGCTAAGATTTGCTTTCCCAAAATGCAGCACCTCGCATTTATCTGAATTAAATTCCATCTGCCACTTCTCAGCCCATTGGCCCATCTGTTTTAATCTGAGGTAACCTTCTTCACTGTCCACTACACCTCCAAGTTTGGTGTCATCTGCAAACTTGCTAACTGTACCTCTTATGCTTGCACCGATCCTTGTGGCACTCCACTGGTCATAGGCCTCCAGTTTGAAAAACAACCCTCCACCACCACCCTCTGAATTGGCCATGCTAAATTGCCAGTAGTGTTAAGTGTAGGGGAATGGGTCTGGGTGGGTTGCACTTCGGCAGGTCAATGTGGACTTGTTGGGCCAAAGGGCCTGTTTCCACACTGTAAGTAATCTAATCTTCAACTTTGAGCCAGTTCTTTATCCAAATGGCTAGTTCTCCCTGTGTTCCATGAGATCTAACCTTGCTAATCAGTCTCCCATGAGGAACCTTGATGAATGCCTTACTGAAGTCCATGTAGATCACATCTACTGCTCTGCCCTCATCAATCTTCTTTGTTACTTCTTCAAAAAACTCAATCAAGTTTGTGAGACATGATTTCCCACGCGCAAAGCCATGTTGACTATCCCTAATCCGCCCTTGCCTTTCCAAATACATATACATCCTGTCCCTCAGGATTCTCTCCAACAACTTGTCCACCACTGAGGTCAGGCTCACTGGTCTATAATTCCCTGGCTTGCCCTTACCACATATGAAATGAGCTGCCAGAGGAAGTGGTGGAGGCTGGTACAGTTGCACCATTTAAAAGGCATCTGGATGGGTATATGAATAGGAAGGGTTTGGAGGGATATGGGCTGGGTGCCGGCAGGTGAGACTAGATTGGTTTGGGATATCTGGTCGGCATGGACGGGTTGGACCGAAGGATCTGTTTCCATGCTGTACATCTCTATGACTCTATAGGTAACATAATAAGGGATCTTATAAGTCAAAAGCCAATATCTTTCACTAACTTAATTGAGACAAATGATTTGCATACTTGAACAATCCAGTGCATCCAGAAGCTGAGAAGTTGGGCAAGAGGAGGTTAGAGGTGCTACTTTTCACCTCCAATGCTTGTAGTGGTTGAGGCAGTCAGCATTTAAGCATTTTAGTCCAGTGTTGTAATGCGAAGTGCAAAGTAAAGTGTAGAGAAAGAAAATAAATCCAACCATCTAAAAAGTAGATGTAAATAATCTAGATTAAGGTGGCTGTGTTTTGAACAACAGTATGAGAGAATTTATGGACAGCCAAACCATCCATTGTGAACACAACTGCAGCAGATGTCACCCATGCCTCCAATTCAAATCTTTCTCTATGGATTACGAGTTGCAACACTGCCACATAGGCACTAAGGAGGAAAAGGATTGGGTTAGTTCCCCTTAGTTACACTTTGTAGACCTAACTGGCTCATAATAAGGGTTTACATGATCAACTGTAATAGAGTAAGAAGAAACCAGAACAGATATGAAACAGAAATCTCTAGAAACTACTCCTATCCAGTACTCGCTACTTGTGAGGAGAAAGATAAACAGTGTGCCAGTGGGATTAATTGGAAAGCTCTACTTAAGGGGCACAAGTGGTCAAGTCACCTTGTTCTGTGCTCTATCACTTATTGATTCAATGGTTTTATGACTGCAGACCTACAGCAATGTGGTTGACTGTTAAATGGTCTCTGGAGTGGCCCAAAAGGCATTCAGGTAAAAACAATGACTGCAGATGCTGGAAACCAGATTCTGGATTAGTGGTGCTGGAAGAGCACAGCAGTTCAGGCAGCATCCAAGTAGCTTCGAAATCGACGTTTTGGGCAAAAGCCCTTCATCAGGAATAAAAAAGGCATTCAGTTCAAAGCCAACTAAGCGTGGGCAAGAAATGCCACCCTTGCCAGCGATGCTCACAGCCCTTAAGAGAATAAGTTTAAATGTGATAACATTCTGTCATGCACAGAGTTTTCATTTTCAATCCTGCCTGTAATCAATATGTTTTGTACATAAAAGATATGTTTTCCTACCCTTGGCATTCAGCATCCAACTAGATAATTCCAGCAGCAATATTTTGAGTTTCAAAATAAAGTTATTTATTCTTACATACTTGCCTTGATTTGCACCCAGTTTCCTCACACAAACGTACTAACACAAACACACAGAAAGGAGGTAAGATAGGGTATTGCTGGAAGAAAATATTGCAGTTTCTCATCTTGCACTCAGCAGGGCAAGGTCAAATATCAGTTCAAAGGGAAAGCAAACATTAAAGGAGGGGAATGCTGATTGGTTGGCAATTGGACTCTAATTGATAGTGGTATTCCCATGGGGGAGCGCCCATCAATATTGTAAAATCAACACTCCCCTCTTGTAGCATAAATGTTGGATTTCCCCTTGATTTGGTATTTGTGTGATTTGTCCTGATGCGTGCAAGATGAAATAAACTCAACAAAATGTGTATTTTTCAATGATGCTCAAGTTCTGTACTTCCAAATGACTATTTTAACACACTGTTTAAAATTATAATAATCTTAGTACTGATTAACAATCTCCAGTCTTTTTGTGGGAGTCCTATAGTTTCTAAGATGGTTTAATGTTTTAAGGTTGAAGTGAGGGTCCTGAAAAGTGGAAGGTTTTCAGTAGATTGTGTAAATTTTCAATGTAGAATTTCCAGAACTCTGATGAAGAGTCATCTTGACTCGTAACATTCGCTTGCTCTCTCTCCATTGTTGTTGCCTGGCCCACTATGATTTCCAGTTTTGTTTGTAGAATTTCCAGACATTTGCTTCTCGTGGAGTCCTACAGCACAGAGACTGGCCCTTTGGCCCAAACTGGTCCATGCCAAACAAAACGTCCGGCCGGGCTAACTCCATTTCCCTGCACTTGGCCCAATTCCTCCTAAACCTTTCCTATTCATGGGCGGCACGGTGGCTCAGTGGTTTGCACTGTGCCTCACAGCACCAGGGTCCCAGGTTTGATTCCAGCCTTGGGTGACTGTGTGGAGTTTGCACATTCTCCCCGTGTCTGCGTGGGTTTCCTTCGGGTGCTCCGGTTTCCTCCCACAGTACAAAGATGTGCAGGTCAGGTGAATTGGCCATGCTAACTTGCCCATAGTGTTAGATGCATTAGTCGGAGGGAAATGGTTCTGGGTAGGTTACTCTTCGGAAGGTCGTTGTAGACTGGTTGGGCTGAAGGGCCTGTTTCCACACTGTAGGGAATCTAAAAAAAATCTAAATGTTGTTAATATCCCCACCTCAACCACTTCTGCTGGCAGCTCATCCCACATGTGTACCACCCTCTGTATAGAAAAGTTGCCCCTTTTATTCTTTCCCCTCTAACCTTAAACTGATGACCTCTCGTCCTTGATCCCCCAACCCTGGGAAAAAGACTGCATTCACCCTATCTATGCCTCACATGATCTTATATACTTCTATGAGGTCCCCTCTCAGTCTCGTATGCGTTGAAGAAAGAAATCCGAGCTTGTCCAACCTCCCCTTCTAGCTCAGACCGTTGAGTCCTGGCAACATCCTTGTAAATTTCTTCTGCACTCTTTCCAGTTTAATAACATCCTTCCTGTAGCAAGGTGACCAAAACTGAACACAATACTTTATGTGCGACCTCACCAACGTCCTGTACAACTGCAACATAACTTCCCAACTTCTGTACTCAATACCCTGACTGATGAAGGCCAGTGTGCCAAAAGCCTTCTTCACTGCCCTGTCTACCAGTGACTCCACTTTCAGAGAACCATGCACCTGAACTCCAAGATCCCTCTGTTCCACTACACTCCTTAAGGCCCTAACATTCACCAGGAAACTCCTGCCTTGATTTGACTTTCCAAAAATGCAAGACCTCATGTGAATGTGAAATAGGAATAGATTGGGAATCTCCGGATTTCAAGGTATTGCTGTTAATTTTCTTGGCTGCGTGCTGATTTGCACTTGTTTGGATGTCTTTTGTGGATTGAAAATTTAAAATATGACATCTATATATAGAGTCAAGATTAGAGTGGTGCTAGAAAAGCACAGCAGGTCAGGCAGCATCCGAGGAGCAGGAAAATCCTAATGAAGGATTTTTGCCCGAAATGCTGATTATCTTGCTCCTCGGAGGCTGCCTGACCTGCTGTGCTTTTCCAGCACCACTCTAATCTTGACTCTAATCTCCAGCATCTGCAGTACCCATTTCCGCCTACCTGTATAGAGAGCACAACAGTTCAATGTAACAATGCCTTGATCGCCAACCAGACTACAGACTTATTGGTTACAATGATGTTTCCTGGTCTGTGCTGACAATGAAAAATAGGCAACAATGACAGGTTCAGTCTCAATGCAATGTCACTGGAGTTGTCATCAAGCTTCCTCACCTTTGGTGTATTTTACCAGAAAACTAATAAACAAACAATAAAGATGCACTCGTGATGATCAAAAGATGCTTTGTTTTATCTTTTTGTCCATGAACAGACAATGGTTAAAGTATAAGCAAACATTGTGGAAATATTGGGAGACATAAATATGAATAATGAAATATTAATGTGCAAATAGCAGCACGATGGCTCAGTGCTTAGGCACTGCTGCCTCACAATGCCAGGGACCCAGGGTTTGATTCCACCCTCGAGTGGAGTTTGCACATTCTCCCCGTGTTAGTATGCGTTTCCTCCAGATGCTCCAATTCCCTCCCATTGGCCAAAGATGTGCAGTTTAGGTGGATTGGCAATGCTAAATTGCCAATATTATCCAGGGATGTATAGGTTAGGTGAGTTAGTCATGAGAAATGCAAGGTAAGGGGATAGGTCTGGGTGGGATGCTCTTTGAAGAGTTGGTGTGGACTCGATGGGCTGAATGGCCTGCTTCCACACTCTAGGGATTTCATGACATTGTCCCATTTTATTTACCATCAAAACTGTCAGCCCCATGTGGCTGGTGATTAAGATATTGGCTAACAGAGTACAGGGTGAATTATCATTAGAGATTGCCATCCCTGTCTACAGCAGAGATTATAACAAAGATTGGAGTTTCCATGATGTCATGGAATGTGCAATTCCCAGCAGAATCTGAAGCCCAGTCTGTTTTCCCCACCCTGTCCTAGAACATGTATGGATGCACAGACTGCACAAGTTGCCTGGTCAGACGCGGGCCATGCAGATCCACTCAGAAAACAGGGAAGCTCGGGGTCACAGAAGACTGACCCAAGAAATCACCCAAGTGCCAAGGTGCCTGGTGAAGTTGTAAAGGCAGTGTGGGATTCAGTTGTCTTACACCCACACCCTTGTGTGTTCCATTCCCACTGATTGGATAGCACATTTGGGAATGTAAAGTGAAAGTGTGCTACAGTTAGTCTTGGCGAGTTGTGGGGAGGGAGGTATCTATCCAAACGTGCCATGGGGAAGGTGGGGGCAATCTGACTGAACATATCATGAGGAAGGGAATAGGGGGCTATCTGACTGAACGTCCCATGGGGAAGGGAAGGGTGGAGTCTATCTGTCTGAACATGTCATAGGGAAGGGAAAGGGATCTCCAGCTGTCCCAATATGCCATGGGAAGGGAAGAGGGACAATCTGAATGAACATCCCATACAGAAGGGGAGAGGGCTATCTGTCCCAACGTTCCATGGGGAAGGAAATGGGTGGGGGTTTTCTGTCCCAACATACCATGGGGAAGGAAATGGGAAGGGAGTGGCAATCTGACTGTGCCAATATGCCATGGGGAAGGGAAGGGAAGGGAGAGGCAATCTGACTGAACATCCCATGGGGAACTGACGTGGGGGAGCTATATGTCCCAACATGCTATGGGGAAGGGGGCTATCTGACTGAACATGCCATGGGAAAGGGAATGAGTGGGGAGGGATTTTGTCCCATATGCCATGGGGAAGTGAATTGGTGGGGGGTTTCTGACCCAACAAACTATGGGGAAGGAAATGGGTGGGGGTTTCTGTCCCAACATACCATGGGGAAGGAAATGGGTGGGGGTTTTCTGTCCCAACATACCATGGGGAAGGAAATGGGTGGGGGGTTTCTGTCCCAACATACCATGGGGAAGGAAATGGGTGGGGGGTTTCTGTCCCAACATACCATGGGGAAGTGAATGGGTGGACTATTAGTCCAAACAAGTCATGGATGTGTGTGTGTGTGTGTGTGTATGGGGGTTGTGGGGCTCAATGAAGCCTGCAGCGGTAGAAAGGTCCAAGGTTGGGGGGCAGGGGTGAAGGGAGGTACTGTGCTAGTTACAGCCCAAGGTGACATAGGGTCAGTCCGAACAAAGGCGTTTCCATGGGGTCAGCCCTGGTCACTTAGCAACTGCGGTGTAGCACAGTTTATTGGAGGGGGTAGGGGTGCGTGGGTCAGAGAAAGGAGTGGGGAGGGGGTGTGAGAGGGAAGAGGGAGAGAATAGGGGGGGGGGGGTGCTGGTCTGCTGAAATGGGAGTCTCTCGGGAGTGCTGAAGGGGAGGGTGGAAGAAGAGGATCCATTGCATTGAGTTGGCCCCACTGCGGGAGGGACAGGAGGAGGAGGGGGGGTGTGTGAGGCTGCCTGCAGGATGGCACACACATTCACCCTGTCGGAACTGGCCAACCTGGCCATCGGCACCCCCGAGGTGGGGGTGTGCAACTTTAACGCGCTGCACGCCTTGCTGCACGGCATCCTGGAGCAGCTGCACATCGGCGATGCGCACAAGGCGGTGGGCGAGGTGGAGCACGGCTTCATCAACCCGCAGAGCCCGGCCACGGTCCCGGCCACGTCCCCCGCCTCCCCCGCCGAGGAAGCGGGCGCCAGGTCCCCCTCCAGCCCGTCCTCCTCCTTGGCGGCGGCGGCCCGGCCCGGCGACAGCGCCAAGGCGGTCTCCCTGTTCCACCAGCTGGAGGAGAAGGTGGCCAGGCTGCAGACTGCCCTGGAGTCCCTGAGCCAGCTGCCCAGCGCCCCGGAGCTGCTAGCCCGCAGTCAGATGGAGCCCGCCCCCATCCGCAAGTTCTCCCTGTCCAGCAGCAGCACCGGGCCGGTCAAGGACATGTGGCAGCTGATGCAGGTCAAGAAGAAAGTGGAGGCCAACGAGGAAGGGGTCAACAAGGTGAGCAGAGCTTCACGGCTTCAAGCAGCACATTGTTGGAATCTGCTACGAAACACAAGCTGCTTCTCTCTCTCTCTCTCTCTCAGAGTTTCAGCATCCTTTTCTGGTTTTTGTTTTGCTTTTACGATCCAGATTGATTGGAACTGAAAACAAAATAAAGTGCTGGAAATCACAGCGGGTCAGGCAGCATCCAGAAAGGGTGAGGGACAACAAGCTTACGTTTCTGACTCTTCATCAGAGCTGCAAACATGTAAAATATTGTGCTCCATAAGTAAGAAATGGCTTGGTTTTTAAAAAAATATATTAGCCAGGACAGTACACAGAAAGACCGTTTTTCAATGGTGTTATCCAATCATTTACACTCAGCTAAGAAGACAGGATTCCTGATGAAGGTCTTATGCTCGAAACATTGATTTCCCTGCTCCTCGGATGCTGCCTGACCTGCTGTGCTTTTCCAGCACCACTCTGATCTCCAGCATCTGCAGCACTCACTTTCACTTCAGAAGACAGGACCTCAAGTTATTTCATCCACAAGGCATTGCTGCCAACAATGTAACACTCCCTCAGTACTGCACTGGAGACTGGGCTTTCTATTCTACCCAAGGTCTAGTTTTTAAACATCAGATTCATTCTTGGGTGTGGGGGTCACTGGTGGGACAAGGCTATATTTGCTCGATCCTAATCACCTTTGAGATGGTATTGGTGAGTTGCCTTTTTGAACCACTGCAGCCCCCGCAGTGCAGTGACACCCACAAAGCTGTTAGGAGGGGGAGTGCTGGGATTTTGACCCAGTGACACTGAAGAGCCTGTGTCAATTTGGTTTCGTCCTCTTTCTTAGATTCACTTGGGTTTTATTTTGCAATTGCACGGAATAACAAATCCCACTTCATCTGAACTGTCAACCCTCTTACTCCCCCAGTCCTTCAAGCCCTACCACTATTGCATAAATGCTGCTCCCTTTTCACCTCATTTCAGCTCTGGTGATGAAGTTAATACTCCACACAACACCAGGTTATGGTCCAACAGGTTTATTTGGAAGCACTAGCTTTCAGAGTACTGCCCCTTCATCAGGTGGTTGACAACTACCTGATGAGGGAGCAGCACTCCGAAAGCTAGTGCTTCCAAATAAACCTGTTGTTGTGTGATTTTTAACTTTGTACACCTCAGTCCAACACCAGCATCTCCAAATCAAAAACTGATGCTGAAGAGTTGTCTAGACTGGCAACGATGGCTTGCTGTGTCTCCACACACACTGCCTGACCTGCCAACCAATTTACACTCTTTCTCCCCCAGCACTTCAACCCCTCCCACCCCCATACAATTGCATAAATGCTGCTCCCTTTTCACCTCATTTCAGCTCTGATGATGAAGTTAAAACTCCACACAACACCAGCTGTGACGAAGAGCCATCTCAATTTGAAACGTTAGCTTGCGCCCTCTCCACGCCTGCTGTCTGACCTGCCGTGATTTCCAGCATTTTTTCGTTTTCGGTTGCAATCTATCTGGATAATAAAACAGATGCTGAAACAATGAGGTAAAAACGATGACTGCAGATGCTGGAAACCAGATTCTGGATTAGTGGTGCTGGGAGAGCACAGCAGTTCAGGCAGCATCCGAGGAGCAGCGAAATCGGCGTTTCGGGCAAAAGCCCTTCACCAGGATGCTGTGCTCTTCCAGCACCACTAATCCAGATGCTGAAACAAACCCACAGAGTGCTGGAGAAACTCTGTGGAGAGAATAGCAACTTTTTTATTGACAAACGATAGTGCATTCATCGACCTTTATGTGCATACGCAATTTATAAAGCAGGTCTGTATAGTTCTTTGCAGATGAAGAATGAACAAATATTGGTACTGAAAACAAAAAAAAGGTGCTGGAAATCACAGCGGGTCAGCCGGCATCCATGCAGACAGAGCGAGCTAATGTTTTGGATTTAGCTGACTTTTTCAGAGCTGATGTGACGTTGTGGAGAGGCAGCATCTTTGCAATAGTTTGGGGGTGGGGGAATGGAGTGTACATAGCTAGTTTAGATTAAATAGGATTTGTTATTCCCTGCAGTTGTAAAATCAAACCCATTTCTTTCTTATACAGGACAATATTTTGTCTAGACTTGAAACACTAGCTTGCTCTCTCTCCATGGATGCTGTCGACCTGTTGTGATTTCCAGCATTTTTTGCTTTCACTTCAATGTTTACATAGATTTGAGGCACTGAGAGAGTCTGACAACTGAATAGCCCCCCCCATTGTACTACGGCAGAAAGACCTTTCCCCACTGCACCTCGGTGGCAGCTTTCCAAGCTTTCGTGCATCCCTGAGCACGCGTCTGCAATGCTTGGTTGGGGTCAACCCTTTACACTGAGCATTTTTAGTCCAGAATGGAGTTCTTCAGAACAATATGACTCCCTTTTGAGTTTGAGTTCTGAAGAAGTCACGTTAGATTTAAAATCCTAACTGTTTTCTCTCTCTGTAGGTGCTGCCAAACCTGCTGAGTTTCTCCAACACTGTTTGTTCCACCTAGGTGATATACAGATACTAGACTTTCAGTCACATTCTTCAAAAAGAAAGCCTCGTGGACTGAAAAAAAAAACAACTTGGGCCTAATCAAATTTCTATAAAATTCAGCGTATTTAGGTTTGTACAGGTACCAGTTGTGGCTGTATGTTCACACATTTTGGAAACTGAATGTTTTAACTTGCCTCCCAGTTCCTATTTTCTATGCTGCTGGGTTAGGGTTGGGTGAAATATAAACATTTTCAAATGTTGCTCCAAGCAATCCACTTATAGAGTCATAGAGATGTACAGCATGGAAACAGACCCTTCGGCCCAACCCGTCCATGCCGACCAGATATCCCAACCTAATCTAGTCCCACCTGCCAGCACCCGGCCCATATCCTTCCTATTCATATACCCATCCAAATGCCTTTTAAATGGTGCAATTGTACCAGCCTCCACCACATCCTCTGGCAGCTCATTCCATGCACGTACCACCCTCTGCGTGAAAAAGTTTCCCCTTAGGTCTCTTTTATATCTTTCCCCTCTCACCCTAAACCTTTGCCCTCTAGTTCTGGACTCCCCGACCCCAGGGAAAAGACTTTGTCTACTTAACTTATCCATGCCCCTCATAATTTTGTAAACCTCTATAAGGTCACCCCTCAGCCTCCAACGCTCCAGGGAAAACAGCCCCAGCCTGTTCAGCCTCTCCCTGTAGCTCAAATCCTCCAACCCTGGCAACATCCTTGTAAATCTTTTCTGAACCCTTTCAAGTTTCACAACATCTTTCCGATAGGAAGGAGACCCACTTGTGGGGACAAAATGAGAGTCGGCACTCATCCTGCTCCAAGGAAGTAAATTGCAGATTAAATATTGGGGGGGGGGGGGTGGGATTCAAGGAATATGGCCACTCAAGGGAAATTTGAAGTGGCCTCATGGGTGGTACCAGTGTAAATGTTTCCTCGATGGGACCACCCCCTTCCCTGCCCGTGGCACCTACTCCCAGTCATAAACACTGTTAAAATCCCACAGTGTGTGGTTCTCAACCTAAATCCTGCCCCTCGGCTTTGACAACTCACCCTTGTCAATTTCTCTGCCCGTTGACCAGAATTAACTTTGCTCTACTGTAATGCTGTGAGGAGCATTTAGACAGGGGACCTCTTGCTAGTGAGAGTAGGAATGGGAGGATTGATCAGATGAATGTGCGACTGAGGAGCTGGAGTGGAGGGCAGGGATCTACATTTTTGGATCATTGGAATCTCTTCTGAGGTGGAAGGATGGGTTGCATCTAACTTAGAAGGGGACGAATATGCTGTCAGTGCTACTCGAGAGGCTTTAAGCTAGTAAGGGGGTGGGGGGGGGGGGGGGTGAGGAGCATGGAGGCAGTGGGACCCAAAGAGATAGTGAGAAAAGAGATAAGGGATACAGTGGATAAGGGGAGCAAGTTAAATAGTCAAGGTAGGCAAGAGCTTGGCAGAGAGCGAGGTAAAACTGATAAACAACATTTATTTCGACGCAAGAGGCCTGACAGGTAAGGCAGATGAATCTAGTGTGTAGTTGGGATCATGGGAGTGGAATACCACTGCTGTTAGAGAAACATGGCGCAGGGATGGATCGTCGTTGGTGTCAAAAAGTGTGGTGCTGGAAAAGCACAGCTGGTCAGGCAGCTGCAGAGTTGCAGGAAGTGGTAGAGACGCAGTGGCGGGCACCATCAACCACATGGAAGGGGAAATTGTGGTCCTTGAAGAAAGAGACTATCTGGAATGTTCTGTGGTGGAGTTGGTCATCCTGGGAGCAGATGCAGCAGAGGTGGAGGCATTGGGAATAACGGATAGCATTTTTACAGGAGACAGGGTGGGAGGAGATGGAGTCCAGGTAGGGAATTGGTGGATTTGAAGTAGATGTCCGTGTTGAGTCTGTTGCTGGCGATGAGGAGGTCCAGGAAGGGGAGGGAGGAGTCTGAGATGGTCCAGGTGAACTTGAGGTCAGGGTGGAAGGTGTTGGTGAAGTTGATGAACCGTTCAACCTTCTTGTGGGAGCACGAGGTGGCACCAATACAGTCAATGCTGTAGTGGAGGAAAGGGTGTAACTGCGGGAGAGGGACAGTTGCACATACCCAGCGAACAGTCTGGAGGAAGTGGGAGGATTCAAAGGAGAAATTGTTGAGGGTGAGGAGCAGTTCAGCCAATCGGATGGTACTGGTTGGGTGGGCAGGAGAAGAAGAAATGGAGGGTTTAGAGGCCTTCGTCATGGCGGATGCATGTGTACTAGATTGGATGTCCATGGGGAAGGAAATGTGTTGGGAGCCAGGGAAATGAAAGTCACGGAGGAGTTGCAGGACATGGGTAGTGTCCTGAGCATATGTAGGGAGATCCTGGACCAAGGGGGACAGGACAGTGTCAAGATATACAGAGGCAAGTTTGGTGGGGCAGGAACAGGCTGAGACGATGGGTCGGCTGAGGCAGTCAGCTTTGTGAATCTTGGTAGGGGGTAGAATCGGGCAGTGCGGGGTTCCCAGACTGTGTGGTTGGAGGCTGTAGATTGGAGATCCCCAGAGGTGAAGTGGTTGTGAATGGTTTGGGAAATGATAACTTAGTGATGGGAGGTGAGGGCGTGGTTGAGGGGGCAGTAGGGGGAGGTGTCTGTAAGTTGGCGTCTGGCTTCAGCTGAGGTTGGTGCACCAAACTATCATTGTGCCCCCCTTCCCCCTTGTCCACTGGGTTTGATGGTGAGGTTGGGGTTGGAGCAGAGGGAGTGGAGGGCTGTGCATTCCGAGGGTGAGAGATTGGTCTAGGTGAGAGGGGTGGACATGTTGAGGTGGTCAATGTCCCAGCAGCAGTTGGAAATGAAGAGATCGAGAGCGAGTACAGACCAGCACGAGGTGTCCAGGTTGAGGTGGGAGAAGGGGTCCTCGGAAGGTCGGTGGGAGTCCTGATGGAAAAAGTAAGCCCGGAGGTGGTGGAAGAAATGTTCAATGTTGCAATGCGTGTTGAATTCATTGACCCGGGAGCGTAGGGGGATGAAGGTGAGGGCTTTGCTGAGGACTGATTGTTCATCCTCAGTGAGGGGGAGGTCTGGGGGGATAGTAAAAACACAGCAGGGCTGGGACCTGATGTGGGACTGGAGCAGGGAGTGAGGGCAGACACTGCCTCTGCAGCGGGTGTGGTTATGAGAACATGGGCAATGTCACCCATGGAAATGATGCTCACCTTGAGGCTCAGTGGGGTGCAAGTGGTACCTTTGGTGGCATCTGCGGGGGCAGAAGTGATGTCAACCGTGACGTTTGTGATGTTGTCGGTGGTGTTCTGGTGAGTGACGTCAGTGGGGCTGGAAGCGGCTGACGCAGCGGCAATTCCTGGGGCAGATGTGATGTGTCGAATGGACTTTCTGGTGGGTTCAGCGACAGTGGATCTTGCAGGGGTCACAGAAGTAGTTGCCTTGGAAACCATCGCAGATAGGACTGGCAGCTCCATGTTCTGGGAAATAGACGCGATAGGAAGGATAGAAAGTTGGAGCAAGAAAGGGAGGGGGGAGTGATGTTTTTGGTTAGAGATAATATTACAGCTATACTTAGGGAGGATATTCCTGTGAATATGCTCCAGAAGTTATTTGCGTGGAACTGAGAAATAAGAATGGGGATTGTACTAAAAGCCCCCCTGAGTAGTCGATGGGAAATTGAGAAGCAGATTTCTCAAGAGATTTCAGATATTTGTAAGAATGTTAGGGTTGTAATGCTGGGGGATTTTAACTTGCAAAACATAAACTGGGACTGTCATAGTGCTAAGGGCTTGGATGGGGAGGAATTTGTGTCCAAGAAAAAAAAAGAAAACTTTCTTATTCAGTATGCAGATGTACCTACTAGAGAAGGAACAAAATGTGACTGAGGTGGGGGAGCACTTTGGGACCAGTGACCATAGTTCCATTAGTTCTAAAATAGTTATGGAAAAGGATAGACCTGATCTAAAATTTAAAGTTAGAAATTGGGGTAAGGCCAATTTTGATGGTATCAGGCAAGAACTTTTAAGAGTTGTTTGGGAGAGGCTTTTCACAGGTGGAAAGCATGATGGTGAGAGTCTAGAGGCAGTTTGTTCCTGTTAGGATGAAAGGCAAGGCTGATAGGTGTAGGAATGCTGGTTGACCAGAGAAATTGAGGCTCTGGTCAAGTCACAGAAGGAGTCATATAGCGGATTTGGACAGCAGGGATCGAGTGAATCCCTCGAGGAGTATAAGGGCAGTAGGAGTGTACTTGAGGGAAATCAGGAGTGCAGATGGGGACATGAGATAGCTTTGGTGAGTAGCGCTAAGGAGAATCAAAAGAGATTCTACAAATACACTGAGGGCAAAAGAGTAAAAAGGGAGAGAATAGGGCCCCTTAAAGATCAACAAGGCCATCTATGTGTGGAACTGCAGGAGATGGGTGAGATACTAAATGAGTATTTCGTGTCAGTATTTACTGTGGAGAAGAATGTGGAAGCTAGAGAACTTGGAGAAACAAATAATGATATCTTGAAAAGTATCTGTATTACAGAGGTGGAGATGCAGAGATGTGGATAAATCCCCGGGACCAGATGAGGTGCATCCCAGAGCTTTGTGCAAAGCTAGGGATGTGATTGCTGGACCCTTTGCTGAGATCCTTGATTCCTCAATAGCCACAGATGAGGAGCCCGAAGACTGGAGGGTGGCTAATATGGTGCCATTATTTAAGAAAGGTGATAATGAAATGGTGGCTCAGTGGTTAGCACTGCTGCCTCACAGCTCCAGGGTCCCAGGGTCAATTCCAGCCTCGGGTGACTGTGTGGAGTTTGCACATTCTCCCCGTGTCTGCGTGGGTTTCCTCCGGGTGCTCTGGTTTCCTCCCACAGTCTAAAGATGTGCAGGTTAGGTGAATTGGCCATGCTAAATTGCCCGTAGTGTTCAGGGATGTGTCGGTTATGGGCATTAGTCAGGAGTATATGTAGGGGATTGGGTCTGGATGGGTTACTCTTTAGAGGGTCAGTGTGGACTTGTTGGGCCGAAGGGCCTGTTTCCACACTGTAGGTATTCTATTATTCTATAAAAAGCCAGGGACCTATAGATCAGCTTAGCCATGGTAAATGTGGCGTTATGAGGAGGGGTCTGTGTCTGGATGGGATGCTCTTTGGAGGGTCTGTGTAGAACTTGATGGACTGAATGGCTTCTTTCTGCACATTGGGGATTCTGAGTAGTGGGAGGTATTAGTTGATCAAGGGGGTTGCACATGAGATGGTGATGAAGTCTGTGGAAGAAAGGCAGATAAGGAGTGAGAAAAAGTGTGGCCCTGTGTCTGGTGACTTCCTGCTAAACTGTGTTGGAGAGGAGGGAATCGTTGAAAATGGAGGATGATGAATGGGGTGTTTTGAGGCAGGGTGAAAAATTGAACTCCTCTGAGGTGTTCTATGTCAGGTAATTGAAATTCTTGCTAGATTTCACCAGGCCTGGGCCTGGGACATGAGGAGTCATTAGGTTGGGCATGGTGGCTTAGTGGTTAGCACTACTGCCTCACAGTCCCAGGGACCTGGGTTCGATTCCAGCCTCAGGCAACTGTCTGTGTGGAGTTCGCACATTCTCCCCGTGTCTGCGTGGGTTTCCTCTGAATGTTCCAGTTTCCTCCCACAATCCAAAGGTATGCAGATCAGGTGAATTGGCCAAGCTCAATTGTCCATTGTGGTAGGTGCATTAGGCAGGGGAATGGCTCTTCGGAGGGTCAGTGTGGACTTGTTGGGTCAAAGGACCTGTTTCCATACTGTAGGGAATCTAATCTAACCTAAGCCTTTGGCACTGACCCTATCTGTCCCTGGGCTTGCTTTGTAGTAGCACCAAGGGATGCCTTTTGTAGGTTGTGGGGACCAACTGTTCTCCCCTTCGCCCTCGGGGTATTAGGGTAGTTAAAGTCTGCCACTGTCAGGACCTGCATTTCTTAGTAATTCCCTAAACATTTTCCGTTCCTGTCGCTCAGCCCGACCCAAAATACATCAAGAATTCTGCTCTACTGTTCTTAACCTTTGACCATTCAAGAACTTGCTAGGCTCAGGAATGTACTCCTTTGGCCTGTTGTTCCTCCTGATGGCATTTAATGCTGAATACTGGTTTTAAACTGCCATGCTTCTACATTTCCTGTCTCTTCACCCCTTCCAGTGAGCTATTTCTATTGCTATTTCTGGCATATTTAATCTGAATTGTTTCTCTAATTTTGGAGATTGCGGGATTGTTGCTCTCCAGCATGGGTTTCGCTCTTCTGTTGGTTTTACAGAAACACCATTAAAATTACTGGCAAATGAAATGAGAGCAGCCGGAATGATCAGAAATATCAGCACATCTTGCAACATACATTCTGCGGCAGATTATTGCCACAGACAGTATTCTGGTGTACAAAGATAATTTGCTGCAATATCAAACCAACATAGCATAGATTTGGAATGACGATAGAAAATGCTACCAGTTCTAGAAAGTTCATGTTGCTCCTGAAACAATAACTCTGTTTTGTTTTCCACAGGTGCTGCCAGATCTAAAGTCTTTTAGTTGCTGTTTTATGTTTTATCTGCAATCAAAGTAATCGCATTTGCTTTTTGTTTCAGGCTATGACAACTTTACAAGAGTTAATGAATTCAATTAATCTATTAAATAACACTAATGAAACGCTGAGGAAGGAGCTTGACAAAGTAAGTTCGTAACATAATGAATTTACTTAGAGAGTATACTTCTGTTTCCTTAATCTGATTGTGAGGAGATTCCACACTGATTAGCAAGAAAGAAACCAACTCTTCCTCACAGTGGAAGTTTATTGACCTGCTCAGTCTTAACCCTCTAACAGCCCTAGTGTCCAAGATATCCACTATGTATATGTGCTTCAAGAAAATTAATTCCACTAAAGTTTCTCTAAACTTTAATGACAATATGTTAACAAGGGCGGCATGGTGGCTCAGTGGTTAGCACTGCTGCCTCACAGTGCCCGGGGCCTGGATTCAATTCTGCCTGTCTGTGTAGAGTTTGCATGTTCTCTCCATGTCGGCTCCAGTTTCCGGCCACAGTCCAAAGATGTGCAGATTAGGGTGGATTGGCTGTGCGCACTTCCCCCATAGTATCCTGGGATGTACAGGCTTGGTGGGTTAGCCATAGGAAATGCATGGTTATAGGGATTGGGTAGAAGGATGGGTCTGGGTGGGATGCTCTTCAGAAAGTCAGTGTGGACTTGAAGGGCCGAATGGCCTGCTTCTACACTGTAGGGATTCTATAAATCTTAACAATATGATTGAGTAAACGTGACTAGTGGCTAGTCTTCATGAACTCCATTTCTTTTTACCATACTTTTGTAATGGCTTTAAAAGGCATGAGAGCTTTTATACATTTGATTTGATAGTAGATTAACTTAAAAGAGCCTCACCAATTCTGTCCTCCTTTCCCTTGAATTGCTTTATACAAGAGGTCAAGACCATCCTCCATTATCTTTATGCATTGCAGTGGATCCTCTAACATGTCAGCTATGACTAGCATTTATATTGTACATTTAATAAAACAATATATCTCAATTAAATAGCTCCCAATAAATCTTTATCCCTGATGCAAACCCCAATCTCTTTCCGCAGTAATAGGTTCACAACTTATTTATCATATTTGACCTTGGAATAAGTTTCCACCACCTGCTTGCACTGTCACCTGACTTGGTCATGCCTTAGCTTGTCTACTGCAGAAGCCCTCAGCATTGTTTCTGTGACCTCTAAGCTTGACTATTCCTATGTTTTCTCCAATGCAGCCATTCCTACCTCACGCTGTTCACCCATCATCCTCTTGCTCCCTGTTCTAGTCTGGCTCCAGGTTGAGGAAAACCAGAACTTTTAAAATTCTCATTCTTGTTTCTAAGGATGTTCACTCAGTCTATCCCTGGCCTCCTAATTAGTTCATAATTAGTGGCCTTGCTTTCATTTATCTCGTTCCTAAGTTCTGGAATTCTCTCCTTCAACCTTGCCTTTTGTCCTTTAAGATATTCCCTTAAAGCTAATCATTTTGGTTATCTGCACTAATATTTGGCTTGGTGTAAATTTTCTTGTGCAAATAACTCTGTGAAGGAAGTTGACCTGCTCATTTTTTTCAATTGTCTGTAGCCCTATGTGTGGTGTCTTCTCCTTCAAGCACGTGTTCTTGCTCCAACTCTGTTCAGTCTCTATTGCCCATCCCAAGGTGCAGTTCCATTTGCACAAAGGTGTTCACAATCCATTCCCCTCTCAGTTTCTATGTTCAGTAACTTATTATCCTCTGTAATTTCAATCTCTGTCTCCACTTGGGCTGCTCTCAGTTTATTCTGCCTCTTCACCTCTCATTCCAGAGAAAGCTTGCTCCTCATGAACATGACTGACCCTTTGACCTTGCCCAGTCTATGTTGCCTATCTATTCTCACTGTCTGAATCACAGGCCAGGTCACCTCCTTCATGTGCTGTATTTCCACCTCTTCCCCTTCCATAGAGTTATAGTCATTCCATCCTTGAATAATGCTGTTCACTAAGTCCGTAGTAATGGCCTTTTAAAACTCCCAATTGCCCAGCACGAGTGATCAGAGGCCAGATGTTGGCAAAAGTTTACTTTTATAGCAGTCGGTCTGGACATCATAACGTGCTCTCTTGCTGCCTTGATTGTCAGATAAACTTATGGTTCATTAACTAACACCCAACAGGCACATGTTAATACATTGAAAACAACAATGCTGAAGATCACAGTGGGTCAGACAGCATCCATGGAGAGAGAACAAGCTAACATTTCAAGGCTAGATGACTCTTCTGAGCCACTCTCTCTCTCTCTCTCTCTTTCTCTCACACACACATACATTCTTGCTTAATCTTTCACTCTCACACACACACACACTTTCTCAATCTCTCACTCTCACACACTTGCACACACTCTTTCTCAATCCCTCTCTTTCACACACACACACACTTTCTCTTTCTCAAGCATGCATACACACAGACTGTCTTTCTCAATCACACACACTTGCCCTCTCTCTCATATACACACACTCTCAATCAGACATAATCTCTCACAATCACACACACACACACTCACACAAAAAATGTCTCTCTCTCTCACACACAAACTCTCACACACACACACTCGCTCGCAATCCCTCTCTCAAACACACACACTCTTTCAATCACACTCATACACAATCTCTCTCTCTCAATCATACACACTCAATCACACACACACTCTCTCTCTCTCTCTCACACACACACATACACACACTCGGTCTTAATCTCTCTTAATCACCACATACAAACAACCTCTCTCTCAATCACACACACTCCCTCTCTCAATTTCACACACAATTTCTCTCTCAGTCACACATACGCAACCACTCTCAATTACATCCACACACACACAATCTCTCTCTTTCTCAATCTCATACACTGTCAATCACACACACACACACAATCTCTCTCTCTCTCAATCTCTCTCACACACACTCGCTCTCTCAATCTCTCACCCACACTCTCTCTCAATTTCACACACATTCTCAATTTCATGCACACTCTCTCTTTCAATTGCTGTCAATCTCACACGCATGCTGTCTCAATCTCATACACACTTTCTCAATCTCACTCTCACAGATGTGCTCTCACATGCATGCTCTCTCTCTCACACGCACACTGTGTCTTGCATGCTGTCTCTCTCAATCACTCAGACTCTAATGTGTTCTCTCTCAATTTCATGCTCTCTCTCTCTTTCAATTGCTCACACTTTCATATGCGCACTGTCTCTCAATTGCTCACATGCAAAATGTCTCACTAGTGCTAGTGTCACATTTCTGTTGTTCCATATGGAGCAGTGAGCATGATTGGACACTAATTGACCGTTTGGTGGATGTGAGGCAGGAATGTTACCCACAGCCCTTCTGACCTGGAACTTGCTTCTGTGGAGGTAGGAAGATGTCAAGGAATTCTCACAAAGCTCCCTACCTCATAATAGACCAAATGACCATAAGATATAGGGGCAGAATTTGGCCATTCAGTCCATCGAGTCTGCTCCAACATTCAATCATGGCTGATACGTTTCTCAACTCCATTGTCCTGCCTTCTCCCTGTAACTCTTGTTCTTCTTACTATTCGAGAATCGGTCTTTGCCTTAAATACATTGAATGGCTTGGCCTCCAGAGCCAAATGTGTCAATGAGTTCCACTGATTCTGCACCTTCTGGCTGAAGAAATTCCTCCTTATCTCGGATCTAAAGGGTCGCCCCCTTCCCTCTGAGGCTGTGTCCTTGGATCCTAGTCTCTTCTACTGGTTAAACATCTTCTCCACATCCACTCCATGCAGGCCTGTCAGTATTCTGTAAATTTCAATGAGATCTCCCCTCATCCTGCTAAACTCCATCGAGTACAGACCCAGAGTCCTCAACCGCTCCTTATACGACCAGTCCTTCATCCCAAGGATCATTCCTGTAAACCTGCTTTGGACTCCTCCAAGGCCAGCATAATCCTTCCTTAGATACAGAGCCCAAAACTGCTCACAATATTCCAAATGGAGTCTGAGTTTATACAGTCTGAGCAGGACATCTCTGCTCTTGTATTCTAGCCCTCTTGAAATGAGTGCTAGCATTGCATTTGCCTTCCTAACTGCCAAGTGCACGTTAACCTTAAGAGAATCTTCAGCTAGGAGACCCTTTGAGCTTCAGATTTCTAAAGACTTTCCCCATTTAGAAAATAGACTATGCCTCTATTCCTCCTGCCAAAATGCATAACTGCCCATTTTTCAACATTGCACTCCATCTGCCACTTCTTTGCCCACTCTCCTAACCTGTTCAAGTCCTTCTGCAGCCTCCCCCCCTTCTTCAACACTACCTGCCCCTCCACCTATCTTTGTGTTGTATGTAAATATAGCCACAATGCCCTCAGTTCCTTTATCCAGATTGTTAGTGTATCATGTGAGTAGTTGTGGTCCCAACACTGATCCCTGTGGAACTCCTGAAAATGATCCCTTTATCCCTACTGCCTGCCTTCTGTCAGTCAGCCAATCCTTTATCCATGACAGTATCTTGCCCCTAATACCTTTTATTTAGCAGCCTCCTGTGTGTCACCATATCAAAGGCCTTCTGGAAATCCAAATAGATCACATCCTTTCCTGGCTCTCCTTTGACTAACTTCCTCAAGGAATTCTAGCAGATTTGTCAGGCGTGATGAAGCTGTGCTGACTCAGCCCTATTTTACCATGCACTTCCAAGTACAAAGAAACCTTGCTTATCCAGCATTTCGATTATCCGAATTTCTGATTATCCGGCACGATCGCACGATCGTGGTGCTTGGTTAAACCGTGTTATTCGGCATTCGATTAGCCGAATATTCAATTATCTGAACAAAATACTCCCCGACCGTGTCGCTCAGTTAATTGAGGTTCCTCTGTACTCTGCATTCTCAACCATAATAGTGGACTCTAAATCTAACCAGCCTATAACTTCCTGCCTTCTGTCTCCCTCCCTTCTTAAACAGGAGTGTTATAATAGGCATTTTGCAGTCCTTCGGGACCCTCCCTGACTCCAGTCATTCCTGAAAGATCACCACCAATGCCTGTCCAACCTCCTCAGCTATCTCCATCAGAATGCTGAGGCATGATCCATCTGACCCAGGTGATTTATCCACCTTCAGACCTTTCAGCCTCCCCAGCACCTTCTCCTTAGTGATGTCCACGACACTCACCTCTGCTCACTGACTTTATTGAAGTTCTGGTATGTTGCTGGTATCTTCTGCTGTGAAAACTGATGCAAAGCACCCATTCAGTTCCTCTGCCATTTCTTTGTTCCCCATTTCTACTTTTCCAGCCTCATTTTCCAGTGTCCACTCTTGCCTCTCTCTTACCTACTTACACATCTAAACTAAAAATCTTCTATATTGCTCGCTAGCTTACCCTCATTGTTCATCTTCTCCACGCTGATTGCTTGTTTCTCTTTACCCTCTGCTGGTTTTTAAAGGCTTCCCAATTCTCTGGCTTCCCACTAATCTTCACCATGTTATCTCCTTTCTCTGTTGTTGTTTTGCTGTCCCTGACTTGCCTTGTCAGTCACGGCTCCCTTTAATATGTTTCTTCTTCCTTGAGGGTGAATTTCTGTTGCGCCTCCCGAATTACCCTGAGAAATCCCTGTCATTACTGCTCCACCCTCTCCAGTGCGGCCAGCTCACTCCTTACATCTTTAGATTTACATCTTATTGTCACGTGTGCTCAAGTACAGGAGTACAGTGAAAAGTGTCTCCTGTCGCCACACACGGCGCCATCTTGGGTACAAAGCTCCCGAGGTGCAAAAAAAAAACCTCAGTATAAAGTAGTAAAAGAAACAAAGTTAAAGACCTTCATAGAATTAATAGGAAAATAAAGAAATATGGTAATAGAGGTGCTTCCCCCGCCCGGCATCCGCGGGTGATACGTTCCAAGACCTACCACAGATGCTTGAAACTGCAGATACCAGCGAACCCTATCACTCAAGTGGAACATTTACCTCCCTGGCAGCCCCCGAGAATTATTTCTGGAATGTTCCATGTAATATTTTCGGGCCGTGGTAAACTGTGGATAACTGAAACCAAATTGGCAGATACTGGGTTCTACTGTAGTTAACATTAAAGTCCTCCTCAGTGTAAACTGGTAAAGTAAAAGGAATAAAGTTAGAAATTCAACAAGTTTTGATGAGTGCTTGACCCGCTCTCCAGAGACTTTAGCTGCATGTTCTTGTCACTGCCACAGATACCAGGGGTACTGACCTCACTGCTTTGTAGTTACCTTTACTCAATTTCTTATAAACTCTTAACTCAATGCGTTCACGGCCTCCCATCTCCTTCCTTGCCTGCTGTAGGCCCGGAATATTCCGCTCACTATTTCATGTCGTGTAGCCAAATCCTAACCGTCCCTGAATATAAATGCTTCTCATTCCCGTCGAAATCTTATGTCATTTTTTTTTGAAGCTCCGACCTCTAGCTCCCGGTCATTCATATTAAACAAGAATAGAAATGGTTTTTTATGTTGATCCCTGGGGGGACTGAACTGGAGAAGAAGTTCTCTCAAGTTAAAAAAGTATTTGTTCCTCTGTGTTTCTGATTTCTTGTTAATACATATCTCTCATCCGATTTCTATATTTTTAAAAATTAGTTCATTATCAAGTTGGACCGTGCTGTGGCAAGTGATTGACATGTGTAGAATAGAACAGAATAGCCTTTAATGCCACATCCACTTGAATGAATGCCGTGAAAAGTTTGTAATGTCGCCTCTTGGTGCCATCTTAGGTACAGAGTACCTAGTGTGTTGTACTTTATAGCAATGAGTATCTTACAGTAGCACACAACTGGCTACAATGTGCCAAGGAAGGACCTGAGGCGATGAAAGGTATTAAATCCGTGCAAGTCTTTATTTCTAATTTCACTCCTTGCCCTTCTTGTTTAAAGTACCTACTAGAGCCTGTATCTTACCTGTTTTTCTCCTGTATTCTGTGTTTGACGTTTGCTGTAAATCCTTTTCCCTTTAATTTTAAGCTCGGCATCCTTTACCAAGAGGATGCTGGGGAGAGCTAGTACATGGGCCACCTCCATTCTTGTGTCAGGTGGGCGTCACAGTGGCTCAGTGGTTAGCACTGCTGCCTAACAGCGCCAGGGACCTGGGCTCGATTCCAGCCTTGGGCGACTGTCTGTGTGGAGTTTGCACGATCTCCCCGTGTCTGCGCGGGTGCTCCGGTTTCCTCCCACAATCCAAAGATGTGCAGGTTAGGTGGATTGGCCATGCTAAGTTGCCCCCTAATGTCCAGGGATGTGTAAGTTGGGCGGATGAGGGGGGGGTGGGTCTGGGTGGGGAGGCTCTTTGGAGGGTTGGGTGGACTTGATGGGCTGCTTCCACACTGCAGGGATTTAATGATTTTAAAATGGAAGATTCTGCCTTTCCCAAGACTCGGGGTTAGGAAGGATTGATGGAATTGATTGCAGCACCACTCGCTCAAAGACACTCTGGGCATGGATGTTGGCATCAGCGAATTTGAGAGTCCCCTTGGACCGTGTTTTGTGACCAGATGGCACTTGTGAACTCATGACCCTGTCCAAATAAATTGAGTGTGATGCAAAGCTCCTTCAGAAAGCTGTGAAAGAGTGAAGCAGTGTCCCTGCTGGTGCCCTAGAAGGCTGCTGAATGCTCCAGGCTCCCTGCCAGTCCAATTGTTTGCACTTGTTTTACATGACGTTTGCGCCAACAGATATTTCACTCCCTCTGCAGAACATTGGAGGGTGCAGTATTTTTCTTAAACAGGGGCACCGTCCTGTCAATGACCTTGAGTAAAATCAAGGCTAGACAACCTTAATCAGCAGCATTTTCCGATGCTGTTTCCGAATGGAAATGCACCAGGCCTGCTTTTCTCCCGAGACCACAATGCTCTATTTTTGTGCGCAGATTTAGAAATTAATCTTAATTGAAAGTGTTTTGTATCCATAGGCAAACCAAAGCAAAGCACAAAGTTCGGAGGAAATGTCCCGTAAAATGGTGAGTAATGAATAGGAACCGTTCAATTATTGATCTTCAAAGGGGAATAGCAAAGTGAGGGTAAATTGCATAACTACAGAGTGGTTTGTAATGTGAGTAGAAATGAGGTCTCAATCTAGAATGTATTCCTTGCTTTGAAGATTTCTGCCTTCGCTCAGTTGAAAGATGTGCTGAGATTTAAAACAAAACACCATTGCCTATAATTCCCTAGTGCACGAACGATTTCACAGGATTTTGGCCTTTTTTTTTATGTTCAGTGTAGTGTGAAGCTATTTGTATGATTACTTGGCCAAGGTGGTTCGCAGTTGATTAACAGACGGGCTTAGGAACAGGACTAGACCATTTCATCATCCCAACCACCTTTTGCTGTCCATGAGATCGTGGTTGCTTTGTGACTTAACTCGGTGTGTTTGTATTTTAAAAAGCTAAGGGGATAGGCAAGAATGTAGAGGCCACAATTAGAGGCCACAGCTACTCCTAATTTAGATGTTCCAAATACACCCATCTTTGTCCCATGTCTCTGAATACATTAGGTTGAAATTCATCTATTTGTGAGAGAGTTTGAAAATATTCCCAGCCGTTCCGTGTTGAAGTGTTTTCTAATTTGCCTTCTGAAAGGTCTGATTCTAACTTTTAGATTGTGCTTCTTTAGATCATTTCATCAAGTTTTTGACAGTTCTGACCTGAGAATTACAGATATTATGAGATCACATTAAAAAACCTCAGTTAACCACTAAAATGTTCGCTATTGTTTTGCAAGGTAATCCATACAGTTCTCTCATGTAATAGAACACACAGTTTTCTAAGGAGAGTTATTCCTGCATGTCATTGATTGTATTGTTCAGTGATTGATATTATCGCCATAAAGTACTGACAATCTAAAGTTATATTCTTTCATTAACATAGTTAAAGCTAAATCTGCTGTGTTGGATGTATCCCTCACCTTGTTCCTTGGCTCAATTCTGATCAAGTCAATGGAGTTCACACGATCTTCCAGATTTGAAGTTGAGAGAGTGGTGCTGGAAGAAAACAGCAGGTCAGGCAGCATTTGGGGAGCAGGAGAATCCACGTTTCGAGCAAGAGCCTGATGAAGGGCTTATGCCCGAAATGTCGATTCTCCTGCTCCTCTGATGCTGCCTGACCTGCTGCGCTTTTCCAGCACCACTCTCTTGACTCTGATCTCCAGCATCTGCAGTCCTCACTTTCTCCTCAGATTTGAAGTTTGTCAGCTACTAATTAGATTTCCTTATCGAGACTCAGATGCTGACAGGAATAATTGTTTGCCAGAGCTTTTTTCTGTTTAATAACTTTTTTATTCTGTCTTGACAACAATGACTGACTTTTTATTATGAAAAAAAAATAGTGTCACAAAAGCTTCTCAGTTCAGCAATTTTAGGGACGATTTGTTGCCGGTCCCCGTTCTCAATTTTCGCACGCTGTACGCTTCCAAATTCCATGATGTGGAGGTGCTAGTGTTGGACTGGGGTGGTCAAAGTCAGAAGTCACAAGACACCAGGTTATAGGGAGAAATTGAGTCAGAGTTGAAAAGTGTGGCGCTGGAAAAGCACAGTAGGTCAGGCAGCATCCGAAGAGCAGAAGAGTTGATGTTTCGGGCATAAGTTCTTCATCAGGAGTGTTGCAATGTACATTTACCAATATCTATACATGTACTTAAAAGCAGAGATTTCACAAATTGTATTCCCTTGAATTCAGAATGCCAGAAAGTCATTTCACCCGAGGAAGGAACAGCACTCCAAAAGCTTGTGATTTTCAAGTAAACCTGTTGGACTGTAACCTGGTGTTGTGTGACTTACGATATTCTGAATACAAGGGAATACAACTTATGAAATCTCTGCTATTAAGTCTAGGTATAGGTTTTGGTAAGTGTACGATGTACTTCCTATTAGGCCAATGTTTCCATCCTGAGGTCTGATGCTCAGGGCTGCTCATAACACTCCAGCATGTTCACCAAACAATGCCATGTACAGCTGAAACATGGCTCCTCCTCCACTTGGTCATTCTGAATATAAAGGCAAGCGTTCCATTGAACCTTTCGAGTATTTTCTGTCCATGTTCATAACTGATTTATTTTCACAAAACATAGAAACATAGGAAATGGGTGCAGGAGTAGGCCATTCAGCCCTTCAAGCCTGCTCCACCATTCAATATGATCATGGCTGATCATGCAATCTCAGTATCTCACTTCAGCTTTCTCCTCATACCCTTTGACCTTTTTAGCCGCAAGGGCCATGATCAGCTCCCTCATGAATATATCGAATGAATTGGCCCCAGCAGCTTCCTGTGGGAGAGAATTCCGTAGGTTCACAACTCCGAGTGAAGACATTCTGCCTCATCTCAGTCCTTAGTGGCTTCCCCCTATGAGGAGGTTAGGTTGGATTGCCCATTGTGTCCAGGGTGTATAGGCCAATGGGTTAGCCATGGGAAATGCGGGGTTACAGGGATGGGGTCAGTCTTTGTAGGATGCTCTTCGGAGGGTCAGTGTGGATCGGATGGAAGGCATGGCCTACTTCCATGGAATTCTACGAATGTCTATGAGGCGAAAGATGGCAAATTTGCAAGCAATGCAAAGTTAAGAATTAGGAGCAGGAGTAGGCCATCCGGCCCCTCGAGCCTGCTCCCCTATTTAATAAGATCATGACTCTTCTTTAAGTGGGGTCAGCTCCACCTACCTGCCCTCTCATCATAACCCTTAATTGCTTTATTGTTCAAAAAATTATCTACCTTAGCTTTAACAATATTTACTGAGGAAGCCTCAACCACTTCACTGGGCAAGGAGTTTCATAGATTCATAACCCTCTGGGTGAAGAAGTTCCTTCTCAATTCAGTCCTAAATCTGCTCCCTGTGATTTTGAGGCTATGCCCTTTTGTCCTAGTTTCACCTGCCAGCAGAAATATCTTCTCTACTTACATCCTATCTATTCCCTTCATTATTTTATAGGTTTCTATAAGATCCCCCCTCATTCTTCTGAATTCCAATGAATATAATCCCAGTCTACTCAGTCTCTCCTCATAATCCAACTCCCTTAACTCTGGAATTAACCCAATGAACCTCCTGTGCACCCCCTCCAGTGCCAGGACATCGTTTCTCAAGTAAGGAGACCAAAACTGCACACAGTACTCCAGGTGTGGCCCCATCAGCACCCTATACACTTGCAACATAATCTCCCTGCTTTTAAACTCAATCCCTTTAGCAATGAAGGACAAAATTCCATTTGCCTTCCTAATTACCTGTTGCAAAAGCAGACCAACCTTCTGTGATTCCTGCTCAAAAACACCCAGGTCCCTCTGCACAGTAGCATGCTGCAATTTTTTACCATTCAAGTAATAGTCCTTTTTACTGTTAACCTACCAAAATGGATGAGTTCACATTTATCAACATTGTACTCCATCCACCACACCTTTGCCCACTCACTTAAACTATCAATGTTCCTTTGCAAAGTTTCACAATCCTCTGCACACTTTGAACAGTAGTCTTTTCATCTAGTGTCATCCGGAAATTTTGACATACTACACATGGTCACCAACTCCAAGTCATCTGTGTAAATTGTGAATAGTTGCTGTCCCAACACTGATCCCTGAGGCACACCACAGGTGACTTACTGCCAACCAGAATATCACTCATTTACCCCCAATATTTGCTTCCTGTTAATTAACCAACCCTCCATCCATGCTGATACAGCAGCCTTTTGTGCGGAACCTTGTTGAATGCCTTTTGGAAATCTAGATACAGCACATCTACTGGGTCCCCGTTGTCTGCCTTGCTCATAATGTCTTTGTAGAATTCCAGGAGATTAGTTAAACATGACCTGTCCTGCATGAACCCATGCCGCATCTGCCGAAAGGGACAATTGCTAACTAGATGCCTCACTATTTCTTCCTTTTCCCCACTACAGAATTTAAGCTAACCAATCTATAATTCCCCACCTTCTGACTACCTCCTTTTTTTGTTAAACAGTTGTTGTTTTCCAATCTGCTGGAAATGCCCCAGAGTCCAGTGAACTTTGGAAAGTTACCACAAGTGCCTTTGCTATTTCTCCCGCCATCCCTTTTCGTACCCTGGGATGCATTCCATCAGGGCCAGGAGACTAGGAGGAAAGTATGTTGTGAAGAAGGTACGAGGAGTTTGCAACAGTTAAGATCGTTTGAGTGAGGGGCAAAAAACTGGCAGACGAGGTATAATGTGGAAATTGTTCGCTTTGGCAGGAAGAATAAAAGCAGATTGTTGTTTAAGAGGAGAATGACTTACTACAGGATTCCAAGTTACTGCAGAATTTGGGTGTTAATACTTCAGGAGTCGTAAAATATTAATATGCAGGTGGTATACAAAATCAAGCAGGTTAGTGGGACATTGTCCTTTATTGCAAATGGGTCAAACATTATGTGAAATTTGCAACACACACACAGTAACCATGATCTTGTTGAATGGCGAGCAAACTCACGGGGCTGAATGGTCTCCTGCTTCTGTTTTGTATAAAAAAATGTTATTATTTTCCCTCCAAAATTCTCCATTCTTCTCCCTTCTAATCTGCTGATGCTTAGGAAAGGGTTGCAGGCTACATCCATCAGAATAGACACTTCATTCATCTAGCTCTTCAACTCTGTGTGGTTTTCAGTGAGATTCACCAACTTACAGGAACCCTGCTAGGTTTATTGCTCCCACCTCCTTCACTGAAGGCATTAAAGCACTTTAAAATTGGGTGAAGACATCAGACAGCAGCGTGCTATTCCACTATGTAGGGCTTCACATTAAGCCGCAACCTTACTATCAATTCAGAAAAATCAGTGTTCCAACTTTTTGTCATTTATATAAATGATTTGGATGTGAGCATAAGAGGTACAGTTAGTAAGTTTGCAGATGACACCAAAATTGGAGGTGTAGTGGACAGCGAAGAGGGTTACCTCAGATTACAATCGGATCTTGATCAGATGGGCCAATGGGCTGAGGGGTTTAGAGGGGAAAGATATAAAAGAGACCTACAGGGCAACTTTTTCACACAGAGGGAGGTACGTGTATGGAATGAGCTGCCAGAGGAAGTGGTGGAGGCTGGTACAATTGCAACATTTAAGAGGCATCTGGATGGGTATATGAATAGGAAGGGTTTGGAGGGATATGGGCCGGGTGCTGGCAGGTGGGACTAGATTGGGTTGGGATATCTGGTCGGCATGGACGGGTTGGACCGAAGGGTCTGTTTCCATGCTGTACATCTCTGTGATTCTATGACCTGGTGTTCATTAATTTTCTCTCCAGCCTTATTTCCTTGCACTCTGTTGTTTGCTTTAGGAGGGAATCAAGGGACCTCCAAGTTACGTGGTGTCAGTGACCGTGAATTTGAAATTGATTGGCATTTTTAATGATTCCTTAGTAACAAAATCCTTTTGATTTCTTCTGATTAGAATAACATCATGGATCAGTTGAGTAATATTCCAGATGGAAAAAATCTTGTTCAGTGGAATGTCCTGCAGACGATGTTGAACAAAGAGGTGAGTAAAGGGTTTGGGTCACAGTTGAGGCTAAGTCTTGCATTTTCAGACGCGGCGTGGGAGCTTTAGGGAGCCTGCTCGGATGACTGATTATGATTGTAATTGTTGGACCCCCAAGCATGGTTTCAAATCCTGTGGCGCTAGACAATAAAGGAGGGAAATTTGGCTATCAAGCCGGAATTGAGAGGCAAAATGAACAAAAGACTGGTTCAAGATATTTAAGTTTTTAGCAGGGGTTGTATACTTCTGGGTTGTATACTTGCTAACAGGCCAGCTGCCAATTAATGGACATACAGAGAGAGAGAGAGGGAGAGGTGTAGACCACTTATATTAGGCCCTTACATGTCATGATGCCATCTGGCTGAATTAACAATAGAGTACCTTTCTGAGACGTGTGGATAAATGTAACACTCACTAATTTAGTATCAGAGCTGCTTGCAATCAATAATCAAATTTAACCTTTCTTGTATTCTTTATTCTTAGCTTGAGTTTGATGCAAAACTTAATTCGCTCAATCTTCAGAATGAAATGGTTTCTCCAGATGAAGGAGAGAGTGACAAATCAGTAAGTGAAGTTACTGCGTCCGTAATAATTTATTTTAAGTTAATAATTCTGTGCTTGGTCTGTTAGTTTGCCATTAGGATGCAACAAAATGAATTTAAAAAATTAATTTCTGGTTTTTGATAGTATTGTTGAAGTTTGCACACTTGTGTTCTCTGTGAAGTTGAAATAACAATAGCTCTGTGATGGTTAATGGTTATTTAAACAAATAAGCCAGGCCATGTAAACTGACTGTAAAGGTGGCAGAGCTGGCAATACATGATTCAGACTGATAGTTTGTGAAGGAAAGCCGCAAGGTAGGACGTACACACACATTCTGCCCTGAAAAACTGACCTAAAGCGAGTGATAAGTCAACAAAGTGGTCTGTCCCATTTTGCTGATACCAAACTTTAAATGATAGAATCCCTACAGTGTGGATGCAGGCCATTTGGCCCATTGAATCCACATCGACCCTCTGAAGAACATCCCACCCAGACTTCACCCATATCTTTCCTTGGCCTGCACATTATGGGCGATTTCGCATGGCCAATTCACATAACCTACTCATGTTTGGACTGTGAGAGGAAACCAGAGCGCTGGAGGAAACCCACACAGACACAGGGAGACCTTGCTAACTTCACACAGACAGACAGTCGCACGAGGGTGGAATTAAACCCAGGTCCCTGGCGCTATGAGGCAGCAGTGCTCACCACTGAGCCACTATATGAGTATAGCTTTTTTTCCACTGGGTTTCAACAAATTATCTGGCACTCTCTCTGTATCCATTCTACTGTGCCACTTATCAGGATGAACATGTTTATAAGCCAATTGGCCTTGCCTTCTGTTACTGCCTCCCTCTGATGATGTTTGACTGGACTCCTATCAGTGTCTCAGGCTGACTATCTAGCTGGTCAGAGATGATCTTCTGACCTTTTGTTTATTTTTTGGGAGTTGTCTATTGCCAAGACAACAATGAACATTCCCTTAAATAGGAATAAGTACAGTAAGTGGAGTTTGTGGCATGCCTTTTAAATCAGCAAGGCCTATCAAAGGGAAACAGCTCAGCACAAACTGTAAACAGCACTAGGATATATATCCTGTGGTCACATTGTTATTAATAGCCTGTAAATGCTGTACCATTAAAATGAATAGAAGCTTTTGGCAATGCCAAACATTGGATCGAAACAATAATTCCTTGCAGCTCACAAAAAGGAACACTCCTAAAATGTGAATATGCCATTGTGGGATGACTGATGAAAAAGTAAGCTGAACAAATGAAAACTGCTTGCAAGTGGCTCAGTGGTTAGCACTGCTGCCTCACAGCACCAGGGACCCAGGTTCGATTCCAGCCACAGGTGACTCTCTGTGTGGAGTTTGCACATTCTCCCCGTGTCTGCGTGGGTTTCCTCTGGTTTCCTCCCACAGTCCACAGATGTGTAGGTTAGGTGGATCGGCCATTCTAAATTGCCCCTAGTGTCCAGGGGTGTGTGGGTTGGCCATGGAAAATGCAGAGTTACAGGGATAGATTAGGGGGCTGGTCTTTGGAGGGTCAATGCAGAACATTGGGCAGGTGATGGCTTAGTGGTATTATAGCTGGACTGAGACCAGAGACCAATCCTGTCCATGGCCGTACTTGAATTAATAAAAGCTTGGGAATTAAGAGTCTAATGATGACCATGAATCCAATGTTGATTGTTGGGTAAACCCATCCTGTTCACCTAATGTCCTTTAGAAAGGATATTACTGTCCTTACCTGGTCTGGACTATGTGTGACTCCAGACCTCCAGTGACTTGGTTGACTCTCAACTGCCCTCTGGCCAATTACGGATGGACAATAAATGCTGGCCTAGCCAGTGATGCCCTCATCCCATCAATGAAATAAGAAAAGAAATATGATGGGCTGCATGGCCTCTTTGCATCCTGTAGGGATTCTGAGACACTACATATGGATCGTTCAATAGAAAAGGGAAAGCAGTTGGATAATTTCAAAGTTAAAATTCACACAGCACCAGGTTATAGTCCAACAGGTTTAATTCCAACAGGTGGTAGTCTGATGAAAGAGCGTCGCTCCGAAAGCTAGTGCTTCCAATTAAACCTGTTGGACTATAACCTGGTGTTGTGTGATTTTTAACTTTGTACACCCTAGTCCAACACCGGCATCTCCAAATCATGGATAATTTCAAGGCCTTTAAATCTCCTTGGATGGCCTTGCCTTCTGTTACTACCTCCCTTTGATGATGTTAGACTGAACTCCTATCAGTGTCTCAGGCTGACTATCTAGCTGATGTGTCGTTTGATGATTGTTTTTCTGTGCCGTCGCTGGGAAATTGTATCAGCCCTAGACTTGTAAAATTGTTTCTGCAAGTTTGTTTTCTTGCTTTCTGACTTACAAAACTATCCTGCCTGCTTTTGTAGTCTTAAGATGTTTGTGACTTTCGGCCAATAGACAATTGTCTTCATCCACTAAGTGAAGTTCTTTTCTGATTTCTCACATTGGGCAGTACATCATTTTACTGACAAGACATGTCTGAGTTGGGGCTACATGGATATACAGGAAAATCAGCACAGGATCTACATGGAAACTAAAGGAGACACCCTGGCTGCTTTAAGGAAAACCCACATCGAACTTGAGAGAATAATGGAGGATGTGTTTACTCCCTCCTACTCCCTCCTCAAATCTGGCATCAGGAGGAAAATGGGGTGATCATTCAATCCACTACTTCTGTATTCCCTTTCTCAACAACAGCTTGATCCGAGAGGTGCAAGTCCTCCAATCCAGGATGCTTCTGGTGGAAGAGGTATCTGTTTTGAAAAGTGCATGATTTGTCAGCAGGAGGACACAATTTGCTTTCCAGTCTCTTTTTTTTTTCTCCCTCTTTTGGTTTCTCTCCAGACGTTGGAGTCTTGACCAACTCTAGAGAATTAGAGACCTCCAGAAGAATGATGTGGAAGGGAAGGCAAGCTGTGGAGATGCCAGTGTTGGACTGGGGTGGACAAAGTTAAAAATCACACAACACCAGGTTATGGTCCAACAGGTTTATTTGGACGCACTAGCTTTCGGACCACAGCTACCTGATGAAGAAGCAGCGCTCCAAAAGCTAGTGATTCCAAATAAACCCTTTGGACTATAACCTGGTGTTGTGTGTTTTTTTAACTTTGGGGGAGGCAGTGAGAGCTCATCAAGGTCAGGGTAGAACTTTTCCTTGTCATCTGCAAAATAGCTCTGATGGACTGGACTGTTCTCTTTGGAGGAAGCAAAGGCTACGAAGGGATCTGGTTGAAGTGTTCTAAATCAGGGGTTGCTTGGACTGAGTGTGAAAATGTTACTGCTCCTGAAAGGATCAAGACCCAAGAGGGCACCGATTTAAAGTAATTTGGGAGATAAGCAATGCAGAGTTGAGGAATGGCTTTTTCACACAAGTGGTAACGTTCTGGGATGCACTGTCTGAGAGTGTGGGGTGAAGGCAGGTTCAATCAAGACATTCAAAGGGAACTGGAAAACTGGTTACTTGAAAGAGGAACCATATGCAGTGTTATGGGGGGAAGAAACAGGAGTTTCTCTGGTAAGCAGGTAAGTGCTGCATTTTGCTTGTTCTATTCTTTAGACCCAATTTTTTTTTTAAAAGGTTACTTTTAGAGGGATGGCAGTGAAGGCAGTGCAATGTTCCTCTTGCACCATGTTTGAGGTGAGGGATGCCATGGTCGTCCCTGCTGATTACACTTGCAGGAAGTGCACCCATCTCCAGCTCCTCCACGACCATGTTAGGGAACTGGAGCTGGAGTTGGATGAACTACGGATCATTCGGGAGGCAGAGGGGGTCATAGATCGGAGCTTTAGGGAAGTAGTAACTCCAAAGATTGCAGACAGATGGGTGACAGTGAGGGGGACTGGGAGGAAGCAGCCAGTCCAGGGACCCCCTGAGGCCGTTCCCCTCAAGAACAACTATACCGTTTTGGATACTTGTGGGGGGACGACTTACCAGGGGTAAGCAACGAGGTTCAGGCCTCTGGCACGGAGCCTGTCCCCGTTGCTCAGAAGGGAAGGGTGGAGAAGAGCAGAGCAATAGTTATTGGGGACTCGATAGTTCGGGGCACAGATATGCGGTTTTGTAGGGGCGAGAGAGACTCACGTTTGGTACGTTGCCTCCCAGGTGCAAGGGTATGTGATGTCTCTGATCGTGTTTTCCGGGTCCTTAAGGGGGAGGGGGAGCAGCCCAAAGTCGTGGTCCACATTGGCACCAATGACATAGGTAGGAGGAGGGCTGAGGATGTTAGACAGGCTTTTAGGGAGCTAGGTTGGAAGCTCAGAGCTAGAACAAACAGAGTTGTTGTCTCTGGTTTGTTACCCGTGCCACGTGATACAGAATCGAGGAATAGGGAGAGAGAGCAGTTAAATGTGTGGCTACAGGGATGGTGCAGGAGGGAGGGATTCCAGTTTCTGGATAACTGGGGTTCTTTCTGGGGTAGGTGGGACCTCTACAGGATGGTCAACACCTGAACCTGAGGGGCACCAGTATCCTTGGGGGGAGATTTGCTAGTGCTCTTTGGGGAGGGGGGTGGTTTAAACTAACTCTGCAGGGGAATGGGAACCTAGACTGTAGCTTTCGGGTGCAGGACCTGGAGTGTAGGGAGGTTAGGAACATGGCAACAATCTCAAAGGAGGGTGCCTGTAAACAGGAAAGTGGCTTGAAGTGTGTATACTTCAATGCGAGAAGTATACGAAATAAGGTAGGTAAACTTGCAGCGTGGGTTGGTAACTGGGATTTCGATGTTGTGGCTATTACGGAGACATGGGTAGAACAGAGACAGGATTGGCTGTTGCAGGTTCCAGAGTTTAAATGTTTTAGTAGGGTCAGAGGTGGGGGTAAAAGAGGGGGAGGTGTGGCATTGCTTGTCAAAGATAGTATTACAGCGGTGGAAAGGACGATGGATGAAGACTTGCCATCTGAGGTAGTTTGGGCTGAGGTTAGGAATAGGAAAGGTGAGGTCACCCTGTTAGGAGTTTTCTACAGGCCTCCTAATAGTCCTAGAGACGTAGAAGAAAGGATTGCAAGGATGATTCAGGAGAAGAATGAAAGTAATAGGGTGGTTGTTATGGGGGACTTTAACTTTCCTGATATTGACTGGGAAAGCTATAGCTCGAGTTCGTTAGATGGGTCGGTGTTTATCCAATGTGTGCAGGAGGGTTTCCTGACACAATATGTAGACAGGCCAACAAGAGGTGAGGCCATACTGGATTTGGTTCTGGGTAACGAACCAGGCCAGGTGTTAGAATTGGAGGTAGGTGAGCACTTTGGGGACAGTGACCACAATTTGGTGACTTTTACTCTAGTGATGGAGAGGGATAAGTGTGCACTGCAGGGCAAGAGTTATAGCTGGGGGCAGGGAAATTATGATGCGGTGAGGCATGACTTAGGATGCGTGGCTTGGAAAAATAGGCTTCAAGGGAAGGGCGCAATTGATATGTGGAGCTTGTTCAAGGAGCAACTATTGAGTGTCCTTAATAAGTATGTACCTGTCAGGCAGGGAGGAAAGGGTCGTGTGAGGGAGCCATGGTTTAATAAGGAATTGGAATCCCTTGTTAAATGGAAGAGGGCGGCCTATGTAAAGATGAGGCGCGAAGGTTCAATTGGGGCGATTGAGAGTTATAAGGTAGCCAGGAAGGATCTGAAGAGAGAGCTAAGAGCAGCGAGAAGGGGACATGAAAAGTCCTTAGTTGGTAGGATTTGGGAAAACCCAAAGGCTTTCTATAGGTATGTCAGGAATAAAAGAATGACTAGGGTAGGAATAGGTCCAGTCAAGGATAGGAGTGGGAAGTTGCGTGTGGAGGCTGAAGAGATTGGGGAGACACTGAATGAATACTTTTCATCAGTATTCACTCAGGAACAGGACATTGTTGCCGATGTGAATACTGAGTCACAATTAATTAGAATGGATGGCTTTGAGGTATGTAGGGAAGAGGTGTTGGAAATTCTGGAAAGGATGAAAATAGATAAGTCCCCTGCGCCTGATGGCATTTATCCTAGGATTCTCTGGGAAGCAAGGGAGGAGATTGCAGAGCCATTGGCCTTGATTTTTATGTCCTCATTGTCTACAGGAATAGTGCCAGAAGACTGGAGGCTAGCAAATGTGGTTCCCTTGTTCAAGTAGGGGAGTAGGGATAACCCTAGTAACTATAGGCCGGTGAGTCTCACTTCTGTTGTGGGCAAAGTCTTAGAGAGAATTGTAAGGGATAGGATTTATGAACATCTGGATAGGAATAATGTGATCAAGGATAGTCAGCATGGTTTTGTGAAGGGCAGGTCGTGCCTCACAAACCTTATTGAATTCTTTGAGAAGGTGACTAAGGAGGTGGACGAGGGTAAAGCAGTAGATGTGGTGTATATAGATTTTAGTAAGGCATTTGATAAGGTTCCCCATGGTAGGCTACTGCAAAAAATACGGAGGTATGGCATTGAGGGTGAGTTGGAGGTTTGGATTAGGAATTAGCTGGCTGGAAGAAGACAGAGGGTAGTAGTTGATGGTAAAGGTTCATCTTGGAGTGCAGTTACTAGCGGTGTTCCGCAAGGATCTGTTTTGGGACCATTGCTGTTTGTCATTTTTATAAATCACCTGGAGGAGGGGTTAGAAGGTTGGGTGAGCAAGTTTGCGGATGATACGAAAGTCAGTGGAGTTGTTGACAGTGAGGAAGGATGTGTCAGGTTACAGCGGGATATAGATAAGCTGCAGAGCTGGGCAGAAAGGTGGCAAATGGAGTTCAATGTGGGTAAGTGTGAGGTGATTCACTTTGGTATGAGAAACAAAAAGATAGGGTACTGGGCTAATGGTCAGATACTTGGTAGTGTGGATGAGCAGAGGGATCTTGGTGTCCATGTACACAGATCTCTGCAAGTTGCCACCCAGGTAAATAGTGCGGTGAAGAAGGCATATGGCATACTGGCTTTTATTGGTAGAGGTATTGAGTTCCAGAGTCCTGAGGTCATGTTGCAGTTGTATAAGACTCTGGTGCGGCTGCATCTGGAGTATTGTGTGCAGTTTTGGTCGCCATACTATAGGAAGGATGTGCAGGCACTGGAACAGGTGCAGAGGAGGTTTACCAGGATGTTGCCTGGCATGGTAGGAAGGTCGTATGAGGAAAGGCTGAGGCACTTGGGGCTGTTTTCATTGGAGAAAAGAAGGTTTAGGGGTGACTTGATAGAGGTGTACAAGATGATTAGGGGGTTAGATAGGGTTGACCTTTTTCCACGTATGGAGTCAGCTATTACGAGGGGGCATAGCTTTAAATTAAGGGGTGGTAGGCATAGGACAGATGTTAGGGGTAGATTCTTTACTCTGCGAGTCGTGAGTTCATGGAATGCCCTGCCAGTAGCAGTGGTGGACTCTCCCTCTTTATGGGCATTTAAACGGGTATTGGATAGGCATATGGAGGATAGCGGGCTAGTGTAGGTTAGATGGGCTTGGATCGGCACAACATCGAGGGCCAAAGGGCCTGTACTGCGCTGTATTTTTCTATGTCCTATGTTCTATGAGTGTGGGACTGAGTGGGATGCTTGTTGGAGAGCTGGTGCAGGCATGATGGGCCGAATGACCCACTTTTGGACTGTAACAATTCTACGATGTGGATGGGTCAGAGGTGCCATCAAATTAAGATGGATAGGCATAATGAAAGGAAATAGAGTCCACTGGCTCTGAAATTATTCTTGTTTTATGGGATCATGTTGCAAAATAATGATACAAGCTTCAAAGAATGGCCCAAATTCTTGCGAGTTGTGTTTCTCTCTTTCAAATTCTTTTACAACGCCGACAGCTCATGGCTGTCCAACTTTGACAGTCCTCAATCACAGCCAACAACTCGGTGCTCTCCAATCTTGTTCTATTCTGCTTCTTCAGTGATCTACCATACATAAAGTATTAACTTTATGAAATCAGAGACACTTTCCCTTCCAAGTATTTTTGACATCTGCCACGGAAAGTAATACAGGATTTGTTTATATCTTTTTGATTTTTTAAAATAAAAGATTAAAACATTCTCTTGGCTGTCCTAAGCAAATGGAATTGGAGACAATTGAAGAAGAAGGCTACAACAAGGGATATCCTGCTCTAGTCTGCATTTCACTTAGTGAATCCCTACAGTGTGGAAGCAGGCCATCAAGTCTACACTAACCCTTCAAAGAAAATCCCACCCAGACCCAGCCCATAATCCTGCATTTCTAATGGCTAACCCACCTAGCCTGCACATCCATAGATACTGTGGACAATTTAGCACGGCCAATCCATCTAACTCATAGATCTTTGGACTATGGGAGGAAACCCATACAGACACAGGGAGAATGTATAAACTCCACACAGAAAGTTGCCCGAGGGTGGAATTGAACCTGGGTTCCCGCCACTGTAAGGCAGCAGTGAGCCACTGTGCTGCCCCATGGTGAATTATGGTGACCTTGTGAACCCTGTCAATCGTTTCTCCCATGCGCTGGTTTGGCCTCTTTGATGTGGATATGTGGAAAAGGCTGATGCCACATCAGTGGAGGGATCCCGAAACAAAATGGCAACGAGGTCATTTTGACTGAGAGCGATGTCATAAGACACCTAGAGGTCGATTACACGTCCCTCCTGAGTTCACTTCCCTTGATTTCAGTGGAAGCACATCTAACCAACACTTGCACTCGTTTTGCCCATTTCACATGATGACTCAAAGCCCAATGCTGTTTGGTTTTACAGCCTCAAATATAAACGGATTAATAAGAGTAATCCAAAGATGTGCAGGTTAGGGTGGACTGGCCATGCTGAATTGCCCATAGAGTTCAGGGATGTGTAGGTTAGGTGCATTAGTCAGGGGTAAACATAGGGTAGGGGAAAGGGTCTGGGCGCATTACTGTTCAGATGGTCAGTGTGGACCTGTTGGGCTGATGGGCCTGTCATTGACAATAGGTGCAGGAGTAGGCCATTCGGCCCTTCGAGCCAGCCCCACCATTCATTGTGATCATGGCTGATCATCCACAATCAGTATCCTGTTCCTGCCTTATCCCCAGAACCCTTGATTCCACTATCTTTAAGAGCTCTATCCATCTCTTTCTTGAATAGACGCTGTAGGGATTTTATTCTATTCTATAATGATTTAAATTTGATCTGTGGCCCGTAATATTCCATGCTTTGCATCAAAGTCATCCAGAAATCCCTTGGACAATTCAGGGTTGCAGAGCGAGTACAATAATTGTGTTTAAAGTTTTGTATAAATTGTGGTAAATATATACTTAAGTTGAATAACATTAATATAACATCTTAGTTTTTGACACACTGAGTGACCATTGAGATGATGCATGGCGATCCTTTGGGGCTTTGGATGGAGGTGAGGGGGGGGGAGGGGGGAACATGTGGGTGCAGGTTTTACACCTGCAAGGGAAGATGCCAGGTGTGAAGCCAACATTGGGTCATTGGCATGAAGGAGTTGGATTAGTGTACATAGCTGAACAGCGAGAGTTGGTATACTTGGACTAATAATAACTATTGACTGTAACTGACCGCTTTGTAAAACACATGCTTCCCATGATAATAAAAGTGAACCAATCATGTCGACAATAAGTGATATTTCTTGTTTTATACAAAACAACTTAGGTCTTTTGTTATTGTAAATGCAACAATTGAGTACCGGAACCTTCTAACGAAACTAATCGCTACCAACAGATGCATGAGTGGACCAACCTATTTAGAATAGATTATTGAATCCGTAAAGTGTTGAAATAGGCCCTACAGCCCAACAAGTCCAAATCCAAATAATGTCCCACCCAGATCCATTCCCCTACCCTATTACTCTACAGTTCCCCTGACTAATGCACCTGAACATCCCTGAACACTATGGGCAATTTACCATGGCCAGTTCACCTGACATGCGCATCTTTAGACTGTGGGAAGAAACCCACGCAGACACTAAGAGAATGTGCAAACTCCACACAGACAGTCGCCCGAGACCAGAATTTGAACCCAGGTCCCTGCCGCTGTGAGGCAGCAGTGTTAACCAAGGTGCCACCCCAGATTATTTGACCTATTTTTCTCTAATCAGCTTGTGCAGAGATATTACACACATCTGGAGTGGATGGGCATTGGAAGCAGGGACATTACCAGTACACCACAAAAGCCCTATTTGTTCAGGCTGGTTTTGGATTACGATGTGGGTTTAGTAAATGACTTTACTTTGTCCAGGCCCGAATTCTGCCAGGAGGAAATAAGGTGAAATAGCTGTCAGGCAGCAAAAGTGTTTTACTTGTAGCTAATGGTGCCAGCTGCCATTTTAAATGTATTTCTGAGAGCATTGGGCCTGCTCCCCATCACGCCAACACTGTATGTTGAGGTGTGATGATGTTAATGCAATGAAGTCAATGTCACTCAGTGTCTGACTCACCAGGGTCATGTCTAGCACAGGCCCTGACAAGTTCATGTCGAGTTCTTGGGAATATTTTCTTTGTGGGCTAGAAGGCAAAAGAATGGCCCCCAGCCCATATTTCTCATCCACTGACCGCGAATGCCTTGGATTGCTGGCTCCGTTAACGTGCACTTTGCCAGGAGCTGGTTCTGGGCCGGCTCCTGCATTAAAATCTCCCACTTCCACACGCTGGTCATTGGAAGGCAAGCAATCGAAAACAATCAAGTAAATTGTGGTCCAGAATTTAAAATAGCCAGTAGCATGATCTTTTTCAGCTCTTGCAAGCTGCATTCACGCCCTTAGTTCCAATCAGGCTTTTGTTTTGGTTTTGTGTTGAACAAGACAAAAGATCTAAGGAGCAGAGAATGTACCATTTCAAATCTGCACAGTCAGTATCAGACACTCTCAGATCAGTAAAATTATGAGTTACGTTTGGAACAAAACTTTCTGTACTCTGCAGTGCCACGATGATGTACTGCAGCCACAATAGATATTTTTCCGTTTATAAACACCAGCGGAGTCATTCCATGTTATTTACCTGCTGGATTTAACCGAGGTTTCTAAAGGACGTGAATCCAATCCACTTTTCCACAAAATCTGCAGGCATTTAAATTACTTTGGTGGACCTGTCTGTGGAATTATAGGTATTTTGTAAATAAAGAGAAATAATGAGCTTTGATAGTTCTTTTCTTCACTTAGACAAGTGTGTGTCTTGGAAAACTTTGGGACTTCCATTAAAGATCAGTTTTTTTCATTTCATGGCCATGCTAGGACAGTGTTTGCTGCCTGCCCTATTTGCCCCAGAGAAAGTGGTGGTAAGCAGTCCTTTGGAAGTACTGTCTTCCATTTGGTGTCGGTCCACCCACAATGCTGTGAGGCAGGAAGTTCCAGCAGTTTGACCGAGTGGCACTGAGGAAACGGTGATCCACATCCAAGTCAAGATGGTGTGCGACTTGAAGGGAACTTAGAGGTGATGGTGCTCCCCATGTAACTGCTGCGATTAACCTTATAGTTGGTAATAGGTCATGGGTTTGCAAGGCAGTGTTGAAGGAGCCTGGGCAAATTGCTGCAGTAGTACATGCTGCTGCCACTACCTGTTGTTGGTATCGGGAGAGAATATTGAAGATGGTGGACGGAGTGGCCAGTCAAGCAGGCTACACTTGTCCTTAATTGTATTGGGTTTCTTAAGAGCTGGTAGAGCTCCGTTTGTCCAAGCAACTCAAGAGTATTCCATTGCACTCCTGACCTGTACCTTGTAAATGGTGGACAGGTTTTGAACAATCAGGCGGTGAATTACTCGCTGCAAATTCCCCCAGTCTCTGATCTCCTCTTGGAGCCTGGTATTTATATGGGTGGTTGGGATCAGCTTTTAGTTGGGCCTAGCCTCAGCCAGTTTCTAAAGATCCACACAATGCAGTTAAAACAGGACTGGTGTATTTTCAGAAAAGGTTATTTTCTGATTCTTGTAAATGTAAATAGAGAAGTGTGTGTGTGTGTGTGTGTGTGTGTGTGTGTTTATGAAATGGGCACAACCACTGATTCACTTTCCCTCCCTTTACTTAAGGCTGGAACCCAACGCATAGGTGCAGCCTTAAATGCTCTGCATCATTTGTCACAACTGGCTTCCAAACACCAAGTTCTAAAAGGCCGAGTGGATAATCTAGAAGAGGAACTCAAGCATCAAGTTGAAGAAATAGGTCAGCCACAAAATCTAGACAGAGCTAAGATTCATGAACACGACATGCCCTATCTGTTTGTGATTAATTGTCCTCCTAATTCTGGTGAAATGTTTGTCTTTTTGGGGGATGGGGGCATTATTGAATATATTATGTCCTCGACATGAGGCTGTTTACAAGGGCAATCCCTAGTCTGAAGCTGTTCTTCAATCCTGCCTCTTGGTTAGCCATGCAAGGTTTGAGTTTGACGTAGTTTGGGAGATTGTGCTGAGTCAAATTCCTGCATAGTGCTGTTGACTTCCTGTTTTTATGGGAGGAGGCAGACCAATCTGACTTCAAGCGGAGACCTCTCTCCACAAAGTTTCACTAAAATGCCCCCCCAAAAAAATGAGCTGCCTTTGAGGGGGAGAACAAGACTTTACACAAACAGTCTCCGATCGCAAAGAGATCTTGATCAATTGGGTCAAATGGGCTGAGGAGTGGCAGATGGAGTTTAATTTGGATAAATGCGGCATATTGCATTTTGGTAAAACAACCAAGGCTTATCCAGTTAATGGTAGGGCCCTGGGTAGTGTAGTGGAACAGAGACACCTAGGGATTCAGGCAAGTAATTCTTCAAAATTTGTGTCACGTAGACTGGGTGGTTGAGACGGCATTCAGCATGCTTGGCCTCATTACTCAAGCATTTGAGTCCAGGAGTTGGAAGGTCATTTTGAGATTGTAAAGGATACTAGTGAGGCCACTTTTGGGGTACTGTGTACAGTTATGGTCTCCCTGTCATAGGAAGGATACTGTTAAATCAGAGAGGGTTCAGCAAAGATTGCCCAGGATGATATCGGGATTGGAGGGTTTGAGTTATAAGGGGAGGCTGGGACCTTTCTCACCGGAGCGTAAGGGGCTGAAGGGTGACCTTATTGAGGTTTACACAATCATGAGGGGCATAGATAAGATGAACAGCAAAAGTCTTTTCCTTAGGATGGGGGGGGGGGGGGGGGTTCAGAACTAGGGGGCATAATTTTAAGGTGAGAGGAGAAAGATTTCAAAAGGACATGAGGGGCAATGTTTTTTCTACAGAGTGATTGGTGTGTGGTATGGACTTCCTGAGGAAGTGGTGGATGCAAGTACAATTACAGCATTTATAAGACATTTGAAAAAGGACTTACACAGGAAGGGTTTGGAGGGACATGGGCAGGCAGGTAGGACTAGTTTAGCTTGGGAACATGGTTGGCATGGACTGGCAGGACAGAAGTGTCTGTTTCCACGCTGCATGACTCTATGACTTGGTTATAGAAGCTTTTGAGAAAGGCTTTGCCTGCCATTTTAAGCAAAGGTCTCGACTACAGTTGAGCAGGTTTCCCTGGCCTTGGAAGGTCCAGCTGGTGAAAGGCCCGAGGGGCTTAAAAAGTGCCTTTTTAAGCAGGGCTTGTGGCTCCAGAGAGCAGAGTTGCTTCCTCCAGCCCCATTGAGCTTCTCACCAATCCCCCAAACCTCTAGTGCAGTCAGATTTGTTGAGGTCACAGGTGGGAAGGCAAGTGTTGAGATTGGCACAGTCCGCAGAGAGATATGGACAGGTGAAGCGAGGGGGTAACATTGTTAGTCACACACTTTGGCAGGAAGTCTAGAGGAGCGGAATATTATTTAAGTGGAGGAAGACTGCTGAAAGCTACAGAACTAAGGGATTTGGTGGTCCTCGTGCAAAACGGTAGCGCCCAATTTCAGCACATGACCGGGACAGAAAATGAAATGCTGGCCTTTGTTTTGGAGGAAATGGAGTATAAAAGAGTCACAGAGAGAAGAAGCATGGAAACAGACCCTTTGGTCCGATTCATCCACACCAACCAGATATGCTATAAATCGCACCCCATTTTGCCAGCATTTGGCTAAACCTTGCTTATTCATGTATACATCCAGATGCCTTTTAACTGTTGTATTTGTAATAGCCTCCACCACTTCTTCTGACAACTCATTCCATACATGCAGCACCCTCTGTGTGAAAAAGGTTGACCCTTAAGTCCCTTTTAAATTTTCCCCTGTCATTCTAAACTGATGTCCTCTAGTTTTGGACTCCCCCACCCCGGGGAAAAGGCCTTGTCTATTTACCCTATTCTTGCTCCCCATGATTTCATAAACCGTCCAACCCTGGCAATATCCTTGTAAATCTTTTCTGAACGCTTTCAAGTTTCACAGCATCCTTCCAGGGAGACCAGAGTTCATGCAGTATTCCAAAAGTAGCCGAACGAATGTCCGGTACAGCTGCAACTTGACCTCCCAACTCCATACTCAGTCCACTGCCCATTAAAGGCAAGCATACCAAACACTTGCTTCACCATCCTATCTACCTGCACTCCAAGGTCTCTTAGCAACACTCCCCAGGACATTAACATTAAGTGGATAAGTCCTGCTCTGGTTTGCCTTTCCAAAATGTAGCACCTCACATTTATCTAAATTAAACTCAGTCTGCCATTCCTCAACCCATTGTCCCATCTGATCAAAATCCCATTATACTCTGAAATAACCTTCTTCACTGTCCATTACACCTCCAATTTTGGTGTCATCTGCAAACTTACTAACTATACCTCCTATGTTCACATCAGATCATGATATCCTTCAGGGAAGGAAACTCATCCTTGCCTGGTCTGGCTTACAGGTGACTCCAGACCCACAGCAATGGAGTTGACCCTTAGCTGCCCTCTGGGATGGGCAATAAATGCTGGCCTAGCCAGCAACACACTCATCCTGTGAATGAATGAATGAATAAAAAAACATAAACAACAAAAATCAGTGGACCCAGCACCGATCCTTGTGGCACTCCACTGGTCACAGGCCTGCAGCCTGAAAAACAACCCTCCACCACCACCCTCTGACTTCTACCTTTGAGCCAGTTCTGTATCCAAATGGCTAGTTCTACCATGGGGGAACCCTGTTGAATGCCTTACTGAATTCCATACATATCACATCCACCGTTCTGCCCTCACCAAAATCCTCTTTGTTACTTCTTCAAGAAGGGAGGTTTAACTAAAACTGTACAAGGCCTTGGTCAGACGACAGTTGGAATACTATAAACAGTTTTGATTGCCTTAGCGAAGCAATGGAACCAGTCCAGAGAAGGTTCATGAGGCTGATACTAGGGGTGGAGAGATTGTCTTATGAGGAGAGATTGAGTAGATTGAGCCTGTGTTTATAGAAGAGTGAAGACTATCTTATAAAACTATGAAAGACTTTTTAGGGGACTTGACAGGGTAGATGTATAAAGGTATTGTCCTCTTGTGGGAGAATCTTGGACCAGTGGGTATAATCTCAGAATAAGGCTGAGGTATCATCAGCCATCATACTGATGGAGACAGATTGCTGGCATTCAGAATCTGCATGGCCATATTGAGTTAATGAAAGGGTAAGACAGTGCCTGACTTAGTGGGCATCTCAATGATGTCATGACAACGTTACCCTCTCCTCATGTTTGAGGCAGACTCCACCAGTCTCCCCACAGATCAGATGAATTCACTTGCCAGCCCTGTCAAACACAGTTGTCTGCTCTGTATCAATGTTCGCTGGGGTGCATGGTCTCTGTTGAGCTAGGAGGAGATCATTGGAGCATGCTGGAACCTCCGATTCACCCTCTTCACAGCTCTCTTGCCACCACCATCCCCTGTTACTCGCTTGTATTGTCAGTCACAGACGGTCTCTCCTAAATGGTCCCACTGGAGTGTGAGTACGTGGGCTGGTTTGTAGTAAACGTGAGCCCTGCATTGGTGCATCATCGCGCCGATTCAGCATCTCTGAGGAATCGGGTTCAGCAACTTCTGCCAGTTTGATGCGATGTGTGTGAAGTAGATGAAGGATGTGAGAAATGGCTCTTCCTTGCTAAAGGCTGGGAAGGTGGTCCAAGTTAACACAAGTACTGTACAAACTTCTGTCTGATGTTTAAGGTGAAATTTTAAGTTAGGTGGGAATCATTTTTCATCCAGCGATACTGGTTTGAGCTCCTGCTCTGCTTTAATTTCCTATATTACACTAGTTAGTGTTTTGGTTCATCTTCTGACAGACTCTGAGGTTACAATTGTTAGGTTATAAGATTGTTACAATGTGGGCCTTTAACTTAGAGAAGGAAAAGGAGTGGATCATGTAACCCGAAATCTGCCTCCCAATAAACTCTGGGTGGTTCCACAGTTAGAGATTAAAGGAGACCCAGACCTTTTTACTGAGAAGATGCAAAGTGTTTATACTTTAAAGACCAGTGTGCTAACAGAACTTCTGAAGCCATTGGAATGTGTGGAGAATTTGAGGTTGTAAACATTATGTTTTAACTGTGTTTACTCCCAAGATAAAAGACACTGTGAGGATCTCAAGCATATCTAGTCAGTGTTTCTACCTGGATACAAGGCCCATGTGATTGCCATTGCCATAGAATTGGCGTTGGGAAGGGAAGGGTTTCTGGGAAAATGTTGGTCTACTTGGATACTGGAGAGGGGAGTCTGGCTATAGACAGCAAGTTGATGTGAATTACTGTGTAGGAATATGGATGGTAATTTGTGCTTTGCTTAAGAAAACAAAATTCGTTACTTTTAAAAGAAAAGGGCTAGAAGATTCTGCTAGCTTGCAATCCAGGAAGGATCTCCAGGGAGTTAAAAAAAAAGCATAGTGAAAGTGTCACAAAACTGGCCCTTTTTCTAAAAGCTGTTACTATTCCTCAAGGATACTGTGTCCTTTTTCTTTCCAGTGGACTCATAAAACCCTCCCGGCTGTGAAGTGGCTAGTTTGCTACAAAGAAAGGATTTTGAGAGGCCTTTTGTTTATGTGTAAACAGATGAAACTTCAGGTCAAAGTGGTCATGTTTTAGAAGTGACCTGTAAACCGAAAGGGGAGTAGTCAGCTCTCCAGCTGAGCAGTTCAGTCCAGAACTAGTTAGGAGTTCAGCTGTGTGGAAACAGAATGCTAAACTCTCTCTCCTTCTGCCCTTCCAACTTCAACCTGTAGGCATGTGTTCCATTTTTACTGTTTTTAAGGGGGTTTGTATATATTTGGAACAGCATAATTAAGTCTAGTTGGATAGATTGAGCTCTGTAGGGGTTCTTTATTTTGTTCTTTGTGTTTCATTGTACAATTTTGTGAATAAGGTGTCTGTTTTAAAACCTGGTAATCAACCTAGCTAACTCACTCCGGGTAATTTTCACTGTACACTTAACGAAACAAATTGCAAGGTTATAATCTGGGCTGTCTGCTCAAGAATGTTTTGAGCAGTCTGGTCTAGTCCATAACAAAAGACATATTAGATTGAAGGGATCAGTATAGAGGTAAATTGGTGGGAACTCAGAATCCCCTCGGACTGGTTCCAGAGGGATTGATTATCTGTTAAAGGAAAATATATCTGTGCTTTCATTTGTGCTAAATGAAAACACGGACTGTTTGTTTTCATTGTTTAAAATATGAGTTACACTAAAAATATCATTAGGTTAATGGTACTTCTAGACTTTTAGGAAAAAAAGTCTTAAAATATAAAATTCCCCTCACAGTTTGCAATGCTTAATATGGTCCACAAATGTTGAAATGGTCTCCAGTACTCCAAGACCTAGTCCACTAATATAAATCAGGAAGAGTAAGGTTCCCAATGCTGACCCCTAGACAATGTCAGTACAAACATTCCTCTGGTCTGAAAATATATCTATTAATCATTGCTTTCTGTTTCCTGTCACTCAACCAATTTTGTGTCCATGTCGATACTGTCCCATTCAGTCCATTGTACTGTAGCTTTCCTCGTAAGTCTAATGTGCATGGTCTTGTATTGAAGATCTTCTAGATGTTTGTATACACCATGTCAACAATATTAATCTCATCAATCCCGTCTGTTAATTCTTCAAAGATCTTCAGTGAGTTGGTTTGCATGATTTTCCCATAAGACTCTCCTTAATTAACCCAGATCTGTCCACATAACTATTCAACTCAAATTATTAGCTCGACAATAAAAGTTAAACTGACTGGCTTGTCATTGCTCAGTTTATCCTAACACCCTTTTCTGAACAAATACATAATGTTTGCATTTCAACAGTCCTCAGGCACCATCCCTGAATTTGAAGAAGAAAATATATGGCCCGTGCCTCTGTAGTGTCAGAGAGGGAGATTCCAGTCAATGAAAAACAAAGAGAAACTTTGTTATGCTCAATCGTATTGAGTTAATTTTAAAAAATGGCAACAGCACAAGTTTCTTTTTTCCTCTTTGATAGATAGAATCTATCTATTGTTATAGCATTGAGTATTGACTATTGATTGACTAATATTTCTTTTATTTTTAGATAAGAAAGGCCTTCCTGACGATTTGTTGATGAGGTTAGATTTACTCGACAATGGGTTACAAATTCTCCAAAATGAAACTGTTCAGGTTAGAACGGCAATTTTATATTTTCAAATTTTGTGTGTAGTATAAATTCCATGAATTTTTTGTTTTGACCAGTTTTCTGATTTTGGATTGTTCTGAGGGCTGTGGTATAGCATTGTGTCCTGTAAGGTTTTTCTGCTTGCTTGGGACCTGAAAGGTTTTACTGTTAAATCAATAAACCATTAAGTACAAAGTGCTAGAAGTACATCTTTAGGAAAGGCAGGTGTTAGGTTAAACAGTAGCTAACACTTACTGTTTAGTGTCAGCTACTGTTTAACACTTGTAAAAGAGAGGCTTCCAATAACGATTTGGAGAATCAAACATTTTCAGGATCCCAGTCTGTAACTTGGAGGTGATGTATCACAGGGATCAACGCTCGGGCATATTTAGAATAATGTGAAGAAGGCATTTGGTATACTTTCCTTTATTGGTCAGAGTATTGAGTACAGGAGTTGGGAGGTCATGTTGCAACTGTACAGGACATTGGTTAGGCCACGGTTTGAATATTGTGTGCATTTCTGGTCTCCTTCCTGTCGGAAAGATGTTATGAAACTTGAAAAGATTTACAAGGATGTTGCCAGGGTTGGAGGATCTGAGCTATAGGGAGAGGCTGAACAGGCTGGGGCTGGGAGCGTCAGAGGCTGAGGGGTGACATTATAGAGGTTTACAAAATTATGAGGGGCATGGATAGGATAAATAGGCAAAGTCTTTTCCCTGGGGTCGAGGAGTCCAGAACTAGAGGGCATAGGTTTAGGGTGAGAGGGGAAAGATATAAAAGAGACCTGAGGGGCAACGTTTTCACGCAGAAAACGTGGTACGTGTATGGAATGAGCTGCCAGAGGAAGTGCTGGAAGCTGGTAAAATTACAGCATTGAAAAGGCATCTGGATGGGTATATGAATAGGAAGGATTTGGAGGGATATGGGCCGGGTGCTGGCAGGTGGGACTAGATTGGGTTGGGATATCTGGTCGGCATGGACGGGTTAGACCGAAGGGTCCATTTCCATGCTGTACATCTCCATGACTCCATGACTTGGATGAGGAAAGTGAATATATTACAGTGAAGTTGAGGATGAAAAAAGTGGATGGAAGGCAGTTAGTAAGAATGACACGGAGTCTACAGCAGAATATAAATGAGTAGGCAAATTGAATAGGCAAAAACTTTGTAGGTGGAGTTTAATGTGGGGAGATGTGAGGTTATACACATTGTCATGAAGAGCAGAGGAGCTGAATATTATTTAAATGGAGAAAGACTACAGGATGCTGCCATACAGAGTATTTTGAAAGCCCTTACGCATGAATCTCAAGCACATTGAAAATAAAGAAGCAGGAGCAGGCCATTCAGCCCTTTAAGCTTGTTACAACACTCAATACGATCATGGCTGGTCATCCAACTCAGTCCTCTGACCCTGCTTTCTCCCTATACTCTTTGATCCCTTTAACCCTAGGAACCGTATCAAAATCTTTCCTGAAATAATTGAATGCTTTGGCCTCAACCACAATCTGTAGCTGAGAACAGGCTCCCCATTCTAGAGGTGAAGGAACTTCTCCTCATTCTTAATCCTAAATGGCCTGTCCCATATCCTTAGACTGTGGCCCCTGGTTCTGGAATCCCTGGTCATCGGGAATAACCTTCCTGAGTTTACTCTGTCTAAACCTTTTAGAATTTTGTAAATTTCTATGAGATTACTCCTCCTCTATTCTTCTGAACTCCTGGAATATAATCCTAACCAATTCAATGGGACGAGGAGTGGCAGATGGAGTTTAATTTGGATGTGAAGTGCTGCATTTTGGGAAAGCAAATCAGAGCAGGACTTATACACTTAATGGTCAGGTCCTAGGGAATGTTGCTGAGCAAAGAGACCTTGGAATGCAGGTTCATAGCTCCTTGTAAGTGGAGTCACAGGTATACAGGATCATGAAGAAGGCATTGGGTGTGCTTGTCTCTATTGTTCAGTACACTGAGTATAGGAGTTGAGAGGACATTGGTTAGGCCATTTTTGGAATACTGCAATCAGCTCTGAGCTCCCCCCTATAGGAATGATGTTGTCAAACTTTAAATGGTTCAGAAAAGACTTACAAGGATGTTAGGGTTTGAACCAAAGGGAGATACTTAATAGGGTGGAGCTGTTTTCCCTGGAGCGTCGGAGGCTGAGGGGTGACCATATAGAGGTTTATAAAATCATGAGGGGCATGGATAGGGTAAATAGCCAAGTTCTTTTCCCTGGGATAGGGGAGTCCCAAACTAGAGGTTTAAAGTGAGAGGGGAAAGATTTAAAAGGGACCGAAGGAGTAACTGTTTCACACAGAGGGTGATGCATGTACAGAATAAGCTGCCAGAGGAAGTGGTGGAGGTGGGAACAGATACAGCATTTAAAAGGCATCTAAATGCGTATATGACAAGGAAGGGTTTAGAGGGATATGGGCCAAATGCTGGCAAATGGGATTGGATTAGGTTAGGCTATCTGGTCGGTATGCATGAGTTGGACCTCTCTATGACTCTGTGACACTTCATACGTCAGTCCTGCCTTCCCATCATCACTAGAATATCCTTCCTCAAATAAGGAGATCAAAACTACACACAATATTCCAGGTCTGGCTTCACCAAGGCCTTCTACATTTGCAGCAAGACATCCCTGCTCCTATACTTGAATTCTCTCATAATGAAGGCCAACATACCATTTACCTTCTTGACTGCCTGCTGCTCCTGCATGCTTACTCTCAGCAACTGGTATGTGAAGCCACCCAGGTCTCATTGCACATTTCTGTCTCCAAATCTATCGCCATTCAGCTAACAATCCAACTTCCTGTTTTTGCCTTGAAACCAAATAACCTCACACTTATTGACATTTGCCGCCATGTATTCGCCCACTCCCTCGGCCTGAACAAATCACACTGAAGCATCTCTGCATCCTCCTCATGGCCCATTCCCCGACCCCCCCGCCAGCTCTGTGTCATTTGCAGAGGCAAAAATAGACAAGCATTCGAGTTGAGCGAGTGATATGGAAGGCAGATGGAACGCTTTATTTCCAAGGAAATGGAGTAACAAAGTAGGGAAGTCCTACTAAAATTATGTGTGAGATTCGTCGGACCACAGCTGGAAAACTGTGAAGAGTTTGGTTCCTCCTCATCTAAGGAATGGTACACAGAGGAACCTTGGTTATCTGAATGACACGGGCGGGGAGTATTTTGTTTGAATAATCAAATACCAGATAACACAGTTTAGCCAAACATTGGGACCTTGCAATTCTTTTCGGATAATCGATGTTCGGATAATTGAGGTTCCTCTGTACCGACACTGGAGGGAGTCCAGACAAGGTTTGCTTGGTTAATCCTGGGTGTGGAGAGACTTTTTTTTTGCGGAGAGGTTGGTCAGTTTGTCTGTGTTCATTGGAGCTTACAAGAATGAGAATGGACCGTATTGAAACAAATAAGATGCTCAGGAGATTAAATGAAAACCGAAAGAACTGCGGATGCCGGAAATCAGAAACTAGAAAAGAAATTGCTGGGAAAGGTCAGCAGGTCCGGCTGCATCTGTGGAGAGAAACCCTACGTCACTGGACCTGAAAGGTTAACTCTGATTTCTCTGCACAGATGCTGCCAGACCTGCTAAGACCCTCAACAGGCTTGACAGGGTAGAGGCAGAGGGATTGTTTCCCCTTGCGGGAGGGTCCAGAACCAGAATGTGTATTCCCAATGTCAGGGATCACCATTAAAGACGAGGAGGAATGGCTTCCTCTAGGAGGGTGGTGAATATGTGGAAACCTTGACCACAGAGGCTGGGTCACCAAGTTTATTCAAGGCTGAGGAGTGTAGGGTGGGGAGTGGAGGGTAGGGGGTGGTGTTGGTTGGGTCTGCATGGGGTGTTCTTTGGAGGGGCAGTGTGGATGGGCTGAATGGCCTGCTTCCACACTGTAGGAAGTCTACAATTCTATACCCTGAGGAACTAGGCATTTGTCTCTGACGAGGCCTGGATTCCTGTGCAGGAAATTTTGTTGGTTAGACAGATGTCCATTTCTTGGCAAATGTCCTCTGACCCAGAGACAGGGACAATACGATTGCACAGTAACCCTTAACTTGAGATTTTTAAAGGCTGCAATGTTGTCCAATATGGGGATCGAGCCCACAGCCTTGTGATTAGCACCACCCTCCAATCATTTGAGCTAACTAGCCCATTCCCCACATCCTTAACTTTATACTGTTTCATCAATCCATGACCTTAACAACACAATGAACATTAATGGCACTAACGGCTGCCCTTTGTATTTCTCTCTTTATAGGATAGGGAATTGATAGCGACCCTTAAACGGAAACTGGAAGAAATGGAAGAAGATTTTGAGAGTCGCCTTGCAATATTGCAGGCCGACCACGATGAACTCCAGGTGATGTTTCACTTTTATTCCTGAGAGGCAAGAGCTCGCCACTTGGTGACAGTCTCCTCATTGATTTTGGGCCACGTGGCTTTCCAAATACACGTGGTCACTCGTCGAGTTTACTCACAGTGCTTTTAATTTGCTGCCAGTGTTTGTTTAATGACCTTTAACCCTCCCTGCACTTCCTTTCTCAACATTTGCAAATGTGCTTTCGCGCAGGGAATTCAAGAAAAGCTTGAACTTCTTGAAGAAAAGAAGGTCGACAAAGAATTTTTGGAAATGGAGATCAACGCGGTAAGAGCCTTTTTTGGTTGATAGAACAATTAGTAAGTCATATAATTATGTAACTTGTGTCATACATCGGACACAAGGGGTGGTCCTGGCTTCTTCTGCTTTATCATTACAAAATACAGCCCACTGTTTTACTTTTTCAATCCACAAGGAGTGAGGGAGGAGGACACTGAGGGGGGCTGAGGGAGGAGAGTGGGCAGAAGGAGGAGGGGGAGCAGTAGAAAGAAGGGGAGTGGAGGAAGGGAGGCAGCGAGACGGATGGAGGGAGGGAGGCAGGAGTGGGAATAAAGGGAAGGGAGAATGAGGTGAGTGGAGGGAAGGTGGAAATGAGGGGAGGGGAGTGATAGGGAGAGGAGGGAGTGAGGGAGCAGGGGGAGTGGAGGGAGGGAGTGAGGGGAGAGGTTGTAAGGAGGAGGGGTTTGGGGGGTTGGAAGATTGGGGGTCAGGTGATAATGTTGATCAAAGACAGATCTTATTTGACTCGAGCTGTGGACCAGAAGTTGCGATGTTACACTGGGGGTGTATACTCTCAACGAACAAATCGTGAGGAGAAGTTGTAGGAGAAAATCTATGATCAACATTCAGAAAAACAATGAAGTAGCAATCATGGGAAATTACATATTATCATGATCTAGATGGGGAAGGGAGGGACAATATATAAAGGGCAAAGTGAGGTAAAAGTTACAGTAAACTTTTTATTAACCAGCACTTATGGGACCAGGAATGTACCAGTTAAACCATAAGACATAGGAGCAGAAATTAGGCCATTCAACCCTTGATCCCCTCGACACTCAAGAACCTATCTATCTCTGTCTTAATTATACTCAATGACCCGGCCTCCACAACATTCTGTGGCAGTGAATTCCATTGGTTCACCACTCTCTGGCTGAAGAAGTTTCTCCTTATCTCTGTTCTAAAGGGTCTTCCCCTTACTCTAAGGCTGGCTGCCCTTGTGTCCTATTCTCTCCTACTCATTGAAATATCTTCTGAACATCTACTCTGTCCAGGCCATTCAGTATTCTGTAAGTTTCAATTAGACCACCCTCATCCTTCCAAAGTCCTCAAACGTTCCTCATATGTTAAGATTTTCATCTCTGGGACCATTCTCGAGAACCTCCTCTGATCACGCTCCAGGGTCAGTACATCCTTCCTGAGATACGGGGCCCAAAACTGCACACAATACTCCAAATGTGGCCTGACCAGAGCCTTCTGGAGCCTCAGATGTACATCCCTGCTTTTATATTCAAGCCCTCTCAAAATAAATGCCAACATTGTATTTGCTTTCCTAACTACTGACTAACCTGCAAGTTTACCTTGAATGAATCCTGGACTAGAACTCCCAATTCTCATTGCACTTCAGACTTCTGAATTTCCTCCCCGTTTAGAAAATAGTCCATGCCTCAATTCTTCTTACCAAAGTGCATGACCTCACACTTTCCCATGTTGTATTCCATCTGCCACTTCTTTGCCCACTCTCCTAACCTTACCAAAACCTTCTGCAGCCTCCCCATGTCCTCAATGCCACCTGACCGCTACCTATCTTTGTAGCGTATGCAAACTTAGCCAGAATGCCCTCAGTTCCTTCATCAACATCGTTAATGTAAAAAGTGAAAAGTTGTGGTCCCTAAACTGAGCCTTGTGGAACATCACTGGTCACTGTCTGCCATCCTGAGAAGGACCCTTTTATCCCCACTCTCTGCTTTCTGCCAGAAGCCATCTTCGATCCATGGGCTTGCTTTGAACACCATGGGCCCTATCTTAGTCAGCATTCCTGATGAAGGGCTTTTGCCCGAAACGTCGATTTTGCTGCTCGTTGGATGCTGCCTGAACTGCTGTGCTCTTCCAGCACCACTAATCCAGTATTTGCTTTCCAGCATCTGCAGTCATTGTTTTTACCTCTATCTTAGTCAGCAGCCTCCTGTGTGGCACCTTGTCAAAGGCCTTCTTGAAGTCCAGGTAGATAAAATCCATTGGTTCTCCTTGGTCAAACCTGCGCATTACTTCATCAAAGAATTCTAGCAGATTTGTCAGGTGTGACCTCCCCTTGATGAAACCATGCTGACTTTGCTCATTTTTATCATACACCTCTTAAGTATTCAGAAGTCTCATCTTTCACAATGGATTCCAGGATCTTACTACAACTGAGTTTAGCCGAATCAGTCTGTAATTTTCCATCTTTTGCCTCACTCTCTTTTTAATCAGTGATGTCATGTTAGTGATTGTGCAGTCCTCTGGGACCCTCCCTGATTCTAGTGATTCCTGAAAGATCAACACTAACACCTCCACTATCTCGTCAGCTATCTCCCTTAGAGCCCTGGGGTGTAGTCCATCTGGTCCAGGTGATTTATCCACCTTCAGGCCATTCAGTTTTTTCTAGGACCTTCTCCTTTGTGATGGCCACCATACTCAGCTCTGCCTTCTTACTCTCTTGAATTTTTGGGATATTACTCGTGTCTTCCATCGTGAAGACTGTGACATGAAATAATTATTCAGTTCCTCAGCCATTTCTCTGTTCCCCACTGCGATCTCTCCAGTGCCATTTTCCAGCAGCCCAATGTCCACTCTTACCTCTCTTTTGCCCTTTAAATATCTAAAGAAACCCTTACAGTCTTCCCATATATTACTGGTTAGCTTACCCTCATATTCAATCTTCGCCCTCCTTATTTCTTTTTTTGTTGCTCTCTGTTGGTCTTTGTCAATCTTCTGGATTTCCACTGCCCTTTGCTACATTATATGCTTTCTCTCTTGCTTTTATGCTGTCCCTGACTTCCCTGGTCAGCCATCGTTGCCTCATCCTCCCTGTACAATTCTTCTTTTTCCTCAGGATGAGTCTCTGCTCTGTCTCCTGAATTACTCCCAGAAACTCCTGCCATTGCTGTTCCATTGTCTTTCCTGCTAAGGTCCTCTGCCAGTCACACATAATCAATGTAAAAACACACACTAAGTAATAGAACTGTAATGCAGAGGGGAATGCATAAATCACTTAAATAATAAGGCAAGTTTGCCTGAAATAAAACTTACTCGCAGATAGCCCTCTCACTCGCACCATCATTTGACTATGTGGAGATTGCAATAATACAGGAAACGTCCAGTATTTGAGGAGTATAATTCTTGCCAGCTCATCGAGGATGCTGGTTAAAACAGAGTATGCTGTACTGAAAAAAAACACACCTTTTTCAATCTGCTTCCAGCCCAACAGGTACTGTGAATGCTGGAAATCTGAAACACAAAGGGGAAGTGTTGCAAATGCTCAGCAGGTCTGGCAGTAGGTGTCAAGAAGTTGAGGTCATGGGTTTCAGGCTACAAGGCCAGCCACTTATGATGGGGATGCAGAGAAATGTGTTTATTCAGCGGGTTCTCAATCTCTCGAAATCTCTGCCTGTTGGTGCTGTAGATGCCCAGACAATGGGTATTCTCATGGCACTGAAGGATCAGCTGGGAATGAGTTGAGGTGAAGTTCAGCGACTGACGAAGCAAGCTGCATGGGGCTAAATGGTCTGTCCCTGCTCCGATTAATGCATATTATTGAAGGTGATTATAAAAGCTTTGCTTTGACATAAAGGGGCTTCTGAACAGTCAGCTTATAATGAACTTGTTCAAAGCAACATTTTTCACTTTGAAACTTACTTGTGTGTGTGTGTGAGACAGAGAGAGAGAGATAACTACAGTTTGTAAATGGAAAGCTGTTAGAAAGGTCTCTGTTAAATGGATGAATAGTTTTATTAGAGAGTTACTGGGCTTTATAGAGCAGGGAGGGGTAAGGTTTCAGACTGCATTCTGCTTTGGGTTACTTGCCTTGTTAGTGCCATGAAGCTTAGCCTTTGACATGAAGGATCATTATCTTCAGCCAGGTCTATCTCACCACCACCCTCTGCTGTTGCAGAATTGTCAGAGTTCCCCTCCATATACCATCCTGACGTAGACCATCTTCACCAATGTTACTGGGTTAAGATCCTGGATCTGTCCCAGTAGTGTGGGGTTTACCTACAGCCCATGGACTGCAGTGGTTTAAAAAGGCAACTCACCACTGCCTTCCACAGTGTGTCCCAGCGAGCAATGCTCACATTCCATTCATGAATAAAATACAGCCTACTAACCTGACATTCAATACTGAAAGAGCAGAAATGTCCTTCCCTGAAAATGTGGGAGGAGTGAAAATTGAGGTTTGGCTCCACCTCCAAGCTCCAATCCTTCACAACTCTCCATGGTAACAGTCTAGGATTAAATCAGCCTGATCACAACCCTCGGTCGCAGTTGATCTTGTCATGAACTTCCAACAACATACATGTGCTATCAGTGAGTTTCCCTATTTCCAACTTTGTCAAACCGTCGTCTTCCCTACTCTCTCAGCTCATTGCTGCTGGACCCCTAGTACCTGCCTTCGTTACCTCTCAACTCAACTACTCCTGGCTGGTCTACCCATCAGAAATCGGAAACCACCAGCCCACTCCTGTCACTGTTGTGCACACTGACCTACACCGACCCTCCCCGGTTTGATTTTAAAATTCTCACCCTTGCTTTCACATCTTATCCATGGTGTCACCCCTCTCTACCTCTTTGACTCCCACAACCCTCTGAGATGACTCTGTCCCATAATTTGTGACTTTTTTATTCGCTCATGGGATGTAGGCATCGCTGGCTGGCAGCATTTATTGCCCGTCCCTACTTGCCCTTGAGAAAGTGGTTGTGAGTTGCCCTCTTGAACTGCTGCAGTCCTCCTGCTGTAGGTGGAACGACAATATTGTTAAGGAGGGAATCTCATGATTTTGACCCAGTGTCTGTGAAGGAACAGTGATATATTTCCAAGTCAGGATGGTGAGTTGTGTAGAGGGAGTAGCTACTGCCCTTGTCTTTATAGATGGAAGTGGTCATGGGTTTGGAAGATGCTCTCTAAAGATCTAAGGTAAATTTTTGAAGTGTGTCTTATAGATAGTACGCACTGCTGCTACTGAGCGTCGGCGGTGGAGGGAGGGGATGTTTGTGGATGTAGTGCCAATCAGGCGGGCTGCTTTGTTCTGGATGGTGTCAAACTTCTTGAGTGTTGTTGGAGCTGCACCCATCCAGGCAAGTGGGGAGTAGTCCATTGTGCTTTGGAGATGGATATCAGGCTCGAGGGAGTCAGGAGGTGAGTTACTTGCTGCAGTATTCCAAGCATCTGACCTGTTCTTGTAGCCAGTGTGGTGAGTCCAGTTGAGTTTCTAGTCAATGATAACCCCCAGGATGTTGGCAGTGAGGGATTCAATGAAGGTAACACCATTGAATGTGAAGAGGCAGTGGTTATATTGTCTGTTGTTGGTGATGGTCTTGCATGGCAGTTATGTGGTGTGAATATTACTTGCCACTTGTCACTTGAAGCCTGGATATTCTCCGGATCTTGTTGTATGTGAACATGGACTGCTTCAGGATCTGAGGAGTTGTGAATAATGCTGAACATTGTACATCCTTGATTTTTATTACTCCAACAGTGGTGGCTGTGCCTCCAGCCCCATCAGCCCTAAGCTCACCATTACTGCAACTGGCTTTAATTCCAATTTATTAATTAAATTCCAATGAAAACCCGGATGCCCAATGCAATAGCAAACTCTAATGACTGCTCCACTTAATTGTTAAATCTAGAGTTGGGAGGTCATGTTGCAGCTGTACAGGACATTGCTTAGGCCACTTTTGGAATATTGTGTGTAATTCTGGTTTCCCTGCTATAGGAAGGATGTTGTGAAACTTGAAAGGGTTCAGAGAAGATTTACAAGGATGTTGCCAGGGTTAGATAGTCTGAGCTATAGGGTGGGGCTGTTTTCCCTGGAGCGTCGGAGACTGAGGGATGGACCTTATAGACGTTTATAAAATCAGGAGGGGCACGGATAGGGTAAATAGACAAGGTCTCTTCCCTGGGGTGCAAGTCTTTGAGGTGAGAGGGAAAAGATTTAAAAGGGACCTAAGGGGCAACTTTTCCACGCAGAGGGTGGTGCGTGTATGGAATGAGCTGCCAGAGGAAGTGGTGGAGGCTGGTACAATTACAACATTTAAAAGGCATCTGGATGGGTATATGAATAGGAAGGGTTTAGAGGGATATGGGCCAGATGCTGGCAAATGGGACTAGATTGGGTTGGGATATCTGGTCAGCATGGATGAGTGGACTGAAGGGTCTGTTTCCGTGCTGTACATCTCTATGACTATGACTCTATCCACACTCGCTGCTTTGCCAGATTCCGGGTTGATCCATTCCGAAGGAAGGCTGGTAACTTTCAAACCCTGTTTTATTTCTCACTGCAGAAAGCTGACAAGAAAGCACTAGATTCGAAAGTGAGTCGAACGCTGCTGGATGCGACGGCACAGCAATTAAATGCAATGATGCAGGAATTGTTGAATAAAGTGTGTGCCCAAGAAAAGGACTGGCAGAAGGTTTTGGAGAAGCTTCTTTGTGACATGGACTGCAAGGTAATATGATCCAGGGTTTATTTCTGACCTCAGCATTCTAATCATTACTAAAAGGAATTAATGAAATTACCGTCCTGTCTTTGCTGCAGAAATAAGTATTGGTATAAATAGTCTGTACAGTTCAAATAGGATAGGACAGTGTCTGTTTAAACGAGATCTATTCAACTGAAACTGCTAACGCTCACATTGTCATGAAATGACCATTTGAAACTGGGTAAAGATTCACTGTATGCTTGTGAATTTGAAGTTTCCTGAACTGAGTTAGATTTTCTGAGTTCATGTTACTGATTTGTAACAATACGAAGTGACACTTCTGTTTTTAATCTGTATCCATGTAGCAGTCTTGAAGGGTAAGCTTTTTAAAAAAATTTGTGGTTCTGAGACTCGCTTCTCTGTGTGTACAGTCCATTTTTTACAGAGAGACAGGGGTGATGTCTGTTGCTGTGTGAACTGAAATGTGCTGGAGGGGTGTGACACTGTTTTAAATGCAAATTGGGTATTGGACTCTGAGGGAAGGGATGCTGTATTTTCACACTGGGGATGGGAAGTGGGAGTCGGTACTGTTTCTAGGACCCTGTGCACTTTCCTCCGGCTTTGAGGGAAGCAGCCATTAGGAAGCCTGTATCGTTGATGTGGTGGCCAGCTGCCTTTCTAGTTAAGGACTGGGTCCTCGAAACTGGAGTGCTGATCTAACACCCAGCAGCTATAGAGCAGCAGCAGGTCTCTGGAAAGAATAGTTAACTGAGAGAGTCCTTCAACAGAGATTTGTTCTCCTCCACAATTAATTTAAAAACTGAAATGACAAGGGGAGAAAGAAGCTAGGCCACAACTGTTTGGAGGCGCAGGGTTGGACAGTGAGACTGGGACAGTGTCTTGAGGGAGGGGGGAGGGGGTGTTAGAGTTGAAATCCCTCTTTGGCTGTAACCCCGGAAAGCCTGTTTTGGTGGCCACACACAGGCACACATACTCACACACACACTCTCTCTCTCACAAACGTGCACACATACGCACACACACTCTCTCTCTCTCTGACACACTCTCTCACACACACACGCTCTCACACATGTGCACACTGTCTCTCTCTGACACACTCTCTCTCTCTCTCTGACACACTCTCTCTCACACACACACACACACACACACACTCACACATGCGCACACTGTCTCTTGCACACATGCACACACGCACTCACTCTCGCACATGCACACGTACCTTCTCCTCTCACACCCACACACACACACACACTCTCACACACTCACACACACACAGTCACACACATGCACACAGATTCTTACACACAGATTCTTAAACACTCACTCACTCACACACACACTCTCTCTCTCTCTCTCTCTCTCTAACACACACTCACACAGTGCACGTGCGTGCGTATGCACACACACACACACACACACACACACACACACACACACACACACACACACACACACACACACACACACACACCTCTCCCACCAAGGCCACAGGGCTGACCGGACGGTTTGCCACATGGAGTGCCTGGACGGAGAGGCTATCTGTGACCTTTACCAATCCGGGATGGCCTCCTCGCAATATACTTAACAAGTCTCGTAATGAGAAACCTGTCCACCTTCACCAAGGAAGGCCCTAGCCAGGGTCTGTTTGAAGCGAGCAGACCAGTCAGTCAGTGTTGTCAAGCCCTGTTCACCTCCGCTCTGGACCGTTCAGCATCTGGCAAATTTATCCTTGTGCTTCCTGTCAGCCTGCTCTCCAATAACACTGCCGTTTTTCCAGCTGGGGTTTATTCTCACCTATTTCTGATTCACTTTGGTTGTCTCATTTTCATTCCATGCCTGATGCCTTTCTTGTTGCTGACCTTATGACAAATTGACCACCACTTTCTTTGTCAGAAGTAAAGTCACCCGTCAAAGGAGCAGCGCTCTGAAAGCTTGTGATTTGAATTAAACCTGGCAAGAAAACGGGTGGCACAGTGGTTAGCACTGCTGCCTCACAGCACCAGGGTCCCAGGTTCGATTCCAGTCTCGGGCAAATGTCTGTGTGGAGTTTGCACATTCTCCCTGTGTCTGTGTGGGTTTCCTCCGGGTGCTTCAGTCTCCTCCCACAATCCAAAGATGTGCAGGTCAGGTGAATTCTTCAGAGGGTCGGTGGGGACTGGTTGGCCTGAAGAGCCTGTTTCCACACTGTAGGGAATCCAGTCTAATTGTAGAACCTGGTGTTGTGTGATTTCCGACTCTGTCCATCTCGCTCCAACATCATCAGCTTCTTTGAAATTCGGGTCATTGTGGTTCTCCTCGAGTTTCCTCAGGAAGGGAAGCACATTTTTCTTATCAGTGTTTTAGCTGAAGTGAAATAAAAACTCTTAATAATGGACAGAAATAAGAGGGAATGAGTTGAAAAGTTAAGAAAGATGACAACTGTGAAAGAAAATCAGATTAAAGGTGCGATTATTTAATGACATAAAATACTGCAAGCTTGTTCAGTAGACCGGTTGTGAAATGACGTCTGGGTGTATGTTTAATGGAAAGGAATAATCTGACCGATTGCTGACGTTGTAATTTATTCCAGCTGGATCGAATGGAACTGGATCCGTTGAAGAAGCAGTTGGAAGACCGGTGGAAACAGCTGAAGAAACAGCTGAGAAATGGCCCAGGCTTTGACGCGGATACTGCTGCTGGATTCAGAAAGTGGGTGAAGTGAACACAGGCCTCTAAAGAAAATACAGGAGGAATCATTTTAGTGAGATGGGAATGTCCTGAAGAGACGTGAGAAGGAGTTGAGAGCTTCCACGTCCATGTTTGTTAATATTTTTTCCCACTGCGCATCCACTGAGTTACTGGCATAACGTGGGGAAGCCCACTATACCAGCCCTGCAGTTGGCCGCCAGTCGTTATTAACTCCAAATGACCAGATCCCCCGCTAGTCACCTAATTGTACACAGTTATGTAAGCGACTGGGACTCATAAATCAGAAGCACTAAGTCAAAGTTAATGACCGCTAAATTATGGCCAGAGTTAGTACAGAGAATTCTGTGACTAAGTACAGGAATCCGTTTGCAGAATGGGTATGTATGAGCAGCGCGGTGGCTCGGTGCTCAGCACTGCTGCCTCACAGCGCCAGGGACCTGGGTTTAATTCCAGCTTCGGGCAACTGTCTGTTTGCACATTCTCCCCGTGTCTGCGTGGGTTTCCTTCGGGTGCTCCGGTTTCCTCCCACAATCCAAAGATGTGCAGGTTAGGTGAATTGGCTATGTAAAATTGCCCATAGTGTTAGGTGCGTTAGTCAGAGGTAAATACAGGGATTGAGTCTAGGTAGATTACTGTCCAGAGGGTCGGTGTGGGCTGAAGGGCCTGTTTCCACACTGTAGGGAATCTAATCTTAAAAAAAACTGTGTGGAATTTGCACATTCTCCCCATGTCTGCGTGGGTTTCCTCTGGGTGCTCAGATTTTCTCCCACAGTCCAAAGATGTGTAGGGAAGGTATGCTAAATTACCCCAATGTGTCCAGGGATATTAGGCTAGGTGGATTACCCATGGGAAGCACAGGGTTCCAGGGATGGGTCTGGGTGATGTTGTTTGGAGGGTCAGTGTGGATTTGATGGTTTGAATGGCCTGCTTCGACACTGTAGGCATTCTATGATGTAGACACATAATGAACGTCAATGTAGATTTGTAGCGGGATTGAGGGGGGGCTATACTTGTGGGAAGTCAGTGCATTAATGTAGTAGAGGAATCTGATGTATAGGTGGTTTTTAAGAGTGCGTGGAGACTTCTTGTGAGAACCTAGTATTTATTTCTCAGATGACAGGTTTGCTGTCTCTTCAGGTGTTAGTTGACTCTCCCCCAGTTTTCAAAATGCCCGCACCTTTTATATCCTTGATGACCTTTTAATTTGTTTACAATCTGAATCGTTCCCGGTAGTCAAAAGCCATCAGGTTTTCAGTATCTCAGGGCTCGGTTTAAATGAATTGGCTGAATTTGGTAAGGCTAATTGTCTTGGTAAAAATACTGTTTGATGCAAAATATTTCAATTCAGGCACTCTCCGTGCACCTACACTTTAAACTGCTATTCAGACATCCACTTTAAGCACCAAAAAAAACCATGATTTAAAGGGACCATGCAACGCTTTCTCCCATTTTTACAATTTCACACGCACCAACTTCGCAACAGTAGTCTGATAATTAGGAGCAGACCACTCAGAAGAAATGTTAAGAAACACATTCACACACAAAGGGTGGTCGAGGTCTGGAACTGTCTTCCACAAATGGTACGGGATGCAGGATCACCTGTTAATCTGAGAGAGAGAATTTTCTGTGAAGCAAAGGCATGAGGGGATATAAGCCAAAAGCACTTTCGGCTATAGATCAGTCATGATCTTATTGAATGATGGAACAGACCTGAGGGGCTGAATGGCCTCCTCCTGTTCTTGTGTTGCTATCAGGTGACTCTCTGTGTGGAGTTTGCACATTCTCCCCGTGTCTGCGTGGGTTTCCTCCGGGTGCTCCGGTTTCCTCCCACAATCCAAAAATGTGCAGGTCAGGTGAATTGACCATGCTAAATTGTCCGTAGTGTTAGGTGAAGGGGTAAATGTAGGAGTATGGGTCTGAGTGGTATACGCTTCGGTGGGTCGGTGTGGACTTGTTGGGCCGAAGGGCCTGTTTCCACACTGTAAGTAATCTAATCTAATCAACCTGCCATTATGGGGCAGTAGCTAGTTTATTAATAGATATGAATTAGGAATTATGAATTTAGAAAGGACAATGTTTGCACGAAGAAAATGATCTTTGAAACTACTTTAAGGAGATTTGATGTTAATCTGTTTAACTGTTTTCCAATTTCAGGCAGTTACTTGAACGATTCAAATGCATTTCCTGTGCCAAATCTACAAGGGTGTCAACAGGCCCGTAAGTGAATGTATTTTAATAAGGATCTTTGATATAGTCTGACACGGGGGGATCAGAAATGGCTGCCACTGGCAGCTGTTTTACAGCACTTGATTGGTTAATGATTTAAAGGGCCAGGCTTTGTATCCAACTGCAATTTTCTCGGAAGCCTGTGATCTTGGGGAGAAATGAAATAATGCAGGTGCTGGAAGCCTGTAGTGAAAACAGAAAGTGCTGGAGAAATTCAGCAGGTCTGGCAGCACCTGCTGTGCGAAGAACAGAGTTAACATGATGACGAGAGTACTCGCTGTTTTTATTTGCAATCTTAAAGAACTAGAATGCTGTTTATCATTGGCCAGGTCGCTTTGCCCTAAGCTTTACGGTATGGGTTCCTTAAATTCAGCAACAGGTCAAATCAGCAGCATTTCCCAACTTGCTGGATACTGATGTATCAGGGAGGTCACGGAGAAGCTCTGAGTCCGGAGAACACTACGTTGCACATACCAGAAATCTGAAACAGAGATCAAAAATACAGGGAAATACTCAGGAAAGTCTGTGGAGTGGAAGTAGGGGTAAGGTTAAAGGTCGATGACCTTTCAGGGTAAAACACACAGAAGGAAGAGGATCTTGATGCCTCTCTCTGTTCAACTCTCAGACATGTGAATCAGTTTTTATTAAATCAACTCTCCCATTCCCCACTGACCACGATCCTAACCACGCTTCTTACCATCCAGTTACCTTCCATAATGGACCACATATTTTCCTTTTTGGAATCAAAATGTCAGTTGGGCGTTCTGTACAGCTAAAATATCCTTTTGCGGTTTTGGGGAAAAGAAAGAAGTAGTGGACATTGTTAGCTGTGCAAGACAGTACCTATCGCTTTTAGAAGCAGTGAGCGGGGATACTTTGGGACAGGTTGGAACCAAGAGTTTCCGAGTTAAGGAGACAACAACGGCTCTTGATTGATTGAGCTGCAGTTTGTTACAAAGTTAAGCTGTACATCCAGAAATAACCCAGGCCTACAAACTGAAAGCATCTTTCACTTCCCCTCATCCTCTCTTTCTGTGGGTTAAAACTGAGGAATGTTAAATGAAATTTAACAAGAAACGTCCACCTGACCAACCAACCCAGTGAGCGTGGATGAGTTAGGCCGAAGGGTTTGTTTCTATGCTGTACGACTCTTGTGACCACCATTTAACAGTCACAGAGTGTCATTGTTGCTTAAATTAAAAGAGACTGAGTAACAATTTAACTCAACCTTTGTGATCTGAACTCTTCAACTTCAGTATTTTGTCCCCTCTCTGTATTTTTTCACCCGTAATAATTGAGTCAAACCATTTCTTTTATTTGTGAATGAGAGTGTGTGTGTGCAGTTATGGTTTTTAAAGGGATGTACTTAAGGAATAGATTAGTAATCCTGTGTCTTATTTGCCATTTATTAAAGTGTGTTGCAATAGATAACATTAATTTCTATTAATGATAGAAGCTTGTATTTGTCCTGAATAACAGGCAGTCAGGCTGTTGGGGGTCATCTTGGTGGTCTCTTTGGGATTTTGTATACTTTGTGACAGTTTGTGGAACTGTGGGGCACTTAACACAGCACTCTTCCCAGTGAAATCATGACAGTTACTTCACCCTAAACATGTTGGTGTTCTTGCCTCTTCACAACAAAGTCAAATATCATGACTATTTTCAAACCACGCAGCGTACTTATTACAATGTACTTACAGCATAACAGGCCTTCCACCCAAAAGCTCTTTGAATCAGTTACTGCTCCGCCAGCCCTCTTTACTTCAACCTATCAACTCATTCTAATCCTCTCTCACTTGTTATTTTATCTAGTTTCACCTTGAATGCATCTGTGCTGCTCATATCAGATATTCTGTGTTGAAGCCACTTCTACTTGCCTTACTGAGGAAGTTTCTAATTAGGCTTATCCAAACATAAAAGTGACCACATCAGTAACAGGTGCAGGCCATTCACCTTCTCTAACCTGCTGTACTGTTCTAGAAAATCATGACTGAACTGACTGTGGCTTCAACTCTACTTTCCTGACTACCCCCAAATTCCTGATGAAGGGCTTTTCCTTGAAACGTCGATTCTCTTGCTCCTCAGATGCTGCCTGACCCACTCTTACACTCTTCTGAGCTTCTGAGATATCTTTTTAAATGTCTGTTACTCTCTCTCCACTGACATCTATCATAACTTCATTTTCTAGTTGACTTTTAGCCAGCTCTGTCACCATGCCCCCAAACCGGTCCTTTGTTAAGTGTAAAGCACCAGTTTTAGATACAGCCTTCTCTCTCTCAAGTTCAAATGTGACATTTATTCATCTTATGGTCACTACTGCCTAAGGATGTCTTCACTGTAAGGCCATTACCATATTGCACATTATCATATACAATATAGACGCTCACTGGTTGACTCCAGGTACATGCTTCTGTACAAAGCTCCCAAAAACATTCCATGAACATGTCATTCCAAGCTTTTATTGCCAATCTGATGCTCCCAGCTTTATGTAGATCAAAATCTCCCTTCTGTATCTTTCTCACAAAGTCACATGATTTCCTCCTGTATACCCTATCCTACAGTGTGGTTACTGTTAGCGGGGGGTGGGGGGGTGGGTGCCACTGTGTACCATTCCCATTGGCAACTTCTTACCTTTCCTGTTTCTCCACTCTACCCAAACAGGTCTCCCTTTTTGATCTCCAGAACCAAGATCATCTCTCTCAATTGTACCAATCACAACCTTTAATTTATAAGAGTGTTGCACCTCCCCCTTTTCCTAGCTTCCTTTCCTTCCTAAATATCATGTACCCTTCCATCTTCAGGTGCATTTTGATGTTATCCTGTAGCTATGTCTCTGTAATGGCTATCACATTATACATATTTATTTCTGTTTGCTATGTTAATTCACCTGTTTTGTTATGAATGCTACATGCTTTCAGGTAAGAGCCTTTAGTTCTCTCTTTTTACTTTTTGTAACCTTTCATGTTGTCATCTAGAATCTCTACAGTGTGGAAACAGGCCCTTCGGCCCAACAAGTCCACACCGACCCTCCAAAGAGTATCCCACCCAGACCCATTCCCCTCCCCTATTACTCTACATTTACCCCTGACTAATGCACACATCCCTGAACACTGTGGACAATTTAGCATGGCCAATTCACCTGACCTGCACATTTTTGGTCTGTGGGAAGAAACCGGAGCACCCGAAGGAAATCCGCGCAGACACGGGGAGAATGTGCAAATTCCACACAGACAAGAGGCCTGAGGTGGGAATGCAGGGCTCTGACGCTGTGAGGCAGCAGTGCTAAGCACTGAGCCACCGTGCCACTCTTTCTTCAGTTTCCATTTAATCTGTGATCATTATTTCCATTATTGCTGCCCTATTCATCTTCTCTAATCAAATAATCACATCTTCCCAAACTTGTACTTTTCCTCCCTCTACTTAGTTTAAGCTCTTTCTATCACACTATTTCCATTGCTCATCAGAATGCTGGTCCCAGCATGCTTCAGATGAAAGCCATCCCATTGGTACAGCTCTCACTTGCCTCAGTAATGGTGCCAGTGTCCCCTCGATCAATACCCATTTCTCCGTACCAATCTTTGAGCCATGTATTTAACATTGCCGTCATATTAACCTGACACCAGTTTGCTTCTGGCTTAGATGCCAGTCCTAAGATGATTACCTTTTTGAGGTTTTGATTTTTAATTAAGCTTCTTCTCATATTCTTCCAATTCTGTGTGGAGTTTGCACATTCTCCCTGTGTCTGCGTGGGTTTCCTCCGGGTGCTCCGGTTTCCTCCCACAGTCCAAAGATGTGCAGGTTAGGTGGATTGACCATGCTATAGTGTCCAGGGATGTGCAGGCTAGCCATGGGAAATGCAGATTACAGGGAAAGGATAGTGGGGTGGGTCAGGGCGGCATACTGTTTGGAGGGTTGGTGTGGACTTGATGGGCTGAATGGCCTGCTTCCACACTGTAGGGATTCTATGACTCTATGAAGTCATTGGCACCTAAGTAGACCGTGATCATTGTAACCTCCCCTAAACCCTGGAACTGGTCAAGCAACACAGATATCTGGACTCTATCTCTCTCTTGCCTACACAGGACTGTGCCAATGCTCATGCTTAATACTGTCCCTACTACCTCTACAATCCAGGTTTACTGTCCACCTACTTGAATGGTTTCCTTTCCCATGGTGCCCTGGGCAGTTTGCTCATCCACTCTGCGATCGACATTTTCATCCAACACCCCGAGCCACATGGACAATTGCAGAGGCTGCTGTTCTTCTCCATGTTGGGTCCCTTTACCTGCTTAACCTGCAGTCACACCCTCCTGTCCCTGAGCAAACCGAAAGACTTGGCATACCTGGAACATGGTCGCTGCATAACCTCCCCTCAGTCTGAGGTGTCACCATGATGCAGCTTGGTGTCCAGCTCGTAACCACTAATCTGACAGTCCTTGAGCTGTAAACAGGAGAAGCCCAGTTAACACTGGCATCCAGGAACACCCACATTCCACCTCCACAACACATCACCTTCCCTACAATCTTTACTGTGTCTTAGTAGTTATACAATTAATTAACTAATTAAGTAAATTAATGTTTCAGCCGCTGCCCCTCCCTGTATAAACTTATACTTTAGTAATTTAATAGACTTTACCACATAAGAATACAAAAATAACAAAATCACTAGTGTCTGACTTTCCTTTTGCTAAGCACTCTTAATTATAAACTGTCACTGATTTAGCCTCTTTCATATACTCTGTCTATATGTTTGAAATTCCTCCATCCTTTTCACTTCTTTATTTTCAAGTAATTTAGAGATATTTTTGAGGTACAGGTTGTTCTGCTTAATGCCTGTTTCATTAATGCGAATTCGCTGTTGCACACTTGCAGAACTGGGGACACTTTCTTTCACACAAAGTTTTAACTCGTGTATTTGTTACATTACAATTCCAGCCCCATTAGTTTAAATGGTGCTGCTATTATGTGATCTTCTTATAACACAGGGTTGCATGGGAATTACCGTGTTATAGCAGAACCGACTATGTTGTACGGTGAAGATGGACACAAAAGATTAGTACTTTTGATATTCCTTTAATTATACATTCCCCAGACACACTGTCTCTTGAGAGGACCAACATTCACTGTACTTCTCCTTTATAAATTCTAGTAAAAATATTATTATATTTCTAGCTAGTCTTCTCTCATATTTTGTTTTCTCTCTGTTTACACTTTAAAAAAAATTAGGGTGCGCGGTGGCTCAGTGGTTAGCACTGCTGCCTCACAGCACCAGGGTCCCAGGTTTGATTCCAGCCTCGGGTGACTGTCTGTGTGGAGTTTGCACGTTCTCCACGTGTCTGCGAGGGTTTCCTCCCACAGTCCAAAGATGTGCAGGTCAGGTGAATTGGCCATGCTAAATTGCCTATCGTGTTCGGTGCATTAGTCAGGGGTAAATGTAGGAGAATGGGTCTGGGTGGGTTACTCTTTGGAGGGTCAGTGTGTGGACTTGTTGGGCCAAATGGCCTGTTTCCACATTGTAGGGAATCTAATCTAAATGACTTTTACTTCCAGCAGCAGCCCCCTTCCCCCATCCTAATCCAGCCCATCCATTCCCCATGGCAACCAACAGTGTAATCATTGCATAGTCACCAATCAATACCCATTAATTCATGTCTTCATATTTATCATTGAAAAGTCAAGTTACGACTAGGCACTGAATAATGACCAGCATGGGAGACTGGTGCAAAATGTGGTTTAACAGAATTGATTTTTAAAAATAAGATATTGTAACATAACATTTTCACACCCGCGGGCATTTACATAACCTCGGTGACCCACAAAGCTTTCATTTTCCATTTCCTATGCTCTGACTATTGATTGATATTCATGCTGGAAAAAAAAGACAGAGTCATACAGCACAAAAAAAAGACCCTTCGGTCCAACCAGTCCTGCCTGCTCCTGGCCCATATCCCTCCAAACCTTTCCTATCCATGTACCTATCCAAATGTCTTTTAGATTTTGTAACTGTAACCACATCCACCACTTCCTCAGGAAATTCATTCCATACATGAACCACCCTCTGTGTAAAAAAATTACCCCATGTCTTTTTTTAAAATCTCTCTGCTCTCACCTTAAAAATATGCCCCTTTGTCTTGCAATCCCCCATCTTAAGGAAAAGATAAATACCATTCACTCTATCTATACCTTTCATTATATTACAAACTTCCAACCTCCTATGCTCCAATGAAGAAAAGTCCCAGCCTATCCAGCCTTTCTTTATAACTCAAGTCTTCCATACCCAGCAACATCCTGGTAAATCTCTCCTGAACCCTCTCCAGCTTAATAATCTTCTTCCTATAACAAATACTATCTTATAGTATCAATCCACAGCACCGGATTCAGTGGCCGTTTTCTTCCAGTTTCTTTCAGTTCTTTGTTGAAGAAAGAAGGTGCACTGGTGCTACCTTTCATTCACTGGCTGAGAATTTGTTCTTTTAATGTCTTTGAAGGTCTCTTCTCTCCTTCAACAGGGAAGGAATTTTGCAGAAAAATGTTGTTTAGAAAGAGATTATTGAGGCGAAGCCAGGTAGCTGTTGCTGGACTTTCAGGTACGCCTCCACACAGGAGAAAGAATGAAAGAGAAAGAGATTTCCAATGCGTGCTCTCTGTAGGCTAGAAACATCTTCGCACTGCTTATGCACAACACCTGGTCACCCAGTCAGGAGTTAATACAATGCTGTGGTCAGGCAGATCCTGTTTCCTGCAGAATCCATTCCCCTTCCCTGTCCACCTGTGCCCTCACTGTTCCAGTGAAAGACAACTTCGTTTATAATGCTCAATGTGCTCCATCAAACATGGTAAAAACAATGACAGCAGATGCTGGAAACCAGAGTCTAGATTAGAGTGGTGCTGGAAAAGCACAGCAGTTCAGGCAGCATCCGAGCAGCAGGAAAATCGACCTTTCGGGCAAAAGCCCTTCATCAGGAATAAAGGCAGAGAGCCTGAAGGGTTGAGAGGAGGGTGGGGGTGGGGAGAAAGTAGCATAGAGTACAATAGGTGAGTGGGGGAGGGGATGAAGGTGATAGGTCAGGGAGGAGAGGGTGGAGTAGATAGGTGGAAAAGGAGATAGGCAGGTAGGACAAGTCATGGGGACAGTGCTGAGCTGGAAGTTTACCAACCTTCACACAAACCAAATCATCCGCCGACAATTCCGCCACCTCCAAACGGACCCCACCACCAGGGATATATTTCCCTCACCACCCCTTTCGGCCTTCCGCAAAGACCGTTCCCTCCGTGACTATCTGGTCAGGTCCACACCCCCCTACAACTCACCCTCCCATCCTGGCACCTTCCCCTGCCACCGCAGGAATTGCAAAACCTGTGCCCACACCTCCTCCCTCACCTCCATCCAAGGCCCTAAAGGAGCCTTCCACATCCATCAAAGTTTTACCTGCACATCCACCAATGTCATTTATTGTAACCGCACCAATCAACCGCCCTGTGGCCCAACATTTCAACTCCCCCTCCCATTCTGCCAAGGACATGGAGGTCCTGGGCCTCCTTCACCGCTGCTCCCTCACCACCAGACGCCTGGAGGAAGAACGCCTCATCTTCCGCCTCTGAACACTTCAACCCCAGGGCATCAATGTGGACTTTAACAGTTTCCTCATTTCCCATTCCCTCACCTCACCCTAGTTCCAAACTTCCAGCTCAGCACTGTCCCCATGACTTGTCCTACCTGCCTATCTTCTTTTCCACCAATCCACTCCACCTTCCCCCCACCCCCGACCTTCATCCCCTCCCCCACTCACCTATTGTACTCTATGCTACTTTCTCCCCACCCCCCACCCTCCTCTCCACCATTCAGGCTCTCTGCCTGTATTCCTGATGAAGGGCTTTTGCCCGAAACGTCGATTTTCCTGCTCCTTGGATGCTGCCTGAACTGCTGTGCTTTTCCAGCGCCACTCTAATCTAGGCTCCATCAAACATGACAGTTAAAACTGCAAACCTCCTCTTTTCACAGTCTCCTTTGTTCAAAGCAGTATGTTCCCAGTTTTTATCCACAGTCCAATATTATATTGGTCTGTACAATATCACCTCCTCCTTGTTTCTTTCTGCAGTGGAATGAGTGAAGCTACATTAAGCCTGGGCACTGGTTGTCCTTAATCATCTCCGATCCTACCTTGCATTTAGGTTCATTGATGGTTTGATTTTGAAATCTCCATCCTTACTTCCAGCTGTCTGTATTGCATTTTCCATCCCTGTCTGTGCTATCTGTGTGACAGTCCTGTAACACCCTGAAGATAGCTGCACTCTGACCTCTTGTAATATCCCTACTATAAATTATCACCATTGGTTGTCAGACCGTTAGCAGTTCAGGTGCTGCATTCTAAAATTCCTTCCCTAAACCTTGGGCAGCACGTTGGCTCAGAGTAGTTGGGATGTGGGTTCGATTCCAGCCTTGGGTGATTTTCTCCCCGTTTCTGTGTGGTGCTCAGGTTTCCGTAGACCGAAGATGTGTACGTTAGGTAAATTGGCCGCGCTAAATTGCCCATAGTCAGGCGAATGGGTCTGGGTGGGATATTCTTCGGAGGGTCAGTGTGGATCTGTTGCGCCAAATGGCCAGTTCCCACACTAGGGATTCGAAATCTCGCTGCTCTTTATCTTTCTTTCCACTTTAGATTACTTACAGTGTGGAAACAGGCCCTCCAGGTCCACACCGACCCGCCGAAGCACAACCCACCAGACCCTACATCTACCCCTTACCTAACACTACGGGCAATTTAGCATGGCCAATTCACCTGACCCGCACATTTTCAGACTGTGGGAGGAAACCGGAGCACCCGTAGGAAACCCATACAGACACGGGGAGAATGTGCAAACTCCACACAGTCAGTCGCCTGAGGCGGGAATTGAACCTGGGTCTCTGGCGCTGTGAGGCAGCAGTGCTAACCACTGTGCCATCATGCCGCCTACTTAAGCAGTTTGCCTTAATGTATGCCTTTAGTGGACAAACAGAGCTTCAGGGAGTTAAGGAGGAAACTCTAGCCCTGAGCCACAGAAAGTGATTTCAGTTAAAGTGACCTAAATCTCGATTGAATAGGTCATATAAAGGAGAAAGCTCTGCTGCTTAAAATCTACCTCCTTGAACAAACTTTAGGTCAGTGGGCCTAATATCTCCTTGTGTGGCTCAGTGTCAAAGTTTGCTTCTGAGAAGTGGGTTGAGAGAACGTATTACTTTAAGGGCACAGCATGACGTCCTGATTCCATTCCTAATTTCTCTCTAATACAATCACCTTAATTCCTCAAGTGGAATCTGTTTTAATGTCGAACCCTCAGCCTGTTGATTCTTCAGTTTACCTTCCAACAATCATACCCTGGTCTAAGCATTCATTATAACAGCACAACGTACCAACGTATGTATACCTGTCGGTTTAAAGGTATTTGGTGAATTGCTTCCTCCAACAAAAAGCTTAATCTCCTCCTTGGGTAGCACTGTCATAGACTAACTGTGCAACTAAAACATTTGCCGTTGTGTAATGGGCAATAACTTAATTGTCTCAAATAAAATGTACACCTCATTTCATCAGAACTTACTTCTTTATCTTTTACTGTTAGCTATGAACTGCCAAAATAAGTGATCTAATCTGCATATATACTTCCTGTTATAACCTCAGGACATTTAAAAGCGTTTTACAGTGAATTGAATCCAAGAGTTGCAGTGAGCTATTGAAATGTAGCAAATGAAATACACTTGATAAACTTTAAGATGGTGTTATATTTCTAACGAGCTAAACCTTTCCTTTCTGAAATTGTTGCCCTGCAGACAGCTCATCACAATCGCTGCCTCAGCCCTTCATCCAAGAGCCCGGCCCACTACAGCACCCGAGTTAGATTCTTCAAAACAGCAGAGAGGGTAAGAGCAGATAATGCAGTCTCCACGACAGGAGCTGAGTTTGTATTGTGTTCTGTTGGCTTTTACTCAAAGACACCTTGAATATTGTCTTCTTTTTCTTTGTTTATTCATTTTACGGGATATGGGCATTGCTGGCTGGCCCAGCATTTATTGCCTTGTCCCCAGTTGCCCTTGAGAAGGTGGGGCTGAACTGCCTTCTTGAACTGCTGCAGTTCACCTGCTGTGGGTTGACCCAAAATACCCTTCAGGAGGGAGTTCCAGGATTTTGACCCGGCGACAGTGAAGGAACGGTGATATGTTTCCAAGTCTGGATGGTCAGTGTCTTGGAGGGGAACTTACAGGGGGTAGTGTTTCCATGTACTTTTTTTTTAGATGCAAGTGGTCGTGGATTTAGAAGGTGCTGTCTGATGATCTTTGGTAACTTTCTACAGTGCATCTTGTAGATGGTACACACTGCTGCTACTGAGTGTCGGTGGTGAAGGGAGTGAATGCTTGTAGATGTAGTGCCAATTAAGTGGGGGACTGCTTTGTCCTGGATGGTGTCGAGCTTCTTGAGTGTTGTTGGAACTGCACCCATCCAGGCAAGTGGGGAGTATTCCCTCACACTCCTGACTCGTGCCTTGGAGATGGTGGACAGGTTTTGGGGGAGGGAGGTGTGGGCCAGGCATCTCCACTCCGGAGTTAAAGTAGGAACATCTTGGAATGGTGTGACGTCAGCCGTGGGACGTGAAGAGTTTGCTTGAGAGATTGACTGCCTTTTGGGCGTTCATTTTGTGTGCGAGTGAGTCTGATGGCGACGGAAGCAGCCAATCACGTGTAGCTGGCAGAGGGAAGCTGTTGTCTCTGCCAGCAGCACCTTCCAGGATGGAACATTCTGGTACCATACATAAGGCCACTGCCCCTTGGCTTCCCTTGTGATGTCTGCAGTCTTCCCACTTCACACCCTCTTGACCGAGCACACTGCCCCAAACCGTTTGGACCCGTTAGGAGCTCCTGTTCCCCTCGAATGGGTGAGAAGGTAGCTCTGCGCTCAAACCCACGCTACCTGGGCCAATGCTGCACAGGAGCTGTCTAGTGGGCACTGCTGGAGAATGAACAATCTCATACTCTCCACAAGGGCACCTTCTCACTGCAGCCTCATCGGACCATCCTTAGTCTGTCTAGCTCTGCCCCTGTGCAGTCCTCAGCGTATCCCAGGCGTGATGTTCCCTGAAGCGCTCACACTCTCAATTTCATGCTGCCAATCTGCGAACACTTCCTGGACACTGCAATTATTCACTCATCGAGTGGGTTGTGATTGCCCCCTGGTGGTGTCCTGCATGCTAATCAAGTCCTCACACACAATCCCTCCTGCTGTCTCAGTGCTCAATACAAAAGAGGCAAAAGCACACATCGATGAGGGGGTGAGACGGACACGCACTCCAGGAGCTTCATCTCCGGGCATTCCAGAGGTATCCTACCCCTCCGGCTCCCCTCTGCCAATGACAGTACCCACAGCGGCTCACACTGGGTTAGGGTACGCTTCCATGTGGTCAGGGGGCTCTCAACAGTCCAACTCCCTCAATGCCCTGAGCCCAAAAAACACAACCTGGTAGAGACTGGTACGCAGGCAGTGCCAGCTCCTGCTGCTGTTGGAGTTGCCCACCTCAGAGGTCTCTTTTGAGAAGCAAGATGCCCAAAGCCATGGCAGGCCTGACCAGTGCAATCTCGGTGGATCCTGCACGATTCTCTCAGACATCTCCAGCTTTACCCAGAGAGAACCCATCACCTCGCAGTGTTCCCTGACCACCGAGTGGGAAGCTACCATGTGGCGAAGGATGCAGTAAGAGGGTACCTCACCCTGGGAACTGGGACCATTCCAGTGCACCTTCCCAGAGGCAATGGTTAGCTTACCTGCTGAAAGCTTAAAGCTGAGTCTTTCTAAGGTGGTCTTGATGTGATGGTGCTGCCAGCCACCACAATCCAACCCAAGCCCCTGCTCTTGCCATTCTTCCCGAAGTGTGGCGGGGATGTCCAGTTGATGTTCCTGGTCAATGTTAATCCCCAGGATGTGGAGGACTCAGTGATGGTAACACCATTGAATGTCAGGGGATGGTGGGGAGATTGTCTCTTACTGGAGATGGTCAGAGCCTGGCATTTGTGTGGCGCGAATGTTACTTCTCAGCCCAAGCCTGGATATTGTCCAGATCTTGTTGCATTTGAACATGGGCTGCTGAATGATGCTGAATATTGTGTAACTGTTGGTGAACATCCCCCACCTTCTGACCTTATGATGGTGGGATCGTCAGTGATAAGGCAATTTATTGCACATTTCTGTATTTATATTATTCGAAGCCCAACTAGTGATTCCTGAATAATAATTTTTTTTAAAAACCATCTCCTGGAGGCAGTGAGTAGTAACGATAAATAATTCATATTGAAGGCATAAAGTTTTCATTTGTTTTTTTTTTCATTTAGTATTTGGAGACTTCCTCAAACATTACCATGACCAGCATGGAAAGCACAAAGACTGCCAAACTGGTTTAATTAATGGGTATGATTTAGTGATGAAGGGCATGCCTTGTAGTTGCTGCAGAATATGTATTATCAAGATACCTCGAACTTTGAGAAATCTGTCCAGTTTGAACGTGGTTCCACATCTAAGAGAATCCAGCCTGTCGATCTGTACTGGCATTTACACTGCGTTGTCAGTAATGTACTCATTATCTTGCTGAGTAAGGCGACGAAAGGTTCTTGATGATTTTTACAGGAATGCAGAGTTGAAATTGAACACAATTCAGCCACGGTAGTATTGAGTGGCGTTGCAGGTTTGAAGGGCTGAATGGCTTGTCCTTAAAACAAAATTTCCTCCGTGTGGACATAGAGGTGGGTTAATAAGCAAAAAAGTTGACTCGATTGGGTGTCTCAGAGGCAGCTCTGCAAGTGGTGGTGCAATGACTAAACAGATACATGGCAATATCGATATCCAGTCCAAGTAAAGTAGAGAATCAGCTCCCAGCGCAGGAATCTCAGGAGCAAAATGCTGCAGATTCTGGAATTCTGACTGATAAGCAGAAACTGCTGGAAATTCTCAGCAGGGTTGGCAGCTCCTGTGGAGACAGAAACAGAGTTAATGTATTGAGTTGACCTGGGTTTGATTCCAGCCTCGGGTGACTGTCCACGTGGAGTTTGCACGTTCTCCCTGTGTCTGCATGGGTTTCTGCTGGATGCTCTGGTTTCCTCCCACAATCCAAGGATGTGCAGGTTAATTGGGTTGGCCATGCTTAATTGCCCCACAGCGTCCAGGGATGTGTAGGTTAGGTGCTTTAGCCACGTGAAATGGAGGGTGACAGGGAAAGGGTAGGGGGATGGGTGTGCGTGGGATGCTGTTCGGAGGCTCGGTATGGGCTTGTCTAGCCAAATGGCCTGTTTCCACACTGTAAAGGGCTCATGCCCGAAACGTCGATTCTCCTGCTCCTGCCTGACCTGCTGCGCTTTTCCAGCAACACATTTTCAGCTCTGATCTCCAGCATCTGCAGTCCTCACTTTCTCCTATATAAAAATGCTCTGTCAATTCTGCAAAATGACACCTTTCTGGAGCGAAACATTCATTGCTTAACATGCCGTTTGCTTTAGTGAGAGATTCTGCATCTTCGTGAGGGGAACTTTCATCTCATGGAGGGAGGCAGCCTCGGCATTGAAGAAAGCAATTCACCTCAACAGCAAATACAGATGAGCAGCAAACACTAGCTATGCCCATTACCTATGAAGAAACGTTTTAGCAAATGAACCATAGGCTGAGCCCTATTAGGGGGCTGTGAGTGCCTGTGCCCTGGAAGTAATCTTTTTAAGTTGATGCAGTTACAAAAAAAAAACTCGACAGAGTGGATTGTCTGCATCTCGAATGTTGATATTTTCACGATATCCTGTTGAACATGCTGCATAACTAATTGCTGACTATCTCTGTAGGGCTCCGTATAACGAATATTATGAAAGCCAAGTTGCCCGGAATGCAAACCGACCCTGTGGAGGTGTTCATACTGTCACCGGCCCAGTCGGCAGGAGGAACAACCGAAATCTGAATCTTCAAACAGTTTATCAGTATGGCGACCCCAATCCAATGTACCGACGGGTAAATAACACTACTTCCACTTTGCTTTCCGCAAACAGATTTAAGACACAGTGCCCTGATTTTATAACATAATCATGTATTTTTTTTAATATAATTGTTCCTGACAGTACTGCGTTGACTTTATTTAAAATTTTGCCTGACTAATGTTGACCAAAACCATGACGTGATTTGCCCCATTGTAGAAGAGATGACCAAACGTCTCCCACATTTTCACAGAATCCCTACAGTATGGAAGCAAGCCATTCAGTCCATTGAATTCACACCAACCCTTTGAAGAGCATTCCCCCTCGGGCCCAACCCCATCCCTGTAACCCTGCATTTCCCATGGCGATCCTAACTAGCTGGCACATCCCTGGACGCTGTGGTTAATTGAGCATGGCCAATCCACCTAACCTGCTCGTCATTGGACTGTGGGAGGAAACTGGGGCACCCAGAGGAAACCTACCCAGACACGGGGAGAATGTGCAAACTCCACACAGACCCTGGGTCCCTGGCGCTGTGAGGTAGCAGTGCTAACCACTGTACAATCCCTTTGCTCACAGTGTTTTCTAATTTCATGTTGAATGATCCATCTGCAATTCTTTGACCAAGAGTCACCGGCCACCAGAAATAGTTTATCTTCACTGACAGCTTCACCTTAATATCTTGGAAATTTTAATCGTATCGTATCTTAAATTAGCTAACTGCAGGAACTGTGTTGTGTAATCTCACTTTGTAGCACGTACCATTCTGCGAAATGTATACTGCACAAACTCTAAAGCCATTAAGAATTTCCAAAGGACTGCTCCTTGGTTGTGGTATAGCCCAGGCTTTCTGCAGATGATGCTTCTGGGGCTATAGGTGTTGTGTTCCTCAAAACGTAACGGCACAGTGGTTAGCACTGCTGCCTCACAGCGCCAGAGACCCGGGTTCAATTCCTGCCTCAGGCGACTGACTGTGTGGAGTTTGCACATTCTCCCCGTGTCTGCGTGGGTTTCCTCCGGGTGCTCCAGTTTCCTCCCACAGTCCAAAAAGGTGCAGGTTAGGTGAATTGGCCATGCTGAATTGCACGTAGTGTTAGGTGCAGAGGTAATGAGTCTGGGTGGGTGCCCTTCGGCGGGTCGGTGTGGACTTGTTGGGCCGAAGGGCCTGTTTCCACAATCTAAGTGAAGGCCACCAATCCAAGATAAATCAATAAAAGACTGCCTAATTCAAAAACAAAATCAGTGCAGAAAGGACCCGGGAGGTCAGTCAGCGTCTGCAGAGGTAGAGAGAAACAGAGCATGTGCCTCTCACCCCTGCATGGCCCCTGTTCACAGAGAAGCAGAATAATAACAACAACTACTTACCCTGCTGCTGCCTCTCCTCTCCAGAGTAGGCCTCACCCAAGCTGCTGCTGGTCTCTGATGACCTGGCACACCAAGAATTGGACTTTCTGATCGGCTGACACTCCTGCCTCTTAACGAGCTGGGAAGAGTGTGATCCCGTGATGTCTCGCCAGTTGAGGGAGATAAGTTAGTTATCCCCACACTTGGAGAAAATGTTGGTAAATCTCAGCCCTTTGGTCATCCTTTCTGCTGGTCACTGAAATCATAGAATCCCTACAGTGTGGAAGCTGGCCATTCGACCCATTGAGTCCACACCAATCCTCCAAAGAACATCCAATCCAGGCCCACTCTACCTCTGTAATTTCCCATGGCTGACCCACCTAATCTCCCCATCCCTGAACACTACAGGGCAGTTTAGCACAGAAACTCTACCCTAACCTGCACATCTTTGGACTGTTAGAGGGAACTAGAGCCCCCCAGAGGTAACCCACGCAGACACTGGGAGAAAGTGCAAACTCCACACGGACAGTCACCCGAGCGCGGAATCGAACCCAGGCCCCTGGCGCTGTGAGGTAGCAGTGCTAACCACTGAGCCTTTAATGCTATCTCTGGGGACCATAACACTCTTACACGTCTCTTCATGAAGAACAGCTCTACGTGGCTGATTTTCCATCTACACGTAAAATTAGTCTGTATTTGAGGGCTCACATTACCCAATGACACTTTACGATAAAACAAAAGAAGGGGCATGAATAGAGTGAATGGATGAGGTCTTTTCCCCAGCGCAGGGGAGTCCAGAACTAGAGGGCACAGATTTAAGGTCAGAGGGGAAAGATTTAAAAGGGAGAGTGATCCATGTGTGGAATGAGCTGCCAGAGGAAATGGTGGAGGCTGGTACAATTGCAGCATTTAGAAGGTATCTGAATGGGTATATGAATAGGAAGGGTTTAGAGGGATATGGGCCAAGTGCTGGCAAATGGGACTAGAATAGGTTGGGATAGCTGGTCGGCACGGAGGAGTTGGACGAGAGGGTCTGTTTCCCGTGTTGTACATCTGTATGACTTGCAGATGCTGGAAATCAGAAACAAAAACAGAAATTGCTGGAAAAACTCAGCGAGTCTGGCACCATCTGTGCAGAGAAATCAAAGTTAATGTTCTTCAGAACAGCTCTGAGGAAGGGTCACTGCACCTGAAACATTAACTCTGATTTCTCTCTACAGATGCTGCCAGACCTGCTGAGCTTTTGCAGCAATTTGTGTTTCTGTTGTTAATGACTCTTTTCTGTGGTGTTTGCCTTCTCCCTACCTTTGTAGTTGCTGGTGGCCTCTCTTTCACGTATTGACACCCCCCCCCTCCCCCCCCCCAACCGCCTCCCCCAGCCAATGTAGGCTAGAGTTAATGAGGTGCAAGATTGTGCTCAGAGATTCGCTCGGAATAATGCAGGTTTTTCCTCACCCAGGAGAAAGTGAGGACTGCAGATGCTGGAGATCAGAGCTAAAAATGTGTTGCTGGAAAAGCGCAGCAGGTCAGGCAGCATCCAAGGAGCAGGAGAATCGAAATTTCGGGCATGAACCTTTCTTCTGAAGAAGGGCTCATGCCCGAAACGTCGATTCTCCTGCTCCTTGGATGCTGCCTGACCTGCTGCGCTTTTCCAGCAACACATTTTCAGCTTTTCCTCACCCAGTCAGTAACAAGAAAAGGGGATTGATACGTGGAAATGAAGGTCAAGCCTGCATTTTAAGAAATAAAGTCTGTGTGGCAGAAATGCAGACTTTTTCAGTCTTGTGCGGTTAGTTTAACTGTTCCTGCATTGTTAAAAAATCACACAACACCAGGTTATAGTCCGACAGGTTTACTTGGAAGCACTAGCTTTCAGAGCACTGCTTCATCAGGTGGTTGTGGAGAATAAGACCATAAGATGCAGACTTTATAGCAAAAGATTGCAGTGTAATGAAACTGAAATGATATATTGAACACACTTAGATTGCTGTTAAGTCTTTAATCTTTTTGAATGGGTTGCAGATTTTGGTTCATTAATATGAACAAAGAACAAAGAAAATTACGGCACAGGAACAGGCCCTTCGGCCCTCCAAGCCTGTGCCGATCCAGATCCTCTATCTAAACCTGCCGCCTATTTTCTAAGGATCTGTATCCCTTTGCTCCCTGCCCATTCATGTATCTGTCTAGACACATCTTAAATGATGCTATCGTACCTGAGCCTACCACCTAAACTGGCAACCACCAGGCACCCACCACCCCCTGCGTAAAGAGCTTTCCACACATATCTCCCTTAAACTTTTCCCCTCTCACTTTGAACTCATGACCCCTAGTAATTGAGTCCCCCACTCTGCAGAAAAGTCTTCTTGCTATCCACCCTGTCTATACCTCTCATGATTTTGTAGACCTCAATCAGGTCCCCCTCAACGTCCGTCTTTCTAATGAAAATAATCCTAATCTACTCAACCTCTCCTCATAGTTAGCGCCTTCCATACCAGGCAACATCCTCGTAAACCTTCTCTGCACCCTCTCCAAAGCATCCACATCCTTTTGGTAGTGTGGCGACCAGAACTGTACACAGTATTCCAAATGTGGCTGAACCAAAGTCCTATACAACTGTAACCTGACCTGCCAACTCCTGTACTCAATACCCCGTCCAATGAAGGAAAGCATGCCGAATGCCTTCTTGATCACTCTGTTGACCTGCATTGCTACCTTCAGGGAACAATGGACCTGAACCCCCGGATCTCTCTGTATATGATTTTTTCCCAGGACTTTTTCATTTACTATATAATTCGCTCTTGAATTGGATCTTCCAAAATGCATCACCTCGCATTTGTCTGGATTGAACCCCCTCTGCCATTTCTCTCCATAACTCTCCAATCTATCTATATTCTGCTGTATTCTCTTCACTATCTGCCTCTCAACCAATCTTAGTGTCATCAGCAAACTTGCTAATGAGGCAACCTACACCTCCCTCCAGATCATTTATGTATATTACAAACAACAGTGGTCCCAGCAGGGATCCCTGTGGGTCACCACTGGTCACAGGTCTCCATTTTGAGAAACTCCCTTCCACTACTACTCTCTGCCTCCTGCTGCCCAGACAGTTCCCTAACCATCTAGCTAGTACACCCTTTACTTTCTCCATCAGCCTACCATGGGCAACCTTATCAAATGCCTTACTGAAGTCCATGTATATGACATCTATAGCCATTCCATCACCAATCAACTTTGTCACCGCCTCAAGGAATTCTCCTAAGTTGGTAAGCTGATCAGCTCATTTTCTTCTAAATGGGTATATCCTATTCCTCAGTATTTTCTTCAGCAGCTTCCCTACCACCGATGTCAGGCTCATCGGCCTCTAATTACCTGCATTATCCTTGCTACCCTTTTTAAACAAGGGGACAATAATAGCAATTCTCCAGTTCTCCAGGACCTCACCCATGTTCAAGAATGCTGCAAAGATATCTGTTAGGGGGGGCCCCTGTTATTTCCTCCCTAGCCTCCCTCAGTAACCTGGGATTGATCCCATCCAGACCTGGGGACTTGTCCACCTCAATGCCTTTTAGAATACCCAGCACTTCCTCCCTCCTTATACCGACTTGTCCTGGAGTAATCAAACATCTATTCCTAACCTCAACATCCGTCATGTCCCTCCCCTCTGTGAATACCGATGCAAAATACTCATTAAGAAGCTCACCCATTATCTCTGACTCCATGTATTTCTTTCCTCCTTTGTCCTTGAGTGGTCCAACCCTTTCTCTAGTTACCCTCTTGCGCCATGTATATGAATAAAAGGCTTTGGGATTTTCCTTAACCCTGCTCACTAAGGATATCTCATGACCCTCTTTTCGCCCTCTTAATTCCTCATTTCAGATTGATCCCACATTCCCGATATTCTTCCAAAAGTTTCATCTGTCTTCATCGCCTGGACCTTATGCATGCTTCCTTTTTCCTCTTAGCTAGTCTCACAATTTCACCTGTCATCCATTATTCCCTAATCTTGCCATTTCCATCCCTCATTTTCACAGGGACATATCTCTTCTGCACTCTAATCAACCTCTCTTTGAAAGCCTCCCACATATTTAATGTGGATTTACCTTCAAACAGCAGCTCTCAGTCCACATGCCCCAGCTCCTGCCGAAATTTGGTATGATTGGCCTTTCCCCAATTTAGTTCACTTTCTTTAGGACCACTCTCATCTTTGTCCATGAGTATTCTAAAACTTATGGAATTGTGATCATTATTCCTAAAGTAATCACCTACTGAAACTTCAACCACCTGGCTGGGCTCATTCCCCAATACCAGGTCCAATATGGCCCCTTTCCAAGTTGGATTATTTGTATACTGCTCTAGAAAACCCGCATGGATGCTCCTTACAAATTCTGCTCCATCTAGACCCCTAACGTTAAGCGAAGGGAAGGATGAAGGGCTTTTGCCCGAAACGTCGATTCTCCTGCTCCTAGGGTGCTGCCTGACCTGCTGTGCTTTTCCAGCGCCACACTCTCAACTGGGATATTTAGTTGCCAATCATGCCTTTCCCTCAACCAAGCTTCAGGGACTAATCCAAGCCCTAAGTTCATCTGCCTTACCTACTATACTTTGCACATTAAAACAAATGCATCTCAGACCACCAGTCTCTCTGCGTTCATCATCTGCTCCCTGCCTAGTCTTCCCCTTAGTCACCCTTCATTATCTAGTTCCTTACAGGTTTTAGTTACTGCCTCCTTACTGTCCACTAACCTCCTCACTTGGTTCCCATCCCCCTGCCACATTAGTTTAAACCCTCCCCAACAGCATTAGCAAAAACCCCCCCTCGGACATTGGTTCTCATCTGGCCCAGGTGTAGACCACCCAATTTGTAATAGTCCCACCTCCCCCAGAACTGGTCCCAAAGTCCCAAATATCTGACCCTGTCCCTCCTGCACCATCTCTCAAGCCATGCATGTCTCCTACCTATTCTATCATTCCTACTCTGGCTAGCAGGTGGCCTCTATTAAGTCACATTCTTGAGATAACGTAAGGTTTTTTAACAAAAGTTGACAGCTCAGCTCAGACAATGCATTAAAGGTGTGAGGTCAGAGTCTGTCTGTATCCCAATCTTGAGTCCGACTGGTTCTATTTCCAAAGCAGAATTAACAAAATATTACATGGTTTGACTGCCTGCACTGACTGCCTGCAAATTGTGCATTTTCTGAGCAAAGTAGACTCTATCTGCAAATATAATTCTGCAAATACAAATTCACCCCCATAGACTTTTCTGTGTGTGCGTGAGCATGAGAGAGAGAGAGAGTGTGTGTGTGTGTGTGTGTGTTTGTGTATGGGTGAAAGCTTGGTTAAGTGTGTGTGCGAGAGCATGTGAATGACAGAGGTCTGCGTGTATGAGAGAGTGTGTGTGTGTGTGCATGTGTGGGAGAGTGTATAGTGCAGTGCGGTCACCTGTAGTGTGACATGAACCCAAGGTCCCAGTTGAGGCCATCGCCATGGTACCGGACTTGGCTATCAGCCTCTGCTCGGCCACTTTGCGTTGTTGCCTGTTCCAAAGTCCGCCCTGGAGGATGGTCCCCCGAAGATCTGAAGCCGAATGTCCCTGACCGCTGAAGTGTTCCCCGACTGGGAGGGAACACTCCTGTCTGGTGATTGTTGCACGGTGTCAAGGGTCGTTCCATATATCGTTTCAGCTGCATGGCACTGTAATCTTTTGCTATAAATTCTGTGTCTTAGAGTCTTAAGCTCCACAACCACCTGATGAAGGAGCAGCGCTCCAAAAGCTAGTGCCTCCAAACAAACCTGTTGGATATAATCTGGTGTTGTGTGATTTTTAACTTTGTTCACCACAGTCCAACACGAGCTCCTCCACATTGTAACAGCAGTTGGACGATGGAGCTTACCCTACCTTCCTTGGCAATCCCCTGGTTAATGTTTGGCTAAGCTCAGCTGGATGGAGTCATGGTTCTGGGCTCCTGTTTGCATTTTATAGGAATCACATTGTCCTTCATTGCTTTGAGTACAGGAGTTGGGGCATCATGTTGAAGTTGCACAGGACATTGGTGAGGCCTCTTCTGGAGTACTGTGTCCAGTTCTGGTTGGTCTGTTATAAGAAGGGTATTATTATACTGGAGAGGGTTCAAAAGAGATTTACCAGGATGTTGCTGGGAATGGAGGGTTTGGGTTTTCAGGAGAGGCTGGATAGGCTGGGCCTCTTTTCTACTGGAGCGTAAAAGGTTTATAAAATCAGGAGGGATATAGATAAGGTGAATGGCAGGTGTTTTTTCCCTAGGGTGGGGGATTTCAAGACTAGGGGCCGTATTTTTAAGGTGAGAGCAGGAAGATTTAAACAAGACATGGGCGGCACGGTGGCACAGTGGTTAGCACTGCTGCCTCCCAGCGCCAGAGACCCAGGTTCAATTCCTGCCTCAGGTGACTCTCTGTGTGGAGTTTGCACATTCTCCCCGTGTCTGCGTGGGTTTCCTCCGGGTGCTCCGGTTTCCTCCCACAGTCCAAAGGTGTGCAGGTTAGGTGAATTGGCCATACTAAATTGCCCGTAGTGTTAGGTAAGGGGTAAGTGTAGGGGCATGGGTGGGTTGCGCTTCGGCGGGTCAGTGTGGACTTGTTGGGCCGAAGGGCCTGTTTCCACACTGTAATGGAATCTAAAAGACATGAGAGGCAAAGCTTTTTACACACAGTGTGTGGATTGAACTTCCAGAGAAGGTGATGGATGTTGGTGCAGTTACAACATTTAAAAGACATTTGGATAAGTTCATGAATAAGAAATGTTTGGAGAGATAAGGGCCTAGCACAGGCAGGTGGGACTAGTTTAGTTTGGGATTATGGTTGGCATGGTCTGGTTGGAACCGAAGGAGCTGTTTCCATGCTGTATGACTCTATGATTATGACTCTAACCTTTCAACGTATGTTACTGGCACCATTTGTGCCGTTACAGGATGATGTAGATCAAATTCCCGGGGAAGTAGTGCCGTACTGGTAATGTACACTACTAATCCAGGTGACTAGGCTAATGCCCTGGTGACACAGGTTCAAACCCCACCACGGCATCTGGTGGAATGTAAACTTGATGAATAAATCCCCAGTTGAGAACTAGTCTCAGTGTTGGTGACCATCAAATCAGTGCTGATTGTCATAAAAACCCATCTGGTTCACTAATTGTCCTTTAGGGGAGGAAATCTGCCATCCTTACCTGGTCTGGCCTATGTCTGACTCCAGAGTCACAGCAACATGGTTAAGTCTCAACTAGCCTCTGAACTGACCGAGCAAGCCCTTAGTAACAACACCCACCTGACATTTAAGAGAGAGATTTGTAATAATAAGTTCATAATGTACTCACCTTGATGACAGCAACATCGAGACATCAAGTGAATTTTGCCTTCAGTAGTGTGACCAATGTATAAATTATTTCTACCAGTCTGTTTGGACATGTTACTCTACGCCTGAAAGGCAGGTGGGACTTAACCCAGATCTTCTGGCCAGAGATGCAGGCACTGCCACTGCACTAGCACTGCTGCCTCACAGCACCAGGGTCCCAGGTTCGATTCCAACCTTGGGCGACTGTCTGTGTGGAGTTTGCACATTCTCCCCGTGTCTGCGTGGGTTTCCTCCGGGTGCTCCGGTTTCCTCTCACAGTCCAAAGATGTGCAGGTCAGGTGAATTGGCCACGCTAAATTGCCCTGAGTGTTAGGCGCATTAGTCAGAGGGGAATGAGTCTGGGTGGGTTACTCTTCGGCGGGTCGGTGTTGACTGGTTGGGCCGAAGGGCCTGTTTCCACACTGTAGGGAATCAAACCTAATCTAACCTAATCTTACTGTGTGAGAGATAATATTGAAATGATTTTCCAATGATTGTTAATTAACTTGTGACTCGTTTATATTTTCCAAACTTTACCCAAAGAGAACATAGTTTGAAATAGAGTACACTCTGTTAGTTCGGCAAATATTATAAGTTTCAACACACACCATCTTGTGGAGAAATAACACATCATAGAATCCCGACAGTCTGGAAACAGGCCATTTAGACTATAATGAACCTCAGAACAGCATCCCAACCAGACCCACACCCTACCCTCAAACCTATATTTCATGTAGGTAAAAACAATAACAGCAGATGCTGGAAACCAAATTCTGGATTAGTGGTGCTGGAAGAGCACAGCAGCTCAGGCAGCATCCAACGAGCAGTGAAATCGACGTTTTGGGCAAAAGCCCTTCATCAGGAATAAAATCCTGATGAAGGATTTTATTCCTGATGAAGGGCTTTTGCCCGAAACGTCGATTTCGCTGCTCGTTGGATGCTGCCTGAACTGCTGTGCACTTCCAGCACCACTAATCCTATATTTCGTGTGGCTAACCCACACAGCCTGCAGACTATGGGTAGTTTAGTACGGCCAGTCCACCTAACCCACACATCTTTGGACCATGGGAGGAAACCGGAGCACCTGGAGGAAACCCACGCAGACACGCAGACGCGCAGACTCCACACTGACAGTCGCCTGAGGGTGGAATCAAACCCGGATTCCCAGTGCGGTGAAGCGACAGTGCTAACCACTGAGCCACTGTGCCACCAACCTCTCATTATGATTTTCGAGCTGATAAGATCGATGATGGTGAAAGCAGTTCATTCTCTCTTGCCGAGTTGCCTGTTTCCAGACTGTCGGGATTCTATGATGTGTTACTTCTCCACAAGATGGTGTGTGTTGAAACTTATAATATTTGCCAAACATTTTGGAAATAATCTAATGTTAAAAAAAAATACTGTGGGCAACAGAATTTCGCAGTTACGTTAAAACAAAAACAGTTTGCCACAATTCTGAATTTGTAGTCTTTTCTTAAGGCTGGGCCTTTGTTTTAAAGCCACTGAATTAATAAGGTTTAATTGTTGATTTGTATTTTTTCCAAATCTGTTTCCAGGAAGAGGTAGAACTTCAGGGAATAGACGGTGTCATGTACAAAGGTCGGCTAGACCCCAAACTTCCAACAATACATCAGATGCAAGATGAGGAGCCCTTAGGTAGAAGCTTATTTCTCTCTGCTTCCGACAGTATGATAGCTGTCTGCTGGGTGGTGCCATCAGTAAATGTTTTTGAATTCATTATACTCCGTGTACAGTATGTGACGAGCCAATTCGAACCCATGAAGTGGCACGTCCCAATTGGTGAATTTTTTTTATTCATTTGTGGGACATGGGCATCGCTGGCTGGTCCAGCATTTATTGCCCCGTCCCTAGTTGTCCCTTGAGAAGGTGGTGGTGAGCTGCCTTCTTGAACCGCTACAGTCTACCTGCTGTAGTTTGACCCAAAATGCCATTAGGAAGAGAATTCCAGGACTTTGACTCAGCGACAGTGAATTGACAGCGATATATTTCCAAATCAATATGGAGATGAACTTACAGACGGTGATATTCCCATGTATCTGCTGCCCTTGCCCTTCTAAATAGAAGTGGTTGTGGGTTTGGAGGGTGTTGTCTAAGGATCTTTGGTGAATATCTGCAGTGCATCTTGTAGGTGATACACACCGTTGCTACTGAGTGTCAGTGGTGGAGGGAGTGGATGCTTGTGGATGTGGTGCCAATCAAGCGGCCTGCTTTATCCTGGGTGGTATCAAGCTTCTTAAGTGAAGCTTCATCTATTGAGGCAAGTGGGGAACCTTCCGTCTTACTCCTGACTTGTGCCTTGTGGATGATGGACAAGCTTTGGGGAGTCAGGGAGTGTGTTGCTTGGTACAGTATTCCTAGCCTTTGACCTGCTGTTGTAGCTGCTGTGTGTATGTCTGGTCCAGTTCATTTTCTGGTCAGTGGTGACTCACAGAATGCTGATAGTAGGGATTCAGTGATGGTAACACCAGCCATGGTGATATGATTTGTCAAGTGGAGTCCATGTGTAATGGAAAAGGTCTCTCTTCTTTGAGAGGAGAACCCGGTGTTGCACTGGGTTGGACAAAGTTAAAAATCACACAACACCAGGTTATAGTCCAACAGGTTTATTTGGAAGCACTAGCTTTCGGAGCACTGCTCCTTCATCAAGTAGCTGGTGGGGCAGGATCGTAAGACACAGATTTTTAAGCACAAGACCATAGTGTCACACAACTGAGGCTATATATTGAACAAGCCCAGATTGCTGTTAAGTCTTCATCTTTTAGAATGAGTTGCAGGTTTTGGTTCATTAATATGTAAATCAAAGAACTTATTTTAAGTCACATTCCTGAGATAACTTAAGGTTTTGTAATAAAAAGAGACATCTCAGCTCAGACAACGCATTAAAGAGTCTGTCTGTATCGCAGTCTTGAGTCAGACTGGTTCTATTTCCAAAGTAGGAATTTATAAAAAGTAACATGTGTTGACTGCCTCCAGATTGTGTGCTTTTTGAACAAAATAGAACATATCTGCAAATGCAAATTCACCCCATAGACTTATATGTGTGTATGTGTGTGTGCGTGCATGTGAGGGGGAGAGAGAGTGAGCGTGTATGTGTGTAAGAGTGTATAGTGTAGTGGGGTCACATGTGTGACATGAACTCAAGGTCCCAGTTGAGGCCATCCTCATGGGTACTGAATTTGGCTATCACACAGACACACACACACACACCACAGACACACACACACACACACACACCACAGACACACACACAGCCACATACACACACACACAGCCACATACACACACACACACAGCCACGTACACACACAGACAGACACAGACACACACACACACACTCCTATATCTTATAGTCTTATAGTCTAACTAGTCATGGTATTCTGACCCGCAGTCAATATCAGTGATCATAATGTACTTGGTCAGTTTCGGTTTGAATGTCGAATATATATCTGCATTATAATCTGCTGTGGGATACCAAGTGTACAGTTTATGATGTTGGGGCCATGCATTGGAGTTTAATGTTTGTGAAATTGCCGACTATCTATCAGCGCATCTTCATTTATCTACAGAGAAGAAAATAAGTGGAACAAAGCAACACACACCTCGAACAGATTCCTTCCCAGTTACTCCGAGATGTGTTTACTGCAATCAAAGCTGTAAGTCTCTTACTGTACCAAGTGCTCTTCAGTTTGGTTGTAATGTTGGCTGCTGCTTCACATAACCATGTGTGGAACCTTTTGATCTTGTACATTACATGATTCACATGACCTCCTTAGTTTAGGATTTTAAAGTCTCAGTAATTATTTGAAAGGAATTTACAGGGCGTTTTTTTTTATATCTTGTGGCTTTTTGACATAATTTGAAGCAAAACTATTTCTCAAATTATCCAATCCAATCGAAAGGGGAATGTTGTTGGGCTTCTAATCCTAAATACCAGGCTAATGCACTGGGCGACATGGTGGCTCAGTGGTTAGCACTGCTGCCTCACAGCACCAGGGACCCGAGTTTGATTCCAGCTTCGGGTGACTGTCTGTGTGGTGTTTGCACGTTCTTCCCGTGTCTGTGTGGGTTTCATCCAGGTGCTCCAGTTTCCTCCCATATTCCAAGGATGTGCTTGCTAGGTGCATTAAGCATGGGACATTGTCAGTAATCTTTACATTTTTGTCTGAGTAAGTTTTGTTTGCAATAAATCAAGAAGTCTTTTCCCTGAAGTTGGGGAGTCCAGAACTAGGTTGAGGGGCATAGGTTTAGGGTGAGAGAGGAACCTGAGGGGCAACTTTTTTCACGCAGAGGGTGGAACGGGTATGGAATGAGCTGCCAGAGGAAGTGGTGAAGGCTGGTACAATTGCAACATTTAAAAGGCATTTGAATGGGTATATGAATAGGAAGAGTTTGGAGGGATATGGGCCGGGTGCTGGCAGGTGGGACTAGATTGGGTTGGGATATCTGGTCGGCATAGACGGGTTGGACCGACGGGTTGTACACGTCCATGCTGTACATCTCTATGACTCTATGATTCTAAGTGGACTGATATTTTTCTGACACTGAGATATATACAGTCTGATTTATATAAACTTGCAGTCTCACCTCCCTTTTCAAACTGAGACTGAATTGGAGGAATGGGACACAGACAGGAATTGTCACTGGACTAGTAATTCAGAGCCCTAATATTCTGGGCATGTGGGTTTGAAACCCACCATGACAGATGGTGAAATTTTATAAATAATCTTGTTTGAAAACACATACACACACAATCTGGTTCACTAATACTACAGAGGGAAACCTGCCATTGCTACCCCCGTCTCACCTGCCCGTGACTCCAAACCCACGGCAAGGTGGTTGGCTCTTTTTTGGCTTTTGATGTGGCCTTGAGGGGCACACGGCTGTATCAAAATCGCTACCAAGTAGGGATGAAACTGGGTGGACCACTTGATATCAATCTAGGACCCAAAAGCAACTCAAGCCTCACTGACCCCTGCAAGGTTGGTCCTCCTTTGTAACATCCGGGGCCTGTGCCGAAATGGGGAGAGCTGTCTCCACGGCTGGTCAAGCAACGATCTGGAACAGTCACAGGATTATAACTCACTCCGTCCAACAGCGACCACCATCAGCAGCCCTGGGTTTCCTCGCTTTAGAGCAGATGGAGGCGAGGTTGTGGCACGTTTGTCCTCAATGTCTTCAACATTTACTCTGAAACCCAGCTCACAGGCTCTTTCCATCTGTCATACTATTAGCTCTTTGTGCAAGGAAACCTCCTGCAGATTAGTATCTGTCTTACCTGATGAAGGAGAACGTCTCTATGCTGAACACCACTGGGAGCAGCACGGAGGGAGGCAAGGGTAACACTGAGGGTGGCAAGGGTAACACTGAGGGTGGCAAGAGTAACACTGAGGGTGGCAAGGGGACAGAATGTACTCTGGGTCAGGGAGAGGAGGGGGGTGGTGGCCTCAAAGTTGATCACCAAGACAGACTTGGTACAACCCTTACCGGGTCCTAAAGGACACCGCTGTCAGGCTGGGTCTGCAGGAGATGGTGAAGGAACCAATAAGAGGGAGAAACACACTTGACCTCATCGTCACCCATCTGCCTGCCACTGATGCATCTATCAATGATGTTGGGAGAGATCATTGCACAGTCATTGTGGAAACAATGTCCTGTTTTCTTATGGAGGATACCTTCACCGTGTGGCTCTATCACCATGCGAAATGGAATAGACATTGCACAGATTCAGCAACTCAAGACCACTCACTGTGGGCCCTCAAAAGTAGCAGGATTGTCTTCAACTGGAATCTGTAATCTCCTGGCCTGACTCCCCACTCTCCCATTACCGTCAGCTCAGGGGATCAAACCTGGTCAAATGGAGAGTGCAGGAGGGCATGCCAGGAGTAGCACTAAGCACACCCCAAAAATGAGGTGCCAATCAGGTGAAGGCTCCAAATCGGACTACCTGCATCCCAAATAGCAGAAGCACCATGCATCAGACAGAGCCAAGTGACCCCATCACCAACTGATCAGATTGAAGCTCTGCTGGTCTACAGACATGAACAGATGTAGAAAGCTGAACAATTCACAGGAGAAGGATGCTCCACAAGCTGGTTCATTCTCAATAAAGGGAAAGCCCCACATTGCAACAGACAAGGCTAACACATTTGCATCTATCCCCAACCAGAAAGGGGGTGTGGATAATACACCCTTTAAGACAACTTGCCCATTCCAGTTATTAGTCTGATAAACCTTCTCTTAACTCTTTCCAACACAATTACATCCTTCCTTCAGTAAGGTGAGCAAAGCTGCACATAATAGTTTAATAATAATAATATCCTTTCTATAAGTGGGCAACCAGGCCTGCACAATTTAGATTAGATTAGATTACTTACAGTGTGGAAACAGGCCCTTCGGCCCAACAAGTCCACACCGACCCGCTGAAGCACAACCCACCCATACCCCTACATTTACCCCTTACCTAACACTACGGACAATTTAGCATGGCCAATTCACCTGACCTACACATCTTTGGACTGTGGGAGGAAACCAGAGCACCCAGAGGAAACCCACGCAGACATGAGGAGAATGTGCAAACTCCACACAGTCAGTCGCCTGAGGCGGGAATTGAACCCAGGTCTCTGGCGCTGTGAGGCAGCAGTGCTAACCACTGTGCCACCGTGCTGCCCATAGAACAGAATCCCTACATTTAGATGTAGTCTCATCAATGGCCTGGAGCATAATCTCCCCACTTGCATATTTAATTCCCCTCACAATAAAGGATAACATCCTATTAGCTCTCCTAATTACCTACTGTATCTGCCTTTTGTGATTCATGCACTAGGACACCCAGATCCCTCTGCATCTCAGAGCTCTGCAATCTCTCAACACTTCGATAATACAGTCGGTTCCAATATAACACGATAGTTCTGTACTCGTGCAATCTTGCATTATAAGAAAATCATGCAATAGCCATTTAAACTATTGGAGCTAGAATCGTGTTATAGAGAATACACTATATTCTACAAATAGGAAAGTTCGCATTCGACAAATAATGATCTAAAAACTTCAATAGCATTAAAGCCAATTCGCGTTGAAGAAACACACGTTATAGCAGAACCGACTGTATTTATTTTAAACTATTGCTGCCAAATTGGATAATTTCATGTTTCCCCTGCATTATTCTCCTTTTGCCAGATTTTTGCTCAAACACTTAAAAATATCTATTTCTGTTTGTTTTTAAGTATCCTGATGTCTTCTTCAGAACTTTACTTGCCTAACTTTATCCCATCAGCACATTTGGCAGGCACTGCGCCAAAGTCACCCAAGTCATTTTAACAGAAAGTAAACAGTGGAGGTCCCAGCACACAAATTCAGGCCCACGTTCCTCCAAATGTGATTGTTTATCACTCGTTCAGCCCAAGCCAGTTTCCTGGACAATAGTTACTGATGTAGTCTGCTTCTTGTACGTAGTTAAAGCTGTTTCTCCTGTGTAGTATAATCCTAGGCTGTTTAACATGGTACACTCGAAATTTGCCAGTGTCTCTGTGGGAAATATTATCCAGAAAGAATAATTCTTCTTGAGAAAGAACACACACACAGCACCCCCCAAGTCAAACTTTGGCGTAAAATGTGAAAGATCTGTAGAGGCAGCATGGTGGCTCAGTGGTTAGCACTGCTGCCTCACAGCACCAGCATCCCAGGTTCGATTCCAACCTTGGGCGACTGTCTGTGTGGAGTTTGCACATTCTCCCCGTGTCTGTGTGGGCTTCCTCCAAAGAAGTGTAGGTTAGGTGAATTGGCCATGCTAAATAGCCCATTGTGTTCCGGGATGTGTTGGTTAGGCATATTAGTCAGGGAAAACGTAGAGTAATAGGCTAAGGGAATGGGTCTGGGTGAATTACTCTTCAGAGGGTCGGTGTGGACTTGTTGGGCCAAATGGCCTGTTTCCACACTTTAGGGATTCTATGATTCAAAGTGACAGTTAAATTTAGGAACAAAAGTGTTATTCACAGATTATCCGGACGCTATTCTGTAGCTAAAGTCATTTTGCACACAAGCTATTGGCGTTGGGATTTCTCCTGGATCAGGAATGGCTGGCTGAAACTTTTCTATCTGGAGACAGTGGCATCAGATTGCCAGTTCTCCACTTGGAGTGAGGAAGTTTCCCAGGGAGATGACAATATTCACACTTTGTGTTTTCAGAGAAAAGGGAGCAGGAGTTGGTTGGAGGGAGGAGAGGGGTAGGGTTGTGTGCAGTTGGTGTACAAAGTTGTGGACAAGTTATCTCTCTGAGTGGCTGTGTTTAAGTCCATTAGTCTTTATTTCCCACCAGCTGCCTGGGTCACGTGAGCTCTCTCTGAAAGTAGGGTGGGGATGGGTCAGGGTGGGATACTCTTTGGAGGGTTAGTGTGGACTTGTTGGGCCAAGCTACCTGTTTCCATGCTGTAGGGATTCTATGTTTCTGAAAGTGACTCCACCCAAGAAACTAGTTGGCACCAAATGTTTGGTTTTGCCAAGTGTTTTTACGTTAAGATGTCAAATCAGTTATACAATAACTTGGATCACAATTGTCATGACAATTTGTGCAATATTTTAACTATTTTTTTGACATCAGTTAATGCCTGTCATATTAGAATCCAAGGAAATGGCTTGATCGCTGCATTGAGTACAGGAGTTGGAAGGTTATACAGGGCATTGGTTAGGCCACTTTTGGAATATTGCATACAATTCTGGTCTCCCTCTTATAGGAAGGATGCGAGGGATGTTGAAAAGGTTCAGAAAAGATTTACGAGGATGTTGCCAAGCTTGGAAGGTTTGAGCTACTGGGAGAGGCTTGGGCTGTTTTCCCTGGAGCATCAGAGGATGACCTTATAGCCGTTTATAACATCATGAGGGGCACGGATAGGGTAAATAGACAAAGTCTTTTCCCTGGGGTGAGGGAGTCCAGAACAAGAAGGCACAGATTTAGGGTGGGAGGGGAAAAATTTAAAAGTGGCCTAAGAGGCAACTTTTTCACTCAGAGGGTGGTACGTGTATGGAATGAGCTGCCAGAGGAAGTGGTGGAGGCTGGTACAATTATAACATTTAAAAGACATCTGGTTGGGTCTATGAATAGGACCAAGTCCTGACAGGTGGGACTAGATTGGGTTAGGATACCTGGTCAGCATAGATGGGTTGGGCCGAAGGGTCTGTTTCCATGCTGTACATCTCCAGGACTGTTGAGAAGAATTTCTTAGCTGAGTATATGTTATTGAGACCTGGATAATAAATGGATCTATTTTCTGTTTCTCAGGTATGCCTCCTCGTCCTGCCGATATCTGTTCTGCACAGCAGAGGCCGATGCCTCAAGAAGCTTCGAATGTGTGCCAATGTCTGGGTGTGTCTTTTTCCAAACGATAGTGAATAATGCTTTGAATGGGAGGTGGCTAAGCAGTGAGCGCTGGGAGATAAGCCTTCAGCAACAGGCTTCTATCCCGCCAATTCATGGGCATCTCCTGGATCAGCTTTGGAGGTCACACCGTGAATTGTGTTTGAGTTCAGTGGACCTGTAATGAGGTTCTGATTCTGGGATTTGAGGGACGCGGGTATGAGCCTCTAAAGGTCAGCAACGCAGCCAGCACCAAGCCTCTTGGGGCTACTCCTGCTCCAATTTCCCGCGTCCTGTGTGCTGTCACTAAACTGGGCCGAAGCAGTGCGAGCCCAATGTTTCCAGACTTTGCCATCTCCCTGTACATTCCTTGCCTTGGGGTAATCTCTCTGAGTCAGTTGGTTGGAAAGTCAGGCCCTCCCCAAGCTCGGGTGAAAAATCCGTTCTGGTGAAAGTATTTACCGATTAATATATTAAATCAACTTGGGTGCTTTTTTTTTGTTAAATTCACTCATGAAATGTGACCATCAGGGCTGGACCAGCATGCCTTGCTCGTCCCTAGTTGCCCTTGAGAAGGTGTTGGCCTTCTCAAACCGCTGCAGTCCTTATATTGTGGAGACCATTAGGGAAGGAGCTCCAGGATTTTGACCCAACGATAGTGAAGGAACGGCGATATGTTTCCAAGTCTGGATGGTGAGTGGCTTGGAGAGGAACTTACAGCTGTTGGCGCTGCCATGTACCTGCTAGCCTTGCCCTTCTCGATGGATGTAGGTTTGGAAGGTGCAGTGTATCCTGTAGGCGGTCCACACTGCCTGCTGCATGGGGGCATAGGGCGTGAATGTTGGAGGTGGTGCATGGACTGCCTCTGATTGGCTGGCGGTACGAAACTGGGATGGGGCACCACCTCCTGGTGTCCTCACCCTGGAGAAAGGTTCACCATGGGGTTGTCACTGGCACACGATTCCACCTGTTACATGTATGTAACCTGTTCCAACGACCTTTCAGAGGGGTTATGTTTAATATTGCAGTGGAACTGTGGTGACAATTCTGATTTGGATTTTCTTCTTCAGCTTCAATATGTCCTCAACAGCCAGGGCAAGATTCAGGAAGAAATGGTAATTATAACCCAGTGCTTAGCTTTGCACAGAGTTACTCCTTATAAACAGAAATTTGGAAATATAGAACACGGGCAAGAGAATAATCGTGGCATCGGTTTTATGACTGTGCTTTCCAGGCTGCTCCTGATGTGACCCTGATTTAATCTTGGCCAGTGACACCCCTGTTTTAAGGTTATCCCCGTACAGGTGAGGTCTGCCACTGGCAGGTACTGAGACCAGTAGATCCTGTTTTTTTAAATAAAAGAATTCCCCAAATTAGCACTGTGGTATGAGCCATCAAAGTTCCACATCTTGGTAAATTCTGACTTCATTTTAGACCCCAGACCTTGGAGATTAAAGTGTAGCATATTAAGTGGGTTTTGAAAGTTCTCTTCCTTCCCTTCAAGTCCGTTCCTGACCTCTCTGTTCCCGAAATATCCCCCAACCCTGGAAGTTTCCTAGATGTTCACACTGGTCGTATTTTCGTTACGTGAGAATCCTACTTTGATTGGCTCCTCTGTTGGTGGCCGTGTGTTTAGTTACCTGGGCCCTAAGGTCTGCCGTACCCTCGCTGCCCTTCTTTAAAACTCTCCTTAGAAACGATCTCATTGACCATCATTTGAACACTTGCCCTAATATCACCATGATGTGGTTTAGTGTCAAATTTTACCTTAAAACCCTCCTCTGAGGTGCTATGAGAGAATTGATTAGCTGCATTACTCAGGTGGCATGGTGGCTCAGTGGTTAGCACTGCTGCCTCACAGGGCCAGGGGTCTGGCTTCGGTTCCACCCTCAGGCGACTGTCTTTGTAGAGTTTGCACATACTCCCTGTGTCTGTGTGGGTTTCCTCCTGCAGTCCAGAGATGTGCAGTTTAGGTGGTTGGCCCATGGGAAATTTGGGGTTAAGGGGATGGGATGTAGGTCTGGATGGGATGCCCTTCAGAGGGTCAGTAAGGGCCGAATGCTGCCACGCTGTAGGGATTCTGTAAGTCTCCTTATAAATGCAAGTTGTTTTTACTTAAAAGAAATTGTACTACAATTGCTCACAAGACGTATTTATGCAGTACACGCCATAATGTAATCTGAGTATAAACATTTATACAACTCTAACATTGGTTAATGTTTTCAGCCACGGCAGATTCTGCATGTCCGAAGCCTCCAGACCGAGATGCTTCAAACCGATGTCCAGGTTGTTCTCATTTAATGGAAAAGAATGTTTAATTTAATCAATAATGTACTCAGAGCTGATTAATAGACATGAGAATGTTATTTAACTCCAGTCAAGTATGATGTTAAAGCACAGGACTGTGACCTTTCCCAGAATAAGCCTTCATTTAGTTTATACTATACTATTTCAACCATATGCAAGTTTTAAACAGTTCCCTCATCCAGTTAATGTCAGCTGCTTTGCTCTATTTTATTCTAAATCTATACGTAAGCAGAAAGCCAATTCTTTGCAAAGTAAATAAGTTCAAACTTGATATCTTTTTAAAAAATAAATAGCCATTTAGAGAAACAGGGGGAATTAGGATTTTAAACAAACACAGAATACTGGAGAAAGGTCTGGCAGCAAATGGAGAGAAAACGCTGGCAGGAAGGATGTGGAGGCTTTGGAGAGAGGGTAGAAGAGGTTTTACTAGGATGCTGCATGGATTGGAGAGTATGAACTGTCGGGAGAGGCTCGAAAAACTCAGCTTGTTTTCTCTAGAGCAGCAGAGGCTGAGGAAACACTTGGTAGAAATCTATAAAATTATGAGATACGTAGATAGTGTTGACGGTCAGAATCTTTTTTCCCCCAGAGTTGCAATGACTAGAACTAAGGAGCATGCATTTAAGGTGAGATGGGGGAAAGTTCAAAGTAGATGTGGGGGGGCAAGTTTTTTACACAGAGAGTGGCAGGAGTATCCCTGGAGCATGGGAGGCTGAGGGTTACCATATAGAGGTTTATAAAATCATCAGGGGCATGGATAAGGTGTTTTTTGCCCTTGGATGGGAGAGTCCAAAATTGGAGGGCATAGGTTTAAAGTGAGAGGGGAAGGGACCTAAGGGGTAACATTTTCACACAGAGGGTGGTGCGTGTATGGAATGAGCTACCAAAGGAAGTGGTGGAGGCTGGTACAATTGCAGCATTTCGAAGGCATCTGGAAGGGTATATGAATAGGAAGGGTTTGGAGGGATATGTGTCAAATGCTGGCAAATGGGACTAGATTGATTTAGGATATCTGGTTGGCATGGACGAGTTGGACTGAAGGGTCTGTTTCCGTGCTGTCCATCTCTATGACTCTGTGGAATATGCTGCCAGAGATGGTGGTGAAGGCATATACGATAGGAGCGTTTAAGGGACTTTTAGATAAACACGTGAATAAGCAAGGGATGGAGGGGTATGGACCGAGGGCAGGCAGAGGGGGTCAGCTTTATTTGTCATCATGCTCGGCACAACATTGTGGGCCGAAGGGCCTGTTCCTGTGCTGTACTGCTCTATCTTCCAAGTAGGTGCTGCCAGGCCTGATGCATTTCTCCAGCATCTCCGTGTTTGTTTCAGAATTCCAGCATCTGCACTATTTTGAGATTTGTAAGTATTTTCGGATCGACCTGTTCAGAGATGGTATTGCACACCTCTGATGAGGATGTTAAGATGATTTCAGTTGACAGAATAAAAGATTGAGACGTTTTGAGCATATTTTGAAGTGAGTGACCATGTGACACAGCCGGTATTGATTCCGTCACCTTTTGGACAGCTCACCTCGTTTTCATTTCCATACTATCAGTCGATATTAGGCATTGGAGGCAGTAACACCCATTGACATTGCACTGTCTTAGGGAGTGTTTGACCATCTTCACTGAGACATGAGCCACCCAATGGTAATATAAAATTATATCATTTATTAAGCATTTGAGAAGTTGGTAACACTATTACCGAGATAGTGTTGTAGAGCTTTTACAGGGTGGAAGAGGCCTTTCGGCCCATTGATTCCATGCCAGTTGTCAGGCATCCCTCCATCTATTCTATCCTCATTTCCCACCCTTGGCCCATAGTCTTGTCAGCACATTTCGAGTGCTCATTTAATTAGTTCTTAAATGTCTTTTGGGTTCCTTCCTCTACCGTGACTTTTAGACAATAGGGTCCAGATGCCCCCCACCCTCTGGGTGAGGGAAAGGTCCTCAAGGCCCTTCCATACCTCCAGCTCCTTAACTTGAATGGTTATCGATCTCTCTATCAGGGGGAAAGATTTCTGTCCATCTATCCTGTGTCTGCTCCTCGGAACTGTGGACACCCCAATCAGCTCTTTCCCTCTCTGTCTCTCTCTCTCTCTCCCTCCCTCTCTCTCTCTCTCTCTCTCCACCTCCTCTACTTGAAGGAAAACAGACCCTCCCTATCTAGTCTGTCTCCATGTCACTCCTGGTGAATTTGCTCTGCACCCATTCCAGTGCGAACACATCCTTACTAATGTGTGCTGATCAGAACTTCACACAGTACTCCAGCTGTGACCTGACTAATGTTATCTACAATGAAAGGCTTTTGCCCGAAACGTCGATTTCGAAGCTACTTGGATGCTGCCTGAACTGCTGTGCTCTTCCAGCACCACTAATCCAGAATAATGTTATATACAGCACTGTCATTGCCTCCTTGCTGTTGGAGTTTGAACCTGTGCACACATGTCTGAGCCGGTAGCTTCCTCAGAGCAAACTGAGACCATGTCACTTGATTTATTCCAGCATTTTGCCTCCGGTGATGTAGACATGACGTACAAGGCTTGGTTTCAACCTGTATGAGGCCAAATTCAATTTAGGTGTCAGAGTTGGTACTTTCCTCAGGAAACAGTGAATCTCTGGAAAAAAGCACTGTCTCAGTGTGGGAAGGGGGGAACACACAGCACTGTCCCACTGTAGGAAGGGGGGAACACACAGCACTGTCCCACTGTAGGAAGGGGGAACACACAGCACTGTCTCAGTGTGGGAAGGGGGGAACACACAGCACTGTCCCACTGCAGGAAGGGGGAACACACAGCACTGTCTCAGTGCGGGAAGGGGGGAACACACAGCACTGTCTCAGTGCGGGAAGGGGGGAACACACAGCACTGTCTCAGTGCGGGAAGGGGGGAACACACAGCACTGTCCCAGTACAGGAAGTGGGGAGCACACAGCACTGTCTCAGTGCGGGAAGGGGGGAACACACAGCACTGTCTCAGTGCGGGAAGGGGGGAACACACAGCACTGTCCCAGTACAGGAAGGGGGGAGCACACAGCACTGTCCCAGTGCAGGAAGGGGGGAACACAGAACTGGCCCAGTGCGGGAAGGGGGGAACACACAGCACTGTCCCAGTGCGGGAAGGGGGGAACACACAGCACTGTCCCAGTGCGGGAAGGGGGGAGCACACAGCACTGTCCTAGTGCAGGAAGGGGGTACACACAGCACTGTCTCAGAGCGGGAAGGGGGGAACACACAGCACTGTCCCACTGCGGGAAGGGGGGAACACACAGCACTGTCCCAGTGCGGGAAGGAGGGAAACACACAGCACTGTCTCAGTGCGGGAAGGGGGGAACACAGCACTGTCCCAGTGCGGGAAGGAGGGAAACACACAGCACTGTCCCAGTACAGGAAGGGGGGAAACACACAGCACTGTCCCAGTGCAGGAAGGGGGGAGCACACAGCACTGTCCCAGTGCAGGAAGGGGGGAACACACAGCACTGTCTCAGTGCGGGAAGGGGGGAACACACAGCACTGTCTCAGTGCGGGAAGGGGGGAACACACAGCACTGTCTCAGTGCGGGAAGGGGGGAAACACACAGCACTGTCCCAGTACAGGAAGGGGGGAGCACACAGCACTGTCCTAGTGCAGGAAGGGGGTACACACAGCACTGTCTCAGAGCGGGAAGGGGGGAACACACAGCACTGTCCCACTGCGGGAAGGGGGGAACACACAGCACTGTCCCAGTGCGGGAAGGAGGGAAACACACAGCACTGTCTCAGTGCGGGAAGGGGGGAACACAGCACTGTCCCAGTGCGGGAAGGGGGGAATACACAGCACTGTCCCAGTGCAGGAAGGAGGGAATACACAGCACTGTCCCAGTGCAGGAAGGGGGGAACACGCAGTACTGTCCCAGTGCGGGAAGGGGGGAACACAGCACTGTCCCAGTGCGGGAAGGGGGGAACACAGCACTGTCCCAGTGCGGGAAGGGGTAAACACATAGCATTGTCCCTTCCACCCCTCTCCCAGCAAAGGTGTTTTAGTCTAACTAGTTTACACACATTAGTGAGGCGATATTTAACATTATTTTCTGGGATGAATTAGTGATGTTGCTAGTTCGGTCTGCATTTATCGCCTGAACCTGTACCTACTGCCCTTGAGAAGGTGATGTTTAACTGTTACCCTGAACCGCTGTTGTCCATGTAGGTAGACCCACAATGCCCTTAGGGAGGTAACACATAGATCTAGATACCATCTATCAACCCCTCAGAAAACAGTCAGGAAATGACATCACCACAAACCCCAGGAACCCCATCCAGGACAAACATATAAATAGAAAGCAGGAGACAACAGCTTCACTTCTCTTGGAGGTCGCCACTGATGATGTTACCTAGCCAGGTTCAGCGAGCAAACCTACACCCTAAACCTCAACCTGAGCTACAAACCTTCACAAACCTTGCGAGGTATTTTGACCCAGCATCACTGACAAAAAAGCGATATATTTCCAAGTCAGGATGGTGAATGGCTTGAAGAGGAACTTGCAGATGGTGGTGTTCCTATGTATCTGCTATCCCTTCTGAGGTGCTGTCTGAGGTTCTTTGGTGAATTTCTGCATGTTGTAGATAGTACATACTGTTACTACTGAGCGTACAGAAGAGGAGGGAGTTGATATTACAGAGGTAGTCCCACTCAGGCGGGCTGGGCTGCTTCATCCTGGATTGTGTCAAGTTTCTTGAGTGTTTTTGGAGCTGCACCTATCCAGGCAAGTGGGGAGTATTCCATCACACTCCTGACTTGTGCCTTGTAGAGGGTGGACAGGCTTTGGGGAGTCAGGAGGTGAGTTACTTGCCACAGGATTGCTAAATTCTGGGTGGGATGCTTTTCAGAGGGTAGGTGCAGACTTGATGGGCTGAATGGCTCTTTCTGCCCTGTTGGGATTCTATGAAAGTTTCTAAGAGGTTCATGTGGTGCCTGTCGGACTTTGAGTCCTGAGGCTTTTGGGTTCAAGTCCCAGTGCAGACATTGAGTGTAAAACTAATCCAGACTGTACCTCCTATGTAGTGTTAGAGGTGCTGTCTGTTGGATGAGATATCAACCGAGGCCAGATCTATCTGTTGGCATGAACATAAAGCATTAATGACACTGTTTTGAAGAACGAAAGGGCAGCTCCTCATCTTGGCCAATGTTTACCCCTCAATCAAAGTCTCAAAAGCAAGTTGGCATGGTGGCACAGTGGTCAGCATTGCTGCCTCACAGGGACTTGGGTTCGATTCCAGCCTCAGGCGACTATCTGTGAGGGATTTGCACATTCTCCCTGTGTCTGTGTGGGTTTCCTTCGGGTGCTCCAGTTTCCTTACATAGTCCAAAGATGTGCAGGTCAGGTGAATTTGCTGTGCTAAGTTGCTCACAATGTACAGGCTAGGTGGGTTACCCATGAGAAATGTAGGGTTATAGGGATGGGGTAGGTGTGAGTGGGATGCTCTTTGAAGGGTCAGTCTGGACTCAATGAGCTGAATGGCCTGCCTCCACACTGTAGGGATTCTATGATTCACGGGTGCCTTCACTCGGTCTGGCCTACATGTGACTCCAGGTTCCCAGCCATATGGTCAGCTCTGAAATGGGTAGGTTAGACACTCCTGTCAAGGGCACTTTGGACTGAACAACATAGGCTGGCCTTGCCCGTGATACCTCATCCCATGACACGCGTGGTAACACTCACTGGGTTTCTTGGACACCGCGTTCATGACCTTACAGTGCGGTCAGTGAAAGAGCAGCTCACCTGCACGATTTAAGCTGAGACCCCACCACCAAAACAGTTCTGACCTCTCACTGGTGACACCATATTGGGCAGAGAATGGAAAGCTGGCTTGATGGATGCCAGTGTGGTGTGGCTGACCTGTCTACTTTATCCAGAGAGTTACAATGCATAAAAAAGAACTCGGAGTATCTCAGCGCTTGGAGAGACGTGGATTAATCAGGCATAGTTAGCATGGATTGTTAAAGGAAGGTCGAGCTTAACAAATTGGATCAAATGATTTGAGGCATTAACCAGGAGCTTTGATAATCTTATGCATTTTATGTAGCCGACATGAACTTCCAGCCAGGCTTTAATTAAGGTGCGTCATGACCGACTGGTCAAGAAAGTGAGAGCCTATATGCTCCATGACAAAGTGGCATGATGAATCGTAAATTGGTGGAGTGGCAGGAAGCAGAAGGTGGTGGTAGAGGGATGTATCTCTGACTGGAGGCCTGTTTCCAATGTACTTCCACAGGGCTCAGTGCTGGGCCTCTGCTGATGATGATGCACACTAATGATTTGAGCTGAAATGTATAAGGTGTGATCAAAAACCTGAAGGGTCCCAAGCATATTGGCAGGATGGTAATTAATGAGGAGGACAGCTGCAAACTACAGGAGGGTCCGGTGGACAGTGGAATTCACTCTGGGACAGTGTGAGGTGATGCACTTGGGAAGGGCTAATAAGGCAAGAGATTACTGTATGAAGAATAGGTTCATCCTGAGCAGCTCTGTGATGCAGGACTCTGCATTCTATGGTCTGTTTCCCAGGATGGACACTGAGACAAACTTTGACTGTGCCTGGAGGACCATCAACTCGGTGAAGGATGCTGTTTGGTCTGCCCGAAACCTGTTGGCCTTCCAGACTTGACCCTGACCGAGTGTTGCAGACTGGCACACTCTGAGATCCAGGAGTACGTGCCAAGAGACGCACTAAAGCTTGGGGCAGCTGATGCCAAGGCGCAGTGGGGAAAGACCTCCATCTGAGGTCTTTTGGCCAAAGTTAACTGGGCATCTATTCAGTTATCGGGCCCTCCTGCTGGCTCAAACTGATGTAGACATTATCTTGTAGAAGTAAGAGATGCCTTTGGTTTGTTGGATAGAGTCAAATTCCAAGGTTTGTGTGTTTTCCTTGAAATGTCACTGTACAGAACCGGACAGCATTTGTGGCTATGTATACATATAAAGATTCTTTTTAGGAATGAAGTATATTTTTCAAATAATAAGAGTAGTAGGAACCTAGGAAGTACTGAAGATCACAGGGGCCCCTGGCGTGCATACCCACAGGTCCCTGAAGTTAGCAGGGTAGCTAGATAAGGTCATTAAACAAACATCTGGGACACTTGCCTTTAATAGGAGAAAGTGAGGCCTGCAGATGCTGGGGATCAGAGTTGAGAGAGTGGCGCTGAATAAGCACAGCAGGTCAGGCAGCATCTGAGGAGCAGGAGAATCGACGTTTCAGGGGTAAACCCTTCTTATCCCCAAAACGTCGATTCTCCTGCTCCTCAGATGATGCCTATGCTTTTCCAGCACCACAATCTCGACTTTAATAGAAGAGGCATAGAATACTAGAGCAGGGTTATGCTGGAACTGCATAAAACTCTGATTTACTGCATGCAGTTCTGGCAACTTTAAAAGGGAGGACGTTATTACACTGGAAAGGGTGCAGATGTGATTTACCAGGATGTTGCCTGGGCTGAGAGGAAAGATTGAACAGGCTGGAGTTGCTTTCCTGGGAGTAACAAAGGGTGAGAGGAGACCTGATTGAAATATTTAAGATTATGATTAGATGAGGTTCCCTACAGAGTGGAAAAAGGCCCTTCAGCCCAACCAGTCCACATCGACCCTTCAAAGAGTAACCCACCCAGAACCATTTCCCTCTGACTAATGCACCTCACACTATGGGCAATTTCCCATGGCCAATTCACCTGACCTGCAGGAGGAAACCAGAGCACCCGGAGGAAACCCACGCAGACACGGGGAGAATGTGCAAACTCCACCCGAGGCTGGAATCGAACCTGGGACCCTGGCACTGTGAAGCAGCAGTGCTAACCACTGAGCCACCGTGCTGCCCCAATTATGGGGTAGATCAGAAGATCCATCTCAGAGCGGCCAGTAATCAAGGGGCATAGGGTGGTAGGTATCTGCAACTGATTGCCTGGAAGGATGGGAAAGCCAGAAACACTTATAACATTGATACAGCATTTCGATGTATTGACATCACTTCCAGTGGTATAGGCCAACATCTGGAAAAGTGTAGTTGGTGTTTTAATAACTGCAGCAGCCACAATGAGCCAAATGGCCTCCTTCTGAGCCGTATATCTAGCAGCCTGAGTATCAGAGAAGCACAAACACTAACCCTGATAAATTATAGGATTTATTCACCTGGGAATATGCACAGAATCAAACTCCCACATTCTGGGAACCTGATACTGCTGGAGTCCTCTCACTCAGGAACAACGGAAAGGAATCTCAATCCACAGGCTTCACAGATAAAGGGAAGACGTTTAAACCATTCCATGGATAACATTTTGGCCAATTTTGAGCATCCTAATCTTCAGAATTATACAGTCTTTGCCTTCCTGGGGGTGCTGGCTTCTGTAAAACCTTTACTGATCCATATTTCAGCAAATCTTTGTGGCTAAATTGTCTTTTGAATCGTGAAGAAAGATGTGATGTTTGTTTGTTCCTCTCCTCAGTTCCAGCCTGTGCACAGATTGAATACATTTTTGCAATCACTATATTTATACCTGCAGTGTTCAAATATCAGTCATACAGTGCTCCAGTCATCAGTTCTCACATCTCTGTGGGTTTTAGTATGTAACTGTGTCTGTGTAACATCTCGAACACTAGAGCACGGCAGAGTTCTGCTGCAGGTCGTTTGACTATTTCTGTATTGAATGGAAAGGCTGTGAGTTAGAATGAAGTCACAATAAATGACTGAATATGAATCACTTAATTTGCAGCTTTATAAATAGAACAGTGATTTGTCATTGTCAGATTGCAGCATTAACTGTCTGAACGTAGTCGGGTAAACGTACAATTTGTTAAACAGTGCATTTTATAAAAAGTGGAATAAGAAACAGAATATTGCCAAATCACGCCTTATTTATAATGAATTATGATTATTGAATAGTACTTATTTAATTGTTCAAATTATTCTGGGTGGAGGGGGATGAAGTAGCAATTTATTATGTTGATTGTTTTAAGGAAAAGGTTCGATGAAAGTATTTTGCCCTCAGAATGCAGCTGAAGACGCCAATCGCTCGACCACAACTAATTGCAATACTAAGTCACTCGGTGAGTTGGTCATTTCCTTCAACCAATTCAAGGGTCAAACATCTTCCCGTCAAACCAGAATAGTGCACTCTAAAGGAACAATTGAAATATTATGTTAGATTAGGTCTTATTGTCACCTGTACAGGAGTACAGCAAAAAGTTTACAGGGTCACCATTCCCAGCACCATCTTAGCTGCAAGGTACCTAGGTACAAAATCTTAGGTTTAAAAAAAACATAGAAAATAAAGAAATGGGAAAATGAAACTAAGAATAAGTTCAACATTCCAGGAAGTGGTGGATGCAGGTACATTTGCAGTGTTTAAAAGACATTTGGGAAAGAACATGAATAGGAAAATGTGGAGGAATATGTGCCAGGAGCAGGCAGGTGGGACTAGTTTAATTTGGGATCATGTTCGGCATAGAATCCCAACAGTGTGGAAAAAGGCCCTTCGGCCCAAAACGTCTACACCAACCATCTGAAGGATAACCCACCCAGACCCATTCCCCTACCCTATTACTCTACATTTACCCCTAACTAACTACCACATCTAACCAACACACCCTTGAACACTGTGGGCAATTTAGCCTGGCCAATTCACCTGACCTGCACATCTTTGGAGTGTGGGAGGAAACCGGAGCACCCGGAGGAAACCCACGTAGACACGGGGAGAATGTGCAAACTCCACACAGAGTCGCCCAAGGCTGGAATCAAACCCGGGTCCCTGGCGCTGTGAGGCAGGGTCTGTTTCTGTGCTCTATGACTCTAAATAAAGTTAAACTTCCAAATCACAGTGCTTCTCTAGCTGGGTTTCCCCATGATGGCTCCGATCTCTCAAGCCCTTCGCCTCTGGCTGACGTCTCGCTGCCAACTTTTTCCCGGGATCACCAGCCATGGGTCTTCAGGCCCTTAGCCACTTCCACGATGCCGCTGGATGCCAGGGTTCTGCCAGGGCACACCAACGGCCAAAGTCCGCCAGGGCTGCCTTCGCCACTTTGCTGGCAATTGTAAGACATCAAATCATTCTCTACTTATTTCGTATAGCAAGACGGAATATCAGCTCCCAGTACCAAGATTGGAGCTCCTGCCTTGCTGCTAGGATCTGCATAGCCAGAGTGTCCATGTGTAAGTGCTGACAGCCTGCCGATATTGGTGTGGACCTGGTGTTACAGCTTTGTGGCTCCTCACTGTAGTGCAGCATCATTACCACAGGCAGAGTGCCGAGATACTAGGGTGGCACAGTGGCTCAGCGGTTAGCATTGTTGCCTCACAGCGCTAGGGACCCAGGTTCGATTCCAGCCTCAGGGCGACTGTCTGTGTGGAGTTTGCACATTCTCCCCGTGTCTGCGTGGGTTTACTCCAGTTTCCTCCCACAGTCCAGGGATGTGCAGGTTAGGTGAATTGGCCATGCTAAATTGCCCGTAGTGTTCAGGGATTAGTGTAGGTTTCGGGCATTAGTCAGGGGAAATACAGAGTAATAGGGTCAGGGAATGTGTCTGGGTGGGTTACTCTTCAGCGGGTTGGTGTGGACTTGTTGGGCCGATGGGCCTGTTTCCACACTGTAGGGATGCTATGATTCTGTGATCACTCTCTCAGCATTAACTCCAATTAAAAAATGAGATAAAGCAAGTGATTGAAATAGTGCTGGGAGTGTTCCTCACACAGTTCGGAGAGCAGTATTCTGGTACAGATTTGCAGCAACAATTGGGCAGAATTTGGAATGTGTATTCTCACCAAACTGCACAGCTGTTTTTTAAGAATTTGCTATTCTCAAACTCAAATCCGATTGAAATAAGTTGTGACAGGTATCCTATCTTTCACCTTCCTTCCTGAACTCTCGTGCAGTGCCCCTGTGTTCCTTGTCAAAGAACAATGTGTGAATATATGAGCAGCACCATACCTGTGACAGACAGCTGCCTCTCTGTCGCCGGGGTGGTGATGCAGCACTGCAACACTGCCCTGCTGCACGGGTGCCCTAATTGTGCAGCCCAGTGCTGAGAAATGCAGCTGTAATAAAATCACCTGTTTTTATACTGCCACCATATGTACCAATTTCTCTGTTCACCCCACAAGCACCCCCCCCCCTCCAATCCCACCATCCTCACCCCCCCCCTCCCATTTTAGTGACTCATCCAGGAGGTAATGGTACCTATGAATACAAGTTGAAAAGCAGATCTTAGTCGCAGACAACTGTTGCGACTTAAAGTCGCAATCATACAACACGGAAACAGACCCTTTGGTCCAACCAGTCCATGCCAATCATGATCCCAAACTAACCTAGTCTGCTCCTGGCCCATAACCCTCCAAACCTTTCCTATTCATGTACTTATCCAAACCTCTCTTAAACGTTCATAGCATCATAGATTCCCTACAGTGCGGAAACAGGCCCTTCAGCCCAACAAGTCCACACCGGCCCTCCAAAGAGTTATCCCACCCAGACCCGCTCCCCAATTACTCTATATTTACCCCCTGAGTGATGTACCGAACCTACACACCCCTGATTTCCAGGATTCTGAATTCCAGCAACTGCAGTCCTTTCAGTTTTTGGAAATGTGAACCCCTTGTGGTTCCTGCTTCATCTTTGACAGAGACTGTGTGAAGCTGTTCACTGATGGTGAGTCAGGGGGACCATGGAGAATGGGGGATAACTTAAGCTGAGATTCCATATTAGTGTGTAACATGCTTGCAATGGCTCTTGGTAATCTTGCTTTCTGGTGATTATTTTTGTTTTCTGCCCAGCTTGTCCACCGCGTGCTGCTGAGCAGCCTTGCGCTCCTCGGGCTGTTGAACAGTCTTGTCCAACCTCATCTCAGTAGGGAGACCCGGAGGACTGGTGCTGAGTACAGAGCGGAATATGAATTCTCATCGCGACTTGAGAAGTGAAACTGCCATTGTCCAACAAAACTACAGGATATTCACTCAGAAGGTCATTTTCATCATCAACACTGCAATAATTATTAATATTCCATTTAATTGTAACAGACTGAGGTTATTAGCAGTCTGGCTAACGTCATGTTTGGAAATGAATAAAATTCTACACAGATGGAAAGAGGCAGAGTTACTTTTGGTCTGTAGGTCATGGGATTTAATATTCCTGAACAGTGACATTTACTGTTTGCCTGTTTCTTGAAAACTGTGTAGTTCAAAGATACCTTTGTTCTTGAGCACAGCAGCCAATGTGTTAGGTTCATCGCGTTGCTGCAGATGTTTCCTTCAAAACTTGCCAGCTAACAGCAGAAGCCTTCATTTGTGTTTTCTTACCCCCTTTCTGCACTGTCCTGACAAACTAAATCCCCTTTGTCATTCCTGAGTGCAGACATTTCGGGGATTGGAACCTGAGGCCAATTCAGGAGATCTATAGTTCATCCCAAACTACAAAAATGGATTCACTGCCACCTTACCAAGTAAAGCACAGTCACTACAGTTCCTTGCTTATGCCTTAGACCAGTGCAAGGCGACTGCTTTGACCTCAATAGCACAGTGTCTTGCAATCTAAATTTATTGTATACTTTTTTTAGAATAAGATGAGAGAAGTCAACCTTTCTGTGGTTTTAATATTCCAAGATCCTCCCCTCCATGTGCAATTATTCAGTGTCTGCTCGCTCTATCCCCTGCTAACATGGATGGGGGAATCAGTAACCTCACTTTTTAACTCAAATGCCAGCACAACTCTTGAGAATTTTATTCCTCCTGCCGCTGTTCTCCCCATGTTCTGTTACTTTCCCTTCTTATTAAACCACTGCCATCTCTCCATCTTGCATTGTGTATCGCCAGTTATTAATGGGATTATAGGCTTGTGTTTTAAGAACATGACACCTTAGTGCAATGTTTTGACTTATTAGACACAGAGGGATTTTCTTTCACGTTTCACTTTGATCATTATTTATAGAATAAAGTTGTTATTGTATGTTTCCTGTACAATGATGGAAATGATTTTTAATACCTCTGAAGGAGGTATTAAAATACTTCTTCCTGATTTCATGTATTCAAATGAGCCTTTCAGAATTCTACCCACTGGTGGGACCAGTTACCATTTCAATTTTATCCTCGTGCTAATTTTCTGACAAGCCTCTCTGATACGTTCAAGCACTTAATGCTGTCATCAGGCTGAGAAAAGCTGCCCTGGTTAAGTAAAGGGTGTCCTGGGCAGTTCGTGAGACCCTCCTCCACCTATGGAGTGTATGCTTAATTTGGCAAGATTTGGATCCCACCCCATCTGCAGGTCACTCATTTACATAAAGCAGAAGCCCGTTGTAATATGGTTCAATGCATTAAGCATTTGCTTAAAGCCTGGGGGTCCCCCCCACAAAAGAGGGAGATTTGTTTAAATCTTCAATTTTGCACGTTGTAAGATGGAAATAAATACACTTCCTTATGCACATGACCCAGCTGTAAAAGCAGCCTGGCTTTTATTTGGACCCCAACCATTCATGTTCTAATGGATTTTCACCGCAGTTCTGTTCCCTTCCAGTGGTTCTTGGGCTCATGTGAAACTTTAAATGTTTTGTTGAGTTTGTTGGCTTAGTAAAGCCCTTCTGCCATCGTGTATTTATGGGAAAGGCGAAAATTGTTTCAATATTAAAGGAATCCACAGAGTGAAAGTTCTGTGTAAAGCCAGCGGACATTTGGGGTTCTGGTCCACATTTAATGAGACTACCCACTAGGGGGCAGCAGACCTTCAATGGCTGACAATATGGTATGATGACAAGGGCCTTTAAGTAAGTTCCCATTCACTGGGATGAACTCTAGCCAGAGCCCAGAGTTTATGCAGCAATCTTTTTGCTATTTTCTATTTTCATGGCATTACTTAAATGTGATGCTTGAGCACTACATTTATTGAGGAGGGGCATGGATAGGATGAATAGCCATGGTCTTTTCCCTGGGGGTGGGGGAGTCCAAAACTAGAGGGCGTAGATTTAGGGTGAGAGGGGAAAGATATAAATGGGACCTAAGGGGCAACTTTTTCCACACACACAGGGTGGAGCGTGTATGGAATGAGCTGTAGGAGGAAATGGTGGGGGCTGGTACAATTTAAAAGGCATCTGGATGGGTATATGAATAGGAAGGGCTCCGAGGGATATGACCAAGTGCTGGCAAATGGAGCTAGATTAATTTAAGATATCTGGTCAGCATGGGTGAGTTGAACCAAAGGGTAGGTTTTCGTGCTGAACATTACTATGACTCTATGATTAGAAGGTTAGGAGAGATTTTCAAAATTCATTCTTGTAGATTCTTGGATTAGTAAATTAGTACAGCAAATAACTCCAGGTTCTAACAGAGTTAATGCTTTGTATCCCAATATGAAATAGAGTTAACAGAGAGCTGGATTAACTATGATCCTATTGCATGACAGAGCAGGCTCGAGAGGCTGAATGGCCTCCTCCTGCTCTGATTTCTTATGGCCTTAGAGTCATAGAGATGTACCGCACGGAAACAGACCCTTCGGTCCAACTCGTCTATGCCAACCAGATATCCTAACCTAATCAAATCCCATTTACCAGCATTTGCCCCATATCCCTCTAAACCCTTTCTATTCATTTACCTATTCAGATGCCTTTTAAATGTTGCAATTGTACCAGCCTCCACCACTTCCTCTGGCAGCTCATTCCATACATGCACCACCCTCTGTGTGAAAAAAGTGCCCCTCACGTCCCTTTTAAATTTTTCCCCTCTCACCCTAAACCTATGCCCTCGAGTTCTGGACTCCCCACCCAAGGGAAAAGACCTTGTCTATTTATCCTATCCATGCCCCTCATGATTTTATAAACCTCTATAAGGTCATCCCTCCACCTCTGATGCTCCAGGGAAAACAGCCCCAGCCTGTTCAGCCTCTCCCTGTAGCTCAAACCCTCCAACCCTGGAAACATTCTTGTATCATCCTTCGGTGATAGTGATCACACCTTCCTCAACTTTACTCATGGAGAGGGATAGGAGCAGACAGTAAGGGAAAGCATTTAATTGGGGGAGGAGGAATTACAGTGCTCTTAGGCAAGAACTGGGGTATCTAAACTGGGAACAGATGTTCTCAGGGAAATGCACAACAGAAATGTAGAGGTTGTTTAGGAAGCACTTGCTGATAGTGCTGGACAGGTTTGTTCCACTGAGGCAAGGAAGGGGTGGTAGGGTGAAGGAACCTTGGATGACAAGAGATGTGGAACATCTAGTCAAGAGGAAGAAGGAAGCTTACTTAAGGTTGGAAGGAGGATGTATGAACATTTTGAAAAACATAAGGTTAGATAAGTCCCCTGGGCCAGATGGGATATACATTAGGTTCTACAGAAAGCAGGGGAAAAGACTATCATGCCTTTGGCAATGAGCTTTGCATCCTCACTGTCCACTGGAGTAGTACCAGATGATTGGAGGGTGGCAAATGTTATTCCTTTGTTCAAGAAAGGGAATAGGAATAATCCTAGGAATTATAGACCAGTCAGTCTTACGTTAGTGGTGGGCAAAGTATTGGAGAGGATTCTGAGAGACAGGATTTATGATTACTTGGAAAACCATAGTTTGGTTAGAGATAGTCAACATGGCTTTGAGAGCGGCAGGTCATGCCTCACAAACCTTATTGAATTCTTCACGGATGTGACACAATACATGATGAAGTCAGAGCAGTGGATGTGGTGTACGTGGGTTTTAGCAAGGTGTTTGATAAGTTTCCCCATGGTAGGCTCATTCAGAAAGTAAGGAGGCATGGGATAGAGGGAAATCTGGCTGCCTGGATACAGAATTGGCTGTCCCATAGAAGACAAAGGGTGGTGGTAGATGGAAAAGTATTCAACTTGGAGCTCAGTGACCAGTGGGGTTCCACAGGGGTCTGTTCTGGGGCCTCCTGCTCTTTGTGATTTTTATAAATGACTTGGATGAGGAAGTGGATGGGTGGGTTAGTAAGTTTGCTGATGACACAAAGTTGGTGAAGTTGTGGATAGTGTGGAGGGCTGTTGTAGGTTGCAACGGGACATTGACAGGATGCAGAGCTGGGCTGAAAAGTGGTCGATGGAGTTCAACCTGGAAAAGTGTGAATGATTCATTTTGGAATGTCGAATTTGAATGCAGAATACAGGGTTAAAGGCAGGATTCTAGGCAGTGTGGAGGAATAGAGGGATCTTGGGGTCGGTAGATCCCTCAGAGTTGTCACCCAGGTTGATAGGGTTGTTAAGAAGGTGTATTGTATGTTGGCTTTCTTTAGCAGGAGTATTGAGTTTAAGAGCCGCAAGGTTATCCTGCAGCTGTATAGAGCCCTGGTTAGACCACACTTGGAATATTGTGTTCAGTTCTGGTCGCCCTATTTTGAGAAACATACAGAAGCTATGGTGCAGAGGAGATTTACCAGGATTCTGCCTGGATTGGATTGAAGAAAGGTTGAGGGAGCTAGGGATTTTCTCATTGGAGTAAAGAGGGATGAGAGATGACTTGATAGAGGTGTACAAAATGTTGAGAGGCATAGATAGAGTGGATAGCCAGAGACTTTTTTCCCAGGATAGAAATGGCTATCACAAGGGGGCAGAATTTTAAGATAATTGGAGGAAGGTTTAGGGGAGATGTCAGAGGTAGGTTCTTTACACAGAGAGTGGTGGGTGCATAGAATGCACTGTCAGCAGTGGGAGCAGGGACAGATACATTAGGGACATCTAAGCGACTCTTAAATAGGCACATGGAAGATAGTACAATGAAGGGTATATAGCTTCGTCTGATCTTAGAGTGGGATAAAAGGTCGGCACAACATTGAGGGCCGAAGGGCCTGTGCTGTACTGGTCTATGTTCTAAATCTTTCACGTTCTGAACCCTTTCACGTTCCACCACATCCTTCCACATGTCACAACCCAATGCTTACTTGACCTCTTACAGAACTTTACTGGGTGGCAGTGGTTAGCACTGTTGCCTCACAGCACCAGAGTCCTGGGTTCAATTCCAGCCTCAGGCGACTGTCTGTGTAGAGTTTGCACATTCTCCCCGTGTCTGCGTGGGTTTCCTCTGGGTGCTCTAGTTTCCTCCCACAGACCAAAGGTCAGGTGAATTGGCCATGCTAAATTGCCCAGAGTGTTAGGTACATTAGTCAGAGGGAAATGGGTCTGGGTGGGTTACTCTGCGGAGGGCTGGTGTGGACTGGTTGGGCTGAATGGCCTGTTTCCACACTGTAGGGAGTCTAACCTAAAAAAAATCTCTGTGTATTCCTTTAATAACCAAATGGTTTTCACTGTGTTGCTGTAAGAGTTTGAAGACAACAACTATGTAAGAATATAACAGATGTTATCTGTGATTATGCTAAGACTGTATAATGCTGTACCTCAATCAAGATCAAATAATAAAGAATGGGACTTTCAGTTTTCAATCTCGTCAGCGGCTGTTTTAAAATCCCTGCTGTTGTTACAACATACGAAGCTGGAGAGTAGGGGAGTGGGTCTGGGTGGGATGTTCTTCGGAGGGTCAGTGTAAATTGGCCTGCTTCCTCACTGGGGAACTGTATGAGCCAAATGGCTGCCTGTTGTATGATTTTGATTTTATTAAATAAGCTGTTAGTTCAGCCAATGCTTGGGTCAAGCTTTTCGAAGTTTAATGCATTTTTTTTGAAGGTTTCTAGGCCCAGGTTTGCTGTTCAGAACAAACCATGTGCCTGTTGATAACTTGTCTAAACCGAGCACATCGTTCCCTTTGTTAAGAACCAACCTATACAGGAATTTAGCTGAAAATGTGTTGCTGGAAAAACGCAGCAGGTCAGGCAGCATCCAAGGAGCAGGAGAATTGACATTTCGGGCATCAGCCCTTCTTCAGGCTCATGCCCGAAACCTCGAGTCTCCTGCTCCTTGGATGCTGCCTGACCTGCTGCGCTTTTCCAGCAACCCATTTTCAGCTCTGATCTCCAGCATCTGCAGTCCTCACTTTCTCCTATACAGAAATGGTCCCTGTCCCACTGGGGTCTGCACCAGGTGGTGAGGGAACCAACAAGAGGGAAGAACATACTTGACCTTATCCTCATCAATCTCCTTGCTCTGCAGAAGAGTCTGTTCATGGCCGTATCAATAGGAGTGGCCATCGCACAGTCCGTGTGGATGTAAAGCCTATTCTCCACGTTAATCATGTGTGGCTCTACCACGGTGCTAACTGGGACAGACGTGAACCGATCTAGCAACTCAAGATTGGCCATCCATGAGGTGCTGTGAACCCATCGATAGCAGCAGAATTAGATTACTTACAGTGTGGAAACAGGCCCTTCGGCCCAACAAATCCACACCGACCCGCCGAAGCACAACCCACCCATACCCCTACATTTACCCCTTACCTAACACTACGGGCAATTTAGCATGGCCAATTCACCTAACCTGCACATCTTTGGATTGTGGGAGGAAACCGGAGCACCCGGAGGAAACCCACGCAGACACGGGGAGAACGTGCAAACTCCACACAGTCAGTCGTCTGAGGCGGGAATTGAACCTGGGTCTCTGGCGCTGTGAGGCAGCAGTGCTAACCACTGTGCCACCCACAAATTGTACACCAGTACAACCTGTAACCTCATGGCCTGGCGTATTCCCCGCTCAATCATCACCATCAAACCTGGCCATCCAAGTGTGGGAGGGCATGCCAGGAGCAGCACCAGGCTTATGTAAAAATGAGGTGTCACCCTGGTGTAGGACTACTTGCATGCCAAACAGTAAAAACAATGAGTGATAGACAGAGCTAAGCAATCTCATGACCAACAGATCAGATTTAAGCTCTGCAGTGATGCCACATCCAGTCGGGAATGGTGGTGGACATTAAACGACTCACTGGAGGTGGCGGGCCTGATGAAGGGCTCCGGCCCAAAACATCGATCCTCCTGCTCCTCGGATGCTGCCTGACCTGCTGAGCTTTTCCAGCACCACAATCTCGACTCTGATCTCCAGCGTCTTGCAGACCTCACTTTCTCCAAGATTTCCCTTCCTCAACAATGTAAGAGCCCAGCGCGTCGATGCAGAAGGTAAGACTGGAGCATTTCCTACAAACTTCAGCCAGAGGAAGATTAGATTCCTTACAGTGATGAAGCGGCTGAAGGTGGTTGGGCCAACGACAGTATCCTAAGGAACTCCTGCAGAGATGTCCTGGAGCTGAAATGACTGACCTCCTACAACCACGGCCATCTTCCTATGTGCCAGGTGTGATTCCCAACCACTGGAGAAATTGCCCTGATACCCATTGGTCTTGGTTTTGCCAGGGGTCCTTGATGCCACACTCAGTCAAATGCAGCCCAACAGGTCCACAAGTATTGAGTGGATGATCTATCTTGGCCTCTTCCAGTGGTCCCCAGCATTACAGATACCAGTCTCCAGCCAATTTGATTCACTCCATGTGATGTTGAGAAATTGCTGATGAGTCTCAATTCTGCAAAGGCTACGGGCCCTGACAGCATTCCGGAACAGCTCTGAAGACTTGTGCTTCAGAACTTGCTGCCCACTGAGACAACCTGTTCTTTGTTTCCTTCCAAGGTGTGGGGCATCTCTGACTGAGCCAGCATTTCTTTCCCATCCCTAATTGCCCCAGGAGAAGGTGCTGGTGAAGTGCCTGCTTGAACCACTGCAGTCCCTGTGGTGTAAGTAGACCCAGGGAGGGTATTCCAGGACTTTGGCTCAGCGACAGTGAAGGAACGGCGATATATTTCCAAGTCTGGATGATGAGTGGCTTGGAGGGGAATTTCTGGACAGTTACAACACTGGCATCTACCTGACAATGTTGACAAATTCCCAAATATATCCTGCGCGCAAAAAAAGTGTACAAATCCAATCCGAGCGAGTTATCAGCCTACCCTCAATCATCAGCTGATTGATGGAAGGGGCGCTATCAAGCAATAACCTGCTCAGTGACGCCCAGTTTGGGTTCCACCAGGGCCACTCACCTCATTCCAGCCTTGGTTCAAACATGAACAAAAGGGCTGAATTCCAGAGGGGAGGGGAGAGGGACAGCCCTTGACATCAAGGCTGCATTTGACTGAGTGTGGCATCGAGGACCCCTGGCAAAACCGAGACCAATGGGTATCAGGGCAATTTCTCCAGTGGTTGGGAATCACACCTGGCACATAGGAAGATGGCCGTGGTTGGAGGAGGTCAGTCATTTCAGCTCCAGGACATCTCTGCAGGAGTTCCTTAGGGTACTGTCGTTGGCCCAACCACCTTCAGCCGCTTCATCAATAACCTTCTCTCCATGTTCAGCACCATTCACGACTCCTCAGATACTGAAGCAGTCCTCATCCAAAAAAGAAGCGAAACTTGGGCAGGTTTGGCTGAGAAATGCTAAATGGAAGATGTGGTTAGATGTGGCTGGACTGTGGAGATAATGCCTGATTTACTGGTTGTGGAATTCTTTCCATCATCTGCAAGGCACAAGTCAGGAGTATGATGGAATACTCCCCACTTGCCCAGATGGGGGCAGCTCCAACAACACTCAAGAAGCTTGGCACCATCCAGGACAAAGCAGCCCGCCTGATTTGCACTACATCCACAAACATCTACTCCCTCCATCACTAACACTCAGTAGCAGTAGTGTGTACCCTCTACCCTCTGCAGAAAGTCGCCACAGCTCATTACACAGCACCTTCTAAACTCAGGACCACTTCATCTAGAAGGAGAAGAAAAGTTGGGAAATGGGAATGCTCCCACCTGCACATTCCTCTCCGAGTCACTCACCATCCTGATTTGGAAAGATATTGTTGTTCGTTCACCATCACTGGGTCAATATCATCGTGGGTCTACCTACAGCGCACGGACTGCAGCAGTACAAGGCAGCAGCTTACAACCACCTTCTCAGGGGCAACTGGGGACCGGCAATCAATCAGCCAATAACATCCACGTCTCATGAATAAAATAGCCGTGCCGAAGAGAAGCATTGTTTGAGAGGGTGGGGTAATGATCGGGGGTGGAAGGTTGTGACCAGAGACATTATCGATGGTGGGAAAGACAAGTGTTTGAGGGAGTGTTAGTGATAGTGGAACTGGAAGCAGTTAAGCAGGTTGGATCAAGGTTATCACTCCTGCTCCTTCTGACCCACAGGCTGTGCTCCTTGTGTATTCAGTTTGGCGGCGCATGGTTGGGATACCTGGTTGGCACGGACGAGTGGACTGAAGGGTCTGTCTCCGTGCTGTACACCTCTATGACTCTATGTTGTCAGTGCATTCCATGCAATAATAACCCATACAGCTTCCACATCGCTGGGAATGAGCTCCACACACCTCAGCTTGGGACACTGACAGTGAATCAACCACAGATCTGAGTACCAAGGGGAGAGGCTCACTCTCCAGGGAAGAGACAAGCTTGCTTTCAAGGCTTTGCAAACCACAATTGTCCATCCTGTTCTCTGGACTCCAAAGAAACAGGCAAGATCTCTACTGCATATTCCACCAAACTGCCACAAGGTGGCACCCTGCTGGACAACCTTCACAGATTCCCACATCAGAGCTGGGCTTGTGTCCAGACTGTCGGAAAACCCCGGCTCCAATCTCCGGAATATGGGAAACCCTACGCTTTTCGAGCATTCTCTTCATGTCACTTTGCTTTTACGAAAGACCTGCATTAGAACCTGTTTTCGCAAATCCCACGGAGATTTTCGCTCTATGGAAAACAGCGAAATATAAATCACGCACCTCTGCTTTACGCTGTTTTCAGCTTAGGAAAGATTTCTTGGGAATGCTGTACATTTGGATAGTGGGGGATACCTGGACCTACTCCTCAGTCATTTCCGATAGCTATTCCAATGAGAATCCATTCATCTTTAAGCCCTGCACCTCCATAAAAGCATGAGAATTGAGTATTCACTCAAGAGCTGCTCTGTACCCTTTCTCGAACCAGTCCTGCCAAGTTAATTCTGCCCTCCTCACTCTGCAGGATATTTTGAGCTTGTTGGGGATTTTCTGTGCTGGTGTGTGACACTTGCTGCAGCATTTAACCGTGTCACTCTGAAGCCCCTGTGTCGATTCCAACATCGCTCCCTGACCATTTAGTAACTCCAGCCTGGCATGACCCCATAGCTCCCTCACCACCGGGGAAGGTGAAGGTGACTCCTTCACGTCAGTGCCAGCTGCCAGGGTGAGAGAAGCCACGAGGGACTGCTGTAGTAAGGTCAGGATTCCCACCACGTGCTGGGAAGGTGCCTACACGGATGAAGAGCGTGGGCAGCCCGACAAGTTCATAAAACATAGGAGCAGAATTAGGCCATTCGGCCCATCGAGTCTGCTACGCCATTCCATCATGGCTGATACGCTCCTCACCCCCCCCCATTTTTCCTGCCTTCTCTCCCTATCCCTTCAACCCTTTGCCAATTAAAAATCAAACTCCTGTCTCAGCATCCACTGCACTTTGGGGGAGTGAATTCCACAGATTCACAACCCTTTGGGAGAAGTAGTGTCTCCTCAAAGCTGTTTTTAATTTGCTGCCCCCTTATCCCAAGACTATGACCTCTCGTCCCAGAATGCCCCACAAGAGGAAGCATCCGCTCCACATCTATTTTATCTACACCTTTTATCATCTTGAATACCTCAATTTGATCTCCCCTCATTCTTCGAAATTCCAGTGAGAATAGGCCAAAACTGTTCAATCTCTCTTCATATGACAAACCCCTCATCTCTGAGATCAATCTAGTGAACCTCCTCTGAACTGCCTCCAACGCCACTACACCTTTCCACAAATAAGGGGTTCAAAACTGTGCACAGTACACCAGGTGCGGTCTCATCAATACCTTGTATAGCTGTAACAATACTTCCTTACTTTTTATATTCCAATCCTTTCGCTATAAAAGCCAGCATTCCATTTGCTTTCTTTATTATCTGCTGTATCTGCATACTTACCCTGATGTCAGAGACTGCTTACCCAGTCCATCCCATCAGACATTTCATTAAGAAGCCCCCATGAGTCCGTGGTGTGAACTTAGCATCTATCTTTTCCACTCACCAGCTGAACGTGCCCTCTGCGAATGAATGACTTTATTGTCAGGTGTGTTTTACAGCAGGAAAAACAGTAAAATACAATGGAATAGCTTTTCCACTGTCGCCCCAATATGGTGCCATTTTGAATAGTTTTAAGAAGATAGAAAAGGATATAACTTAAAGAGGGGGTCCATCAGTCCCGAGTCCAGCTCATCATCAACAACACCTGCGACCCCTGCCCCCATCTCCCCTCCTGGTGCCTCACCGTCATCTACACAGGACGCCACCCACACCATCTTTGGCTGGGCTGATTCACCTCTGCCAATGCCTCACCATCAGACCCACCATCGGAGTCGCATCTCTCGCTGGCCCCACTTCACGGAAATCACCTTGACGCCCCTTGACGCAGCCGCCGCCAGACCCAGACAACGACCAAGTCACCAATCGTCAGGCGCCATCTTTTGCGGCTTGGCCTACATCGCCTCTCCCAATTCCGGTGCCAGGTCCCACGCTCGCCTAAATATTGGGGCTCACTTGTCACCACCACAAGGTCCATACTGGGAATTCCTTGCCACCACCAATGGTAGTAAAGGAAAGTAAAGCTAAAGTAAAGAAAAAAAATAAAAAAGAGAAAAAAGGAAAGGAAAATAGACAATAGACAATAGGTGCAGGAGTAGGCCATTCTGCCCTTCGAGCCTGCACCACCATTCAATATGATCATGGCTGATCATCCTTAATCAGTATCCTGTTCCTGCCTTATCTCCATAACCCTTGATTCCACTATCCTTGAGAGCTCTATCCAACTCTTTCTTAGATGAATCCAGAGACTGGGCCTCCACTGCCCTCTGGGGCAGAGCATTCCACACAGCCACCACTCTCTGGGTGAAGAAGTTTCTCCTCATCTCTGTCCTAAATGGTCTACCCCGTATTTTTAAGCTGTGTCCTCTGGTTCGGCACTCACCTATCAGCGGAAACATGTTTCCTGCCTCCAGAGTGTCCAATCCTTTAATAATCTTATATGTCTCAATCAGATCCCCCCTCAGTCTTCTAAACTCAAGGGTATACAAGCCCAGTCGCTCCAGTCTTTCAGCATAAGGTAGTCCCGCCATTCCAGGAATTGACCTCGTGAACCTACGCTGCACTCCCTCAATAGCCAGAATGTCTTTCCTCAAATTTGGAGACCAGAACTGCACACAGTACTCCAGGTGTGGTCTCACCAGGGCCCTGTACAGCTGCAGAAGAACCTCTTTGCTTCTATACTCAATCCCTCTTGTTATGAAGGCCAGCGTGCTATTAGCCTTCTTCACTACCTGCTGTACCTGCATGCTTACCTTCATTGACTGGTGTACAAGAACACCCAGATCTCTCTGTACTGCCCCTTTACCTAAATTGATTCCATTTAGGTAGGAATCTGCTTTCCTGTTCTTGCCACCAAAGTGGATAACCAGACATTTATCCACATTAAACTGCATCTGCCATGCATCTGCCCACTCACCTAGCCTGTCCAGGTCACCCTGCAATCTCCTAACATCCTCATCACATTTCACCCTGCCACCCAGCTTAGTATCATCAGCAAATTTGCTAATGTTATTACTAATACCATCTTTATATCATTAACATATATTGTAAAAAGCTGCGGTCCCAGCACTGATCCCTGCGGTACCCCACTGGTCACTGCCTGCCATTCCAAAATGGAGCCGTTTATCACTACTCTTTGTTTCCTGTCAGCCAACCAACTTTCAATCCAAGTTAGTACTTTGCCCCCAATACCATGCACCCTAATTTTGCTCACTAACCTCCTGTGTGGGACTTTATCAAAAGCTTTCTGAAAGTCCAGGTACAATACATCTACTGGATCTCCCTCGTCCATCTTCAGAGTTACATCCTCAAAAAATTCCAGAAGATTAGTCCAGCATGATTTCCCCTTCATAAATCCATGCTGACTCTGACCTATCCTGTTACTACTATCCAGATGTGTCGTAATTTCATCCTTTATAATAGACTCCAGCATCTTTCCCACCACTGAGGTCAGACTAACTGGTCTATAATTTCCTGCTTTCTCTCTCCCACCTTTCTTAAAAAGTGGTACAACATTAGCCACCCTCCAATCTGCAGGAACTGATCCTGAACCTATCGAACTCTGGAAAATAATCACCAACGGATCCACAATTTCTCAAGCCACCTCCTTCAGTCCCCTGGGATGTAGACCATCAGCCCCCGGGGACTTATCAACCTTCAGACCTAACAGTCTCTCCAACACCAGTTCCTGGCAAATATAAATTCCCTTAAGTTCAGGTCCTTCAGCCACTGTTACCTCAGGGACATTGCTTGTGTCTTCCCCAGTGAACACAGATCTGAAGTATCAATTCAAATCTTCTGCCATTTCTTTGTTCCCCGTAATATATTCCCCTGTTTCTGTCTTCAAGGGCCCAATTTTAGTCTTAACCATTCTTTTGCCTTTCACATATCTAAAAAAACTTTTACTATCCTCCTTTATATTTTTGACCAGTTTACCTTCGTACCTCATTTTTTCTCTGCGTATTTCCTTCTTAGTAATCCTCTGTTGTTCTTTAAAAGCTTCCCAGTCCTCAGTTTTCCCACTTATCTTTGCTATGTTATACTTTTCTCTTTTAACTTTATATGTTTCTTAGCTTCCCTTGTCAGCCACGGCCACCCATGCCTCCTCCTGGGATCTTTCTTCCTTTTTGGAATGAACTGATCCTGCAACTTCTGCATTATACACAGAAATATCCGCCATTGTTCCTCCACTGTCATCCCTGCTAGGGTATTGCACCATTGAACTTTGGCCAGCTCCTCCCTCATAGCTCCATAGTTCCCTTTATTCAACAGAAATATTGTCACTTCTGATTGTACCCTCTCCCTCTCAAATTGCAGATTGAAGCTTATTTTATTATGGTCACTACTTCCTAATGGCTCCTTCACTTCGAGGTCCCTGACCAATTCTGATTCGTTGCACACAAGGGCTCAGAGCCCCACTCTGTCGCCATCTTGAACACGTTTCTACACTGTAAAGAATTCAGTAAAGCACTAACTCAAACGTTAAATGTTTCTGAATGGTTCTGGTAAATACCAGGTTACATTTCCGGAGGTGTACTCCACAGTTCTCATGGAGTGCACGTGCAAGTGTCTGTCACAGTCAGGTCTGTGGGAAGGTCTGTCTGTCTGCTGCCATTCTGTAGTTGGTGTGGCCGCATGCACAACACATTGTGTTGGCGAGCGCATACTAATCCTGACAGGAGTCAAGCAGCCTTCATAATATTCATAGTATGCCAATATACTGTACTGTACAGTCTGAGTGTCCTGTTGTTCTTCAGTATTCCACAAGGAGGCAACAGACAGCTACTGGAGGGCAACGTGTACAAGGCTTATGACCCAGCCTTCTCCCAAGTGTCCAGGCATGGACAACATGGAGTGACCTCAAACCCAACAGGAATATCCTTGGGCGCACTATCGGTGTACCACAGTAAAACGTCCAGTGCTGGACTGTATGGGGGTGGGGGGGGTGAGCCATGTATAAGATATTGGTACCACTGGTTGGGCCAGCATTTAATTTACAGCCTTTTGATCTGAGTGACTTGCTAGGGATTTTTGAGAGCTAACTGTGGGCCTGGAGTCACATGTAGACCCAAAGCTGTTGTCCATAGTCTCGCAGGGGCAGCACGGTGCCTTGCAGTGCCTGGGACCCGGGTTCAATTTCAGCCTCGGGTGACTGTCTGTGTGCATTAGATTAGATTCCCTACAGTGTGGAAACAGGCCCTTCAGCCCAACAAGTCCACACCGACCCTCCGAAAAGTAACTCCTCCCAGACCCATTTCCCTCTGACTAATGCACCCCCCACTACGGGCAATTTAGCATGGCCAATTCACCTGACCTGCACATCTTTGGACTGTGGGAGGAAACCGAAGCACCCGGAGGAAACCCACACAGACACAGGGAGAACGTGCAAACTCCACACAGTCAGTCGCCTGAGGCTGGAATCAAACCTGGGATGCTGGTGCTGTGAGACAGCAGTGCTAACCACTGAGCCACTGTGCCGTCCCCCCACTGATCCACTGTGCTGCCCCCCCACTGATCCACTGTGCCGCCCCCCCACTGAGCCACTGTGCCGCCCCCCCACTGAGCCACTGTGCTGCCCCCCCACTGATCCACTGTGCTGCCCCCCCACTGATCCACTGTGCCGCCCCCCAACTGATCCACTGTGCCGCCCCCCCACTGAGCCACTGTGCCGCCCCCCCACTGATCCACTGTGCTGCCCCCCCACTGATCCACTGTGCTGCCCCCCCACTGATCCACTGTGCCGCCCCCCCACTGATCCACTGTGCCGCCCCCCCACTGATCCACTGTGCCGCCCCTGCGAGATTTCTATGGTGTGACCATGGACAATGGAGTTTGCACATTATGCTAAATTGCCCATAGTGTTAGGTGCATTAGTAGGGAGTAGGGGAATGAGTCTGGGTGGGTTACTCTTCGGAGGGTCGGTGTGGAGTAGTTGGGCTGAAGGGCCTGTTTCCTCACTGTAGGGAATCTAATCTAATCATGTTAGAAAGGGAGTGAGGCAGCACCAGCAACATGAAGCCCCTCAGGAATGCTGGGAGCTCTGGGCTTTGCCTCCTCTGATCTCATTGCCTCCTCAGTCGGAAGGATGGGGCATGGCTCCTGCCTCTCCCTCCTGTTACATCTGGTAAGGAGGGGCAGGACGTTAATGCTTGTGTGTGTATGTGTGTGTGTGTGTGATGGTGTGTGTGTGTGTGTGTGTGTGTGTGTGTGATGGTGGTTGTGTGTGTGGTGGTGTGTGTGGTGGTGTGTGGTGGTGGTGTGTATGGGGTGTGTGTGTGGTGGTGTGTGTGTGGTGGTGGGTGTGTGTGGTGTGTGTGTGGTGGTGGGTGTGTGTGGTGTGTGTGTGGTGTGTATGTGTGGTGGTGTGTGTGTGGTGGTGGGTGTGTGTGGTGGTGTGTGTGTGTGTGGTGTGTATGTGTGGTGGTGTGTGTGTGGTGTGTGTGTGGTGGTGTGTATGTGTGGTGGTGTGTGTGTGGTGGTGGGTGTGTGTGGTGGTGTGTGTGTGTGTGGTGTGTGTGTGGTGTGTGTGTGGTGGTGTGTGTGGGGGGTCTGTGTGTGGTGGTGTGTGTGTAGTGGTGTGTGTGTGGTGGTGGGTGTGTGGTGTGTGTGAGTGTGTGTGTGTGGTGGTGGTGAGTGTGTGTATGTGTGTGTGGCGGTGGTGTGTGTGTGTGTGGTGGTGTGTGTGTGATGTGTGTGTGTAGTGTGTGTGATGGTGTGTGTGTGTGTTGTGGCGGTGTGTGTGTGGGTGTGTGTGTGTGGGTGTGTGTGGTGGTGTGTGTATGTGTGTGGTTGTGTGTGGGGGTGTCTGTGTATGGGAGTGTGTGTGTGTGGCGTGTGTGCGTGTGGTGGTGGTGTGTGTGTGTGGGTGTGTATGTGTGGTGGTGTGTGTGTGGTGTGTGTGTGTGGTGGTGTGTGCGTGCGTGGTGGTGTGTGTGTATGCGTATGTGTGTGTCTGTGTGCACGTGGTGGTGGTGTGTGTGTGTGTGTATGTATGGTGGTGTGTGTGTGGTGTGTGCGTGGTGGTGTGTGTGTGTGTGTGTGTGTGGTGGTGTGTGTGTGTATATGGTGTGTGTGGTGGTGGTGTGTGTGTGTATGTGGTGTGTGTGGTGGTGGTGTGTGTGGTGGTGTGTGTGTGGGGTGTGTGTGTGGTGGTGTGTGTGTGTGTGTGTGTGTGGTGGTGTGTGTGTGTATATGGTGTGTGTGGTGGTGGTGTGTGTGTGTGTATGTGGTGTGTGTGGTGGTGGTGTGTGTGTGTATGTGGTGTGTGTGGTGGTGGTGTGTGTGGTGGTGTGTGTGTGTGTGTGTGTGTGGTGTGTGTGGTGGTGGTGTGTGTGGTGGTGTGTGTGTGTGTGTATGTGGTGTGTGTGGTGGTGGTGTGTGTGTGTATGTGGTGTGTGTGGTGGTGGTGTGTGTGGTGGTGTGTGTGTGTGTGTGTGTGTGGGGTGTGTGTGTGGTGGTGTGTGTGTGTGTATGGTGGTGTGTGTGTGCGTGGTGGTGTGTGTGTGTGTATGTGGTGTGTGTGTGGTGGTGTTGTGTGTGTTTGTGTGTGTGTGTGTGTGTGTGTGGTGGTGTGTGTGTGTATGTGGTGTGTGTGGTGGTGGTGTGTGTGTGTGGTGGGGTGTGTGTGTGTGTGTGTTTGGGTGTGTGTGGTGGTGTTTGTGTGTGTGTGGTGGTGTGTGTGTGCGTGGTGGTGTGTGTGTATGTGTGTGTATGTGCGTGTGTGTATGTGTGTGTGTGTGGTGGTGTGTGTGGTGGTGGTGTGTGTGGTGGTGTGTGTGGTGGTGTGTGTGTGTGGTGGTGTGAGTGTGTATGTGGTGTGTGTGGTGGTGGTGTGTGTGGTGGTGTGTGTGTGGGGTGTGTGTGTGGTGGTGTGTGTGTGTGTATGGTGGTGTGTGTGTGCGTGGTGGTGTGTGTGTGTGTATGTGGTGTGTGTGTGGTGGTGGTGTGTGTGTTTGTGTGTGTGTGTGTGTGTGGTGGTGTGTGTGTGTGTATGTGGTGTGTGTGTGTGGTGGGGTGTGTGTGTGTGTGTGTTTGGGTGTGTGTGTGCGTGGTGGTGGTGGTGTGTGTGTGGTGTGTGTGTGTATGTGTGTGTGTGGTGGTGTTTGTGTGTGTGTGGTGGTGTGTGTGTGCGTGGTGGTGTGTGTGTATGTGTGTGTGTATGTGCGTGTGTGTATGTGTGTGCGTGTGGTGGTGTGTGTGTGGTGGTGTGTGTGTGTATGTGTGTGTGTATGTGTGTGTGCGTGTGGTGGTGTGTGTGCGTGGTGGTGGTGTCTGTGTGCGTGGTGGTGTGTGTGTATGTGTGTGAGGTGGTCTGTGTGGTGGTGTGTGTGTGTGTGTGTATGTGTGTGTATGTGTGTGTGTGTGTGCGTGTGTGGTGGTGTGTGTGTGCGTGGTGGTGTGTGTGTGTGGTGGTGTGTGTGTGTGGTGGTGTGTGTGTGCATGGTGGTGTGTGTGTGTGTGTGATGGTGTGTGTGTGTGTATGTGTGTGTGCGTGTGTGTATGTGGTGGTGTGTGTGTGCGTGGTGGTGTGTGTGTGTGTATGTGTGTGTGTGCGAGTATGTATGTGTGTCTGTATGTGGTGGTGTGTGTGTGTATGGTGGTGTGTGTGTGCGTGGTGGTGTGTGTGTGTGTGTGTGGTGGTGTGTGTGTGTATGTGTGTGTGTATGTATGTGTGATGGTGTTTGTGTGCGTGGTGGTGTGTGTGTGTGGTGGTGTGTGTGTTTGTGTGTGTGGTGGTGTGTGTGTGCGTGGTGGTGTGTGTGTGTGTGGTGGTGTGTGTGCGTGGTGGTGTGTGTGTGTGGTGGTGTGTGTGGTGGTGTGTGTGTTGGTGTGTGTGTTGGTGTGTGTGTGTGTGGTGGTGGTGTGTGTGTGTGTATGTGGTGGTATGTGTGTGCGTGGTGGTGTGTGTGTGTGTGGTGGTGTGTGTGTGCGTGGTGGTGTGTGTGTGTGGTGGTGTGTGTGGTGGTGTGTGTGTTGGTGTGTGTGTGTGTGGTGGTGTGTGTGTGCGTGGTGGTGTGTGTGTGGTGGTGTGTGGTGGTGTGTGTGTTTGTGTGTGTGTGTATGTGGTGGTGTGTGTGTGCGTGGTGGTGTGAGTGTGTGTGTGGTGGTGTGTGTGTTTGCGTGTGTGTGCGCGCGCGTGGTGGTGTGTGTGTGCGTGGTGTGTGTGTGCGTGGTGGTGTGTGTGTGTGTGTTTATGTGGTGGTGTGTGTGTGCGTGGTGGTGTGTGTGTGTGTATGTGGTAGTATGTGTGTGCGTGGTGGTGTGTGTGTGTGGTGGTGTGTGTGCATGGTGGTGTGTGTGTGCGTGGTGTGTGTGTTTGTGTGTGTGTGCGTGGTGGTGTGTGTGTGTGTGTTTATGTGGTGGTGTGTGTGTGCGTGGTGGTGTGTGTGTGTGGTAGTGTGTGTGTGTATGTAGAGGTGTGTGTGTGCGTGGTGGTGTGTGTGTGTGAGTGGTGGTGTGTGTGTTTGTGTGTGTGGGTGCGTGGTGGTGTGTGTGTGCGTGGTGTGTGTGTTTGTGTGTGTGTGTGCGTGGTGGTGTGTGTGTGTGTGTATGTGGTGGTGTGTGTGTGCGTGGTGGTGTGTGTGTGTGAGACGGTGTGTGTGTGTGCGTGGTGATGTGTGTGTGCGTGGTGATGTGTGTTTGTGTGTGTGTGTGTGGTGGTGTGTGTGTGTGTGGTGTGTGTGTTTGTGTGTGTGTGCGTGGTGGTGTGTGTGTGTGCGTGTGTGTTTATGTGGTGGTGTGTGTGCGTGGTAGTGTGTGTGTGTGGTGGTGTGTGTGTGTATGTAGAGGTGTGTGTGTGCGTGGTGGTGTGTGTGTATGAGTGGTGGTGTGTGTGTTTGTGTGTGTGTGTGCGTGGTGGTGTGTGTGTGCGTGGTGTGTGTGTTTGTGTGTGTGTGTGCGTGGTGGTGTGTGTGTGTGTATGTGGTGGTGTGTGTGTGCGTGGTGGTGAGTGTGTGTGAGACGGTGTGTGTGTGTGCGTGGTGGTGTGTGTGTGCGTGGTGTGTGTGTTTGTGTGTGTGTGTGTGTGTGGTGGTGTGTGTGTGCGTGGTGGTGTGTGTGTGTGTATGTGGTGGTGTGTGTGTGTGTGTGTATGTGGTGGTGTGTGTGTGCGTGGTGGTGTGTGTGTGTGTGAGACGGTGTGTGTGTGTGCGTGGTGGTGTGTGTGTGCGTGGTGTGTGTGTTTGTGTGTGTGGTGTGTGCGTGTGTATGTGGTGGTGTGTGTGTCCGTGGTGGTGTGTGTGTGTGAGTGGTGGTGTGTGTGTTTGTGTGCGTGGTGGTGTGTGTGTGTGTGTATGTGGTGGTGTGTGTGTGTGTGAGAGACGGTGTGTGTGTGTGCGTGGTGGTGTGTGTGTGCGTGGTGGTCTGTGTGTGTGTATGTGGTGGCGTGTGTGTGGTGGTGTGTGTGTGTGTGATGGTGTGTGGGTGTATGTGTGTGTTTGGTGGTGTGTGTGTTTGTGTGTGTGTGTGCGTGGTGGTGTGTGTGTTTGGGTGTGTGTGTGTTTGGGTGTGTGTGTGGCGGTCTGTGTGTGCGTGGTGGTGTGTGTGTTTGTGTGTGTGTGTGTGTGTGTGGTGGTGTGTGTGTGCGTGGTGTGTGTGTTTGGGTGTGTGTGGTGGTGTGTGTGTGTATGTGTGTGTGTATGTGTGTGTGTATGTGTGTGTGCGTGTGGTGGTGTGTATGTAGTGGTGTGTGTGTGGTGGTGTCTGTGTGCGTGGAGGTGTGTATGTGTGTGTGTATGTGTGTGTGTGTGGTGGTGTGTGTGCGTGGTGGTGATGTCTGTGTGCGTGGTGGTGTGTGTGTATGTGTGTGTGGTGGTGTGTGTATGTGTGTGTTTGTGTGTATGTGGTGGTGTGTGTGTGCGTGGTGGTGTGTGTGTGTGTGATTGTGTGTGTGTGTATGTGTGTGTGTGTGCATGTGTGTATGTGGTGGTGTGTGTGTGCGTGGTGGTGTGTGTGTGTATGGTGGTGTGTGTGTGCGTGGTGGTGTGTGTGTGTGTGTGTGTGGTGGTGTGTGTGAGTGTATGTGTGTGTGTGTGGTGGTGTGTGTGTGTGTATGTGTGTGTGTGTATGTATGTGTGGTGGTGTGTGTGTGCGTGGTGGTGTGTGTGTGTGGTGGTGTGTGTGTTTGTGTGTGTGGTGGTGTGTGTGTGTGTGGTGGTGTGTGTGTGTGAGTGTTTGTGTGTATGTGGTGGTGTGTGTGTGCGTGGTGGTGTGTGTGTGTGTGTGTGATGGTGTGTGTGTGTATGTGTGTGTGTGTGCGTGTGTGTATGTGGTGGTGTGTGTGTGTATGTGTGTGTGTGCGTGTATGTATGTGTGTCTGTATGTGGTGGTGTGTGTGTGTATGGTGGTGTGTGAGTGCATGGTGGTGTGTGTGTGTTTGTGGTGGTGTGTGTGAGTGTATGTGTGTGTGTGGTAGTGTGTGTGTGTGTATGTGTGTGTGTGTATGTATGTGTGGTGGTGTGTGCGTGCGTGGTGGTGTGTGTGTGTGGTGGTGTGTGTGTTTGTGTGTGTGGTGGTGTGTGTGTGCATGGTGGTGTGTGTGTGTGTGGTGGTGTGCGTGGAGGTGTGTGTGTGGTGGTGTGTGTGTGCGTGGTGGTGGTGTGTGTGTGTGTGTGTGTGTGTGTGGTGGTGTGTGTGTGCGTGGAGGTGTGTATGTGGTGGTGTGTGTGTGCGTGGTGGTGTGTGTGTGCGTGGTGGTGTGTGTGTGTGGTGGTGTGTGTGTGCGCGGTGGTGTGTGTGTATGTGGTGGTGTGTGTGGTGGTGTGTGTGTTGGTGTGTGTGTGTGGTGATGTGTGTGGGCGTGGTGGTGTGTGTGTGCGTGTGTGTGTGTGGTGGTGTGTGTGTGCGTGGTGGTGTGTGTGTGTGTGGTGGTGTGTGGTGGTGTGTGTGTTTGTGTGTGTGTGTATGTGGTGGTGTGTGTGTGCGTGGTGGTGTGAGTGTGTGTGTGGTGGTGTGTGTGTTTGTGTGTGTGTGTGTGTGTGCGTGGTGGTGTGTGTGTGCATGGTGTGTGTGTTTGCGTGTGTGTGCGTGGTGGTGTGTGTGTGTGTGAGACGGTGTGTGTGTGCGTGGTGGTGTGTGTGTGCGTGGTGTGTGTGTTTGTGTGTGTGGTGTGTGTGTGTGTGCGTGGTGGTGTGTGTGTGTGTGGTGTGTGTGTGTGTGCGTGGTGGTGTGTGTGTGCGTGGTGTGTGTGTGTGTGTATGAGTGTGTGTGTGCGTGGTGTGTGTGTGTGGTGGTGTGTGTGTGTGAGATGGTGTGTGTGTGTGTATATGGTGGTGTGTGTGCGTGGTGGTGTGTGTGTGTGGTGTGTGTGTTTGTGTGTGTGGTGTGTGTGTGTGTGGTGTGTGTGTGTGTGTGTGTGTGCGTCGTGGTGTGTGTGTGTGTGTGTGTGTGTGTGCGTCGTGGTGTGTGTGTGTGTGTGTGAGTGTGTGTGTGCGTGGTGTGTGTGTGTGTGTGTGAGTGTGTGTGTGCGTGGTGTGTGTGTTTGTGTGTGTGGTGTGTGTGTGTGTGTGTGCGTGGTGGTTGTGTGTGTGTGTGCGCGTGGTGGTTTGTGTGTGCGTGGTGTGTGTGTGTGTGTGTGTGTGAGTGTGCGTGCGTGGTGTGCGTGCGTGTGTGTATGTGTGTGTGTGCGTGTGTGTGTGAGTGTGTGTGTGCGTGGTGTGTGTGTTTGTGTGTGTGGTGTGTGTGTGTGTGTGTGCGCGCGTGATGGTGTGTGTGTGCGTGGTGTGTGTGTGTGTATGCGTGGTGTGTGTGTTTGTGTGTGTGGTGTGTGTGTGTGTGTGTGCGCGCGCGGTGGTGTGTGTGTGCGTGGTGTGTGTGTGTGTATGCGTGGTGTGTGTGTTTGTGTGTGTGGTGTGTGTGTGTGTGTGTGTGCGCGCACGTGGTGGTGTGTGTGTGCGTGGTGTGTGTGTGTGTGTGTGTGGTGGTGTGTGTGTGTGTGTGTGTGTGAGTGTGCGTGCGTGGTGTGCGTGCGTGTGTGTATGTGTGTGTGTGCGTGTGTGTGTGAGTGTGTGTGTGCGTGGTGTGTGTGTTTGTGTGTGTGGTGTGTGTGTGTGTGTGCGCGCGTGGTGGTGTGTGTGTGCGTGGTGTGTGTGTGTGTATGCGTGGTGTGTGTGTTTGTGTGTGTGGTGTGTGTGTGTGTGTGCGCGCGTGGTGGTGTGTGTGTGCGTGGTGTGTGTGTGTGTATGCGTGGTGTGTGTGTTTGTGTGTGTGGTGTGTGTGTGTGTGTGTGTGCGCGCACGTGGTGGTGTGTGTGTGCGTGGTGTGTGTGTGTGTGTGTGGTGGTGTGTGTGTGTGTGTGGTAGTGTGTGTGTGTGTATGTGTGTGTGTGTGTGTGTGCGTGGTGTGTGTGTGTGTGTGTGTGTGAGTGTGTGTGTGCGTGGTGTGTGTGTTTGTGTGTGTGGTGTGTGTGTGTGTGTGTGTGTGTGCGCGCACGTGGTGGTGTGTGTGTGCGTGGTGTGTGTGTGTGTGTGTGTGTGTGTTTGTGGTGGTGTGTGTGTGTGTGTGTGTGTGTGTGTGGTGGTGTGTGTGTGTGTATGTGTGTGTGTGTGTGTGTGTGTGTGTGTGTGTGTGAGTGTGTGTGTGCGTGGTGTGTGTGTGTGTGTGTGTGAGTGTGTGTGTGCGTGGTGTGTGTGTTTGTGTGTGTGGTGTGTGTGTGTGCGCGCGCGTGGTGGTGTGTGGTGGTGTGTGTGTGTGTGTGTGTGTGTGTGTGTGCTGGCTGAGCAGCTGGGGGTTTGTGGAGTGAGGCTGGCAGGATTGGTCAGTGTGTGACAGTGTGGGACGTTAACTCTGAGGGCTCGGTTTTGCTGATGAGGTGGTGGTGGGGAATGTACTGGACTGTATTGGGTGGGGGTTGATGATGTGAGTTGGAAATGTCCTGTGAAGGTGCACTCGCAGAGTCATACAGCACGGAAACAGGGTGTTAGATTTAGAATCCCTCAAGTGTGGAAACAGGCCATTCAGCCCGACAAGTCCACACCAACCCTCCGAAGAATACCCCACCCAGAGCCATTCCCTTCCCCTATTGCTCTACATTTCCCCTGACTAATGCACCTAGCCTACACAACCCAGAACATTATGGGCAATTTAGCACAGCTAATTCACCTAACTTACACATCCTTGGATTGTGGGAGGAAACTGGAGCACCCGGAGGAAACCCATGCAGACACTGGGAGAATGTACCAACTCCACACAGTCAGTCGCCTGAGGCTGGGATTGGAGACAGGACCCTGGCTCTGTGAGGCAGCAGTGCTAACCACTGGGACAAGTGACTTGCGTTTACTGATCCCCTCACATTGAACGCACAGAAAGATGTCAACAAAAAATCTAGTCAGGGAGTCTTTATTTGACGGCTTTATAATAGAGCCATTGAGCAAGTGGCCTTCAAGCTGAAGACTAGCCTGGAACATGTGCTTGTCTGACCCCAGCCATTCACTTTTAACGTGTTTCAGTGGAAACTGGGTTAGAGATTGCAAACCCAGAGTCTGAGTGAGGGAGCAGACCATGTTGTGAGACATTGTTGTCAGAGAGCAGTTTAGGATTTGGGCACAGTGTTGTACAAATCACAGCAAGTAAAATCTCAGATGTCTCTTTCTATTACAAAGCCGGTCACGTAATGACTCCCTGACAAAGATTTTTATTGAGAGTTTTCTGTGGCTTCAATGTGAGGGGTTCAGTAAACGCAAGTCACTTACTGATGGGTGTTCCCGGGGTGTAAAATGACATTGTCAGTCTCTCCATGTGTCGGTCTGCCATTGGGTGTCTGCTTCAGTAGCTGGCAGGATAAGGATCAGGTCTTTCTGAAACATTCCAGACCAGCCTGTCCCGATGTAGGCTCACCACCAAGCAGACAAGGGAGAGGGGGGTTTAAATGGGTGATATCAACTGTTCCCCCAATAGACACTCCCCTTTCTGAGAGATACATCAGCCTTGATGGAAAGGTGGAGCAGACTCAATGGGCTGAATGGCCTAATTCTGACACTCAGACAAGGGAGCACCCACATCGCCCTCACCCTCTCTCATTACCCTCCACCTCCCCCCCGCTCACTGTCCCCCATCCTCACTCATCTCCCCTCCCCTCACTACCTTCACCCTCCCAGGTCTCCTTCACACCACCACACCCTCACTCTCCCAGGTCTCTTCACCTCCTCCACCTTCATGCAGCTATGTCTCCTCACCCTCCCCTCACTCTCTCACTCTCTCACTCCTCCACCCTCATTCTCCCAAGTCTCCCTCCACCCTGTAACAATGTTCCTGCCTCAAAGTGGGGTCAGGGTGGGAACAGTTGGGAAGTTGCTCTCACACAGTGACTATGAGAAAGTGAGGAGTGCCGATGTTGGAGACCAGAGTCGAGAGTGTGGTACTGACGGGCTGTGCTTTTCCAGCAACACACTCAAACAGTGACTACGCACCCTTCCGCTCAGAGCCCTGTATTCCAACACTGTCTGGAAAATTAGTTTTCCAACAATGTCTTCCTCCACGTTCTGCACACTACACACAACCTATGAGATGGAAATCAATCCTCAAGTCAGGTGTGAACTCAGTCACCATCCTGTAATACCAGATCCCTGTGAACAATGACCTTAATGCTCCTTCTCAAGTTCACAGTGAACACTAGAGGGAACCAGCCAAGTATATCCCTACAACATGGTCTGTGTGATGTTGGAGGACTGTACTCCCTATTATGTGTATGTCATAGGCCCAAACACTTTTCTTCATCAATGACCCTTCTACACAAGGTCAGAAATGGGAACGTTCACCAACGATTACACAATGTTCCGCACTACTCATGACTCGTCAGATCCTGAAGCAGTTCATATCCACAGGCTGCGATATCTGGATAAGTGATAAGTAACGTTCTGCCTAGCTCCCCATAACAGTCAATTATGTGACCATCACTGAAGCCATCGCAACACTTTGAGGACTTATTGTTGACCAGAAACTCAACGGGACCAGATACTGCGGCTACAAGAGCAGATCAGGAACCGAGAATTCTGTGATGAGTAACTCAACCCCTGACTCTCCGAAGCCTGTCCATTATATAAGGAACAGGTCCGTTGTGCAATGGAATACTCTCCAGTTTCCTGAATGAGGGCAACTCTCCAACAAAACAGAAAAAAAAACCCCAATGAGATCCAGGGCAAAGCAGCCTACTTGATGACCATAAGATATAGGAGCAGATTTAGGCCATTCAGCCCATTGAGTCTGCTCCACCTTTCCATCATGGACTGACGAGTCATATATCTCTTAACCTCATTCTCCTGCCGTCTCACTGTAACCCTTGCTCCTCAATGACCTATCTCTCTCTTAAATACATTCACTGACTTGGCCTCCATGGCCCTTTGTGGCAATGAGTTCCACAGATTCACTGCTCTCTGGCTGAAGAAGTTCCTCCTTATCCCAGTTCTAAAGCGTTGCCCCTTCCCTCTGAGGCTGTGCCCTTGGGTCCTGGTCTCCCCTAGAAGTGAAAACATCTTCTCCATGCCTGCTCGATCCAGGTCTCTCAGTATTCTGTAAGTTTCAGTCAGATGAGCCCCTCATCCTTCTAACTTCCACTCAGTAAAGACCCAGAGTCCTCAAGTGTTCCTCATTTGACAAACACTTCATCCCCAGGACCAACCTCCTGTCGATCCTCTCGAAGTCTACACACCATTCCTGAGATACCGGGGCCAAAACTGCTCACAATATTCCAAATGCTGTCTGACCAGAGTGTTATACAGCCTCAGCAGTGCATCTCAGATCTTGTATTCTAGCCCTTTCGAAATGAATGCCAACATTGCAATTGCTTTCCTAACTACCAACTGAATTGGACGTTAACCTTAAGAGAATCCCGAACTAGGACTCCCAAATCCCTTTGTGCCTCAGATTTCTGAAACCTTTCCCCTTTTAGAAAGCAGTGTGTGCTTTTATTCTTCTTACCAAAGTGTATAACCTCACACTTTCCCACATTATATTCAATCAGCCACTTCATTGCCCACACTCTGGGCCTGTCCAAGTCCTTCTGCTGCCTCCCCACTTCCTCGTCTCTCCATCTATCTTTGTGTCAACCACCTCATGCACCACTTTTTTGTTGCCTCTCACCAATGAGACATACGAGCAGAGGTGTGGGCACACTGCAGCCACTCCCCCAGGCTCCTTGAACAGAACCTTCCAATCGCACAGTCACTACCTTCTAATACAACAGGGTCAAAGTATCACACAGACAACTAACATGGAACGGGGTCTGCCATGTTGAATAAGGTTCCTTCCAAGGATTGATTATCTGGACAAGGGCAGAATGCAGGAACACATTTTCTTGTAAGCACGTCTGAACCTGCTAAGAGGGTGACCCAGTGGTTAGCACTGCTGCCTCACAGCGCCAGAGACCCGGGTTCAATTCCCACCTCAGGCGACTGACTGTGTGGAGTTTGCACATTCTCCCCGTGTCTGCGTGGGTTCCCTCTGGGTGCTCTGGTTTCCTCCCAGGTTAGGTGAATTGGCTGTGCCAAATTGCCTGTAGCGTCCAGGGATGTGAAGGATGGGTGGAGGAAATGTGGGGTTATAGGGGTGGGTCTGGGTGGGATGGTCTTCAGAGGGTGATGTGGACTCAACTGGCTGAATGACCTGCTTCCACACTGAGGGAATGCCAAACTGTCATTCTCAAACCCAAACTGAGTATCTGAAAGATGGTCACAAGATTTCATTGGAGAAGCTAGGAAAAAGTGTGATACTTTTGAGGATGGTTAGAAGGAGTCTGCCTCAGTCATTGGACATTTGAATGTCACCAAGGGAACGATTGATGTATGGTATCCACTGATCCTGAAATGGAGTCATATAAATGGGGGGGGGGGGATGTTGAGGAGGGGTAATCTAGGAGATGAGAGGGCTGTTCCAGGTTGAAGAGCGTCAACTCTAGCGCTACACCTCAGCCAACTTGAAAGATGATGAAATGAGAGATTGTGACCACAGATCAAACTGTCCGTCACGAGCCTGACCATCCCACCATCCAATCCGACATCAATAAAGCTTCTCATTGCTTACAGCTCCCACATCCTCAATGTATATTCTGTACATTCACGAGAATACAAGAGTCAGGAGACAGGACCAGCGAGAGACGTCATTGGTCCTGGAGCTCCTCCAAATCCCCCGCAGCCTGGTGACATGGTACTACACCCTCATGTCCTTCTGCTTCCTCGAATGGACACACCATAATCACAGGGAGGCTTCATAGGTCATACACAGCTTTAGAAAACTTCTTGACTTTTGTTCTGTGTTCCTCTATTTATCAAGCACTTTGAGTGCTCAGGTTTCAATATGATACACCTCCCAGCCAAGGCTTTGTCAGACAATTACACAAAACTTTCTCCCTCCCTCTCTCCAGCACACACACATTCTGTCCCTCACAATCTGTCTTCCCCATGTTCCCTCAATCACACGCTCTCTGTCCCTCTCTCACCTTCAACCATCTCACACATGTCATCTCACCCTCACGCTCCCTCCCTCACGCACACTCACTCCCTCACGCTCCCTCCCTCACACTCCCTCCCTCACGCACACTCCCTCCCTCACGCTCCCTCCCTCCCTCATGTACACTACCTCACGCACCCTCCCTTCCTCACGTTCCTTCCTTCCCTCACGCACCCTCCCACCCTCACGGTCCCTCCCTCCCTCACGCACACGCCCTCCCTCACGCACCCTCCCTTACACTCACTCCCTCCCTCATGCACACTCCCTCACGCACCCTCCTTCCCTCACGCTCCCTCCCTCATGCACCCTCCCACCCTCACGCACCCTCCCTCCCTCACGCTCCCTCCCTCCCTCATGCACTCTCCCACCCTCATGCTCCCTGCCTCCCTCACGCACACGCCCTCCCTCACGCACCTTCCCTCACACTCCCTCCCTCCCTCATGCACACTCCCTCACGCACCCTCCTTCCCTCATGCTCCCTCCCTCATGCACCCTCCCACCCTCACGCTCCCTCCCTCCCTCACGCACACTCCCTCCCTCACGCTCCCTCCCTCACGTACCCTCCCTCACACTACTTCATGCACACTCCCTCACACACCCTCCCTCCCTCACACTCCCTCCCTTCCTCATGCTCCCTCCCACCCTCATGCACACTCCCTCACGCACACTCCCTCCCTCACGCACCCACCCTCCCACACCCTCCCTCACGCTCCCTCCCTCCCTCACGCACCCTCTCTCCCTCACGCTCTCTCCCTCCCTCACGCACACTTCCCCACGCTCCCTCCCTCACACTCTCTCCCTCACATGCATTCTCTCACACACTCTCCCTCCCTCACACACATTCTTTCACACGCTCTCCTTCCCTCACATGCATTCTCTCACGCTCTCCCTCCCTCTCACGCATTTTCTCACACATTCTCCCTCCCTCACACCCATTCTCTCACACACTCTCAGTCCTCACACGCATTCTCTCACACGTTATCCCTTCCCCCTTCACACGCATTCTCTCACATGTTCTCTCTCCCTCACACGCATTCTCTCTCATACGCTCTCCCTCCCTCACATGCAGTACCCCCCACATGCTCTCCCTCCCTCACATGCATTCTCTCACACACGCCCTCTACCTCACACACTCTCTCTCACATGCGTGCTCTCCCTCACACGCATTCTATCACAATCTCCCTCCCTCACACGCATTCTCTGACACGCTCCCTCTCCCTCACACGCATTCTCTCACACGCTCTCCCTTCCTCACACGCATTCTGTCACACACTCTCCTTCCCTCACACAGATTTTCCCTCATGCTCTCCCTCCCTCACACGCATTCTCTCACACTCTCTCCCTCCAACATATGCATTCGCTCACATGATCTCCCTCCATCACATGCATTCTCTCACACTTGACCTCTCCCTCACATGAATTCTTTCACACAAACTCCCTCCTGCACACACATTCTCTCACGTGCTCTCTCTCCCTCACACGCATTCTCTCACACGCTCTCTCTCCCTCACACACATTCTCTCACATGTTCCCTCTCCCTCACACGCATTCTCTCACACGCTCTCTCTCCCTCACACGCATTCTCTCACATGTTCCCTCTCCCTCATACGCATTCTCTCTCATGCTCTTCCTCCCTGACACACATTCTCTCATACGCTCTCCCTCCCTCACATGCAGTACCCTCCACACGCTCTCCCTCCCTCACATGCATTCTCTCACACACGCCCTCTCCCTCACACACACTCTCTCACACGCGTGCTCTCCCTCACACGCATTCTCTCACAATCTCCCTCCCTCACACACATTCTCTCACACGCTCCCTCTCACTCACACGCATTCTCTCACACACTCTCCCTCCCTCACACGCATTCTCTGACACGCTCCCTCTCCCTCACACGCATTCTCTCACATGCTCTCCCTCCATCATACGCATTCTCTCATATGTTCCCCCTCCCTCATACGCATTCTCTCTCTTGCTCTTCCTCCCTCACACGCATTCTCTCACAAGCTCTCCCTCCCTCACATGCAGTACCCCCCACATGCTCTCCCTCCCTCACACGCATTCTCTCACACACTCCCTCTCCCTCACACGCATTCTCACACACTCTCCCTCCCTCACACGCATTCTCTCACACACTCTCCCTCCCTCACACGCATTCTCTGACACACTCCCTCTCCCTCACACGCATTCTCTCACACTCTCCCTCCATCATATGCATTCGCTCACATGATCTCCCTTCCTCACACGCATTCTCTCACACTTGACCTCTCCCTCACATGAATTCTTTCACACAATCTCCCTCCTGCACACGCCTTCTCTCACAGGCTCTCCATCCCTCACACACATTCTCTCACACACTCTCCCTCCCTCACACGCTTTCTCTCACACACTCTCCCTCCCTCACACACATTCTCTCACATGATCTTCCTACCACACACGCATTCTCTCACACGTGCCCTCTCCCTCTCACGCATTCTCTCACACACACTCTCTCCCTCACACGCATTCTCTCACATGCTCCCTCTCCCTCACACACATTCTCTCAGACGCGCCCTCTCCCTCACACGCATTCTCTGACATGATCTTCCTCCCTCACATGCATTCTCTCACACACGCCCTCTCCCTCACACACATTCTCTCACACGCGTGCTCTCCCTCACACGCATTCTCTCACACGCTCCCTCTCCCTCGCACGCATTCTCTCACATGATCTTCCTCCCTCACACGCATTCTCTCACACTCTCCCTCCATCATATGAATTCGCTCACATGATCTCCCTTCCTCACACGCATTCTCTCACACTTGACCTCCCCCTCACATGAATTCTTTCATACAATCTCCCTCCTGCACACGTCTTCTCTCACAGGCTCTCCATCCCTCACACGCCTTCTCGCTCATGCTCTCCCTCCCTCACATGCATTCTCTCACACACGTGCTCTCCATCCCTCACACGCATTCTCTCACAATCTCCCTCCCTCACACGCATTCTCTCACACGCTCCCTCTCCCTCACACGCATTCTCTCACAATCTCCCTCCCTCACACACATTTCTCACATGATCTCCCTCCCTCACACGCATTCTCTCATACGTTCCCCCTCCCTCACACGCATTCTCTCACACGCTCTCCCTCCCTCACATGCAGTCCCCCCCACATGCTCTCCCTCCCTCACATGCATTCTCTCACACACGCCCTCTCTCTCACACGCATTCTCTCACATGATCTCCCTCCCTCACACGCATTTTTTCACATGATCTTCCTCCCTCACACATATTCTCTCACATGATCTCCCTCCGTCACACGCATTGTCAAACACTTTCCCTCCCTCACATGCAATCTCTCACACGCTCTCCCTCTGTCAAATTAATTCTCACACACTCCCTCTCCCTCACACGCATTCACTCACATGTGACATCTCCCTCACATGCTTTCTCTCACACACTCTCCCTACCTCACACGCATTCTCTCACATGATCTTCCTACCTCACACACATTCTACCGCACGCTCTCTCTCCCTCACATGCATTCTTTCACATGGTCCCCCTCCCTCACACGCATTCTCTCACATGATCTTCCTCCCTCACACGCATCCTCTCACACATGCCCTCTCCCTCACACGCATTCTCTCACACACTCTCCCTCCCTCACACGCATCCTCTCACACATGCCCTCTCCCTCACACGCATTCTCTCCTACGCTCACCCTCCCTCACACGCATTTGCTCATACGCTCTCGCTCCCTCACACGGGTTCTCTCACATGATCTCCCTCCCTCACACGCATTCTCTCAAATGGTCTTCCTCCCTCACACGCATTCTATCACACGCTCTCCCTCCCTTACACGCATTCTCTCACACTCCATCCTTCACACGCATTCTCAGACATGCTCCCTCTCCCTCACACGCATTCTCTCACATGCTCCCCCTCCCTTACTCACATTCTCTCTCATGGTCTCCCTCCCTCACACGCATTTTCCCACACGCTCTCCCTCCCTCACACGCATTTTCCCACACGCTCTCCCTCCCTCACATGCATTCTCTCACACGCTCTCTCTCCCTCACACACATTCTCTCTCATGCTCTCCCTCCCTCACACGCATTCTCTCACACTCTCCCTCCCTCACACGCATTTTTCCACACGCTCTCCCTCCTTCACACACATTCTCTCACATGCTGTCCCTCGCTCACACGCATTCTCTGACATGCTCCCCTCTCCCTCACACGTATTCTCTCACACGCTTTCCCTCCCTCACACGCGTTCTCTGACATGCTCCCTCTCCCTCACACGCATTCTCTCACATGCTCCCTCACCCTCACACGCATTCTCTCACGCACCCCCCCTACAAGCACTCTCTCACACGCTCTCCCTCCCTCGCACGCATTCTCTCACATGGTTCCTCTCCCTCACACGCATTCTCTCATACGCTCTCCCTCCCTCACATGCATTCTCTCACATGATCTCCCTCCCTCACACACATTGTCTCACACGTGCCCTCTCCCTCACACACATTCTCTCACATGATCTCCCTCCCTCACACACACATTCTCTCACACGCTCCCTCTCCCTCACACGCATTCTCTCACATGCTCTGCCTCTGTCACACACATTTTTTCACATGCTCCCTCTCCCTCACACACATTCTTTCACACGCTCTCCCTCCCTCACACACATTGTCTCACACGGTTCCTCTCCCTCACATGCATTCTCTCACATGATTCCCCATTCCGCACACGCATTCTCTCACATGATCTTGCTCCCTCACACGCATTCTCTCACACACGCCCTCTCCCTCACACGCATTCTCTCACATGCTCCCCCTTCCTCACACGCCTTCTCTCACATGCTCCCCCTCCCACACATGCATTCTCTCACATGATCTCCCTCCCTCACACGCTTTCTCTCACACGCTCGTCCACCCTCACATGTATTCTCTCACATGATCTCCCTCCCTCACATGCATCCTCTCACACATGCCCTCTCCCTCACACACATTCTCTCACACACTCTCCCTCACTCATACGCATTCTCTCACACACCCCCCACACAAGCATTCTCTCACACGCTCACTCTCCCTCACACTCATTCTCTCACACACTCTCCCTCCCTCACACGCATTCTCTCACACGCTCACTCTCCCTCACACTCATTCTCTCAAATGATCTCCCTCCCTCACACGCATTCTCTCAAACGCTCACACTCCCTCACACGCATTCTCTCACACACTCACCCTCCCTCACACACATTCTCTCACACGCCCCCTCTCCCTCACACACATTCTCTCACAAGATCTCCCTCCCTCACACACATTCTTTCACACGCTCCCTCTCCCTCACACGCATTCTCTCACAAGATCTCCCTCCCTCACACACATTCTCTCACACACTCTCCCTCCCTCACACGCATTCTCTCACACGCTCACTCTCCCTCACACTCATTCTCTCACACACTCACCCTCCCTCACACACATTCTCTCACATGCCCCCTCTCCCTCTCACGCATTCTCTCTCACGCTCTCCCTCCCTCACACACATTCTCTCACACGCTCACTCTCCCTCACACGCATTCTCTAACACGTGACCTCTCCCTCACACGCATTCTCTCACACGTGACCTCTCCCTTTCATGCATTTTCTCACATGCTCTCCCTCCCTCACATGCATTCTCTCACACGCTCCCTCTCCCTCTCACACATTCTCTCAGACACTCTCTCTCCCTCACATGCATTCTCTGACATGCTCCCTCACCTTCACACGCATTCACTCACATGCCCCCCCACACACATTCTCTCACACGCTACCTCTCCCTCACACGCATTCTCTCACACGGTCCCGCTCCCTCACACGCATTCTCTCACACGTTCTCCCTCCCTCACACGCATTCTCTCACACGCTCTCCCTCCCTCACACCTATTCTCTCACACACTCCCTCTCCCCCACGCGCATTCAAAAACACACTCTCCCTCCCGCACACGCATTCTCTCACACACTCCCTCTCCCTCACACACATTCTCTCACACACTCCCTCTCCCTCACACACATTCTCTCACACACTCTCCCTCCCGCACACGCATTCTCTCACACACGCCCTCTCCCTCACATGCATTCTCTCACACGTCACAACTCCCTCACACGCATTCTCTCACACGCCCCCCCACAAGCATTCTCTCACACGCTACCTCTCCCTCACACGCATTCTCTCACACGCTCACTCTCCCTCACATGCATACTCTCACACGGTCCCTCTCCCTCACAGCATTCTCTCACAATCTCCCTCCCTCACACGCATTCTCTCACATGATCTTCCTCCCTCACACGCATTCTCTCACATGCTCCCCCTCCCTCACACGCATTCTCTCTCATGCTCTCCCTCCCTCACACGTATTCTCTGACATGCTCCCTCACATGCATTCTCTCACACGCTCTCCTTCACACGCAATCTCTCACATGCTCCCCCTTCCTCACACGTATTCTCTCACATGATTTCCCTCCCTCACATGCATTCTCTCACACGCTCTCCCTTCCACACACGCATTCTCTCACACACTCTCCCTCCCTCACATGCATTCTCTCACACACTCTCCCCTCCACACACGCATTCTCTCACACACTCTCCCTCCCTCACACGCATTCTCTCACACGCTCACTCTCCCTCACACGCATTCTTTCACATGCTCCATCTCCCTTACATACATTCTCTCACAACTTCCCTGTCCCTCACACGCATTCTCTCACATGCTCTCTCTCCCTCACACGCATTCTCTCACATGCTCCCCCTCCCTGACACGTACTCTCTCTCACGCTCTCCCTCCCCCACACGCAGTCTCTCACACGCTACCTCTCCCTCACACGCATTCACTCACACGTTCCCTTTCCCTCACACGCATTCTCTCACACGGTCCCTCTCCCTCACACGCATTCTCTCACCTGATCTCCCTCCCTCTCACCCATTCTCTCACACACTCCCTCTCCCCCACGCGCATTCAAAAACACACTCTCCCTCCCGCACACGCATTCTCTTACATGCTCTCTCTCCCTCACACGCATTCTCTCACACGCTCCAACTCCCTCACATGTATTCTCTCACACTCGCCCTCCCTCACACGCATTCTCTCACACTCGCACTCCCTCACACGCATTCTCTCACACGCTCTCCCTCCCTCACACGCATTCTCTCAAATGCTCTCTCTCCCTCACACGCATTCTCTCACACGCTCTCTCTCCCTCACACGCATTCTCTCACACACTCCAACTCCCTCACATGTATTCTGTCACACTCGCCCTCCCTCACACGCATTCTCTCACACGCTCTCCCTCCCTCACACGCATTCTCTCACACGCTCTCCCTCCCTCACACGCATTCTCTCAAATGCTCTCTCTCCCTCGCACGCATTCTCTCACACGCTCCCCCTCCCTCACACACCTTCTCTCACATGATCTCCCTCCCTCACACGCATTCTCTCACACACTCTCCCTTCCACACACGCATTCTCTCACACACTCTTCCTCCCTCAAACGCATTCTGTCACACGCCCCCCCAACAAGCATTCTCTCACACACTCCCTCTTCCTCTCATGCATTCTCTCACGTGCTCTCTCTCCCTCACACGCATTCTTTCACATGCTAACACTCCCTCACACACATTCTCTCACACGTGCCTTCTCCCTCACACGCATTCTGTCACACACTCTCCCTCCCTCACATGCATTCTCTCACACACTCGCCCTCCCTCACACACATTCTTTCACACTCTCCCTCTCACTCACACACATTCTCTCACACCCTCCCTGTCCCTCACACGCATTCTCTCACATGCTCTCTCTCCCTCACACGCATTCTCTCACACTCTCCCACCCTCACACGCATTCACTCACACACTCTCCCTCCCTCACACCCATTCTCTGATGTGCTCCCTCTCTCTCACACGCATTTTCTCACATGCTCCCTCTCCCTCACACACATTCTCTCACACGTGCCCTCTCCCTCACACACATTCTCTCACACACTCTCCCTCCCTCACACACATTTTCTCACACACTCTCCCTCCCTCATACGCATTCTCTCATGTGCTCTTTCTCCCTCACACACATTCTCTCACACGCTTCCTCTCCCTCACACTCATTCTCTCACATGATCTCCCTCCCTCACACGCATTCTCTCACACACTCTCCCTTCCACACACGCATTCTCTCACACACTCTCCCTCCCTCAAACGCATTCTCTCACACGCCCCCCTAACAAGCATTCTCTCACACACTCCCTCTTCCTCTCATGCATTCTCTCACGTGCTCTCTCTCCCTCACACGCATTCTTTCACATGCTCACACTCCCTCACACGCATTCTCTCACACGTGCCTTCTCCCTCACACGCATTCTGTCACACACTCTCCCTCCCTCACGCACATTCTCTCACACGTGCCTTCTCCCTCACACGCATTCTCTCACACACTCACTCTCCCTCACATGCATTCTCTCACACGTGACCTCTCCCTCACACACATTCTGTCACACACTGTCCCTCCCTCACACGCATTCTCTCACACGCCCCCTCTCCCTCACACGCATTCTCTCACACGCTCACTCTCCCTCACATGCATTCTCTCACATTCTCTCTCTCCCTCACACGCATTCTCTCACATGCTCCCCCTCCCTGACACGTATTTTCTCTCACGCTCTCCCTCCCTCACACGCATTCACTCACATGCCCCCCCACACGCATTCTCTCACACGCTACCTCTCCCTCACACGCATTCTCTCACACGGTCCCTCTCCCTCACACGCATTCTCTCACATGATCTCCCTCCCTCACACGCATTCTCTCACACGTTCTCTCTCCCTCACACGCATTCTCTCACACACTCTCCCTCCCACACACGCATTCACTCACACACTCTCCCTCCCTCACACCCATTCTCTGATGTGCTCCCTCTCTCTCACACGCATTTTCTCACATGCTCTCTCTCCCTCACACACATTCTCTCACACGGTCCCTCTCCCTCACACGCATTCTCTCACATGATCTCCCTCCCTCACACGCATTCTCTCACACGTGCCCTCTCCCTCACACACATTCTCTCACACACTCTCCCTCCCTCACATGCATTTTCTCACACACTCTCCCTCTCTTTCACATGCATTCTCTCACACGCTCCCTCTCCCTCACACACATTCTCTCACACGCTTCCTCTCCCTCACACGCATTCTCTCACATGATCTCCCTCCCTCACACGCATTCTCTCACACACTCTCCCTTCCACACACGCATTCTCTCACACACTCTCCCTCCCTCAAACGCATTCTCTCACACGCCCCCTAACAAGCATTCTCTCACACACTCCATCTTCCTCTCATGCATTCTCTCACGTGCTCTCTCTCCCTCACACACATTCTTTCACATGCTCACACTCCCTCACACGCATTCTCTCACACGTGCCCTCTCCCTCACACGCTTTCTGTCACACACTCTCCCTCCCTCACACGCATTCTCTCACACGCTACCTCTCCCTCACATGCATTCTCTTGCACGCTCCCTCTCCCTCACACACATTCTCTCACACGGTCCCTCTCCCTCACACGCATTCTCTCACATGATCTCCCTCCCTCACACGCATTCTCTCATGTGCTCTTTCTCCCTCACATGGATTTTCTCACACACTCTCCCTCTCCTTCACATGCATTCTCTCACACGCTCCCTCTCCCTCACACACATTCTCTCACACGCTTCCTCTCCCTCACACGCATTCTCTCACATGATCTCCCTCCCTCACACGCATTCTCTCATGTGCTCTCTCTCCCTCACACACATTCTCTCACACGCTTCCTCTCCCTCACACGCATTCTCTCACATGATCTCCCTCCCTCACACGCATTCTCTCATGTGCTCTCTCTCCCTCACACACATTCTCTCACACACTCCCTCTTCCTCTCATGCATTCTCTCACGTGCTCTCTCTCCCTCACACGCATTCTTTCACATGCTCACACTCCCTCACACGCATTCTCTCACACGTGCCCTCTCCCTCATACGCATTCTCTCACACGCTCACTCTCCCTCACTCGCATTCTCTCACACGCTCACTCTCCCTCACATGCATTCTCTCACAAGATCTCCCTCCCTCACACGCATTCTCTCACACGTGACCTCTCCCTCACATGCATTTTCTCACATGCTCTCCCTTCATCACACACATTCTCTCACACGCTCTCCCTCCCTCACACACATTCTTTCACACTCTCCCTCTCCCTCACACACATTCTCTCACACCCTCCCTGTCCCTCACAGACATTCTCTCACATTCTCTCTCTCCCTCACACGCATTCTCTCACATGCTCCCCCTCCCTGACACGTATTTTCTCTCACGCTCTCCCTCCCTCACACGCATTCACTCACATGCCCCCCCACACGCATTCTCTCACACGCTACCTCTCCCTCACACGCATTCTCTCACATGCTCCCTTTCCCTCACACGCATTCTCTCATACGGTCCCTCTCCCTCACACGCATTCTCTCACATGATCTCCCTCCCTCACACGCATTCTCTCACACGCTCCAACTCCCTCACACGCATTCACTCACACACTCTCCCTCCCTCACACCCATTCTCTGATGTGCTCGCTCTCTCTCACACGCATTTTCTCACACGCTACCTCTCCCTCACACACATTCTCTCACACCCTCCCTCTCCCTCACACGCATTCTCTCACATGATTTCCCTCCCTCACACGCATCCTCTCACACATGCCCTCTCCCTCACACACATTCTCTCACACGCTCTCTCTACCTCAAATACATTCTCTCACACGCTCCCTCTACCTCAAATACATTCTCTCACACGCTTCCTCTCCCTCACACGCATTCTCTCACACGATCTTCCTACCTCCCATGCATTCTACCACACGCTGTCCCTCCCTCACACACATTCTCTCACACATACACCCTCCCACACACGCATTCTCTCACACGCTCCCCCTCCCTCACACACATTCTCTCATATAATCTCCCTCCCTCACATGCATTCTCTCACACACTCTCCCTCCCTCACATGCATTCTCTCACACGCTCCCTCTCCCTCACACACATTCTCTCATATAATCTCCCTCCCTCACATGCATTCTCTCACACACTCTCCCTCCCTCACATGCATTCTCTCACACGCTCCCTCGCCATCACACGCATTCTCTCACATGCTCCCTCTCCCTCATACGCATTTTCTCATACGGCCCCCCACACACATTCTCTCACACGCTCCCCCTCCCTCACATGCATTCACTCACATGATCTCCCTCCCTCACACACATTCTCTCACACGATCTCCCTCCCTCACACACATTCTCTCACACACTCTCCCTCCCTCACACACATTCTCTCACACACTCTCCCTCCCTCACACACATTCTCTCACACGATCTCCCTCCCTCACACACATTCTCTCACACACTCTCCCTCCCTCACACACATTCTCTCACACACTCTCCCTCCCTCACACACATTGTCTCACACGATCTCCCTCCCTCACACGCATTCTCTCACACGCTCTCTCCCTGGAATGTTAGTACTGACTGACACCCCTGTTATTATCGCCTTACTTCCTAGCTATATGCTATTTTCACATCTCTTTTTTTTCTTAATCAATGCTTCACTGTCTGACAGAACCCTGCATTAATAATGTCATCGCATTTAAATGGCTTCTTTCAGTGGAGATTTTAAACTCATCTTTCCCTGACCTTTTAACCTTCCTGTGCATTTTGCCAAAAGGAAGTGACTACTTCCTGCATTACTGGGACCCACTTGCCGATGATGTGCTGCTGAGCTCATTCTCTTGGCCATTGGTCAATTTAAAGCTTGACTTAAACACTGTCTTTGAAGGATGATTTGAACAGGGCAACTGCAGACTCCCGGCTACAGTCCGACTGTAATTCAGAGCTCTTTATTTCTTATTTAATACACTGACAAGATCTGTAATGTTGAACTTTTAACTTATTTCTTTATTTTTCTGCATTTACCTAAGATTTAGGTACCTTGTACCTAAGATGGCACTGTAAATGGTCACTTTGTAACTCCTATTATACAGTGTGTCCTGCCTTAATGCAACAGTTGCGTTGCTCTGCAACTATAGAAAACTGTAGAAGATTGCTGTAGAAAATTGTTATATTCTTTCATTAGGAAGTTTGTGTTATCCTAACAATGTCTGCAATTTGTCAATCGCATTATAGCCAATTCATATTGACGAAACGCGTGTTAAACCAGCATGACCTGTACCTGAGTACACGTGACATTAAAACCTAATTCTAAATTCTTGATTAATTAGAGACTTTGCTGGAAAATTGGCCCAGTTGAACTGGCCATGCCTGATTTCTTATCACCTGCTTTACACAACTGCCCAAAGTCAAAGTTGCCCCCAATAGCCCAAGGATCATAAAAGACGGTATTCCACTGTTTCATAAAGATTTTGTCGACTCTAAGTAGGATTTCACATAGTTACAACGATGACCATCGGTATAAGAACTGTGGGATATAGGTAAAGTCGTGTTACTTCTGCAATTATATGCAAGGTAAATGCACTCACACCAGTGTATAATTGTTTCAGCCAAGAGCTGAGTGAACAAGAATGAAAACTATGTGGGGGAAATATATAATTGTTTTTGGATTAGCTAAAATGTGCATACAAGAATGAAACGTGCCTGCAAACAATGGTAGACAAATAGATAAGGGGCTGTGAGGGTGTAGGTTAAGCCAGGTATGTTTGTACAAGCAGTAGTTATAAGCATCTGTTTCCCACTTTTGCAAAAACACAAAAACAAACCCCAATTAAAAGGTGATAAGGATCAATATGGTTGGGGAAAGGGAGGAGACGGTACAGGTGGAGGAAGTAGATAGTAGTGAAGGAGGATATACCTAACAATGGGCCAGAGCAGGATGTGGTGAACTGGCCGAGTAAAACCTGTACTTTATTATGCCCAAGGCTGGATAAGGCAGGAGATAAACAACAGTAATGGGCACTGGGTTGGGAGGAGTGAATCCTATATAAGATATGTACTTGCTAAACTCTGGGTACCTTGCTTCAGGCACCACACTTGCCAGTGTATAATAAACATACTGATTGCTTCAGATCTTGTCTCGGACTGAAATTATTGAAATGAGTGAGCTTCGTTTCTCACAGAACTAATGCAGACTCTCAAAATGAGAATAACTTGCAAGTGGTGTGAGAGAACATATAGAACATAGAACATTACAACGCAGTAGAGGCCCTTCAGCCCTGGATGTTGCGCTGCCCTGTGAAACCAATCTGAAGCCCGACTAACCAATACTATTCCATTCTCGTCCATATGCCTATCCAGTTACCACTTAAATGGCCATAACATTGGTGGGTCTACAACTGTCACAGGCAGTGCATTCTGCACACCCACTACTCTCTGAGTAAAGAAACTACCTCTGACATCCGTCCTATTTCCATCACCCCTCAATTTGAGAGAGGCAAGAACAGAAGTTAATTATTTGGTCAACCGACTTGATCTTGGTCTGGCGTATTGAGCTCGTCTCTGGGATGGTGGTCTCAAAACTATTATTGATCATTGTAAATACCCATCTGGTTCACTAATGTCCTTCAAAGAAGGAAATCTGCCATCCTTACCTGGTCTGGCCTACATGCGCCTCCAGACCCACAGCAATGTGGTTAACTCTGAGGTAAGTTTGCAAGCCTCTCAGTTCCAGGACAGTTAGGGATGGGAAACAATTCCTAGTCTAGCCAGTGACATCCACATCTCATGAACAAATACACTTTAAAGAAAAACTTATTTACAAATTATTGTGATATATACATATGAGCAGTGATCACGACCAAATAATGGACTCGTTTGGATGTTCATTTGTTCTTAATAATTGTCTTTGGTGTTGCTATTTCTGCTTCAGGTTGCTATTCTCGGCTTTTTAATGGACAGGTCTTCGCTTTTACTTTCCTTTAGTGATGAGCTAACAGGATGAGGATAAAGTCAGGGCAGGGCTTTGGGGAGTCTGGGGGAGAGGTCTTTGCCCCTGGACAATGGCTGGTTAACCACCAATAACCTGAGGCACACCACAGGCTCCTCAGGATCTCAACGGATCCCAAGATGTCGTTCCTCAGGTGGGTTTGTAAGTGGGACAAGCAAAGTAGCATTCGAGAAGGAACTTAGGCAGGGTGCAAAATTGGTTGCCCCCTCCTAGTTATGAGGAGAAAGTGAGGACTGTAGGTGCTGGAGATCAGAGTCGAGAGTGTGGTGCTGGAAAAGCGCAGTCAGTCAGGCAACATCTGAGGATCGATGTTTCGGGCACAAGCCCTTCATCAGGAATCTTCCCGAAATGTCGACTCTCCTGCTCCTTGGATGCTGCCTGACCTGCTGTGCTTTTCCAACACCACACTCTCTCCCCTCCTAGTTATTGTCTCACCAAGTTATTTGCAAACACAGTGTCTTATTCAACTCTGAACTGACCTTACAACTTCACAATCAATCTGTCAGAAAGATTGCCTCAGTTTGTTTGGTACATTGCCTGTGACTCTTGTGCTGATGTCCTTACCTCTTTTAGAATTGTCATCCCAGCATTCTCAAGGTCAGTCTCGTGTCCCTCACAGACTATTAACTTCAATTACTTCAAACCTCTGTTATCCAGACTCTATTCCTTATGCTTCTCATTCACCAACTGTTAAACTATACTGCATTTTAACATTGTCAATTCTCCAAAGATCTTCCCTTCTCTATCACGGGAACTGCCTCTTCCCCAAATTTTGCCAACTGCAACACCCAAACCCAAACTCCCTACCCTCCAAGATCTCCATGTTACATATTCCCTCCCTTTCCCCCACTGCTTCATTATCATAGAATCCCTACAACTCATCGAGTCCACACAGACCCATCTGAAGAGTATCCCTCCCAGACCCAACCCCTCTACCTTACCCCTTTGACCCTGCATATCCCATGGCCAACCCATCTGAACCTGCAAATCTTTGGACTATGAGAGGAAACCGCACACAGACACGGGGAGAATGTGCAAATCCACACAGACAGTCGCCTGTGGCTGGAATCGAACGGAGGTCCCTGGTGCTGGGAGGCAGTGCTGCTAACCACTGAGCCACTGTGCCACCCTAACGATACCAGAAGTCACCAATGAGCCATGCTCATGAATCCTTTCCGTGAACCCTCTTCCATCTCCTGTCTGTACCTACTTTTCAGGCCACCTCTCCAAACAAACCTTGAAGGCACTATCGAAACGTTGGTACTGTGACTCTGATCTGAAGTACCTGTGCTAACTCAGTTGCTTTAAAACTGTAGCTAAAAGATGAACATATAACACTGGCAGTCAGCTCAGATTGAGTCATGGTTCTGAAAGGACTGAGTTCACATTGAGCCAAAGTTAGTGACCATTTCAACAGAGCAAGTTTAATTAAACTGCTTCATTCCCATCTGATAAATATACAACTTCAAGGACAAATAAATGATTCATTCTAATGGCTGAGTAAGTGCTGTCACTGCAGCTGGGCTCTCACACATGCAATCCACTAAATAAACTAAGATTTTACTGTAAACGATAGCACACACAAACTTTCCACCATGCATACAAAGGAATGTATGTCTGATTCTGTCAAAGTCTGTGCGGTCAATGCAGCTTTTGCAAAAAAGGCCTGAGGTAATTTGAAATAATCGGACCTTACAAATCTTGATTTTTCGGAATAAGCATTTTTCAGAATAAGCAAGGTCCTGAGAGCTGAACACTTAGATAACGTAAGAGATCGATGATCATCTATGATAGTGAGGGCAAAAAAACATGGAGGTGTTGGATCTACCATGATTATATTGGATGGCAGAGGAGGGTTGATGGGCTGAATGGCCCACTCCTCTACCTACCTTCCTCTCCTTTGACCCCAAACTAACAATAGGTTGCAGCTGCTACACTAAGTGAAGGACTAAGTGGATTGATACAGACTATGGATGTTCAGGGTGACTATCATGAATTCTCCACAAGTATCATCTTCCTGAGCTCACAGAGGAGCTGTCTCAGACATGACATTGGCATTGGATTTACCTGGAGCTGAAATTTAAGGTAGGGTGGTTTCTGTCCATTCTTAGTGCGAGGCCAAATAGACTGAGCTCATGCAGGCTCATGGGATTATTTCTGCATATTCTGGAGGGAGGTGGCTAATGTCAGCCAATCCCACGAATGCACCAGTCTGCTGCAAGGCTCCCTGATCTCCAGCGGGCACTTCCCTTAGGCCTACCAGCACAGTGTGTCTGCCAGCAATAACACTGCCTCAGGATCGAGGTGCTCAGATCCACTTTCCATTCATTTTTTCCAGAATTCATTACACTACCTCAAACTCAGGACTTGTGAACTGTCCCTAATTTCCCTTGTGGGCGGCACGGTGGCACAGTGGTTAGCACTGCTGGCTCACAGCGCCAGAGACCCGGGTTCAGTTCCCACCTCAGGCGACTGACTGTGTAGAGTTTGCACGTTCTCCCCGTGTCTGCGTGGGTTTCCTCCGGGTGCTCCGGTTTCCTCCCACAGTCCAAAGATGTGCAGGTCAGGTGAATTGGCCATGCTAAATTGCCAGTAAATTGAAGAGGTAAATGTAGGGTCTGGTGGGTTGCGCTTCGGTGGGTCGGTGTGGACTTGTTGGGCCGAAGGGCCTGTTTCCACACTGTAAGTAATCTAATCATAGCCTTGCTTTTTTTTTCCTGATTTAGCAATCAATAAGTTCAATCCAATCTTGTGCTCTAATTCTGGGGAGGAAGTGATGCATGAGTAATATTACTAAGAGCCCTATAATCCATTACCTTAGGCAGTTCACTCTTTCTCTCTCTCTCTCTCTTTCCCTTGATGCTTCCAGACCTGCTGAGTTTCTCCAGCAATCTCTGTGTTTGTTTCAGATCTCCAACATCTGCAGGAAGGAGAAGGAAATCTGCCATCCTGACCTGGTCTGGCCTACACGTGACTCCAGACCCACCACAATGTGGTTGACTCTTAACTGCTCTCGGAAAGGGCATGATAAGCCACTGGATCTGGGGAAATTAGGGACAGTTCACAAGTCCTGAACTTGCCAAGAACCAATGCAAGAACTAATAAAAAACATAAGAATACAGTCCCTTTTTAAGAGTAGTTGAATTGTTTGGTGATTTTCATTTTCATTTATTCATTTGCAGGGTGCTGATGTCACTGGTTGTTAATCCTACAGCACAGAAACAGACCCTTCGGTCCAACCAGTCCATGCTGACCATAATCCCAAACTAAACTGGTTCCCACCTGCCTATTCCTGACCAATAACCATCCAAACCCTTCTTCCTCATGTACTTATCGAAGTGTCTTTTAAATGATCCCACATCAACCACTTCCTCCGAAGTTCATTCCTCACACGATATAAAAAATTTGCCTCTTGTGTCTTTTGTAAACCTCTCTTCTCTCACCTTAAAAAGGTGCCTCCTAGTCTTGAAACCCTCCATCCCAGGGAAAAGACAACTACCATCAACTCTATCCATACTTCTCATTATCTTATAAACATTTATAAGGCCACGCCTCAACCTCCTACGCTCAATGAAAGAAGTTCCGGCTTATCCAGACTCTCATTATAACTCGAACATTCCATATCTGGCAGCATCCTAGTAAATCTCTTCTGAACTCTCTCTAGCTTCATAATATCCTTCCTATAACTGGGCGACCAGAACTGGGCACAGTATTCCAGAAGAGGCCTGATCAACGTCCTTCACAATCTCAACATGACATCCCAACTCCTACACTCAGGTGCCTTTGTAACCACCCTGTCTATATGTGATGCAAACTTCAAAGAATTATTTACCTGAACCTCGAGGTCCCTCTGTTCTACACCATTACCCCAGGGTCCTAATATTTCTTTCTGTTTCTGCATCTGAGTGTGCAGGACACTGTGATTGGAAGGGAAACTGACCAATAACTAACCTTAAAGTGAAAGACACTCACAAGAGCAACACCAACAAGATCTATTCTCTGTCTAATTTACCTTTTTAAGATTCCAACCAATTGATAGCCAATCAACAATATGCACAGACCAGTTCAGAGTTAGTCGAAAGTCAGAATGAAAAGTGAGATTATTCCGTCAATGTTATCTATTTTATACCAAAGTCACACTTAACCTGAAATCTGTGCAAGTTGTTGCACTTTATACAACTCAGCATTAACCTATCAGCTCTCTCCACAGATTTTGCTTATCCCTGATGAAGGGCTCTGGCCCGAAATGTCGATTCTCCTGCTCCTCGGATGCTGCCTGACCTGCTGTGCTTTTCCAGCAACACACTGTCGACTCTGATCTCCAGCATTCGCGGACCTCCCTTTCTCCCTGTGGCTTGGTGTTGCTGAGTGCTCCCGACATTTACCGTTCCTAACCTGCACAACCTACCTGAAGGCAGCGAAGAGAAAATCCAAAGAACTTGCCACAGTTATCTTGACATCCGTGCAGTGCATTATTTCCCAATGAGAATACTTAACCCAAGTGTCATGTCTGAAATGGACAATTTGTTCAAAATAGCTGCTACCACACAAGAAAAAGTGATCGAAATTAAATAGGATTCTGCCTTATTTCGCCATGGCAATAATTCCTTTATCCCCGACAACAAACAAATTTATTTTAGTCCAGGCATTACACTGAGTATATGAAACTATTCCTGTCAGTTCAACTGGTTTATATTTTTAAATAAAACAATCCCACAGTAATTTGAGTTAAGCATCAAGTTAAATAGCAATTGGAGGATTTTAATTGCAGCTTGCAATTATTCAGTCATATAAATTAAGTAGCTTTAACAGAAAGAGATTTGTTTATTGACCCGTGCTTTGTAATTTGAGACAATTGGCAGGTATCTGTACAACGAGGTAAAAACAATGACTGCAGATGCTGGAAACCAGATTCTGGATTAGTGGTGCTGGAAGAGCACAGCAGTTCAGGCAGCATCCAAGTAGCTTCGAAATCGACGTTTCGGGCAAAAGCCCTTCATCAGGAAGCCAGGTATCTGTACAACGCTGAACAAGGTGAAGAACCATATTTGTGCAGCACCTCAGATGATGTCAGAATGCCTCGAAGCCAACTTTGTGACTGTGTCATGAAGTTATATCACATTGAATATTGCTCTGAGAACTGAAGTTTGAAGAAACCATGTGTAGTACCGGGGCGGGGGCATTGAAGGGTGAGAGGGAAAAGTTCAAAGGAGATGTGGAGGGCAAGTTTTTTATGCAGAGTGTGGTAGGAGTCTGGAACACGTTGTCAGAGGTGCTGGTGGAAGCAGATACAATTCGGGACATTTAAAGGACATTTTAGTTAAGTACATGAATGTGCTTGGAATGGAGGGTTCAGACCACGAGCAGGCAGAAGGCATTGGTTTAATTTGGTGTCATGTTCAGCACAAGGGCCTGTTCTGTGCTGTATTGTTCTGAGTTCAATGTTCTATGTTCTATGTTCCAACATCATGGGCCAAAGGGCCTGTTCATGTGCTGTACTGTTCCCTATTCTACATTTTAAACATAAGATGCCTGGAAGTACTGGAACCTCGTCACATCAAGACTTCTTGGAAATCATGGGACTTGAAATAATTGCTGGTCATGGCTGCCCGAAAGTATTGCAGGAGAAACCCATGAGAGTTTCGCACTGAATATTGTGGCTATTATATTTGAACAGTGTTTGCAAGCTTGGAATTTGTGTTTGGAATTAATTGTGGATAAAGGCTTAGAGAGTGTGGGAGCCCAATCTGATGAGCGCCTCACATGGCACTCCCATAGCCAGCTAAGTGACAGCTCAGGCCCCCGACACTCAGAGACTAGGTAACAGTCCCCGGCCCAGGCAGGAGAGGGACCTGGGGATGTGGGCAATCAGGGATTTCATCCACATGCTCGGGGAGGGACAGCAGCAGCTGACAGGAATGTGGGAGGAATGGCTCTCATTGCCCAGAAGCTACAGCAGTGCAGTCAACAGATGGGGTGCAAGGCCCAGCCCCCTCAGGGTCTGCTGGAGAGGGGTACACACCCATTGCTCCAACCTCAGGACCAAGGCCATGGTGACAGGAGCATGGGGAACATTGACCCCCAATGCTGGTGCCCTCACAAGGGATAGTGCCAGAAGGTACCCAGACAGAGGAGGGCCACACACTGTCAACCACCAGAATTATCCAATCAGGGTGCTCCTGAGGCCTCGCTCCCCCCACCTTCACCCTGACTGCCTCCCCTCTAACCCTGCAAGGTCACTGCCACTTGCTATTGGCAAGAAGACCCTAGTTATCTCTGGACCATCCAGGCACAATCACCCCTGAGGTCTCATAATCCAACCTCTAGGCACAATGGGCCCTGCTGTTGGGCAGGTCCCCTCTACAAAATATCTGAGGGGATAGGGAGAGCACTGGGACAGGGGGGAGGAGGAAAACCTACTGAGGGGCACTTTGGTGTCCCGGGTCACAATGCACTGTAACCACTTCCTTATCCAGGCGACCGATCTGACTGTACATCTGTCAGCTTTTGTATTCGTTCACGTAATTTTGGCATCACTGGCTGGTCCAGATTTATTGCCCATCCCTAGGTGCTGCCCTGCCTCCCTCTGACAGCTCGTGTCTCTCTGGAGTAGTACAAAAACTCTTGGGCAAACAACAGATCTCAACCTCAGGGCAACGGGCAGCCTCAGGACTGCCACAGAATCCCTCACTTTGTCCCATCCTGCACTGTTCCAGCTGAATTCCACAGGAAACCCACCGAGGACGTGTCCACGTGCAAATCTGAGCTTCATCCGACGTTAGCCCCTCCCATCCCCAACCAGAGACGGATCCCTGACTCACAAAGGGACCAAACTCTTCTTTCCCCATTTCCCAGGTAGAAACTCAACATCAACCCTGAAGAAGGGCTGATGCCTGAAACATCGATTCTTCTGTTCCTTGGATGCTGCCTGACCTGCTGCACTTTTCCAGCAACACATTTTCAGCTAGAAACTCAAGTTAGTCATTCAAGAGCAAGCTTGAAGGAGCTGCAGACATTTGCCCACACTCCATTCCACATGATAGAAGCAGACAGGCTGCTGATTCTTCCTGAACTGCTGGTTTTTAAAATTTCAAATATATACTTTATTCATAAAATTATTTTGATATCTATACAATTGGCGATGCCATTCTTATGCACACATTGCATTTCTTTACACACAGAGATCGGAATTAATCATTCGTATCTACAAGTCTGTACATTGACCATCTAGATATTTAGCTGAGGTGTCAGTGGAGCCCAAATGTCTGCGTGGGCCCCCTGTTTTCTTTAGGCAGGCAGATGTTACACGGTGGTCTTTCCCCACCGCGCCTTGGCGGCAGCTGCCCCAAGCTTCAGCGCGTCCCTCAGCACGTAGTCCTGGACCTTGGAATGTGCCAGTCTGCAACACTCAGTCGGGGTCAACTCCTTCCGCTGGACGATCAACAGGTTTCGGACCGCCCAGAGAGCGTCCTTCACCGAACTGATGATCCTCCAGGCACAGTTGATGTTCGTCTCGGTGTGCGGCCCGGGGAACAGGCCGTAGAGCACGGAGTCCCGCGTCACGGCGCTGCTCGGGACAAACCTCGACAAACACCACTGCATTCCTCTTCAGACTTCCTCTGCGTAGGCACATTCCAGAAGGAGGTGTGTGACAGTCTCGTCCCCTCCACAGCCGCTTCGAGGGCAGCGTGCGGTGCGGCTGAGAGTCCGGGCGTGCATAAAGGATCTCACAGGCAGAGCCCTTCTCACCACCAGCCAAGCCATGTCTTGGTGCTTGTTGGAAAGTTCTGGCGATGAGGCATTCTGCCAAATGGCTTTGACGGTCTGCTCAGGGAACCGCTCGATAGGATCCGCCCTCTCCTTTTCCCGAAGGGTCTCAAGGACACTACGTGCTGACCACTTCCTGATGGACTTGTGGTCAAAGGTGTTTTTCTTCATAAACTTCTCCACGAAGGACAGGTGATACGGAACGGTCCAACTACTTGGAGCTTTCCGCGGCAGCGAGGCCAGGCCCATCCTTTGCAACACCAGGGACAGGTAGAACCTCAGTATGTAGTGACACTTGGTGTTTGTGTACCGGGGATCCATGCACAGCTTGATGCAGCCACACACAAAGGTGGCATCAGGGTGAGGGTGGCATTAGGTATATTTTTTCTCCCGCTGCCCAGATCTTTATACATTGAGTCCCTTAGGACCCGGTCCATTTTTGATCTCCATATAAATTGGAATATGGCCCAGGTGACTGCATCGGCACAGGTTCTGGGAATAGACCAGACCTGGGCCACGTATAACAACAATGATAGTGCCTCACACCTGATGACCAGGCTTTTTCCCGCGATGGAGAGTGACCGTAGCTTCCATCTGCTCAGTTTCTGCCTCACTTTGCTGATACACTCCTCCTAAGACTTGGCGCACACCCCAGCACCCCCCCCCAAACCAAATACCCAACACCTTCAGGTGGTCGGTCCTGACGGTGAAGGGGATCGAGGCTTGGTCGGCCCAGTTCCCGAAGAGCATGGCCTTGCTCTTGCCTTGGTTTACCTTGGCCCCCGAGGCCCGTTCGAACTGGTCACAGATGCACACGAGTCTGTGCACGGACAGCGGATCCGAGCAGAAAATGGCGATGTCATCCATGTACAGGGAGGCCTTAACCTGCAGGCCCCCGCTGCCAGGAATAGTCACCCCTCTCAGGCTTGCATCCTTCCTGATGGACTCGGCAAATGGCTCTATGCAACACACAAACAAGGCAGGAGTGAGAGGGCAGCCCTGCCTGACTCCAGATCTGACTGGGTAGCTATCTGATTCCCACCCATTGATTGAGACTGCACTGACAATGTTGGTGTAGAGCAGTCTGATCTAATTGCAGATTCCCTCCCCAAAGCCCATTTCGGAGAGAACATCTCTCATGTATGTGTGTGATATCCTGTCAAAGGCTTTCTCCTGGTCCAGACTGATCAGATGGGTGTCCAACCTTCTGTCCTGCACGTAGGCGATCGTATCCCTGAGGAGTGCGAGACTCTCAGCGATCTTCCTGCCCGTACAGCACAGGTTTGGACAGGGTGAATCACCAATCCCAGGGCAGGCCTGACCCAGTTGGCGATGACCTTTGACAAGATTTTGTAATCTATGTTTAATAGTGAGATTGGTCTCCAATTTCTAATTTCCTCCCTCTCCCCCTTCCGCTTGTAGATGAGGGTGATGATGCCTTTCCTCATGGATTCACTCATGGTACCTGCCCGAAGCATACTGACATACACCTCCAGCAGGTCCTGGCCAATCAAGTCCCACAGAGCGGAATAGAGCTCGACCGGTAAGCTGTCGCTTCCGTGAGTTTTATTCTTTTCGAAGGACTTGAGGGCCTTGGTCAGCTCATCCAGAGATAGCGGCTGGTCCAGCCTCTCTCGTGTTCTGTTGTCTAAGACCTCTGTGACAGAGGACAGGAACGACTGGGAGGCCGCGCTGTCAGTCGGCTTCACGTCATACAGACTGGCATAGAAGGATTTGCTGATCCTCATGACGTCAGCCTGAGGTGACGTTATGGAGCCATCTTCTTCCTTCAGGCTGCTGGGCACGGAGCTCTCTTTGTGCACCTTCTGGAAGAAGAAACGTGAGCACGTCTCGTCCTGCTCCACCGAGCGGACCCTGGACCGGAAGATTATCCTAGAGGCCTCTGAGGCAAAGAGCAAGGCTTGCTGGCCCTTCACCTCCTTGAGGTCCTCCGTGACATCGACCCCCATCGTCTGCAGCAGGAGCAGGTTCTGCATACTTTCCTGGAGCTGGGACAGTTTTCCCCGCCTCTCTTTCTCTCACCTCCTGAACACCTTTGAGGATGAAGAACCTCTTGATGTTCCCTTTTACTGTTTCCCACCAGTCCGCTGGGGACTCAAAGAGGGGCTTCATGGTTCTCCAACCTGCGTAGTCCCTCTTGAGCTCCTCAATGTTTCCCGGGGTCAACAGCTTTGAGTTCAGCTTCCACGTTCCCTTACCAGCCCGCTGCTCATCCTGTAGGTGACAGTCGGCCAGCAGGAGGCAGTGGTCAGAGAAGAACACCGACTTGATGTCGGTGGATCTGACCGAGAGCGTTCGGGACACAAACAGGTAATCTATCCTTGAGCGGATAGACCCGTCTGCCTGTGACCAGGTGTATCTACGCTGCGCTCCATCTGCAGGGGCGCTGAAGACATCGTGCGGCTTGGCGTCTTTGACCGTTTCCATCAGGGCTCTGGATGTAGCGTCCGGTTTACCGTCCCCCCCGCCGGATCGTCCATCTGCAACAATGATACAGTTGAAGTCTCCGGCCAGAATGACTGGCCTGGACGTAGCCAGCAGCAGTGGAAGCTGCTGCAGGACGGCCAACCGTTCACTCTTACCCGCTGGGGCGTACACATTAATCAGTCTCAGGGGAGCATTCCTGTACATGACGTTGGTGACGAGGAGGCGCCCGCCCACCACCTCCTTAACCTCGGAGATGGTGAAGTTGCCTCCTCGCAACAGGATACCCAGGCCGGAGGCGCGGCTATCGTTGCCCCCCGACCAAACTGACGGCCCATGGACCCCACAAGCTCGACCAATGTGTTTTATTCCAGTTATAGGGGGCATATTCCTTACCATGTGCTCTTCCCTCATTCTGGAATTGCACTGTACATCCCCTGAATTAAAACCACCTCACCGTTGCTGTTATATCTCGGAGCTGCAGCTGAAATAAAGTCAAAGTGAGAGGAGAAAGATTTAGAAGGGACCGGAGGGGCAACTTCCTCACACAGAGGGTGGTTCGTGTGTGGAACGAGCTGTCAGAGGAAGTGCTCAATGCAGATACAGTTGCAACATTTAAAAGAACTTTTGGGCAGGTAGGGTTTAAAGGGACACGGGCTGAACGCAGGCAAGTGGGACTAGCTTAGCTTGGGAAACTTGGTCGGCATGGTGGAGTTGGGCCGAAAGGTCTGTTTCTGTGCCGTACGACTCTATAAAATCAAACTGCTGGGGGAATCAAAATCAAATTCCAGTCCCGAAGAAAGCAAGTGTGGCTGCCGTTAAAACGGGATATTAAACAGAGTCTGACGAGAGCCGCTCTTGCCTCTCTTGTGGTCTGATGGTAGTCTTATTGGCACTAATTAAAGTTGTATCAAATGGAAATCAGTAAAGGCAGACAGAGACTAAAATAACAAATGTACATCCATTGCTTTCAGATAGACCTCGCAGGAGAAAATTTCTGATAGCGTCTAACATAAGGAATAAGCAACTTTAGTACATAATAGCAGTTATGCTATTTGGTTAGAAATAAAACAATGATACATTGCTACTTGTTAACCTGACTTTAAAATATCTTAACAATGGGTGGAGTGGGAAAGGCAAAAGTTCCTCATTAATATTTCCTTTTTGACTCCCAATTAATATGAGGTTTCTTTTCACCTCACGGTATTAACTTCACTTGGTAACCACGCGCTATTTGGATTCCGTGTTGGAGTGGTTGCCATGGCAGTGAGGCAAGACTGTGGGACGGTTGCCGGGTACAGTAGCTTTCAAAAGTAGATGTTCCAACTTGATAATCTGTGGACTAATCCTATCCAGAAAGCACTGGAGCTTGTTCACTGGGCTCCCAGTCCGACTGGGAAACAGATTCTCTCAGAGTACAGCAGAATTGGCAGACAGGGCCAGGATAAAGAATATATCAGCTTGATGCTGAGTGTATACCATGCTGAAAAAGACAGTCACCCTGCAGAAACACCGCATGGACATCCTGATCGTTGACTCTCGGATAACAAGACAGACACTCCAGCCAACTTCACCCGGAACAGGATGAGGGAGACCTAACATCAGGCAATTCCACCACAAATGTCCACAAGATGTGCTGTTACCCAACTCTGCAGTGCAGTCACCTTTGGTTTGGCAATTTCAGTGGCTATCGACCCATGTCGTTTTAACTCAACAACAACACTGCAGGAGAACAGCTGTCAGCCTAGGACTCTGGGGAGGACTTCAACCCTGTCCTAAAGTGCAAGTCAATTCCCAATCCAACAATTGAAGGCGGGAACTTTCCTTCATGTTCCTTTCTGTCCTTCCAGGAACCACTTCCTTTCTGGCTTCCAAGCAGGGATGTAAGGATTTCTGAAGGCTCGTGGAACACATTTGATGGTAGCCAGTTTGAGAAGTCAAATAAAATGGATGGTTCAATGTGATTTCTAATGTACTGGCTGTAGTTCCAATCCACAGATTCCAACCACACCAGCTTCCAGATCTTTCTGCAGCTATGTTAATGTTTGTTTGGGTCCTCACCCAGGCTTGAGCAATCAAGCTCAGTGAGCATCAATAGCAAACAGGCTCATGTAATCCAGCCCAGAACAATTGAACGCTGCAGTCAAAGTCACGGTGAGAGTGAATCTGGTGGAAGCCAGCTGGAGAAACGCAGCTGACAGAGTCGGCAGTGCTTCACTCACCCTGGATCTCTCAACGGTATAAGGTCCACTCCCCAACCTGGATGACTCAACGGTGTTTCTGCTGCTGGGTCCACTTGAGTCTGTGCTACTGAAACCCCATTTCCACCAATCCTCCTAAGAATTTCCTTTTTCCTCAATCTTTCTAAGTGGAACCTACCTAATTATCGATAACAGAGTGTCACCCATGGGAGAGTCTTAACAAGAAGAGGAACATATCCCACCTCACAAGGGGGGCATGGATAGGGCAAACAGACATGGTCTTTTCCCTGGGATGATGGGAGTTCAGAACTAGAGGGCATAGGTTTAGGGTGAGAAGGGGTAAAATTAAAGGGCACCTAAGGGGTAACTTTTTCATGCAGAGGGTGATCGTGTATGGAATGAGCCGCCAGAGGAAGTGGTGGAGGCTGGTACAATTACAGCATTTAAAAAGCATCTGGATTGATATATGAATAGGCAGGGTTTAGAGGAATATGGGCCAAGTGCCGGCAAATGGGACTAGATTAGATTAGGATATCTGGTTGGCATGGACTAGTTGGATAGAAGGATCTGTTTGTGTGCTGTACATCTCTATGACTCAATGACTGTAAGATGTAGTTGATTGTATGATAGCAGTAAGTGCAAATAACATGAACTACTAAGGCACAATTGCAACTATCAGCAGTTAGAGAGGGTACATCTGTCTCCATTAGGACTTCATGCTAGATTACCTGATTCTCTACCCAAAGACATTGTCACATCATCACATTGGATGGAGCTAATGCAATTTCAACGTTAACTCTTCTAGAACCGTTCTGAGCTTGGTTTAATATTTTGTCTAAAACATGGTAACTCTGACGGTGCAGCAGCCCCTCAGTATTGCATAGGAGTCTCAATGTGGATTTCTGTGCTCAAGCCCCAGTGTGAGACTTGAACCTGGAAACTTGCCATACAGAACCAAGCGCTGCCAACTGAACCATCACTGACACTTGGCATAGTGTACCAAACAAAGATAGATAGGTATCTGATCCAGGTTGGGAGGATTTACACCTACTTTTGTCTTATGTTAGAAAAATCCCTTAATATTGTGCAGGAATCTTATGGACACTGTGTCTCAAGCTGTTTCACAGTTTCACAGTAATTGTTACCACACTCTTAATGCTCGAGACCCAGAAGTAAGTGAGTTGACAATGAGTTTTGTCCAACATTATCCTGATTTCAAACTGATTACCTTACCTGATTACCCTAAGGGGTAGTGCCTTATTCAAAAATTGGAAACACAAATAGATTCAGCCTTGTTTGTTAAATGCTACATCAAACCCAATCAATTTGGCAACAGAAACATATTGGAACGCATATGTAAGGCTAGCGGTGTTTCTGGTTTTGGTGATTCTGTTGCTCATTTAACTGCTGAACACACACCTTTTCACCGATTTCTGTGCGTCTCTGCCGGCTATCATTTCCATCAATGTCGAAGATATTCTGTTGTGATTTGAGAGCTTGAGATAGGAAAGGCAGGGAAGGAGGTTGGGACAATTAACCATTGCAAAGGGCACAAAGAGAATAAGGAAGACAGAAATGAGCCTCACAGAAATGAGGATGCTACTGTGACTTTGATTAGGGACATGTCAGTGCTGGGAAACTTTGACTGGAAAGATTCCAAAATGGAGTGGTGGGAACGAGGGACACAGATAATGGAGGTCATTGGACTTTAGAGGGGATGGTGAGGTTGGAGGTGGTGACCTCAGTGAAAAAGGAGACCTTGGGTCCTTTCCACTCACTTTGGGGTCAACATTAGAAGGGACAGGGGAAATGAACTGCATTGGAGCCAGAAGGTCGCATTTCTGCTGTCTACGTTGACCCTGGAACATTGGGCGATTCTGGCAGAACAGGATTGTTCTGTTTCCAATTTTTAAATTCATTTGTGGGATCTGGGTGTCGCTGGCTGGGTCAGCATTTATTGCCTGTCCCTAGTTGCCCTTGAGAAGGTGGTGGTGAGCTGCCTGATTGAATCACTACAGTCCACCTATTGTGGGCTGACCAAAATGCCCTTAGGGAAGGATTTCCAGGATTTGGACCCAGCGGCAGTGAAGGAATGGCGATATATTTCCAAGTCGGGATGGAGGGGGTACTTGAAGGTGTTCCCATAGATCTGCTGCCCTTGTTGTTCTATTTAGAAGTGGTCGTGGGTTTGGAAGGTGCTGTCTGAGGATCTTGGGTGAATTTCTGCAGTGCATCTTGTAGAGAGCACACACTGCTGCGACTGAGAGTTGGTGGTGGAGGGAGTGGATGTGGTGCCAGTTATGTGGGCTGCTTAGTTTTGCATGGTGCTAAGCTTCTTGAGTGTTTGGGAAACTTTGACTGGAAAGATTCCAAAATGGAGTGGTGGGAACGAGGGACACAGATAATGGAGGTCATTGGAGCTGCACCCATTCAGGGTGACTCAATCAGATCAGAAGGATGGATGACAAAACCAACTCTATCAAATCTGTGTGTGTGTGTGTGTGTGTGTGTGTGTGTGTGTGTGTGTGTGTGTGTGTGTGTGTGTGTGTGTCACTTTGCTGAGGCAGAAACTAGGTTGAAGAGAGTGAAGCAAAATCAAATGAAGATATATTTCAAGACATAATTACAGTGAGCTAGAAACAGCTTAGACTGAATTTCCATTAAGGATGGAGCATTTCAATGATGTTTCCTTCTCAATCCCATCAATCCCATGCTGTGTATGAAACAGATTTTTACAAACTCTAGATAGTAAGTATTTTAAAAAGCTGCTGGAAGTCAACATTCTGTACACTGCTGAGGCCTGTGAATGAGGATGAACATTATAGCTATTGCATGTTGTCCAGAGGTAGCAGTATTGCTGTATCTTTAATGCAAGGCCCTACATTGCAGAAGATGTAAGTAAATTAAGTGAGACACTATTTTGGGAAGGCAAAAGGAGAAGGTGACAGCACAGTGCACACATGCTATATCTAATTAGCCACAAAAATTATCGTATCTTGGAGAGCCACAGATATGCTGTAGCGATAATAGAAGGAAAATAACAGGATTGGCTTATTAAGAAGGGTCTCCTGCACCACTTCATTAGATTGATTAATTGAAAACGGTTTACAAAGTCAGAGCAGCCACACGCCTCTTCACTTATTAATGGCTATTGCCGGAAGCAGTTGAAAGAGCGTTCACTCTCGTGATTTGACTGGTTATGTCACACGGCGGGTGTGGGTGGTTGGGGAACTCTCAATCTGGGCCAAGCTTTCCCAGGTAGGAGCGAGAGGGCAAAGGGTAAAGACTACTGTCACCTGCTTCACAGAACACAGCCGCACAATCGCTGAGCTATTAAAACAGAGCTACACCTCCGACACTGTCGGAAATGCTTAATAATCAGTAACACGTTGTTAATGAAGAGCCAGTTTCAGTCCAACGATGGATTGTTGGTGTGGACAGTCAGGGAAATGGAACTCTTCCTGCCAATAATTGTGGTTAGTAAGATATAATAATGTAATTGCAGCAAGTATGGTGAAAGAGCGAGGTCACCATTACATTTTCACTCAGACTAAAATTACTAGATATCTCTTCCTCGAAGCAATCATATCCTTCCAAAGGAGAGTAAAATTCAACACCTGCACTCAATTCAGTCATATTTCATACAGAAACCTTTCTGATGTTTCACACAAGCAAATAATGTGTGGGTTATGTCTTCTTCCAATGAAAGCAATTCGAGTGCAGTTTTGTATGGATAAGATGAGTTATCCTGACTTCAGCACTCTCATTACTTCTAACTTGAGATGTGTTAAAATGTCTTTATGTCCTACTCTCTCTCATGACTCTGCAAGATGCCATCGTTTGTGATATCTGTCTCGGTTTCTCTCGAGTGAGTTATGCAGATTGGGCTGGGAGCAGTACATGGCTCGGGTGTCCCTGCAGATTGCTGGCGCATTTAGCATCTCTGATGGCAAGTGCATCATGGACAATGTTTCCGGAACATAATGTGGTGAGGGTACATGGTGACAGAGCCCCACGGCGTCATCACTTGGCCAGAGGCTGACTGAGGATAAATTCAGAATCCTTTAGGAATCTCTCACTGGTTTGTAATTGGCAAACATTGGACAGTTACAGAAACATATTCTTCTCTTTGCAGTGTGAAACCAAGCATGAAGTACATTTGCCATGGTGTACGGTGCAGAAAGAGTCCTCTTTGGCTTATTCTTTCATGGGATGGGGAAGTCAATGAAGAGGCCAGTATTGTTGGACTGAGTGACTTACTCATCCATCCCAGAGGCCAGATAGAAGTCACCTGTTATTGCTGTGGATCTGAACAAAGGATGGTCTTTTGATCAGTTTTTTTCAGCAATCAATGTTGCTTTCAAGGTCACCCTCCCTGAGATTAGCTTTTGTATTGCAGAATTTCATTCACTGAATTCAAATTGCCCAGTTACCATGGCAGGAGTTGAACCCTTGTACCCAAGGCATTAGCTTGAGCCTCTTTGTTGTGGTCCAATGACATTAGCATGACCATTAGCACCCCCATTGTCCCTTATTATCTACTCAATTATCGTTCCTCACCTAAACTTGCAATCATAGCCTAATTTTATCCCATTTGCCAGCACTTGACCCATATCCCTGTAAACCCTTCCTATTCAGATACCCATCCAGATGCCTTTTAAATGTTGCAATTCTACTAGCCTCCACCACTTTGTCTGGCAGTTCATTCCATACACGTACCACCCTCTGCATAAAAAAGTTGCTCTTTAGGTCCCTTTTAAATCTTTCCCCTCTTTCCCTAAACCTATGCCCTCTAGTTCTAAACTCCCCCACCCCAGGGAAAAAGATCCATTCCCCTCATGATTTTATAAACCTCTATAAGCTCACCACTATATCGAATCTCATTAACTAACTACCCCATCCCTGTGGTGTTCTCCTCCTCCGGTTCAATCCCCACCTTGCCATGCAGTATTCCTGGAACAGCTCACTGGATATCCGCCAAAAGATCCCTTGCGCCCAAACCATTTCGGAAAGGATGCAGTTCACCCAGACACATGTTGGCATTCCAGCATTGCTCCTGAGGGGCAACATAATGGCACACAGCAGCCACAATGCCACACTGCTGTTGGCACAGGGTCGACAGAAGAAGTTATCTCGAGCAACTGAGGGTGCGAGCTGTCCAAATGAGTGTGAAGCCAAGCGAGAAGGAAATAATGGAAAGGAAGAAGTCACTCACGTGGGTATGTACTGACAGTGAAAGGACTTTGTCCGACAAGGTGTGAGTTTGTGACAACACTGCAACGACCAACAGATGTGAAATCAGTGCAGTAAATTATTAAGTTCAAGAACTACCTTACAAATTTCTCACTGGACCTCTGCCCAAGCTCACTGCGAAGGACATTCAATGGAATTGTGACGCAGAGCAAGAAGCAACTTGGCTGAGGATGAATCATCCAGCATTGACAATGCCAGTGCTGAGGTTCTATGTAGCTCCAGGACTTGGGGCAACCCTCATGCAGTAAAGACCACCAGTCCACAACATTAACACCAACTGAATGTGCTCAACATTGATTGAGAAAGCATGTCTTTGCTGCGAGTGTTTTAATCAAACACTTATTTGGGAGAGACAAAATGACAGTAGAGTCTGACCACAAGCCACTTTAAAGCATCTCACTCAAACCACTTGAACCTGCTACCACAAAGAGTGTGGTATCCTTTGCAGAGATATAATTCTGGAAGTTACGTACCAACGACATATGCATTGCAGATATGCTGTCAAGTGCAGCACTCCCTATGGAGAAAGTTTGTGATGCTAGAGCAGGCTGGGATATTTTGTAGAACCACCCAATGGCTTGAGGTGCTCGAGAAATCATCTTCCCAGCAGAGACATGGAACCCTCCTGAGAAACGTTATGGCCGGATTGTGGGTTGTAAAACAAATCTCTCCTCCTTTCCTCACACACCTGTCTGTAGTGGATTCTTTTTAGACCGTGGCAGCACATTTTCTACCTTCCCTCTGTGGAGTTTGTACAGACACTGGTGGAGTTAAACCAGGAATAGGGTTCATTTCAAAGACACTTCGGCTCCAGAGAATGCTTCAAACTTCTAGTGCCTTTACAAATGTACACAGAAAGATACAATTGGAAAGGATAAAGAGACTATTCAATTAATCACAACTTACTGACAAAGCTAATTTGGCAATGTCCCAGCTTTCAAGATGGAGTCCAAAAGTCTGAAATTGGAGTTAGCAGTCTGGATTTCCATTATGGTGATGGTTGATTTGCTGATAAGTAGTTAAGCAGTTATTTGTCGTTAATCTCTTTAAATGTCTACTGCAGACGTTTTGCTGAAATATAACTTCTGCTTCACTGACTAGACAAAAAAGGAGTTTTATTAGCAGAAGGTACATTACAGATTATTGGCTGTTTTCTACAAGCCAGAGCCTTCACCTTTGGAGCACAGATTTAAATATATTGACATTGTCATTAGATGTTGTGTGAAATATATTTCACCCCTAAACTGACTGGGTGACACAGTGGCTCAGCGGTTAGCACCGCTGCCTCACAGCGCTAGGGGCCCAGATTCGATGCCAGCCTTTGGCGACTTTCTGTGTGGAATTTGCTCATTTTCCCTCCTCTCTCCAGGTGCTCCACTTTCTTCCCACAGTCCAAAATATGCAGTTTAGGTGGATTGGCCGTGGGAAATTGACTCATAGTGTCCAGGGATGTGCAGGTTTGGTGCATGAGCTATGGGAAATGTGGAGTTATGGAGCTAGGATGGTGGGGAGAGTCTGGGGGGGATGCTGTTTGGAGGGTTGGTACAGACTCAATGGGCCAAATGGCCTCTATCTGCACTGATCGGATTCTATGACTGCTAGTTCACAATTGTATGTTTAAAAAGAGAGTTGGATTGTGTATTGTGTGGGTCATATGACTAAACCTTCTGTCAGACATGAGGATGGGGGAGTGGAACATAGGCATCCATCAAGGCAAAGGCATATAGCTCAATGCCGATGGTGTCAAGCTTCTTGAGTGTTGTTGGAACTGTACCCATCATCCAGGCAAGTGAGGATTATTCCATCGTACTCCTGACTTGTTGCATTTGGAATAGGTCTGCTTCAGTACCTGAGGAGATGCAAATGGTGCTGGTCATTATGCAATCATTGGCGAACATCCCCACTTCTGACCTTTGTTTTTAGATTAGATTACTTACAGTGTGGAAACAGGCCCTTCAGCCCAACAAGTCCACACCAACCCGCCGAAGCGCAACCCACCCATACCCCTACATTTACCCCTTACCTATCACTATGGGCAATTTCCCATGGCCAATTCACCTGACCTGCACATCTTTGGACTGTGGGAGGAAACCGGAGCACCCGGAGGAAACCCACGCAGACACTGGGAGAACGTGCAAACTCCACACAGTCAGTCGCCTGAGGTGGGAATTGAACCCAGGTCTCTGGCGCTGTGAGGCAGCAGTGCTAACCACTGTGCCACCGTGCCGCCCTTATAGTGGAGGAAATGTCATTGATGAAGCAGCTGAAGATGGCTGAGCCTAGGACACTACCCTGAGGAACTCCTACAGAGATGTTCTGGAACTGAGATGACTGACCTCCAACAACCACAACCAGCTTTGATATCAAGGGCTGTCACTCTCTCCTCACCTCTAGCATACAGCTCTTTTGTCCATATTTGAACCAAGGCTGTAATGAGGTCAGGAGCTGAGGGGTGGAACCCAAACTGGGCGTCACTAGACATGTTATTGCTGAGCAGGTTCTGCTTGATAGCACTGTTAGTGACACCTTCCATCACTTTACTGATGTTTGAGAGTAAACTGATGGGATGGTAATTGGCCGGGTTGGATTTGTCCTACTTTTTGAGCACAGGACAGACCTGGTCAATTTTGCACATTGTCAGGTAGATGCTAATGTTCAAGATTGGACTCATTTTCTTTGGAGCAGATAAGATTAAGAGGTGAATTTATTGAGGTATTAAAAATTATAAACATTTTGGACAAGGTAGAGTGGATACTCTGTTTCTACTAGTTGGTATGTCAGTAACCAGGGTGCACAACTTCAAAATTGTCAGCAAGACAGTTCAGAGTGAGATGAGGAGAAACGTCTTTACTCTGAGAGTTATTAGGATTTGGAATGCACTACCTGGGAGAGTGAGGGAGGCAGATTCCATAGAAGGTGTTAAAAGAGAGCAGGATATATATTTGAAAATGCTCAATTTAGGGGGTTACAGAGAAAGGGCTGGAGAATATGACTAGTTGGATAGCTCTTTCAGGATCCAGTACAGACAGAGTGAGTAAAATGGCCTTCTGTACTGTAAATCCCATGATTCTAAACAACTCAGTAAACCCTATAAACAGGGACCGTAGAACTGCCTTCCCAGTCATTCCTTCCACCCAGAACACCTTTTTTTTTGTCTGTTCATATAATGGGGTTTTTATTAAGGGGTTAGAACTATAACTGGTAGAGTTATATGTCAATGGCTTATAATCATTTATCCGTAGCTAGAATGTATTCATTTGTAATCAGTAGAATTTTTCCTCAGTAAAGAAACTTAGACTGAGCTTTTTGACAACGTGGGTCTGAAAGGCAGGTCAATTAGGGATTCTAAATACTTAAGTTGTTAACTTTCATGGTGACTCTGGGAATGGCTAGACTTGATTTCCAGCTTGCTACCCACCAAATGAGTATGCTTAACTGGTCTGTCAGACAGCTCTCCCAATCTTCGCAACCTCCCCCCCCCGCCCAGATGTTGGTAAGGGTGCTGTTGCAGGGTTAACAGAGCTGAAGTTGCCACTTCATCGATGTCACATGGTCCATCTAGTTCCATTGCCTTTTTTTTGAGACTTTTTAGCAGTCGGATAAAAGTGAATGGCATACTCAGCCATTTCAGAGGACAGTTAAGTGTCAACCACATCGCAATGGGTCTGGAATCACCAAGGAAGGATGGCAATCCCCAAGGACATCAGTGAACCAAGTTTTATTTTACAACAATGGATAATAGCTTCATAGCCATTATTGGAGTTTTAATTCCATAGGATTTATTTTAATCCACATGCCACAATCTGAGATTTGATCCTGGAACGTTAGGACATTACCCGGTAATCAGATAATTTCTAGTGCAGCAACAATACTACCCTGTCATCATAATCACCAACTAATGCTGCAATTTGATCTTCCAAGCAAAAGTCTATCAAAACCCCTGAATATTCAGCTCGAAGATTTGGTCACCTTGCAACCATATCTCTGTCATGGCTATAATTCCATTCCAATTTACTTCCATTGTGCTATCATTTCATCTATTCTGTTACAAGACTGTTTAATCCTGTGTATCATTTCTATACTCAATGAGATTAGACTATTGTCACAAAGGTAACCAGGCAAGACAGAATCACCTCCAGTGTATCTGGACAAAGAGGTATTTGAACTGTTTATGTGCAAACTTTATGTAGAACAGTTAAAAGAAACTGTCAGGAGTATTTTTGGATTTATGGTATTGTTGATTTAATATTCAGGAAGGCAGTAGCCTAGTGGTATTATCACTGAACTGAGATTATTTCAGAGATCCGTGTAATGATCCAGGTACTTATGTTCAAATCCCACCATGGTTGAATTTAAATTCAATAGAAATTTACTGTTGAAAAGGATATGGAAAGTATAGACTGTAGGGAAATAGATGGTGACATCTTGCAAAATGTCCAGATTACAGAGGAGGAAGTGCTGGATATCTTGAAATGGTTAAAGGTGGACAAATCCCCAGGACCTGATCAGGTGTACCCAAGAACTCTGTGGGAAGCTAGAGAAGTGATTGCTGGGCCTCTTGCTGAGATATTTGTATCATCGATAGTCACAGTTGAGGTGCTGGAAGACTGGAGATTGGTAAACATGGTGCCACTGTTTAAGAAGGGCAGTAAAGACAAACCAGGGAACTATAGACCGGTGAGCCTGACCTTGGTGGTGGGCAAGTTATTCGAGGGAATCCTGAGGGACAGGATGTACATGTATTTGGAAAGGAAAGGACTGATTCGGGATAGTCAACATGGCTTTGTGCGTGGGAAATCATGTCTCACAAACTTGATTGAGTTTTTTGAAGAAGTAACAAAGAGGATTGATGAGGGCAGAGCAGTAGATGTGATCTATATGGACTTCAGTAAAGCGTTCGACAAGGTTCCCCAAGGGAGACTGATTAGCAAGGTTAGATCTCACAGAATACAGGGGGACCTAGCCATTTGGATACAGAACTGGCTCAAAGGTAGAAGACAGAGGGTGGTGGTCGAGGGTTGTTTTCAGGCTGGAGGCCTGTGACCAGTGGAGTGTCACAAGGATTGGTGCTGGGCCCTCTACTTTTTGTCATTTACATAAATGATTTGGATGCAAGCATAAGAGGTACAGTTAGTAAGTTTGCAGATGACACCAAAATTGGAGGTGTAGTGGACAGCGAAGAAGGTTACCTCAGATTACAACAGGATCTGGACCAGATGGGTCAATGGGCTGAGAAATGGCAGATGGAGTTAATTCAGATAAATGCGAGGTGCTGCATTTTGGGAAAGCAAATCTTAGCAGGACTTATACACTTAATGGTAAGGTCCGAGGGAGTGTTGCTGAACAAAGAAACCTTGGAGTGCAGGTTCATAGCTCCTTGAAAGTGGAGTTGCAGGTAGATAGGATAGTGAAGAAGGCATTTGGTATGCTTTCCTTTATTGGTCAGAGTATTGAGTACAGGAGTTGGGAGGTCATGTTGCAGCTGTACAGGACATTGGTTAGGCCACTGTTGGAATATTGCGTGCAATTCTGGTCTCCTTCCTATCGGAAAGATGTTGTGAAACTTGAAAGGGTTCAGAAAAGATTTACAAGGATGTTGCCAGGGTTGGAGGATCTGAGCTACAGGGAGAGGCTGAACAGGCTGGGGCTGATTTCCCTGGAACGTCGGAGGCTGAGGGGTAACCATATAGAGGTTTACAAAATTATGAGGGGCATGGAAAGGGTAAATAGACAAAGTCATTTCCTTGGAGTGGGGGAGTCCAGAACTAGAGTGCATAGGTTTAGGGTGAGAGGTGAAAGATATAAAAGAGATCTAAGGGGCAACCTTTTCACGTAGAGCATGGTAGGTGTATGGAATGATCTGCCAGAGGAAGTGGTGGAAGTTGGTACAATTGCAACATTTAAGAGGCATTTGGATGGGTATATGAATAGGAAGGGTTTGGAGGGATATGGACCGGGTGTTGGCAGGTGGGACTAGATTGGGTTGGGATATCTGGTCGGCGTGGACGGGTTGGACCGAAGGGTCTATTTCCATGCTGTACATCTCTCTGACTCTATGACTCTAAGAGTCTGATGATGACCATTGCCGATATTTGGGAAAAATCCATCTGGGTCACTGATGTCCTTTAGGGAAGGAAGCTGCCATCCTTACCTGTTCTGGCCTACATGTGAATCCAGACCCACAGCAATGGGGTTGACTCTCGTCTGCACTTGGTGCAATCAGGGACAGGCAATAATGCTGGTCTGGCCCACAAAGCCCTCATCTGATGAATGAATAAAACACCATTGACCTCGAAACCGTGCGTTTTGTGACTTGAAGTGGGAGTTACTGATATACGCTGTTAGGAATTTCTGAAATTGTCTCATTGCGACCAGAGTTAAACATTTAGGTTCACTATCTTGGAGCAGCCTCAATGTTCTGTACGATCAAGGTTGAGCTCTGTCTCTGGCTATAATCAAGATGAAATATCTGATATTAGAGAGGTTTACAACACACAGAGAAAGGATCTTTGGTCCATCAAGTCTGTGCTGATCAAAACAGGCAAACCAGGGCAGGACTTATGCACTTCATGGTAATGTCCTGGGGAGTGTTGCTGAACAAAGAGACCTTGGAGCGCAGGTTCATAGCTTCTTGAAAGTGGAGTCTCGGGTAGATAGGATAGTTTGTGATGAAGCTGCTCCTTTAACAAGGTTATGAAGTCCTTGGCCTTTTTTTCAGAAATGACACAGACTCTGAAAGGTTGGGGGTGGGGGCATTGAAAGGCTTTGGGGCCAATTTGATAATAGCTAACAGATACTGCCTCAGGCAGAAGGCTTTCATGTTTTTAAAAACAACACTTGTACAATGAAAGGGGAGTGGCCAGTTCCCCCGGCTCAATCTTTCTCAAGTTTGGTTTGGTTCTTAGCAGTAGTGTGAAAAAAGCTAGTGGAGCCAGAAGAGGTAGGTCTTCTCTCTCTCTCTCTCTCTCTCTCTGACTTCCTTCCTGTAAGAACCTGGGTTTGACTTTACCTTTTGAGCCAAGGGGTATTTATGGGGATTGTTGCAAGCACTTGGAACACCATCATTAAGTTGGGATGGTTCTGTTGGGTTTTCAGAGAGGTTAAATTACTCGGTATTCTGTTTTCTGTTGTTTGTGTTTCATTCAGCAATCTTGTAAATAAATTCTGTTTTGTTTAAAATTATTGACCAGCTGATTCTGTCCTGGAATACCCACTTTACACCTGCTTAAAACAACGAGCTAAGATAAGGTCTGGGCTACTTTCTTGAAATGTTTGGAGAGGTCTGGCCTGGTCCGTAACATCGTGAAGAAGGCATTAGGTATGCTTGCCTTTAGTAGTCAGAGTATTGAGTACAGGAGTCGGGAGGTCATGCTGTGGCTGTACAAGACATTGGTTAGGCCACTTTGGGAATATTGGGTAAAGTTCTGGTCTCCCTGCTGCAGAAAGAATGTTGTGAAATCTGAAAAGGTTCAAAAAAGATTTACGAGGACGTTGCCAGAGCTGGAAGGTTTGAGCTATGGGAGAGGCTGAACAGGCTGGGGCTGTTTTCCCTGGAGCGTCGGAGGCTGAGGGGTGACCTTATAGAAGTTTGAAAAGTCATGAGAAACACGGATAGGAAAAATAGACACGGTCTTTTCCCTGGTGTGAGGGAAGTCCAGAACTAGAGGGCATGGGTTTAGGGCGAGAGGGGGAAGATTTAAAAGGGACCTAAGGGCATTTCCACATAGAGGGTGGTGCATGTATGGAATGAGCTGCCAGAGGAAGTGGTGGAGGTTGGTACAATTGCAGCATTTAAAAGGCATCTGGATGGGTATATGAATAGGAAGGGTTTGGAGGGATATGGGCCGGGTGCTGGCAGGTGGGACTAGATTGGGTTGGGATATCTGGTCAGCATGGAGGAGTTGGACCGAAGGGTCTGTTGCATGCCGTACATCTCTATCACTCTATGAGTCTATAACCTTCCCCCCCACCCCCCCGACCTATTTTTAACCTATTTTCCAGCATTTGGCTCATCGTCTTGTGTGCCGTGGCATTGTAAGTGCACATCTTCATTGTTAGGAGGGTTTCTGCCTCTCCCACCCGGACAGGCAGAGAGTCCCAGATTCCCACCACCCTCTGGATGAAAAGACTTTTCCTCCCAACCTGTCAACACCTTTCTTTTCACACTCAAGATTCATTCCGTAATGATTCAGCGCACGTGCTTTTGACTCATTCAGCTCTGTGAATCTGTGACTCTCTGACTGTGTGCCACCTCGCTGTGTTAATGAGGAGATCCCATCCTACCTTTCGCCAGTGTTGTTACATTCTGACTTTGAGCTGAGGAGTGGACAACGGAACCAGAGATTCCCATGCCCTCCGGTCGGCCTGCTGAGGGCTTCCAGAATTTTCCACTTTTGGAGTTTGTGTTCCAGCTTGTGCATCTTGCCTAAGGGATGTCGGAGTCAATCCCTCCCCACCCCCCCCAATTCAGTGCCTTCAGGCCTTGGAGAGGCAGGCAGGAACAGAAAATGTGCCCACACTTGACATACAAAAGAGACACATTCCGCCCGGGAAACGGGGAGTGAGTTAAAAACAAACCAGCATGTTCTCCCCTCACAATGACAAGATGTACTGCCTCTGAGCACTGCCTTTTCAAGTATTTCTGAACAGTTCTTTCTCAAACAGTCACAATCAGCAATGTAAAGATGTTATTGCAATACCAGTCATAACACTGCCTCTTTCTATGTGCATAATTACAGTGACAGACACTACACTTTATTCCATTAATAACAAGACCAGAAACGAACTTTCTCTCATGGAACTACCCTTCCTGTGATTTAGTTTCATGGGAAGTATTCCCTGCCAAAACAAATGAAAAACATTTTACAGCCCCAGTAGAAATCTGTTTGAAATCCTGTAATGGAGTCCCTGCCTTTGTTCTCTGCACACCTTCTGATGTGTGTGCACCTGAGAAATATCAGTGTTTACGCAGACCGGGAGTTCATTTTCCATAATGGATTTTTAGAATCAAAATATTTGCCCAAGGGCACAAAAACATGGTGACGTGTCACAGCTGTCACGTTGTTGAGGTAGAGAAAAATCAGATTGTTGACAATCTTTTCAGATTATTTGACACTGAGAGTTTCTGTGTGTTTAGGAAAGCTCAGTGTGAGACAATACAAATTGAGCCTGGACAGACTAACTGCGAGCCACAGTGTGAGTCATGGAATTGGCAAGGACTTGGTAAACTAAGAAATGTTCAGGACAATATATCTAGAAGGAAAAACACCATGCACTTTTACGTCACCACAATTTTGGACTTCTTATTTGTGAAAGGACATGCAAAGGAGTGCAAAGAAGGTTCACTCATTTAAGGTTTGGGACGAGGAAAGGTCAGACAGGTTGGGCTGTATCCTTTGTAGATCTTATTGAGCCATATAATGGAAGGCACTGCTGATTCCCAGCACCAGGGGCCTGGGTTCGATTCCAGCCTCGGGGATTGTCCATGTGGAGTTTGTCCATTCTCCCCTTGTCAGTGTGGGTTTCAGATTAGATTACTTACAGTGTGGAAACAGGCCCTTCGGCCCAACAAGTCCACACCGACCCGCTGAAGCGCAACCCACCCATACCCCTAAGCCAACAGTATTGGCAATTTAGCATGGCCAATTCACCTAACCTGCACATTTTTGGACTGTGGGAGGAAACCGGAGCACCCGGAGGAAACCCACGCAGACACTGGGAGAATGTGCAAACTCCACACAGTCAGTCGCCTGAGGCGGGAATTGAACCCAGGTCTCTGGCGCTGTGAGGCAGCATTGCTAACCACTGTGCCACCGTGCCGCCCATTACATGCCTTTACGTGCTCTGGTTTCCTTCCACAGTCGAATGAGTTTAGGTGGATTGGCCCTACTAAATAGTCCATTGAGGGATGTGTAGGTTGGGTGGGCTAGCCATGGGAAATGCAGGAATAGGGCACTGGTGGACTGCCCTTTGAGAGGTCAGTGTGGACTTGATCGATGGAATGGATCCATTCTACTGGGATTCTATGAGAATGTTGACAAGCTGATAGAGACCATTGGGTCTGCACTGCCAATGAGATCACAGCTGATCTGATGATCCTCAACTCCACGTTCCTACCTTTTTCCTTAAAAATCTTTGCCTATCTCAGCCTTGAATAATTCAGCATTTTTAGTAAAGTATTCGAAAAATTCACCAGCCTCTTAGAGAAAAGAATTCCACCTCATCGTTGTCTTAAATTCTGATTCATTATCCTAGTTCTATTCTCTCCGACAAGAGGCAACAACCTCTCCATATCCACCCTGTCAAAGTCCCCTGAGAATTTTATATGCTTCAGTAAGGTGGACTCGTCACTGTTAAATGAGCACAGTCCAACTTAATCAACCTCCCTTCATTAGACAGTTCCTCTGTGCCTGGTATTAGCTGAGAGAATCCTTTCTGGATTGGCCTAAAACTAGTGGGCCCAGTTTAGTTTAGGTTAGTTAGTTCACTTACAGGGTGGAAACAGGCCCTTCGGCCCAACAAGTCCACACCGACCCGCTGAAGCGTAACCCACCCATACCCCTACATCTACCCCTTACCTAACACTACGGGCAACTTAGCATGGCCAATTCACCTGACCTGCACATCTTTGGACTGTGGGAGGAAACCGGAGCACCTGGAGGAAACCCACGCAGACACGGGGAGAATGTGCAAACTCCACACAGTCAGTCACCTGAGTCGGGAATTGAACCCAGGTCTCTGGTGCTGTGAGGCAGCAGTGCTAACCACTGTGCCACCGTGCCGAACCCCTTTAAAAGTAAGAACATAAGAACTAGGAACAGGAGAAGTCCATCTGCCCTTTGAGCCTGCTCCACCATTCAATAAAATCATGGCTGATCTTTTCATAGCCTCAGCATCACTTACCCGCCCTCTCACCATAACCCTCCATTTTTTTGCTGTTGAGGACTCTATCTATCTTTGCCTTAAAAACATTGGGTGATTGCCGTTGCAAGAGAGAGAGAGAGAGATGAAAGAAGGATATGATTCTTTGGAATGTCTTTCCTCCCCAGAGTGGTGTTGTGGAGAGGGGCGTGTTACAGAATGGGGATGGAAGTGTCATCACAGCAGAGATAGATTTGCAAACCAGGGAATGAAATCTGGGCGGGAATGTGGAGTTGAGATAGCACGCAGATCATCTACAATCTGATTGAGCAGCGGAGTGGTACTGTGTGGGCTGAATGACCTAATCCTGCCACTAATTTGCATGCTGAGACGTTCCAACTTCAATGAATAGCCTGAGATGCTTTGCATGGAGGGAGAAACAGAGGCTAACACAACGGGTGAGACCATTAACACAGATGATCAGAATCTGGGTCGAAGCATCTAGGTATACGAATTGGTGGAAGCTCATTTTAGCTCTTTGAGCCTTCTCTGTCCTTCAATAATATTCTCATCAACTCAACTGTGTCCTCAATCCACTATTCTGGCTAACCGCCACCCCTCCCCTTCCCAGACAAGACATAGTTTGACAAGACTTTGAGGGGGAAAGACTACCATCCCTTGGGGAAAGTCATTCCTCCTGGTGGCTCAGTGGTTAGCACTGCTGCCTCACAGCGCCAGGGACCTGGGTTCGATTCCAACCTTGGACGACAGCCTGTGTGGAGTTTGCACATTCCCCCTGTGTGCTGGTTAGACGAATTGGCCGTGCTAAATTGCCATAGTGTTCAGGGATGTGTAAGGGTAGGTGCATTAGTCAGGGGTAAATATAGGGGAATGGGTCTGGAGGGTCAGTGTGGTCTTGTTGGGCCGAAGGGCCTGTTTCCACACTGTAGGGAATCTATATTCGATGCCATAGCATAAGAGACTCCTCAGCAAAATCACTTCTGAATTTCAGTCATGCCTCAAACCACAAGATTTTCTCAATCCTTTCGTGTGAGTCATTTCCCTTCAGGAAACAGAGAAAATATTTAAAAATAAAACATAATCAAGGCAAGTATGTTTTCACGTATCACATGTTTACTGACAGTTACTTTTTAACTCACTCATGTGTCATGGGCATTGCTGGCTGGGCTCGCATTTATTGTCCATTCCTAGTTACCCTTGAGAGGGTTGGTGACGAGCTGCCTTCTTGAACCGCTGCAGTCCCATAATGCCCTTAGGAAGGGAATTCCAGGATTTTGATCCAGGGACACTGAAGAAATAGTGATATATTTCGGTGAGGGACTTGGAGAGGAGTTTGCAGGTCGTGGTGTTACCATGTATCTGCTACCCTTTTCCTTTTGGGTGAAAGTGGTTGTGGCTTTGGAAGGTGCTGTCGAAGGAGCCTTGGTGAATTTCTGCAGTGCATCTTGTAGATAGTGCACACTGCTGCTACTGGGTGTCAGTGATGGGGGGGGGGGGGGAGTGGATTCTTGTGAATGTGGTGCCAATCAAGCAGGCTGCTTTGTCCTGGATGGTATCAAGCTTCTTGAGTATTTTTGGGGCTGCACCCATCCAGGCAAGTGAAAGGTATTCCATCACACTCCTGACCTGTGCCTTGCAACTGATGGACAGGCTTTGGAGAGTCAGGAGGTGAGTTACTCGATGCAGGATTCCTAGTCTCTGACGTACTCTTCTCAGTCAATGTACTTGGTGGGAAGAATGTTCTCCAATGCCAACTTTTATGGTGATTTTATTTGCATGTGTGTACCTTTGCTTGAGGATCGAACATGACTTGAGATAAATATTCAGTGTTTGATTTTCATGAAAAGACAATTATTGAGGATGCTCAAGTAAGAGCAGAAAATACCCGAGAAACTCAGCAGGACTGGCAACATCAGTGGAGAGAGAACCAGAGTTAACATTTTGAGTCTGGTATGACTCATCTCCAGAACGTAGTTCAGAGTGGTGCTGGAAAAGCACAGCAGGTCAGGCAGCATCTGAGGAGCAGGAGAATCGACGTTTCGGGCAAAAGCCCTGACCTGCTGTGCTTTTCCAGCATGACTCTGATCTAAACTCTGGTTTCCAGCATCTGCAGTCCTCACTTTTGCCTATTCATCTCCATGTTATACAGTCATAAAGTCACACAGTTGTACAGCACAGAAACTGATCCTTTGGTCCAACTCGCTCATGCCAACCAGATATCATATATTAATCGAGTCCCATTTGCCAGCATTTGGCCCATATTCCTGTAAACCCTTCCAGACTTTAAATGTTGTAACTGTACCAGCATCCACCACATCCTCTGGCATCTCATTGTGTACCTTCTGTGTGAAAAAGTTGCCCCTTACGTCCCTTTTAAGTCTTTCTCCTCTCGCCTTCAAAATATGCCCTTCAGTGTTGGACTCTGCTATGCTGAAGAAAAGACCTTGACTATTCACCCTATCTATGGCCCTCATGGTTTTATAAATCTCTGTTCTTCAGAGATTCATATTATCTGATCTCGCAACCAACAGATCAGGTCTGCAGTCCTACTATATCCAGTCCTGAAGGGTTGCGAACAATTAAATAGCTCACTGGAGGAGGAGACTCCACAAATATCCTCATCCTCAATGATAGAAGAGCCCAGCACATCAGTGCAAACGATAAGGCTGAAGCATTCGCAGCAATCTTCAGCCAGAAGTGCTGAGTGGATTGTCCACCTCGGCCTCCCTCAGCATTACAGATACCAAAGTTCAATTCACTTCACATGATACCAAGAAACAGTTAAAGGCTGGACACCGCAAAGGCTATGGACTCTGACAACATTCTGGCAATAGTACTGAAAACTTGTGCTCCGGAATTTGCTGCTCCCGTAGCCAAGTTGTTCCAGTACAGTTACAACACTGACATCTTCCTGACAATGCGGAAAATTGCCCAGGTGTGTCCTGTCCACAAAAAGCAGGACAAATCCAACTTTTTTTTTAAGATTAGATCAATTACAGTGTGGAAACAGGCCCTTCGGCCCAACAAGTCCACACTGACCCTCCAAAGAGCAACCCACCCAGACCCATTCTCCTACATTTACCCCTTACCTAACACTACGGGCAATTTAGCATGGTCAATTCACCTGACCTGCACATCTTTGGACTGTGGGAGGAACCGGAGCACCCAGAGAAACCCACGCAGACAGTTACCTCAGGTGGGAATTGAACCTGGGTTTCTGGCACTGTGAGACAGCAGTGCTAACCACTGCGCCACCACACCTTGGTCAATTCCTACCCCATCAGTCTACTCTCCATCATCAGTAAGGGGTCATCAACAGTGCTATCAAGCAGCACCTGCTCAGCAATAACCTACTCAGTGACGCCCAGTTTGGGTTCTACCAGGGTCACTCAGCTCCTGACTTAATTACAGCCTTGGTTCAAACATGGACAAAAGAGCTGAATTTCAGAGGTGAGGAGAGAGTGTCAGAGCCCTTGACATCAAGGCTGTCTTCGAACAAGTGTGGCATCAAAGATCCCTAGTATAACTGGAATCAATGGGTATCAGGGGACAAACTCTCCACTGGCACAGACGAAGATAGTCATGGTTTTTGGAGGTCAGTCAGCTCCAGGTCATCTCTGCAGGAGTCCCTCAGAATACTGTCCGAGGTTCAACCATCTACAGCTGCTGCATCAATGAGCTTCCCTCCATCATAAGGTGAGAAGTGGGGATGTTCACCCACAATTACACAATGTTCAACACTATTCGCTACTCCTCAGATACTGAAGCAGTCCATGTTCAAATGCAACCTGATCTGGACAACATCAAGGCTTGGGCTGACAAGTAGCAAGTAACACTCATGCTACACAAATGTCTGACTATGACCATCACCAATAAGAAACAATCTAACCACTGCCCAGTGACATTCAATGGTGTTATCATCATTGAATTCCCCACTATCAACGTCCCAGGGGTTATCATTGACCAGAAACGCAACTGTACCAGCCATACAAACACAGTGGCTACAAGAGCAGGTCAGACGCTAGGAAGTAACTCAGCTCCTGACTCCTCAAAGCCTGTCCACCATCTAAAAGGCACTAGTCAGGAGTGTGATGGAATACTCCCCACTTACCTGTACAGTTGTGGCTCCAGCCATACTCAAGAAACTTGACACCATCCAGGAGAAAGCAACCAACTTCATTGACACTCCCTTCACCACAGACACTCAGTAGCAGCCCTGTGTACTATCCACCAGATGCACTGTAAAAGGTCACCAAGGCTTCTTAAGCAGCACTCTCCAAACCCATGACCACTTCCATCAAGAAGGACAAGGGCAGCATACACCACATACCACCTGGAATCCACTCACCATCCTGATTTGGGAATAGATCACTGTTCCTTCACCATTGCTGGGATACGATTCCGGAGCTCCCTTCTTAACAGTGCTGCTGGTGTAGTGCAATGGCTCAAGGAGACAGCTCACCACCACCTTCTCAAGTTCTGACATAGCCTACCCTTACCAATCACACTGTCATGAGAAGAGGGTCACAGTGAGCGGTTTTGATAAGGGGCAGGCAATTTAATCCATCACTTTAAATAGACTAACCCCACTGCTGTCGTTGTGTGGCTAGGTGAGAATAATGATGGCAATACATAGTAAGATTTCACAAACATACCCATACACAAGCATTCACATACACAGTGACACCCTAACACACTCAGAATCATTCAAAAACACACACATGCACACTCACACACACATACACATGAATCAACATACACAGATATATACCCCATATCCCCCATATACATACACACAAGTGCAGGCTTAAACGCGCACACACACACACACACACACCCCTTGCATATTAGAAAGTGACAGATATAATCACACATTCAAATTCACAACCAGGTATATAGACATACACACATACTCACACTCACAGGGCTCTGTGCACGGACAGACACACATGCGCATCATCACAGACCCTACCCAGAGCCTAGTCATAAGACCATAAGACCACTGGAGCAGAAATTAGGCCATTCAGCCCATCAAGTCTGCTCTGCCATTCAATCTTGGCAGATATGATTTTCAACCCCAATCTTCCGCTTTCTCCCCGTAACCTTTGATCCCCTTGACAATCACGAACCTACCTATCTCAGTCTTAAATACACTCAATGACCTGGCCTCCACAGCCTTCTGTGGCAATGAATTCCATAGATTCACCACTGTCTGGCTGAAGGGGTTTCTCTGTATCTCTGTTCTAAAGGGTCTTCCCTTGACTCTAAGGCTGTGCCCTTGCGCCCTCGTCTCTGATGCCAATGCAAACACCTTTCCAACATCCACTCTGTCCAGGCCGTTCAGTATTCTGGTCACGGAAGCAGAAAGTTTGATATCCATATGTCTTCTCTTTACTGAGCCATAACCTTTAATCTCAGCCCTAATACATTGTCTCCATTAGATGGGGCTGTTCACGTTTTGACTCACATATCCTTTCTGTGGTCTCTGGTGGCGTTGAGTGTGAGATTAGCTGGTGTTGTTTACAGTTAGAATTGTCCTCATGGGGATGTGGAATAAAGCTAGGAAATGCTGGGCTGGGCCAATAGGAATTGAAAGCAAATAAGATTGGACAAGCAGGAGTACATTCTGAGTTTTAGTGTGTCTATACCTGTGTTTCACTAGTTTAAATTACAAATTTCTTTAAAACGCTTTTAATACCAATCTTGAGAATTGTTGGCTGATTGAGCTGGTAAAGGAGCCCTATTAATTATTCCTAAAAACATTATACCCATTCGGCAGATTGCAGCTTTGCTTTCTCCCCAGCCGTAAAGATTTAATTTTTTTTTTGGATATATGTTACCCAGGGAAAAATAAAGGCAGTGTTGAGGACTAAAGGCGAAAGAAAACGGAAGTACCTTTTATGACAGATTTTTGCTGAAAAAGATTTCAAGTTGCTTTTTTTAAAACATCAAGCGTTGTAATCGTTGAATGAGTGAAGACTTCCTGCAAATCTGTTCGAGGCCTCTGATATCAGTTGTTTTTGTACAAGTCAAAGGAGATCAAAAGGTTAGTCAAACACACGGGCAGTTGGAGGATGTGACAGGTGGATTTGGAGAGAAGGCCTGGCCTAGATTTAAAGATGAATGGTAGGCCTCAATCCACAGTGAGCGACTAATCAAACAATCGCCATTTTTTTGCCTGTGATTTTCTGATGATAAACATCAATAGAAGGAATTGCCTCAGGCAATGGTGCCCAGGATTTACCAATAAACCATTCAATGGAGCAAGGGGCCCGTGTGACGGTGCATTGCTTGTAATAGGGAAGAACATGGAAAGTCACAATCCTGATTTGGGACAATTTACAGACGTAATCGAGAGCTAGATCCCCCAACACAGCGCCCACCCCCCCGCCACCACTACCCCACCTCCAACCCTCCATGCCAGTCTGACTGCTGGAGATACCAACCAACCTCAGTTCCAGCCGATCCGAGTCTATCACTAGCAACCATCTATCTCACAGGGACTCAGCCACCTCCTGGGTATGATTTACAAGGACTAGGCCCTGTATTTATCATACAAATAAGCTGTCCCTGTCTATGTTGTAAAGTACAGTGTATATGAGAGAGAATATGATTCGGCAGAAGAGTCATGCAAGACTTGGAACGTTAACTCTGCTTCTCTCTCTGTGGATGCTGCCTGACCTGTTGAGCTTCTCCAGGGCTCTCTGTGTATTTTTTTTTCAGCTTTCCAACATTATTTTGTTTTAGTTTGAGGGTCTGTGGGACCCCCACAGGAGCAGGGATCCTCGTGCAACATGCCAGAGGGGTGTCCGTGAACTGAAGTAAACTCGGACAGGGAGCTGGCCGCTGTTTCCTCAAGGAAAAGTACATCCCACGATAAGGTGCACCTTATCGGGAGTTTTTCCAACATTCCTGGAGACAGGAACATTCTCGGTGTCCTATGCATTCCCCACTTCCAGATCAAACACCCTCTCCTTTGATCAACCCCTTGTCATTGCGAAGGATGCAGCAAGACATTACTCAGTCCCGTCAGGATTTGGGGTTAACCTAATGTTCTCCCGAAGGTTCTGATGGGTCCCAATTCAGCGGGAGTCCCGGTAGAGAGCGTCTCCTGGCTGCCGTCTACTCACCTGGCTCTGCTCTTTAAGAAGCACTGGCACTGACAACATAATGAAAGCATTAGGGCACCTTCCAAGGGACCTGGTATTAACACACATGAACCAGTTCTTGCAGTTGCAAGGCTGTTCTACGTTGAGAGGTGGGAATCTCTCTCTGTTAACATATGCGACAGGCTCACCAGCAAGTATTCTCATCGCAACATCCCTCCTGTTGTACAATCTATCGTACTGTTGGGAAGCCCAGAAATCTATCATGGTGTCCACTGGGGAATTATATAAGTTCCCCAGTTCTAATCAACCTTGATCCATGTCTATTACAGACTTGGAAACATGCCCCACACCATTTGCACTGAAGCTAAAAGTTAGTTCTGTCTTCAGCACGCCGAGAGCCGAGGTTCCAGTATGCACTAAAGTCTTGGGAAGGAAGATGTCTGTAGTGATGATGTCAGTAGTGATGATGTCAGTAGTGATGATGTCTGCAGTGATGATGTCTGTAGTGGTTCTAGATAACTCTGGAGATCACATTATTTACACACTCTGTAAATCTTAATAGGATTTCTCACAAGGTTCATTCGTCTTTCAGGGGATGTTGCCCGAGCCTAATCGCTCTTGAAATGGTCTCGCAAACCAAATGGCAGTCCACCACATTGCTGCAGGTCATAGAGTCATAGAGATGTGCAGCATGGAAACAGACCCTACAGTCCAACCCATCCATGCCAACCAGATATTCCAACCCAATCTAGTCCCACCTACCAGCACCCGGCCCATATCCCTCCAAACCCTTCCTATTCATATACCCATCCAAATGCCTCTTAAATATTGCAATTGTACCAGCCTCCACTACATCCACTGGCAGCCATTTCCATACACGTACCACCCTCTGCGTGAAACAGTTGCCCCGTAGATCTCTTTTATATCTTTCCCCTCTCACCCTAAACCTATGCCCTCTAGTTCTGGACTCCCCCACCCCAGGGAAAAGACTTTGCCTATTTACCCTATCCATGCCCTTCATAATTTTGTAAACCTCTATAAGGTCGCCCCCTCAGCCTCCAACACTCCAGGGAAAACAGCCCCAGCCTGTTCAGCCTCTCCCTGTAGGTCAGATCCAACCCTGGCAACATCCTTGTAAATCTTTTCTGAACCCTTTCAAGTTTCACAACATCTTTCCGATAGGAAGGAGACCAAAATTGCATTCAATATTCCAACAGTGGTCTAACCAATGTCCTGTACAACCTCAACATGACCTCCCAACTCCTGTACTCAATACTCTGACCAATAAAGGAAAGCATACCAAACACCTTCTTCACTATCCTATCTACCTGCGACTCCACTTTCAAGGAGCTATGAACCTGCACTCCAAGGTCTCTTTGTTCAGCAACACTCCCTAGGACCTTATCATTAAGTTCATAAGTCCTGCTAAGATTTGCTTTTCCAAAATGCAGAACCCCGCATTTATCTGAATTAAACTCCATCTGTCACTCCTCAGCCCATTGGCCCATCTGATCAAGATCCTGTTGTAATCTGAGGTAACATTCTTTGCTGCCCACTACACCTCAATTTTGATGTCATCTGCAAACTTACTAACTACACCTCTTATGTTCACATCTAAATCATCTGTATAAATGATGAAAAGTTGTGGACCCAGCACCGATCCTTGTGGAACTCTACTGGTCACAGGCCTCCAGTCTGAAAAACAACCCTCCACCACCACCCTCTGTCTTCTACCTTTGAGCCAGTTCTGTATCCAAATGGCTAGCTCCCCCTGTATTCCGTGAGATCTAACCTTGCTAACCAGTCTCCCATGGGGAACCTTGTCAAATGCCTTACTGAAGTCCATATAGACCACGTCCACCCCTCTGCCCTCATCAATCCTCTTTGTTGCTTCTTCAAAAAACTCAATCAAGTTTGTGAGACATGATTTCCCACGCACAAAGTCATGTTGACCATCCCGCATCAGTCCTTGCCTTTCCAAATACATGTACACCCTGTCCCTCAGGATTCCCTCCAACAACTTGCCCACCACTGAGGTCAGGCTCACTGGTCTATAGTTCCCTGGCTTGCCCTTATCATCCTTCTTAAACAGTGGCACCACGTTAGCCAACCTCCAGTCTTCTGGCACCTCACCTGTGACTATCACTTCTCTAGCTTCCCTCAGAGTTTTAGGGTACACCGCATCAGGTTCTGGTGAGTTATCTACTTTTATGTGTTCCAAGACACCCAGCACTTCCTCCTCTGTAACATGGGCATTTTGCAAGATGTCATTATCTATTTCCCTATATTCTATATCTTCCATGTCCTTTTCCACAATAAATACTCATTTAATATCTCCCCATTTTCTGCGGCTCCACACAAAGGCCACCTTGCTGATCTTTGAGGGGCCCTATTCTCTCCCTAGTTACCCTTTTATCCTTAATGTATTTGTAAAAACCCTTTTGGATTCTCCTTAACTCTATATTTGCCAAAGTTATCTCCTGTCCCCTTTTTGCCCTCCTGATTTCCCTCTTAAGTATACTCCTAGTGTCTTTATACTCTTCCAAGGATTCACTTGATTTATCCTTTCTCTACCAGACATTTGCTTCCTTGTTCTGTTTTGTGAAAATGCTCATGACTGTGACATCTCGGAGCTCTCCCGGGATGCTCTTCTCCTTCCAGGTAACGCAGACAAGGGGCATGTAAGCTGCAGTAGGAGGCTTCTTACCTCCGCACTTCAGTGCACCACATCTGCTCCAGCAGTCTGCTGTTCTTGAGCTGGCAGAGGGCCTTCCCCTACTTTGGGCAACGCTGGAGTGTCGCTGAGCTCATGGCTAGGACAGAGGAAGCACTCGGGTGATACCCTCAGGGCCTCACTGAACTGCGGCATTCCCACAGAAAAAGTGGAAAGAGCGTAAGGAGCAGGCTTCCACAGCGATGCCCCACCCACCCAATCCCGTGACCACTTTCAGCCCCAAGTGTAACAGAGTTTGTGGTATAAATCACCTAAGGACTCACCCTGAGAGTGGAAGGGAGTCATGCTTGTCTGTGAGGGACCACTGATGATGATGAAGTGTGTAAGTATACATGCGTTTGGTTGTACAGGACATTGGTGAGGCCTCTTCTGGAGTACTGTGTCCAGTTCTGGTCGCCCTGTTATAGGAAGGATATTATTAAACCGGAGGGGGTCCAGAAGAGATTTACCAGGATGTTGCCGGGTATGAAAAACTTAAGTTATAAAGAAAGGCTGGAGAGGCTGGGACTTTTTTCACTGGAGTGTAGGAGGTTGAAAGGTGACCTGATACAGGTTAATAACGTAAAGAGAGGTATTGATAGGGTTAATGCCCTCGGATGGGCAATTTCAGGATTAAGGGGCACACTTTTAAGACAAGAGGAAAGACATTTTAAAAAGACATAAGTGGCAAATGTTTTACATAGAGGGTGGTTCACGGCTAGAGTGAACTTCCTGAAGAGGCAATGGGTGTGGGAGCAGTTAAACGTTTAGGTAAGTACATGAGTAGGAAAGGTTTGGAGGGATATGGACCAGGAGCAGGCAGGTGGGACTAGTTTAGATTAGATTAGATTCCCTACAGTGTGGAAACAGGCCCTTTGGCCCAACAAGTCCACACTGACCCTCTGATGAGTAACCCACCCAGACCCATTTCCCTCTGACCAACATACCTAACACTACAGGCAATTTAGCATGGTCAATTCACCTAATCTGCACATCTTTGGACTGTGGGAGGAAACCAGAGCACCCAGAGGAAACCCACGCAGACACAGGGAGAATGTGCAAACTCCACCCAGACAGACACCCGAGGCTGGAATCGAACCTGGGACCCTGGTGCTGTGAGGCAGCAGTGCTAACCACTGAGCCACCATGCCCCCATTTAGCTTGGCATTATGTTCAGCATAGAAGGCATTAGATATGCTTGCCTTCATTGGTCAGCGCATTGATCATAGGAGTTGGGAGGTCATGTTGTGGCTGTATAGGACATTGATTAGGCCACTTTTGGAATATTGTGTGAGATTCTGGTCTGTCTGCTATATGAATGATGGTGTGAAATTTGAAAAGGTTCAGAAAAGATTTACAAGGATGTTGCCAGGGTTGGAGGGTTTAAGCTACAGGGAGCAACAGCCTCAAAACAGAATAGGCTAGGGCTGTTTTCCCTGGAGTGTCAGAGGCTGAGGGATGATATTATCAAGGCTTATAAAATCATGAGGGGCGTGGATAGGGTAAATAGACAAGGTCTTTTTCATGGGGTGGGTGAGTCTCAAACTAGAGTACATACGTTTAAGGTGAGAGGGGAAAGATTTAAAAGGGACCTAAAAGGTAACTTTTTCACACCGAGGGTGGTGAGTGTATGGAAAGAGCTGTCAGAGAAAGTGGTGGAGTCTGGTAAAATTACAACATTTATCAGGTATCTGGATGGGTATATGAATAGGAAGGGTTGAGTCGGATATGGGCCAAGTGCTGGCAAATGGGACTAGACTAATTTAGGAGAAAGAACATAGAACATTTCGGCGCGGTACAGGCCCTTCAGCCCTCGATGTGAAATCAATCTGAAGGCCACCAAACCAACACTATTCCATTTTCATCCTTATGTTTATCCAATGACAATTTAATTGCCCTTAAAGTTGGCGAGTTTACTACTGTTGCAGGCAGAACATTCTACACCCTTACTACTCTCTGAGTAAAGAAACTACCTCTGACATCTGTCCTATATCTATCAGCCCTTAGTTTAAAGCTATGTTCCCTCATGCTAGCCATCACCATCTGAGGAAAATGGTTCTCACTATCCACCCTATGTAATGCTCTGATTATCTTATATGTCTCAATTAAATCACATCTTAACCTTCTTCTCTCGAAAGAAAACAGCCTCAAGTCCCTCAGCCTTTCCTCATAAGACCTTCCCTCCATACCAAGCAACATCCTAGTAAATCTCCTCTGCACCCTTTCCAAAGCTTCCACATCCTTCCTATAATGCGGTGACCAGAACTGTACGCACCAGAGTTTTGTACAGCTGCAGCATGACCTCATGGCTCCAAAACTCAATCCCTCTCCCAATAAAAGCTAACACACCTTATGTCTTCTTATCAACCTGGGTGGCAACTTACACGGGTCTATGTACATGGACACTGAGATCTCTCTGCTCATCTACACGACAAGAATCTTACCATTAGCCCAGTACTCTGTATTCCTCTTAGTCCTTCCAAAGTGAATCACCTCACACTTTTCTGCATTAAACTCCATTTGCCACCTCTCAGCCCAGCTCTGCAGCTATGTCCCTTTGTAACCTGCAACATCTTTCCTCACTGTCCATGACTCCACCAACCTTAGTGTTGTTCACAAATTTACTAACCCGTCCATCTATGCCCCCATCCAGGTAATTTATAAAAACGACAAACAGCAGTGACCCCAAAGCAGATCCTTGATGTACACCACTATAGTAGCTGAACTCCAGGTTGAACATTTCCCATCAACCACCACCCTCTGTCTTTTTACAGCTAGCCAATTTCTGATCCAAACCACTAAATCACCCTCATTCCCATGCCTCCATATTTTTGGCTATAGTCTACTGTGGAGAACCTTATCGTAAGTCTTACTGAACTCCATATTCACCACATCAACTGCTTTACCCTCACCCACCTGTTTGGTCAGCTTCTCAAAGAACTCTATAAGATTTGTGAGGCATGACCTACCCTTCACAAAACCATGTTGACTATCCCTAATCAAATGATTCCTCTCTAGATGATTGGAAATCCTATCTCTTATAATCCTTTCCAACACTTTACCCAGAACCAAAGTAAGGCTCTCTGCTCTGTAATTACCAAGGTTGTCCCTACTCCCCTTCTTGAACAAGGGGACAACATTTGCTATCCTCTAGTCTTTTGGCACTATTCCCATCGACAATGACGCCATAAACATCAAAGCCAAAGGCTTTACAATCTCCTCTCTCCCATCCCAGAGAATTTTAGGATAAATCCCATCTGGCCCAGGGGACTTACCTATTTTCACGCTTTCCAGAATTGCTAACACCTGCTCCTTGTGAACCTCAATCCTGTCTAGTCTAATAGCCTGTATCTCAGTATTCTCCTCAACAACATTGTCTATTTCCAGTGTGAATACTGATAAAAAAACTCTCCTATCTCTTTGTACAACTTCCCACTACTGTCCTTGATTGGCCCTAATCTTACTCTAGTCACTCTTTTATTCCTGATACACCAAGCTTCAGGGTTTTCCTTGATCCTACCCACCAATGACTACTCATGTCCCCTCCTGGCTCTTCTTAGCTCTCTCTTTAGGTCTTTCCTGGCTACCTTGTAACTCTCAATCACCCTAACTGAGCCTTCATGTCTCATCCTAACATAAGCCTCCTTCTTCCTCTTGGCAAGTGATGCATTCTTCAGTAAACCCCTTCCTCCCTGCCTGACAGGTACATACTTATCAGGGACATGCAGCAGCTGCTTTTTGAACAAGCTCCACATTTCAATTGTGCCCATCCCCTGCAGTTTCCTTCTCCATCCTGTGCATCCTAAATCTCGCCTAATCACGTCATTATTAAAAATCACACAACACCCGGTTATAGGAGAAAGCACGGAATACGGATGCTGGAGATCAGAGTCGAGAGTGTGTTGCTGGAAAAGCACAGCAGGTCAGGCAGCATCCGAGAAGCAGCAGAATCGACGTATCAAACATAAGCTTAATGAAGGGCTTATGCTTGAAACCTTGATTCGTCTTCTCCTCGGATGCTACCTGACCTGCTGTGCTTTTCCAGCAACATACTCTCAACATCAGGTTATAATCCAACAGGTTTATTTGGAAGCACCAGCTTTCATAGCACTGCTCCTTCATCAGGTGGTTGTGGAACATAAGATCATAAGACACAGAATTTACTGTTGCATGACACTGTAATCTTTTGTAATGAATTCTGTGTCTTATGATCTTATGGTTCACTACCACCTGATGAGGGAGCATTGCTCCGAAAGCTAGTGTGTTCCCAAATAAACCTGTTGGACTATAACCTGGTGTTGTGTGATTTTTAACTTTATCCACCCCAGTCCAACATCAGCACATCATAATTGCCTTTCCCCCAGTTATAACTCTTGCCCTATCCCTTTCCATCACTAAAGTAAATGTAACTGAATTATGGGCACTATCACCAAAGTTCTCACCCACCTCCAAATCTAACACCTGGCCTGGTTCATTACCCAGTACCAAATCCAATATGGCCTCACCTCTTGTTGGTCTATCTGCATCCTTTTTCAGGAAACCCTCCTACACACATTAGACAAAAGCTAACCCATCTAAAGTACACAAACTGTAGCGTTTCCAGTCAATATTTGGAAAGTTAAAAACCTTTTGCTCCTATCCAGAATCAGCTTTTAGCGTGTTTTGAGAAGGTTTATAGTTCAGGTGAGGTTCTGGATGTAGGTTTGCTCGCTGAGCTGGAAGGTTCGTTTTCAGACGTTTCATCACCATACTCAGTAACATCTTCAATGAGCCTCCGAATGAAGCACTGGTGGTGTAGCCCGCAGACAAACCAACGGAACACCGATGGGATCTCCGATATCAGGGTTCTTAGCAGAGGCATTAACATAGAGACTTGAACAAACGGCTCTGCCAACTATCCAACCCAAACTTTGGGTCACACCTTTGTCATCACTAAACGAAACAAATTTGAGGAAACCTTCAAGGCCATCAATAGTACTCTTACTGACATGAAGTTCAAAGAGGAGGGAAGCAACAACAAACTGCCAATCCTAGATGTCACAATACAGCGAACAGCCAATGGGGAATTGCAAACCAGTGTCTACAGGAAAACAACACACACTGACCAAATATTGAACTACAGAAGCTATCATCCCAACCCCCACAAACGAAGCTGCTTTAGAACATTATTTCAATGAGCTACCACACACTGCAGCACGGAGGAATTACACAGAGCAGAGGAAAATCACCTATGCAGCGTTTTCAAAAAGGACAGGTACCCAATGAACACAGTCCGCCAATTTCTCAGCAACAAACCTAAACATACAGACAAAATGCATCCAGAAACCTAGCCACTTTCCCCTACATCAAAGACATCTCAGAAATGACTGCCAGACTACTCAGACTCCTTGGCATCATGGTAGCCCACAAACCCACCAACACACTAAAACAGCAGCTAATGAACTTGAAATACCCTACACAGACAACAAGCAAAACTAATGTCATTTACAAAATACCTTGCAAGAATTGAAACAAGTGCTACTTTGGACAAACAGGCAGAAAACTAGCCACCAGGATACGTGAACACCAACTAGCCACAAAAAGACATGACCCTCTCTCACTAGTCTCCTTACATACAGATAAGGAAAGACACCACTTTGACTAGGACAACACATCCATCCTAGGATAAGCCAAACAGAGGCATGCATGAGATTTCCTAGAAGCATGGCATTCCAACCAGAATTCTAACAACAAACACATCGAGTTAGACCCCATCTACCACTCCTGGGAAAAGGAACAGGAAGTGACTTCACCACAGGAAATGACATCATCACAGAAATAACATCACCAACCTAAGGACATAACTAGAAAGTGGGCTACACCACCAGACTTTTACCCAGAGGCTTACGGAAGATGTTACCTAGTATGGTTACGAAACGTCTGAAAAGGAACCTTCCAGCTCAGCGAGCAAACCTACATCAGAATCATCTTTGCGATCCTTTCCTCTACATCTCTGGAACTATTTAGAGGCCTATAGAAAACTCCCAAAAGGGTGACCTCTCCTTTCCTGTTTCTAACCTCAGCCCATGCTATCTCAGGAGTCCTCATCAAATGTTCTTTTTGCCTCCATAATACTGTCCTTGACTAACAATACTACACCATCCCCTCTTTTACCACCTTCCCTGTTCTTACTAAAACATCCAAACCATGGAACCTGCAACAACCATCCCTGTCCCTTCTTGATCCATGTCTCTGAAATGGCCACAATATCGTAGTCCGAGGTACCAACCCATGCTGCAAGTTCACCCACCTGATTCTGGATGCTCCTGGGTTGAAGTAGACACACTTCAAACCACGTTCCTGCCTGCTGGTACTCTCCTGCGACCTTGAACCCGTATTTATAACCTCACTACCCTCAACCTCCTGTGTACTGCAGCTACAATTCAGGTTCTCATCCTCTGCTGAATTAGTTTAAACCCTCCCAAAGAACATTATCAAATTTCCCCCTCAGGATATTGGTACCTCTCTGGTTCAGGTGTAGACCATCCTGTTTGTAGAGGACTCACCTACCCCAGAATGAGCCCCAATTATCCAGGTGTCTGAGTCCCTCCTTCCTGCACCATCCCTTTAGCCATGTGTTCAACTACTCTCTCCCTATTCCTCGCCTCACTAACAAACCAGAGATAACAACTCTGTTTGTTCTAGCTCTGAATTTCTGCCCTAAATCCCCATCCCTTTCCCTACCTATGTCATTGGTGCCTATGTGGACCACGACTTGGAGCTGCTTCCCATTCCCCTCAAAGATCCCAAAAACACACTCCGAGACATCATGAACCCTGGCACATGGGAGGCAACACACCAACTGTGAGCCTTTCTCATTCCCACAGAACCTTCTATCTATCCCCCTAACTATGGGGTCTCTAATGACTAATGCTCTACTCCTTATCCCCATTCCCTTCTGAGCAACAAGGACAGACTCTGTGCCAGAGACCTGTACCCCATGGTTTACCCCTGGTAAGTTGCCCCCCCCCCCCCAACAGTATCCAAAAGGGAATGGTCACAAGGGATCCCTGCACTGCCTGCTTCTTATACCTTCTAATAGTCACACAAATATCTTCATCCTTAGGAATAACTACCTCCCTGGAGCTTTTATCTATAACTGTCTCTGCATCTCTATCTGGTCGGCATGGACAAGTTGGCTGAAGGGTCTGTTAACGTGTTGTATGACTCTATGGCATGACTTCTTTAAGGTGTGTGTATAAGTGGCTGGGTCTGCATGAGTGTTGTGTATATATGTCCGTGTGCATGTGAATGTGTGTGGGTGTGTGTGTGGGTGTAGATATGTATATAAGTCTATAGGTGTGTGTATAGTATGCACATATATGTGCTTGTGTGCACGTGTGTGTGTATCTGTATGTATGTCTGTGCGCATGTGTGTGCGTGGGTGTAGCTATGTATAAGTCTAAAGGTGTGTGTATAAGTATGTATGTATACGTGCGTGTGTGTGTATGCCTGTGCGCTTGTGTATGTGTGTGGGTGGGTGTAGATATATATAACTCTATAGGGGTGTGTGTATATAAGTATGTACGCATATGAGCGTGTGCATGTGTGTGTGCATAAGTATGTATGTGTGTGTGTGAAAATAAGTATGTATGTGTGTGTGTATGTGTGTATAAATAGGTGTGTGTGTATAAGTATGTGTGTATAAGTATGTATGTGTGTCTAAATATATATGTGTGAGTGTGTTTGTGTTTGGATCTGTGTGTGTGTATAAGTGTGTGTGTGTGTGTGTGTGTGCGTGTGTGTATAGGTATATGTGTGTGTGTAACTATGTGTATGTGGGTGTGGGTGGGTGTGTGTACTCCCTCAGATTGAAGGTGACACTTACTCCTGTCAATTCTTGTCTTTGGAATTTTTTAACGCAGGGAGGCTGTTGCATTGTAGCTGCCTTCCAGTCCTTGCTGACGAGGAAACTCTCCCCCTCCTAGCGTCCACCCTTGGCATACCTGAAGGATGTGAAGATTAATAATCAACCTGCCCGGTGACATTGGAGCGCAGCTTCTGTCGCCATCAAGTCCTGAGGTGGGACTTGAAGCCAGGGATCTAGACACGACCACTGTGCCTCAAGACGTGCTGAAGGGGAGAGAACAGGAAAATTAAAAAGACAAGAATATGTATGCATATGGAAAACAGTCTGCAACAGGAAAGCACTTAAAGTTGTCTTATAATCCCTCCACAAAGCAAGTTATTCCTGATGCAGATTGGAACATGCCTGACCTTGGATTAAGAAAGTACTGGGGTGTGGAAACCAATAAAAGCAGCCGAGAGTGGTGCCGGAAACTTTCAACTGCTATCTGAGGCCTACGTTTAACATGGAAATCAAGGAGTGGTATACAAATACTCAAAATATTTCCTTGCCATGTAATCACACTGTAAATTCCTGTCCTTTGTCTCCTGTTGCCATTCAGTGCAGCATTGCAGAGGGATTCCCCAGGCAACAGCTATAATCAGTGGCACTCTAGGTGCTACTGCATAGAGGCAACATTGAAACCGTTTCTGAACAATGTGAACTCTGATGCTGTTCGGTCCTGTTCTGTTGGGGTAAACACAAGTCATTTTATAAAGAAAGGAGCACTAAGCTCCTACACACTTTGCCAAGTGCTAAAGAACCCATCCCAACTCCGGAGGGCAGGTTAGTGTCAGTTCCAGCCTGTTTATTTTGTGAGGGTGGCTCCTAATTGTGTTGTATTGAGGTCACTCACCTCCCTCCCCAGCCCCTGGTGGTTTTAGTTAAACAGGGAGAGGGTGCATCTCTTAAAGCAAGTCTGCAATCTTCCTCTGTTTGTTAAAACACTAACTAAAGTCTGTGGCTGTACAGGTGAGGAGGGGGAGGACCGCTCACCCTGACTCCCTCTGGCTTGTTTTTGTGAGGCCAGTCTTGCTTGATGGAGAGGGTCAGAGTGAGAGCAGGAGGTGTCCTTGAGCAATATCCAGCAGAGCCTTCTATATTCCTGTCCCTTCATGTTATCATTTCCACCAAGTCCTTCCCTTCCATCAGAAGCTTTCTACGTTGTAGGGAGAGCCAGAATTGAACCGACAGCTGAAACTTGGCGACACTTCCTGCTGACAGTGTTCAAGCGCTGTCCTAGCTACCTCCGGCCTTGGTGCACCGTGTATTGTGAAAGGGGCTGCCATGACCTGTGTGCTTAGCTGGAATCCAAGCTTCCCCACCAACCTTGTTCCTCTGAGGGTTACCCTCCAAGGGTTAACTCCTGGCTGGATTGCAGACTAGTAGAGGGCCCACTGCCGTGGCAACTACCTGGGCACCTCACAGAAACATAGCCAGACATCCCCTTGGTGTTTCTGAATGGCCTCCCTCTCTCCAGCCGGGCATCGTTGTCTGGTTCCTTGTTGGAAACATGTGGGCAGTTCCCTAGGAGACCAATCACTGCTCCAAATCCCAACCTCCATTCTGTTAACTGCTCAGGGCAGTGGGGAAAGTGAAAGAGATAACCTTTAAAAATGGAACTTCCCTCGTGGCTGGGTCCTGATGTGCCCTCTGTCAGATTGGCAGGAGGCAGCAGTGGAGAATTTAAAGGCCATTGTGACTTGTGCAGTGACTGGTGCCGTATGAACCACTGATCCAGGCAGTGGTTGCATTGAGAACCATCCTGAGTAGCTCCAGATAGTGAGTGCCCTCTTCCAATAGAGGGCACTGCACAGGGCATTTGACTATCTTGGTGTGGGACAAAGATCAAGGGAGCACTATAGGCAGTGGTGCGGTGGTAATCTCACTATAAATTGGGAGAGGGGAGTGTGCAGTGGGACCTGGGCATCCTTGTGCACTAGTTACTGAAGGTAAGCATGCAGATGGCAAAGAAGGCAAACATGGTATGTTGGCCTTCATTGCAAGACATTTTGAGTATAGGAGCAGGGATGTGTTGTTGCAGTTATACAGGACCCTAGAATATTTTGGGTAGTTTTGGTTTCCTTATCCTGAAGAAGGATACTCTTGCTCTCGAGGGAGTGCAGCGAGGATTTTCCAGGCTGATTCCAGGGGATGGTGGGACTGACGTAGGAGAAGTTTTCAATGGAGTTCAAGCGAGTGAGGAGGGGAATCTCATAGAGACTTAAAGAATTCTGACAGGACTGGACAGGGTAGAACCAGGGGTCACAGTCTGAGGATTCAGGGTGGACCATTTAGGATGGAGATGAGGAGACATTTCTTCACCCAAAGAACGGTGAGTGTGTGGAATTCATTACCACAGGAAGTAGTTGATGCCAAAACATTGAATGTATTCAAGAGGCAGCTAGATATATCACTTGGGGGTGAATGGGATCAAAGGTTATGAGGAAAAAGCAGGATTAGGCTATTGAGTTGGACAATCGGCCATGATTGTGATGAATGGCAGAGCAGGCTCGAAGGGCCGAATGGCCTCCCACCGCTCCTATCTTCTATGTTTCTATGACTAATAATTCAGACCCCAGTCTAAAGCTCTGGGGACATGGGTTCAAATCTCACCATGGCAAACTGCAAGAAATATTTGGAATTAAAAGGTGTCGTAATGGTGATCCTGTCATTTAGAGACCTGTGTAGTTCCATAATCCCCTTTAGGGAAGGAGATCTGCTGTCCTTCCCTGGTTTGACCTCCAGCATATGGCTTAATGGCCCAGTAAATCATTCAGATCAAGGGGCAATTACTGGTGGGTAATATATGTTGGCCTAGCCAATGATGCTCACATCCCATGAGCACACTTTTACTCTCGCTACAATTTCTATGATGGGCCTGTTACAATGTTCCGACACAAGCTGGAGGGGCAACACCTCATTTTACACTTTGGCACTTTATAGCCTCGAGGACATCACGTTGAGTTTAACAACTTCAGAATATGACCTCTGACCTCCGTCTTGATCATAACACATCCCTCAACACACCCCTGATCAACACTCCAACCCATGTTCACTCACATCCTCTTGACTCTACTCACCCGAGTGTGAACCCGTTTTCCCCTTTTCACACCTATCATTAATAACTGATTTTACATCTCAATTTCTCCTTTCCCACCATTTGCACCACCTTTGTCTTTTCCTCTGTGGTCTCTCACCAACTGTTTCCACTCACTCCTCCCCCTCTGTCAACGACATAAAAACCACCATTTCAAGCTCCTGTCATGTCTAAAGAAGTGGACCCGAAATATTAATTCTGTTTTTTTCCCCTCTCCGCTGCCAGGCCCGCTGTGTTTCTCCAGCAATTTCTCCATTTATTTCACATTACCATTTATTCTTGCTGAAACCTGGTCCTACCTTATTCCTGTTGGACAGGGACGGGTTTTAATTCTGCTTCAGAAATGGTAACGATACAATTCTTGTGAATACCTAATAAGGCTGTATCACTTTAGAGAGAGATGGAAAGACTTAGTGCACGTTCAGGATGTTGCAAAAGTGTTTTTACAGCATTTACAATGAAATACTTTTGCATTGTCATCAATGTTCCGATAACAGATAATTGGGTCTCTTACTGTCCCTAATCTCTCCATTTATATCAAAGAGATGACTTTACCTCTGTGTTCATTAACTGATTAATAACTTCCTCTTTCCTGAAACGTGTCATTCATTACTCTCCAGCTCTGATAACACGCTGTTTCCTTTTTTGCCAATCAACATTATAACGTTTTCATATTTCTCCACCCTTTAGTTGCTGGAAGCAAAGTTTTAAACAAAATGGATTGGGCGTTTTAGATTTGAATACATAGAAATATAGAAAATAGGGACAGGAGTAGGCCCTTCGAGCCTGCCCCACCATTCAATATGATCATGGCTGATCTTGCAATCTCACCATCCCGTGTCTGCTTTCTCCCCATACCCCTTGATTCCTTTAGCTGCAAGGGCCATGCCCAGCTGCCTCTTGAATATAACTAACAAAGCGGCCCCAACAGCTTCCTGTGGGAGAGAAGTCCTCAAGTTCACAGCTCTCTGAGTGAAGGCATTCTTCCTCATCTCAGTCCTGAATGGCTTCCCCCTTTATTCTTAGACTGAGACCCCTGAGGAATGTCTTTCCTAATACCAGGAGACCCAAAACTGCACACAATACTCAGGCTGTGGCCTCACCAAGGCCCAGGATAGCCCCAATCAAACAGCCACAGTCCAGTCCCTGCACCATTTACATGAAGAGGGCACAGCTTCAACCATCAAACACAGTGTGCAAGTCCAATCGCTTCCTGCAGAAAGGTTTTCTGATCTACTGACAGTTCTCACAACCCTAAACTCAAAGAGAGGTCCTGAGGGAGGGTCAAGCATCGTTGAACACATTATTAGAATAAACAGTAGGTCAGTAAGGATTGAGACAAGGAAGAATTTCCTTGCTCGGGGTGGTGAATCTCTGGTTTTCTCTATCCCCAGTGGGCAGCAGAGGCTCAGTAACCAGGTATGTTCCAGAGTGTTGTGGAAGGACTTTGGGGGCCACCATGTGATGATGTCTCACTGGGTATAAATATTACAGTGTGGACAGAGTTGAGGGGAAGATAGAATCACATGGAGAGCTAGGTAGAAGGCTAATTGTGCAGGCACGTACATGAAGTAGAAGCTCATACCATTCCTTCAGTGTCGCTAGATCAAAATCCTAGAATTCCCTCCCATTGTGTGTCTATCTGCAGCACATGGACTGCAATGGTCAAGAAGGCAGCTCATCACCACCTTCTCAAGGTCGAGTAGCGACGGGAACATGAGGTGGTCAAGTTTATGAAATTGCGTTAAGATGAGATTAGATCATTGATTGCTGTGTGTTATAGTATTTAATCTTAACCTGCAATAAACAGTTATTACAATGAAGATCAAGTGTGAAGACCTTGTCTAATTCTCACTCAAGGGACAGTGAGGTCTGCAGATGCTCGAGATCAGAGTCGAGAATGTGTTGCTTGGAAAAGCACGGCAGGTCAGGCAACATCCGAGGAGCAGGAAAATCGACGTTTCAGGCGGGAGCCCTTCATCACCGTGGGTGGCATGGTGGCACAGTGGTTAGCACTGCTGCCTCGCAGCGCCAGAGACCCGGGTTCAATTCCCACCTCAGGCGACTGACTGTGTGGAGTTTGCACATTCTCCCCGTGTCTGTGTGGGTTTCCTCCGGGTGCTCCGGTTTCCTCCCACAGTCCAAAGATGTGCAGGTCAGGTGAATTGGCCATGCTAAATTGCCCGTAGTGTTAGGTAAGGGGTAGATGTAGATGTAGATATAGGGGTATGAGTGGGTTGCGCTTTGGCGGGGCGGTGTGGACTTGTTGGGCCAAAGGGCCTGTTTCCACACTGTAAGTAATCTAATCTAATCAGGAATTTCGGGCTCTGGCCCGAAACGTTGATTTTCAGGCTCCTTTGATACTGCTTGACTTGTTGAGCTTTTCCAGCACCACACTATTCCTCAATCAGTCTATCTTGAACCCGAATTTCTGGTTCTGAGCATAAAAGCACACAACGAAAGAAAGATGGAGATCAATAGAGTTCTGGAAATCAAAAACATCAAGGGATATAGAGAGAACATGGACAAGATGGCACTGAGGTATTAGAAACGATGTCATGGTGAAGACACTGAAAGACCTAATCTGCTCTTGTGTTTCAGATGGATCGTTAAAAGAAAATCAGAAATGACACTTGCTGCATGTCAATAAAACTTACATTATGTTTGAATAAAGGAAAAGATGCCGATTAAGTTGATGAATTGCGTAAGTTTTGTTTGCATCGATGTCACCGTCTGTTATTTCAGGAAAAACAGGGTGAAGCAAATGCAGTAAATCTGAAACAAAAAAAACCCCCCAGAAATAGTTGGAAATTCTCCCAATGGAAAGAGGCACAGGGTATTCCAGGCTGAACTTGCCTTATCCCGTGGAGACAGGGAAACGTCAGCGTGACTCCTATGTGAGCTCTCACTGGTAGCTAACTTGCCCAGGGACCAGTCAAGGAGTGGCAGTGGGAATTCTCTGGCCTGTGGGAGCCAATCCATCCCGCTATTGATGGGGTCGTCTTGAGCAGCAATTGGAATTTCATAGATCCTCCTAGATCCTTCAGGGCCTTTGTATAAACATTTTTATTTTATCAGTTCAGTGTCTCATGGGATTATTCGCCTGGCCAGCATTTACTGCCTGTGCCTAATTGCCCTTGAACTGTGTGGCTTGCTCAGCCATTTCACAGAGCAGTTGAACGTCAGTCACATTGCTGTAGGTCTGGAGTCACCTGTAGCCCAGACCAGGTGAGGATAGCAGCTTTCCTCCTTAAAGGACATTAGTGAACCAGATGGGTATTTTGTGACAATCACTGGTCATTTTCCAGTCTCCATCACTGAGACCAGCTTTACATTCCAGATTTTATTAACTGAACTTAAACTCCACCAGCTGCTTCTGTTTTCATCCATTCACTGGATGAAGGCCTCACTGGCTAAGCCAGCATTTATTGCCCAGCCCTAATCGCAAAGAGGGCAGTTAAGAGTCAACCACATTGCTTAGATCTTGAACCACGAGTAGGCCAGACTGGGTAAGGATGATAGCTTCCTTCCCTAAAGGAAGGAATCAGCAATGGATTCATGGCAATCATTGGGCTATTAATTCTAGATTTGTTCTTTTTTTAAAAATTATATTCAAATTCTACCATCTAACCATAGCAGGATCCGAATCCAGAACATTACCTGGATCATCAGTTCAGTGATATTACCATGAGGCTGTTGCTGCCCCTTGTGGCAGGATTTGAACGTGTTCCCACAGGGCATTAGCCCGTGCCTCAGCATTACAGGTCAATGACATTACCGCAATGCCCTCTGGGAGGTGACTGTTGTGTGTTACTGAGGTGTGTCAATAAGATGTTTAGAGTTTCACAACTGCAACGATCCTGACTGCCCTTAGTGTGGGGAGGGGGGAACTACGGTAGCGCAAAGGGATTTCTGACTGCTGCAGAGGCCAGCGTGTGGGATGTTTTGTCCTCAGGACCATGTGAGGCATTCACTGCCATCCATTGAGAGTTGAAAGCTGCGTGGAGTACCCCTTTCCACTGGAGTTTACCACCTCCTGTCAGGAGGAAAGTGAGAGAGGAATTCCACAGGCAAAAGGACCACATGCAAGTTGGCACATTGTGGGCACACATGTGGATGGCACATTGGAACAGTAGGCAGCTGAGTGCATGAAGAATACACTTGGCAGCGCAAAGAGTCTACAGACAAAGTAAAAAACACCTTCATGGGCGTGAGGGAGTAGCATTGTCACCGCTGAAGATAATGTTTGACTAGACAGTTAGTGAACTGGAGGAGAGGTCGCGGACTCTCCCATATGGCAGGAACCCATTGTGACTGTGGTACTCAAACTTCCCCACCCCAGGATGGTTCCAAGGTCCAAATGGTGGCAGGGCCTTACAGTGTAAGGCTCACCGCCCAATCACGCAGGGCCGATCCTAAGAGCTGGCCAGACAGCTGAAGTTGCAAGCTGAACTCAGGTCGAGAGATCAATCAGTGTCAGTTCTGAGAGGGCTCGGTGGTAGGAGGGGGGATGAGGTTTAAGACTACACCCTCATGGCCACAAGGTTCCCTCAGGATAGGCCCAGGCTTCCATTGATTGGCCAGGCTCCCATTCCCTGTGGATTTCTGGCCCACAAATACAAACCCTTCATTAGATTCCCATGAAGCTGCCATTATACCTTCATCCCAAGACAGTCCTGGGTGTTGCCTGTTCCAGAGAGCCCTTTCTGGATAAATCCCGGGTTGTGAGTGCTATCCACTGGGAGCCCCGACACCAAGACACAGAAACCTTACAGCCACCAGCAGTTATGTCCAACAGCGGGGATTCTATAGGCAACTGGAATTTCAGATATTTGGATTTTTTTTGTATTCACACACTGGATGTGGGTATCACTGGCTAGGGCAGCATTTAGTGCCCATCCCAGAGGGCTGTTAAGGGTCAACCACATGACTGTGGGCCTGGAGTCACATGTAGGCCTGACCAGGTAAGGGCAGTAGTTTCCTTCCCTCAAGGACATTAAAGCGGTCAAAGCCGCAATGTGGTTTACAGAGTGAGTATGAGGGCAAAATTGGAGGCAGTTAGGATACACCTGGACTTCAAATAAACTTAATAGTTGCCAATGGAAATACGTTGATGAATAATGAAAGCAGAAACATGCTATAATCCGAGAAAGCGTTCGGAATATCGGTGCCAATAAGTTTGCTATTGTGCTGCGGAACTGTGGGTGGAAAGATCAGGATATCAGGACATCAGCAGCATTAATAACGAGATTTTAAAATAAACTGAGAGTCCACACCATGGGGACTGATGGTGACACACGTGCATATTTTAATGCAAATTAGAATGCTTGCCCAAGATAATAACAGGAAGTTTTAACACCAGTCAGATAAATGCAGTTAAAGGAAAGTCAACTGAAATTTTGCATGTTCTTCCTGTTCTATTTAAAAATGAACTCATATAGAAACCCAACCAAAACATACATCATAACTTGTCAAATGTGAAACACCAGGGGGGTTTCCAAGTGTCTCTTTTGCTGTTTCTCATTGCTGTAGCTCACTGTGGTAATTAGCAAGAACTTTAGACAAGTTCAAAATAAATAGAAGGGCATACCAAACACACCTTAAAACAAGTGGCAACATAAGTCTTGATGACTCAACCTTTTCTGGTTCTGAGTTCATTCGTGCACGATTGAACAACAGGCTGGTTTTGGAAGCCCAATTCACTAAAGCCGTAGAGTGAGTTACTAGTTCAGGCACATGTTTCTGTCCTCTCCTGTCAATCAACTAATGTTTCACATAATCTTTTCCCCATCCCCCAATGACATTAGTCACCTTGCTTGTCCCAGAACTGAGCACAAAAAGACAATTTTCTAGCCATTGCGCCTGGAGAGGCCGGTCTCTCCCATTCCCCCTGTGTTTCGCATTGGCTGATAAAATGAGGCAGCATGGTGCCTCACAGCGCCAGCGACCTGGGTTCGATTCCAGCCTCGGGTGACTGTCTGTGTGGAGCTGGCACATTCTCCCCGTGTCCGCCCACAGTCCAAAAATGTGCTGGTCAGGTATATTGGCCATAGTATAAGGTGTGTTAGTCAGGGGTAAATATAGGAAATGGGTCTGGGTGGGTTACTCTTCAGAGGATTGGTGTGGACTTGTTGGGCCAAAAAGCCTGTTTCAAACTGTAGGGAATATAATCAAAATACACCAAAATTATTCCAGCAATTACCATTTGCTGAATTTTCTAATGCAGTGACAAATAGGGCCATCAGCCATCTACTAGTTGCCACAACTCGATCTCAAACTAGTTGAATCAGTAACTAGTTGAACTTTTCAAGGTAGACTTTCTAAATATGAACTCATGTAGAAACCCAACCAAAACATACATCTTCATCATTATCAATAATACAATGCAATCTTTTTATTTAAAATAAATCCCGCCCATCTTGACCTAGCATGTTGGTTAGGATGCCTTATTTGAATTGTCAGAGTTTCTGATCACCTTCCATTTTAATGTTACATATTCAAAATGAAGTTATATTGTCCAGATTTGATTTGATTTGATTCATTGGTACATGTACCTAAGTAGAGTGAAGGTTTTGTTTATGAGCAGTATAGTCAGATCATAGCATACAAGGGCATACAGATCACAGAATGTTTAAGCAGAGAGAAGGGTACGGGGTTAAAGCTGCACAGGAGGGGCTCAGAGCAAGATCAACATTATTTGAAGTTAGAGAGTCCATTCAGCAGTCTAATAACAGCAGGGAAGAAGCTGTTCTTGAACCTGTTGGTGCGTGTGCTCAAACTTCTGTCTCTTCTGCCTAGTGGAAGGGGTTGGAAGACATTATTGCCTGGGTGGGAGAGGTCTTTGATCATGTTGGCAGCATTTCCACAGCAACAAGAATTATAGATGGAGTCCATGGATGGGAGGTTGGCTTGTGTGATGGTCTGGGCTGTATACCACAACTTTCTCTAGTTTCCCACAGTCCTGGGCAGAACATTTGCCATACTAGGCCATTATGCACCTGGATAGCATACTTTCTCTAGTTTGTCTGTAAAAGTTGGGGAGGGACATACCGAATTTCCTAAGACTCCTGAGGAAGAGGAGGTGTTGTTGTGCCTTCTTGGCTTTGGAGGTCCAGGCCAGATTGTCCGTTATCATCACTCTGACGAACTTGACACTCTCCACCCCATCCACCTCGGCTCCGTTCATGTAGATAGGGGGCTATCCTCCTCCATTCTTCCTGAAGGCAATGATCAGTTCTTTCACTTTGCTGACATTGAGAGAGAGAGATTGTTATCATTGCAACCACAACAATTCTTTCCTGTATTCTGACTCATTGTTTGACATCTGGCCTATAACGGTGGAGTCATCAGCAAACTTGTAAATGGCATTCGTATGTAATCTGGCCACAGCATTGCGGGTGGAGAGGGAGTACAATGGGGAGCTGAGTACGCATCTTTGTGGGACACCAGAGTTGAAGATTTTTGTGGAGGAGGTACTGTTGTCAAGCTTCACTGTGAGTCAGGAGGCTGAGGGTTGGTCTGGACAAAGACTTCAATGCAGATTCACATCCATTGGTCTGTGGAAATGGACATGGGGCTAATATTTCAGTTCTCTCTGACAGGATGAACTTCTAGGATGAACTTTACCACAGACTTCAAGACCCAAGTAATGTTAGACCAGAATGCACATCCCAATTCCATGCTTGACAACAGCTAGATAAACCAGTGACTGCTGGAAGCCTATTAGAGGCCCCTTCCAGTGAAGGATAACAGACCATTCAAATTGGCAGCTCTAGAGCCTTAGCAGTCTCACAGGAAGAGGTGGGTACTGCTCAGGTATGTTGGTGATCTTAAGGGCATGTCAACAAGAATGTTTCTCAGGCAGGACTGTCCAGTGTCAGACATATAGAGTCATAGAGATGTACAGCACGGAAACAGACCCTTCAGTCCAACCTGTTCATGCCGACCAGATATCCCAATTCAATCTAGTCCCACCTGCCAGCACCCGGCCCATATCCCTCCAAACCCTTCCTATTCATATACTCATCCTGATGCCTTTTAAAAGTTGTAATTGTACCAGCCTCCACCACATCCTCTGGCAGCTCATTCCATACACGTACCACCCTCTGCGTGAAAAAGTTGCCCCTTAGGTCTCGTTTATATCTTTCCCCTCTCACCCTAAACCTACGGTCTCTAGTTTTGGACTCCCTCACCCCAGGGAAAACACTTTGTCTATTTATCCTATCCATGCCCCTCATGATTTTATAAACCTCTATAAGGTCACCCCTCAGCCTCTAACGCTCCAGGGAAAACAGCCCCAGCCTGTTCAGCCTCTCCCTATAGCTCAAACCCTCCAACCCTGGCAACATCCTTGTAAATCTTTTCTGAACCCTTTCAAGATTCACAACATCTTTCCGATAGGAAGGAGACCAGAATTGCATGCAATATTCCAACAGTGGCCGCACCAATGTCCTGTACAGCTGCAACATGACCTCCCAACTCCTGTACTCAATACTCTGACCAATAAAGGAAAGCATACCAAACACCTTCTTCACTATCTACCTACCCGCGACTCAACTTTCAAGGAGCTATGAACCTGCACTCCAAGGTCTCTTTGTTCAGCAACACTCCCTAGGACCTTACCATTAAGTGTATAAGTCCTGCTAAGATTTGCTTTCCCAAAATGCAGCACCTCACATTTATCTAAATTAAACTCCATCTGCCAATTCTCAGTCCATTGGCCCATCTGATCAAGATCCGGTTGTGATCTGAGGTAACCTTCTTCACTGTCCACTACACCTCCAATTTTGGTGTCATCAGCAAACTGACTAACTATACCTCTATGCAAGATATTTAACCGAATCACAGGGCAGGCGAGCAGCAATCCCATACCAGGCGGCCTGGCTTCAAACCCCGCGACAGCAGATGGTGGCTTTCAATTCAATAATAAAATAACTGGAATTAAGAGTTTAATGATGACCATGAATGCATAGCTGATTGTCAGGAAAAACCCATCTGCCTCCCTCATGCCCTTGAGGGAAGGAAACTGCCATTCTTACCTGGACTGGCCTCCACATGACTCCAGGCCCACATGCAACGTGGTTGACTCTTTGCTGCCCTCTTGGCAACCATGGGTGGGTATTTTGGATTCTACAATATTCTGAAATCTCTCCATGGTCTGTAGTCTCATGGTTCACCACTGATATCTGTTGTGCTTTTCACTGTTAGAAAAGAGTCCTGTTTCGTGACAAAACTCCAGACGTTGGTGCTATCCCAACTGAGATTGATAAGGCTAGATGCCAATGCCTCACCAAACTCTGTCAGTCCCTGTAGGAGCACTATCCTGCAAGAAAAGATGGCTCCGTTGTCCACCTGTACAAATGGAAAGGAACTCCCCAACCTTGCGACAAAATCATCCAGGAATCTCACTCCTGGCCGTCATGAGCAAATATTTCATTGGAAATGCTCTGTGGACTGTTTAGTGAATAATCTCGAGAAGGATTTACTGCCAGGGAGTGCTGTCGGAGAAAGTTGAGGAAACATTGACATGCTGCTTACAGTTAGACTGCTCTAAGACAAATACCAAGAAGGGAACGTGAGCCACATTTAATGGCCTGACCAAAACCCTTGACATGGCCAAGCCATGAAGATCTATGGGAAGTAATGGAGACCCTGAGAAACTCATCACAACAGTTTCATGCCAACACGTGGAGACACGTCTGTACTGATGGAGAGTTCACACCCATTCCTGCTCACTGATGGAGTTAAATAGGACTGCACTCGATAACTACCCCTCTTTAGCTTGCATGTACCAGCAACACCCACCAGAGATGGTGGGTTCCTGACCTCGCAATGATAAACAGAGATGTTCTTGACCTGGCAATGATAAACTATGTTGACTGGAAGCTGCTCGATCTGACATGACTCCAGCCAAAAAGAAAACTTCACAATTTCCTTCTGTCTGATGACCGTGCTCTAGCTGCCGGTTCAGAGCTGGGAACACAACATGGTGCAGACCTCTTCCCCGTCACACTTGACTACTTCAGCCTTATGACCCTGGGGAAGACCCATAGCAGCGAGCTTCAAGCCTAATTCAGGCAAACCTGATCTTGAGCTTGAGGTTTCCGTCCCTGTCAGCAGGGGGAGCATCTGGGCAGCACACCCTGGCGATGACAAGACACATGCAAGAATTGTCATCCTCTGACAGACTTTGAGCATCGGTCTCAGAATGAAGAGCATTAAATCTTCCTGCCAGAGTGGAAGTCTTGGGGGGGGAGGTGGTGGGGTAACATTTGCTAATGCTCTTTGGTGGGGGGTGGGGGAGAGGTGGGGTGGTTTAAACTAATGCAGCAGGGGGATGGGAACCTGAATTAGAGTTCCAGTACACAGGAGGTTGAGCGTAGTGAGGTCAAGGATAGGTTGAGGGCACTGGCAATCAGGATGTTGGTTTCAAATGTCTGGACTTCAGTGCCAGGAGCATCCAGAATAAGGTGGGTGAACTTGCAGCATGGGTTGGTACCTGGGACTTCGATGTTGTGGCCATTTCAGAGACATGGCTAGAGGAGGGACAGGAATGGCTGCTGCAGATTCTGGGATTGAAATGTTTCAGCAAGAACAGAGATGATGGTAAAAGGTGTTGGTGGGGGGGAGGTTAATCAAGGGGAGTATTACAGCAGCTGAGAGAACATTTGAAGACTGCTGAGGTAGTTTGGACCAAGGTTAGAAACAGGAAAGGAGAGGTCACCCTGTTGGGAGTTTCTATAGGCATCCGAATTGTTCCCGGGATATAGAGGAAAGGATAACAAGGTTAATTCTCAACAGGAACAATAATAACAGGGTAGTTGTTATGGGGGTCTTTAACATCCCCAATATTGACCGGTAATACTATAGTTCAAGTAGTTTCGATGGGTCAGTTTTTGTTCAATGTGTGCAGGAGGCTTTTCTGACACAGTATGGAGACAGGCCCACAAGGGGAGATGCCATATCGGATTTGGTACTGCGGAATTAATCCTACCAAATGTTAGAGTTAGAGGTAGATGAGCACTTTGGTGATAGTGACCACAATTCGGTTTGTTCACAATAGCAATGAGCAAGGATAGGTATATATCGCAGGGAAAAAGGTATAACTGGGGGAAGGCAATTGTGATGCAATAGGATGCAGAGGATGGGGAAGGAAATTGCAGGGGATGGACACACGTGAAATGTGGATCAGAAATTGGCTAGCTGAAAGAAGATGGTGGTGGTTGATGGGAAATGTTCATCCTGGAGTTCAGTTACCAGTGGTGTGCCTCAAGGATCTATTTTAGGCCCACTGCTGTTTGTCATTTTTATAAATGATCTGGATGTGGGCGTAGAAGACAATAGACAATAGACAATAGACAATAGATGCAGGAGTAGGCCATTCTGCCCTTCGAGCCTGCACCGCCATTCAATATGATCATGGCTGATCATTCCCAATCAGTATCCTGTTCCAGCTTTATCTCCATAACCCTTGACTCCACAATCTTTAAGAGCTCTATCCAATTCTTTCTTAAATGAATCCAGAGGCTGGGCCTCCACTGCCCTCTGGGGCAGAGCATTCCACACAGCCACCACTCTCTGGGTGAAGTAGTTTCTCCTCATCTCCGTCCTAAATTGTCTACCCCGTATTTTTAAGTTGTGTCCTCTGGTTCGGCACTCCCCCATCAACGGAAATATGTTCCCTCCTGCCAGAGTGTCCAGTCCTTTCATAATCCTATACGTTTCAATCAGATCCCCTCTCAGTCTTCTAAACTCAAGGGTATACAAGCCCAGTCGCTTCAGTCTTTCCGTGTAAGGCAATCCTGCCATTCCAGGAATTGACCTCGTGAACCTACGCTGCACTCCCTCAATAGCCAGAAGGATGGGTTAGTAAATTTGTAGACGATACTAAGGTAGACGGAGTTGTGGATAGTGCCGAAGGATCTTGTGGATTACAGAGGGACATAGATAAGATGCAGAGCTGGGCTGAGAGGTGGCAAATGGAGTTTAATGCGGACAAGTGTGAGGTGATTCACTTTGAAAGAAATAACAGGAGTGCAGAGTACTGGTATTCATGATAAAATTCTTGGCAGTATAGATGAACAGTGAGATCTCGGTGTCCAGGTGCATAAATCCCTGAAAGTTGCCACCCAGGTTGATAGGGTTGTTAAGAAGGTATATGGTGTGTTGGCATTTATTGGTAGAGTAATTGAGTTTCGAAGCCACAAGGTCATGCTTCAGCTGTACAAGACACTGGTAAGGCCACACCTGGAGTTCTGGTCACCACATTATAGGAAGGATGTGTTGCTGGAAAAGCGCAGCAGGTCAGGCAGCATCCAAGGAGCAGGAGAATCGACATTTCGGGCATAAGCCCTTCTTCACATTTTTAAGCTCTGATCTCCAGCATCTGCAGTCCTCACTTTCTCCTATAGGAATGATGTGGAAGCTTTGGAAAGGATGCAGAGGAGATTTACTAGGATGTTGCCTGGTATGGAGGGAGTGTCTTACGAGGAAAGGCTGAGGGAACTGAGGCTGTTTTCATTGGAGAGAAGAAGGTTGAGGGGTGACTTTATCGAGACATATAAGATAATCAGAGGATTAGACAGGATGGTCAGTGAGAGCCTTTTTCCTCGGATGGTGAAGGCTAACACGAGGGGACATAGCTTTACATTGAGGGTTGATCGATTTAGGACAGATGTCAGGAGTAGTTTCTTCACTCAGAGAGAGTAGAGGTGTGGAATTGCCTGCCTATAACAGTAGGTGACTCACCAATGTTAAAGGCATATACATGGGCATTGGACATACATATGGATACAGTGTAGGTTAGCTGGGCATCAGATTATTTTCACAGATTGGCCCAACATCGAGGGCTGAAGGGCCTGTACTGCACTCTAACATTCCACGTACAAGCTTCAGTCTGGGATACGCTGTCATGGAAGCTAAGGTTAGAGCTACAAGGACACTCTGAATGGTTAGTTTCAGAGTACATACAAACTCCACACAGACAGTTGCCTGAGAGCAGGAATTGAACCCGGGTCTCTAGCGCTGTGAGGCAGCAGTGCTCACCACTGTGCCACCATGCCGCCCAGTATCAATTCCATGTCTAACATAGCATTTGTGCATACTTTGTTCTTATTTTCTAGTAAAGATCCCACGTTCTTGTTTCACCAATCCTCGCATATGTAAACAGCTTAAAATGATTGCTGATAATTGCACAGTGGTCAGCACCCATCCAAACCCCTCAGTCTGAAGCAGACCATGTCCACAAACAGTAAAGACTTGGGCAACGTTCAGGTTTGGGTTTACAAGTGCATGTTACCACAGCTCCCCTGTGGCCAGCAATGTCCAGTAAGAGAGCATTCAACCATCTCGCCAACCATCTGCTCTTGATGGTCTGAGGAGACTATAGCATTGTCTTATTGACTGCTGACCTCCTTTTCCAGGCAGAAACATTGAACTCCTGGCCAGCTGGCAGTGCTGTCTGTTACCATGTCTGTCCCAGGAAGGGCACATAATTGAAAACATACTTTAAAGTAAACTCATGCTCACACAGAATTTTAAGGAGATTTGGAGAAGGCAAATTATAACATAACAGGTGTCTGATAAATGAGTACGAGAACAGTATTACTCATATTAAAGTGACATATAACAGAGGAAATTGATCATTCTGATATTCCCCTACTTTGCATCTCAAAACCCACCTTAGACTTATTTCCAAATCTTTAAACTTATGTACTTTTCTATCTCGGTGTTGAAATCAAGATTCCTACTATCAATCATTCACCGGGAACTTAAAAGCCTGGGATGCATCTTCTGTCCTTCATTTCCTTGGTCATTCATGTTGGCACGGTGGCACCGTGGTTAGACACTGCTGCCTCACAGCGCCAGGGACCCGGGTTCGATTCCGGCCTCCAGCGACTCTCTGTGTGGAGTTTGCACATTCTCCCCGTGTCTGCGTGGGTTTCCTCCCACAATCCAAAGATGTACAGGTTAGGTGAATTGTCCATAGTGTTAGGTGCATTAGTCCGAGGGAAATGGGTCTGGGTGGGTTACACTTCGGAGGGTCGGTGTGGACTTGTTGGGCCGAAGGGCCTGTTTCCACACTGTAGGGGATCTAATCTAATCCTTGCCCTTAGAAAATACAGGGTTCTAAACCCCATGTGTAATTGCTAGCCCCCAGTTTTAAATGAGAGAAATTACAGTGTGGAATAGGCCATTTGGCCCATAAGTCTTTTAATAGTCCCTTTGGTCACACAAGACTGGTTCCCCAGCAATCCCTCCCCAGCCCACCCTGGTCAGAGTTTCTTCCTCTCTCATATGTCTATCCAATTTCTCTCAAAGTGTGTCGATACCATTAACTTCAACCGTTTCCCTGTGGTCACGAGTTCCACATTCTAACGGAATAAAGAAGTTTCCCGAATTCTTTATTTGATTTAGTAGCAGTTATTGGATATTTATACCTCTTCGCATGGTCTCTTCCACATTTCATTTTCCACATGAGTCTTTATAAACCTTTCAAGTGTCCTCCACAAACTTGATTTCTGCATTTTAGAAATGACGAAAGAAGATCACTAGGAACTCCCCCCACACCCCCTCCCAATCCTGACTTTGCATTTCCCCTTCACAGAAATACCACCCACTCTTTTGAACTAAAGGCCGATGAGGTTCTGGCTTCACTGGAATATTCTGGTTTGAATTTAAGAATTTCTCTTTGAATGCTCACATGAGAAGTGGCTGTCCCCTGGACACTGACATTTATTCCCTCTCTCAAACAGACTGAGTGGCCAGCACTGCTGCCTCACAGCGCCAGGGACCCGGGTTTGGTTCCAGCCTCGGGTGACTGTCTGTGTGGAGTTTGCACATTCTCCCCGTGTCTGCGTAGGTTTCCTTCAGGTGCTCCAGTTTTTTCCAACAGTCCAAAGATGTGCAGGTTAGATGGATTGACCATGCTAAATTACCCATAGTCTCCAAGGATGTGTTGGCTAGGCAGGTTAGTCATGGGAAATCCAAGGATGGGCTGGGTCTCGTTAGGATGCTCTTTGAAGGATCAATGTGGACTTGATGGGCCAGATGCCCTGCTTTCACAATTGAAAGCATTTGTTCTCTGGTTTGTTTTGGAGGACAATGGAGACAATCACAGTTTTTGGCATTAACAATAATGTGAAGGCTAGCTTAAGTAAGGATAGCATGTTTCCTTCCTTAAAGGACTTCAATAAACCAGATGGGCATTTACAGTGGCTTCATCCTCACCATTTGACAAATCATTTTAAAAACGTCTAATTTCATCAGCTGTTTTTGAAGAGGGTGGACTGGATGGGGGAAGGATTTGAACCTGAAGCCAGGACATTGTCATAGAGTCATAGAGTTGTACAGCACGGAAACAAACCCTTCAGTCCAACTTGTCCATGCTGACCAGATATCCCGTCACAATCTAGTCCCACCTGCCAGCACCCGGCCCACATCCCTCCAAACCCATCCAAATGCCTCTTAAATGTTGCAATTGTACCAGCCTCCATCACTTCCTTTGGCAGCTCATTCCATACACTCACCACCCTCTGCATGAAAAAGGTGCCCCTTAGGTCTCTTTTATATCTTTCCCCTCTCACCCTAAACCTATGCCCTCTAGTTCTGGACTCCCCGACCCCAGGGAAAAGACTTGGTGTATTTATCCTATCCATGCCCCTCATAGTTTTGTAAACCTCTATGAGATCACCCCTCAGCCTCCGACACTCCAGGGAAAACAGCCCCAGCCTATTCAGCCTCTCTGTATAGCTCAAATCCTCCAACCCAGGCCAATCTCTTCTGAACCCCTTCAAGTTTCACAACATCTTCCTGATAGGAAGGAGACCAGAATTGCACGCAATATTCCAACAGTGGCCTAACCAATGTCCTGTACAACTGCAACATGACCTCCCAACTCCTGTACTCAATACTCTGACCAATAAAGGAAAGCATACCAAACGCTGCCTTCACTATCCTATCTACCTTGACTCCACTTTCAAGGAGCTATGAACCTGCACGCCAAGGTCCCTTTGTTCAGCAACACTCCCTAGGACCTTACCATTAAGTGTATAAGTCCTGCTAATAATTGCTTTCCCAAAATGCAGCACCTCACATTTATCTAAATTAAACTCCATCTGCCACTTCTCAGCCCATTGGCCCATCTGATCAAGATCCAGTTGTAATCTGAGGTAACTTTCTTTGCTGTCCACTACACCTCCAATTTTGGTGTCACCTGCAAACTTACGAATTAGCCAACCTCCAGTCTTCTGGTACCTCACCTGTGACTATCAATGGTACAAATATCTCAGCAAGGGGTCCAGAAATCACTTCCCTAGCTTCCCACAGGTCCGGGGGGGGGGGTTATCCACTTTTATGTGTTTCAAGAATCCAGCACTTCCTCCTCTGTAATATGGACATTTTTCAAGACGTCACCATCTATTTCCCTACAGTCTATATCTTCCATATCCTTTTCCACGTAAATACTGATGCAAAATACTCATTTAGTATCTCCCCCATCTCCTGTAGCTCCACACAAAGGCCGCCTTGCTGATCTTTGAGGGGCTCTATTCTCTCCGTAGTTACCCTTTTGTCCTTAATTTGTAAAAACCCTTTGGATTCTCCTTAATTCTATTTGCCAAAGCTATCTCATGTCCCCGTTTTGCCCTCCTGATTTCCCTCTTAAGGATACTCCTACTGCCTTTATACTCTTCTAAGGATTCACTCGATCTAACCTATCTATACCTGACATATGCTTCCTTCTTTTTCTGAACCAAACCCTCAATTTTTTTAACCATCCAGCATTCCCTACACCTACCAGCTTTTCTTTCACCCTAACAGCAATATACTTTCTCTGGACTCTCATTATCTCATTTCTGAAGGCTTCCCATTTTCCAGCTGCCCTTTGCTGGCGAACATCTGGCCCCAATCAGCTTTTGAGAGTTCTTGCCTAATACTTTGAGCTCTGGTGATATTATGACTACACCAGCCCTCTCCCGAGGGCTACTGCAGAGCTAGTGATGATGAAACAAGTATCACCTTGTTTACTGATGCGTTCTGTAAGCTGTTGGAGGATGAATGGCTGTTATTTCCCATCACGGTTTCAGAATTATGGAATCAGCAAATCTATACCAGCAATTTCCATGAGAGATGGCTACAATTTCGGGATTTCCATTATTTTTTAACCAACGTTCGAAGTTCTTATGATCTTTCAGAATGTTAAGGCACTATATATATGCCAGTAATTTCTAAGATCCCAGGTTGATTCCAAATCAGGGCTCATTTTGAAAGTGTGCTACTGCAGTCAATCATTCTATATTCTCGTGAATCATTACAATGACATATCAAACACAAGAATGGCACCAGATCATATTTCACTCGCATTCTCACTGCTACATGTTGAAACTCACACCAGCTTAAATTGGATACAGTGCCGAGAATTCGCGTGAAGTGGGAGGACACAGAGATACACAGAAGTTTTTTAAAAGCACAATTAACATGTTGCATATGTTGAGGCGGCATATCGTCAGTGTTGTCCAGACAAGTATGAATGAAATGGACTGAGTAATCTCGTGAAAGTACACAAGGTTTCGTTATTAGTAATGATAGAGAAATTAAGCCGGTTTGTGAAATCACACATCATTGAGTGAAATTCTAGCCGCAGTTAAGTTTCGGTTCTGCTCAAATCTGTGAAGCATTGGGCAATTCTGTGCAATATTTAATTTTTATAAAAATGCAAACAGTGACACTACTCTGTCCCATGCACAAGGGAGGGGCTTTGTGGTAACGGAATGATAAAGGCACGGAGCGGATTTCAACAGAGTTTGCTCATCTGGAGAAAGTTGAGGAAACATGTTGTGAAATACAGAGTTCAAAAAAACCCACAGGCATCACAGGATTCAGAGAAGGGGTGTATTTACACTGAAGCGGTGAAGTAAAAAGAGTTTAAAGATGCGATTGAAGGTCATATGCTATGCACTCATTTGTGGATTTTTAAATGAACTGGAAAATCACAGGATATGCTCAGAGTACATGAGGGCATTGTCGAACTAAATGTGCAACCCTTGTTATCAACTTATAAAACTCAGTAATCCACGAAAATAACTCCTGTGGAGATGTGTTTTGCACTTTGAAACTGGACAACATTTCTTAATGGTTTTGGAAGTGTGCTGGTTGTTAGTTTGTCAGTTAGATAAATAATGACAAATGTGGTCATTTAATTATCTCAGAGTTTAAAGGCGGTCCGACTGGAAAGCTTTCGGCAAACATTTGTTTGTTTACAAACTGTGTGGGTTGATCCGGTGCCACGATTGGGTCAGCTGTGCATTGTCAAACAAATTTGGATTGACCGCTTTGAGGTGCAGTGCACAAAATCATACCACAACACTTCAAACTCAGCATGCTCACACCAACGCAAAATTCGTCTCAGGGATTTGGAGGCGAAAGTGGGGACTGCAGCTGCTGGAGATTCGAGTCGAGCGTGAGGTGCTGGAAAAGCACAGCAGGTCAGGCAGCATCCGAGGAGCAGGAGAGTCGACGTTTCGGGGCAAAGGCCCTTCATCAGGAATTGGGGGGGGGGGGGGGAGGTTGCGGCGGTGGGAAGGGGGTTTGAGAGATAAGTAGGAGAGTGGGATCCCTGATGATGGGCTTTTGCCCAAAAACACCAGACCTGCTGTGTTTTTCCAGCACCACGCTCTTGACTCTGGGATTTTGGGCCCATCCTTCGTCGTCCAAAGGGCAATTAAGAGTCAACCACTTTGCTGTAGGTCTGTGCAGCCGAGACCAAGTTAAAGAGGGCAGATTTGCTTCCCTGAAGGATATGGGTGAACCAAGTGGGTATTTATAACATTGACAATTAGATTAGCTTTTTAATTCAAACATTTTTATTGAATTCAACGTCCACCATTGAAATTGGGATTTGAATCCATTCCCCTGAGGCCCCAGATTCATAACCCAGTGACATTAGCCTCTGCTTGAAAGCCGAATGAATAAGATCTGCCACTCTCCAGCATCTGCAGGCTTCAGTCTCTCTCCGCAGTTTACCTGAGTTCCATGTCAGCCACTGGTCACTGTAATTGTCCATCTCTTCCTCTAGATACAGGGACTGGGTGAAAGGGAGGCCTGCAGCTGCTGGAGATCAGAGTCAAAAAGTGTGTTGCTGGAAAAGCGCAGCTGGTCAGGCAGCATCCGAGGAGCAGGAGAATCCACGTTTCAGGCATCAGCCCTTCATCAGGAATGTGGGGGTGGGAAGGGGGTTGAGAGATAAATAGGAGGGTGGAAATGGGGCTGGGGGGGGTGGGGGGCCCTCCCACTCCCCCAACAACATGCAGCTCATGGGCCTCCTCCACCACTACATCCTAGCCACCCGATGCCTGGAGGAAGAACACCTCATCTTGGAGGGCCTTGGTGCCCTCCAAACTATGGCGTCAATGTAGATTTCACTAGTTTCCTCATTTCCCCTCCCCAAGCCTTATCCCAGAGCCAACCCTCCAACTCGGCACTGCCCTCTTGAACCCGTCCTACCTGTCCATCTTCCTTCCCACCTATCCGCTCCACCTTCCCCTCCGACCTATCACAATCCCCCTCCCTTCGGCTACATCTACCTATCACCTTCCCAGCTACCTCCCCCCGAGCCCCACCCCCATCCTCCTACTGGTGAAGAAGCAGCGCCTCGAAAGCTAGTGTTTCCATATTACCCTGTTGGACTATAACCCGGTGATGTGAGTCTCTCAACCATATTGATGAGGGCAGTGCAGTTGATGTAGTTGACATGGGCTTCAGTTGGGCCTTTAACAAGGCCCCACATGGAAGGCTGGCGCAAGAGGTCAGATCCCATGGGATCGAAGACAACATGGAAAACTGGATCCAAAATTGGTTGGCAGAAAGGAGGCAAAGAGTGATGGTGAAGGGGTGTTTTTTGTAATTGGAAGCCTGTCACCGGCGGTGCATCCCAGGGATCAGTGCTGGGACCCTTGCTGCATCTTGGATGTGAATGTAGAAGGTATAATTAGTAAGTTTGCAGATGACATCAAAGTGAATGGTGCTGTTGATAGTGAGGAGGAAGGACTCGGGCTACAGTCTGATATTGAAAACAACTAATGCTGGAGATCACAGCGGGTCAGGCCGCATCCGTGGAGAGAGAGCAAGCTAATGTTTCGAGTCGAGATGATTCTTCCTCAGGGTTGACGTGAAGTGTGGAGGGGACAGCATTTATGTGATAGTGGGGGGGGGGGGGGGAGGGGGAGAGCGTTGGAGTGCTGGGGGAGAAAGGGTGCTGACAGTACAGATTAAGAGATCAACATATACGAATGGCAGAACAATGGTATGTCTAACTGCCACACTGGAACAGGGCAGGCAGTCCCACTGGAGTGCAAGGGGTGGGGAGACCAGACATGGTGACAGAGAATGTAACAGAGAAGGATAAAAGAAGGAATGGGCTCACCATTTAAGGGTGAACTCAATATTAAATCCAAAAGGCCGTAATGTGCCTAGTCTGAAGCTGAGATGTTGTTCCTCCAGTTTGCGCTGTGTTTCACTGGAACACTGCAGTATGTCAAGGACAGACATGTGGGCATGTGAGCAGGATGCTGTGTTGGCTACAGGAAAGTTGGGATCCTACTTTCACACTGACTAGAGCTGCTCCACAAAGTGGTCACCCAGCCTGCATTTGGTTTCTCCAATGTAGAGTAGGTGACATTGGGTGCAGTGAATACAATAAACAAGATTGGAGGAGGTGCAGGTGAAATGCTGCTTGAGCAGGGAGGAGGCGAAAGGGCAGGTGTTTCACCTTCTGCGGTTACATGGCAAAGTGCCATAGGAAGTGGGGTGGTGTTGGTGTTAGACTCGGGTGTCCTGGAGGGAACGATCCCTGCGACTTACAGACAATGGGGTGAGGAGAAAATGTGTTCAGTGCTGGCATTCTGCTGGAGTTGTCTGAAATGGAGAAGAATGCGGAGATTCAGGGGATGAAAGGTCTGATATTGATCAGCTAGTAAATTGAGCAGCGTTCCAGGCTGATGGAATTTAGTCCTGATAAGTGTGAAGTGATGCATGTTGGGAGGTCTAATAAAGGAAGGATATATACAATAAACGGTCAGTCCCGAGGGAGTACTGAGGGACAAAGGGACCTTGCTGTACAAGTCCATCGATCCCTGAAGGTGTCAGTGCAGAGACAGCAGAATGAAGAAGCCAGACTTCAATAGCCAGAGCATAGAATTTGGGAACTAGGAAGTCTTAATACAAACTTATAAAACATTGCTCGGGTCACCACATCATCGGAAGGATGTGATTGCGCTGGAGAGGGGGCAGAGGGGGTTCACCAGGATTCTGCTGGGGATAGAAGGCCTCAGTTGTGAGGAGAGACTGGATAGACTGTGTTTGTTTTCCTTGGAGCAGAGGAGGCTGAGGGAGTGGGGATCTGATTGGGGGGTGTACAAATTTTGAGAGGCCTGGACAGAGTAGTTCATGAGAATCCTTTCCCCGTGGCAGATGTGTCTAAGACCAGAGGGCATCGGTTTAAGGTGAGGAGCGAGTGCTTCAGAGGAGATCTGAGAAAAATCTCATTCATTCAGAGGGTAGGAGAATGTGTTGCCTGAGAGGGTGATGGAGGCAGGTCTTTTCACAATATTTAAGAACCATCTGGACTTGCACTGACAATGCCAGGGCATAGTAGGCGATGGATCCAGTGCAGGTAAACGGGATTCGTGCAGTTTGCTGTTTGTTGTTCAGCAGAGACATAGTGAGCTGAAAAGCCTGTTTCTGTGCTGTATGAATCTATGACTGTCTATGATTCTTCTTTGGAATCAAAGAAGGAGATTTCAGACTGAAACGTTTACCCTGCTTTTCTCTGCACAAATGCTGCCAGACCTGCTCACTTGTCTCAGCACGTTCAGTTTTTATTTCTGACATCAGCATTTGTTTCACGTTGTGAATCTGTTATCGGAACAAACTAGCCAGTGGAACATTATGGCCATTATGTAGGATGTTGAACAGTCCATTTAAATGTTCTTGTCTTGCAGATTGATTGATATTCTTTTGTCTTGGTTCCTTTCGATCTTGGCTGGTATGATTTATCCTCGGAATCTCTGGGAAGCCAGGGAGGAGATTGCAGAGCCTTTGGCATCGATCTTTATGTCATCATTGTCGACAGGAGTAGTGCCAGAAGACTGGAGGATAGCAAATGCTGTTCCCTTGTTTAAGAAGGGGACCTTGGATAGTCCTGATAATTATAGGCCAGTGAGCTTTACTTCGTTTTTTTTTAGATTACTTACAGTGTGGAAACAGGCCCTTCGGCCCAACGAGTCCACACCTACCCGCCGAAGCGCAACCCACCCAGACCCATTCCTCTACATTTACCCCTTCACCTAACACTACAGGCAATTTAGCATGGCCAGTTCACCTAACCTGCACATTTTTGGACTGGGGGAGGAAACTGGAGCACCTGGAGGAAACCCACGCAGACACGGGGAGAATGTGCAAATTCCACACAGTCAGTCGCCTGAGGCGGGGAATTGAACCCGGATCTCTGGTGCTGTGAGGCAGCAGTGCTAACCACTGTGCCGCTGTGCCGCCCACCGTTGTGAGTAAGGTGTTGGAAAAGGTTCTAAGAGATAGGATTTATAATCATCTGGAAAGGAATAATTTGATTATGGATAGTCAATACAGTTTTGTGAAGGGTGGGTCATGCCTCACTAACCTTATTGAGTTCTTTGTGAAGGTGAGCAAACAGGTGGATGAGGGCAAAGTGGTGGATGTTGTATATATGGACTTCAGCAAGGCATTTGATAAGGTTCCCCACAGTAGGCTATTGCACAAAATACGGCGTTACAGGATTGAGGGTGATGTTGCGGTTTGGATCAGAAATTGGCTAGCTGAAAGAAGACAGAGAGGGTGGTGGTTGATGGGAAATGTTTATCCTGGAGCTCAGTTACCAGTGGTGTGTCTCAACGATCTGTTTTAGGGCCACTGCTATTTGTCATTTTTATAAATGATCTGGATGTGGGCATAGAAGGATTGGTTAATAAATTTGCGGATGACACTAAGGTAGGCAGAGTTGTGGATAGTGCCAAAGGATCGTGTGGATTTCAGAGGAACATAGATAAGATGCAGACTGGGCTGAGAGGTGGCAAATGGAGTTTATGCGGAAAAATGTGAGGTAGTTCACTTCGGAAGAAGTAACAGAAGTGCAGAGTACTGGGCTAATGGCAAAAGTCTTGGCAGTGTAGATGAACAGAGGGTTCTCGGTGTCCAGGAGCATAAATCCCTGAAAGTTGCCACCCTGGTTGATAAGGTTGTTAAGAAGGTATATGGTGTGTTGGCATTTATTGGTAGGGGGATTGAGTTTCAGAGCCATGAGGTCATGCTTCAGCTGTACAAGACACTGGTAAGACCGCACCTGGAGTATTGTGTACAGTTCTGAGAAGGATGTGGAAGCTTTGGAAAGGGTTCAGAGGGGATTTACTGGGATGTTGCCTGTTATGGAGGGAAGGTCTTATGAGGAAAGACTGAGGAAAGTGAGGTTGTTTTCATTGGAGAGAAGAAAGTTGAGAGGTGGCTTAATTGAGACGTATAAGATACTTAGACAGGGTGGGCAGTGAGAGCATTTTTCCTCAAATGGTGAAGGATATCATGAGGGGTCATAGCTTTAAATTGAGGGATGATAGATTTAGGACAGATATTAGGGGTAGTGTCTTCACTCAGAGAGTAGTAGGGGCGTGGAACGGCCTGCCTGCAACAGTAGTGGACTCGCCAATGTTAAGGGTATTTAAATGGGCATTGGACTTACATATGGATAACAATGGAACGGTGTCGGTTAGGTGGGCATCAGATTGATTTCACAGGTCGGCGCAACATCGAGGGCCGAAGGGCCTGTTCTGCGCTGTAATGTTCTACGGTCTATGTTCTGTCAAATACCCTTGGGAATTAAAACGTAAACATGTCAACAGAAAATGGCTTCCTGCTGAGAGGGAAGCCAAATTGTCAACTTCTCAACCTGAAATCTTAACTCTGATTTCTGACCATAGATGCTGCTGGACAAACCTGCTGAACCTTTCCAGCAATTTGTGCTTTTTGTTTCTCATTTTCTGTTCCCTTTTAATCTTGTGTTTGACGTTTCCCTGACTCTCTGCAGGTGTGACATTCTATGTCCCCACCGCAGACTCTGCCAGCCATCACTGAACTTGCATCCACGATTGCTGGTGGTGTGGTCACCTTCTCTTCGAGGATAAATGTTGGGATTGAAGTCGGCTATGTCCATAAGATGATCTGAGATCATCACAATGTCATTGGTGTGCATCTGGAGTCGCATGTAGGCCAGACCAGGTAACTTCCATCCTGAAGGATGTTTAATGAACTTGTGGAGTTTTTTTCTAGGATGGTCAGAGGTGACCATGACTGAGATTTGCTTTCTCTTCTACATTTATCATTCAAATTTAAATTCCAGCTCCTGCTCTTGTAGATTTGAGCAGGAAATTCGCCGAGGCCGCTGGGTTACTGGTCCAGTGATACTGTCTGCTGCCCTGTTGCCTCTGTAGCGTCCTTCCCCCATCTATTTACAGAGCAGGCCTTGTGCTCTCTACCATAACCTCATGTTGAAGAAGCTGTTCACCAAGTCCCTCAGGCGCTGAACCATCTTGATACAATGTCAGCCAGTTCACTCTACACCCTTGATGTGGAGGTGCCGGGGTTGGACTGGGGTGAACAGCGTCAGAAGTCACATCACACCAAGTTATGGTTTATTTGAAATCACAAGTGTTCGGAGCGGTGACCCTTCCTCAGGTGACCATTATCACGTCCATATGTCACTGCTCAGGCATGCCATGGTGGGGCTTCACCCTGGGCCACCTAAACCACTACCACAGCACCATGTATGGAGGTTACATGTATTGTATCAGGAAAATTGCTCCTAATCCTCATCTCAGCTTTGTCAGTGTCCAGTTTCGTGCTTAAAGCACATTTAGGTCATGGTCGTCACCCATTTGCCCTGAAATTGAAGACTTTTAAAATAGGTGTGCCTTATTAGCACAGCCCACACTTAGCAGCCACTTGGACCTTTCTGTGAAATAATCCTCTGATGGGGTCTTCCTGTTCAGTGTGAGCTGCTGAGATGTGGGTCTCAAATCAGCCAAGACTCACGTTCAGTGCGACCACACGGGTCGAAGCAGTCATGGGTTAGAAAGCTGTGCTGGAGTTTGGTTACACTGCTGCCTCACAGCGCCAGAGACCCGGGTTCAATTCCCACCTCAGGCGACTGACTGTGTGGAGTTTGCACGTTCTCCCCGTGTCTGCGTGGGTTTCCTCCGGGTGCTCCGGTTTCCTCCCACAGTCCAAAGATGTGCAGGCCAGGTGAATTGGCCATGCTAAATTGCCCGGAGTGTTAGGTAAGGGGTAGATGTAGATGTAGGGGTATGGGTGGGTTACGCTTCGGCGGGGCGGTGTGGACTTGTTGGGCCGAAGGGCCTGTTTCCACACTGTAAGTAATCTAATCTAATCTAATCTAATCTACATATTGGCTGAAATACCAGGAAAAGACATTTCTTTTCATTATAAGTAACTTCAGCATTTATCGAGTTATAGAGATGTACAGAGTTATAGAGTCAGAGAGATGTACAGCACGGAAACAGACCCTTTGGTCCAACTCATCCATACCAACAACTTATCCTAGATAAATCTAGCCCTGTTTGCCAGCATTTGGTCCATAACACTCTTAACCCTTCCTATTCATATCCCCATCCAGATGCCTTTTAAGTGCTGTAATTGTACCAGCCTCTACCACTTCCTCTGGCATTTGTACACCACGTTCTGTGTGAAAAAGTTGTCCCTTTGGCCCCTTTTAAACCTTTCCCTCTCAACTTAAGCCTGTGCCCCTGGTTTTGGACTCCCTCACCCCCGGGGAAAAGACCTTGTCTACTATCGCACGGCTTAATTTTCAGGCTCTGCAAACAAATGGTTAGAGAGTTCAATTCTACCTGTGTAGCAGCTCTTTTAAAATATCTGCTTAATGAGAACCAGCATTTTCCCTACATCTATAGCATAGTGCTATAAACTGGGCTTGGTTAGCGGAGTGCTTGGTTTATAATGCAGTGGATGCCAATGGTGTCAGTCCAATTCCTGGAATGAATGAGGTTAGCACGTAGGATTCTCCTCTTGGCTTCTCCCCTCAACTGAGGTGTGGTCTCCCTCAGGTTTACTACCAATTGCCATCTCTCTCTCTCTCTCTCGAACGAGAGCCTAGGGCTGTGGTGATTTCACCTTCAGTCACAAGCTGCTGCCCTTTGAGCTTGTCAGTAGGTTCCCTCCACTCAAAGAGCTTGATGATGTAGAGAGCCAGCTCATTTCTTCATCTTGACCTGAGGGGTGGGTGCAAACAGGAACCAGCTATTTAATAAAACCCACTCTGATGTTTAAAGTTTCCAAGCCTTGCACTACTTTCCTGGCAACATCGCCCTTTTTGGACATGACTGAAGCATTTCCTCATGGTATTTTTGTCTGATGTTACAAAATGTACTGTTTTCATTAAAAAAATATCCTTGTATACGTGGGGTGGCTCAGTGGTTAGCACTGCTGTCTCATAGCAATGGGGACCTGGGTTCAATTCCCACCTCAGGCGACTGACTGTGTGGAGTTTGCACGTTCTCCCCGTGTCTGCGTGGGTTTCCTCCGGGTGCTCCGGTTTCCACCCACAGTCCAAAGATGTGCAGGTCAGGTGAATGGTCCATGCTAAATTGCCCATAGTGTGAGGTGCATTAGTCAGAGGAAAATGGGTCTGGGTGGTTTACTGTTCGAAGGGTCAATGTGGACGAGTTGGGCTGAAGGGCCTGTTTCCACATTGTAAGGAATCTAATCTATATAGAAGATCAGTAGTTTGGTCCTGTGCAGTAGCATATCAAAGAAACAAGGGGCGCGATCGCTTAATGGTATTATCACTGGCGTGTTAATCCAGAGACCCAGATAATAGTCTGGAGACCTGGGTTCAAATCCTGCTGAGGTACATGCTGGAATTTGAATTAATTAAGAAGGAAAAAGAGAGAATGTGGAAGTTAGAGTCTAATGATGACCATGAATCCATTGTTGGAAAAGCCCATCTGATTCACTAATGTCCTTCAGGAAAGGAAACTGCCGGCTTTACCTGGTCTGGCCTACATGTGACTCCAGACTCACAGCGATATGATTGAATCTTAACTGCCCTCTGGGCAATTAGGGATGGGCAATAAATGCTGGCCCAGCCAATCATGCCTTCATCCCATGAATGAATGAATAAATTTTAAAAAAACATTGGAGTTTGACTCTATCCCAACAAATCAAATGCATCTCTGTCTTGAACCAGACTATGTTTAGATGCACTGGGAGGGTCTGATATCTGAATGGACCCTCCTTCATCCTCAGAAGGAAGACCTCAGACAGTGGTCTTTCCCCACTGCGCCTTGGCAGCAGCTGCCCCAACCTTGAGTGTGTTCCTCAGTATTGTTGCAGTGCAAGAGGAAGCCCATTGTCTCTGCACCGGTCCTATTACCAAGTGCTATTTCCCCATTTCCCTGCATTAAAATTTGTATCCAAATGGTCAGCCCATGCCCTCTTGAATTGCTGGATCCAATATTGTGGATTAAGATCTATAAGGTACAATTGGATGTTACTTAAATTCCTATTCCCCGGTTAAATGGTCTAACCCTGTTCACCTACAATCCAGACAATCCAGGACCTTCAAAGTGCACTGAGACAAGAACACTTGGGGCACAAGTGCCACCCTCTGAGAGGTGCCAGCCAATCAGAGGCTGGTAATGCTGAAGGACTGTGCCAACGTGGAGATGGGAACTGCTGCTGGGCTCAACCCCCATCCCAAGGCCTCAGATCACGGAAGGGGCCTACAGATAGAGGGATCGAAGGTGGGTCGGAGGGTCTTGGGGTTGGTGTTGGCAGCGGTAAATGGTGGTAGAGGGGGTTGACAGTAAGGGTAGAAGACCAAGCCTTCACTCTCCCCTTGGCCAGCCTATCACACAGACACTAAATGCCTTTAAATGAGGACTGGCCGCTTTGGAGCCTAAAGGCAACCCACCCTCACGTATATGTATATGACGCCCAGTCACGGGGCGAGTTTTCCCAAGTTCTTACCATTTCAGACAAATTGTGAAGCTCCTGGGTGAAGGAGACATGAACAAACTCTCCTTCTTTAATCACTCACCCCACCCCACCCTCCCCCTCGGTTAATCATAATTAGAAGGTGTATTTTAAAAAAGCAGCCCTTCCTAGCTTTCTCCCAGACCAGAGCGACTTATGTCTTAAAAGCAGCCAATTTAACCAGGCTCTCTTGAGCTTACAAAGGGATGAGGCTATGAATGACTAAACATGAAAAGAAATAAGGACTCAACACACATAGACACAGACGAGGAATAAGAGGGGAGTCCAAACTAACATCAAACGCTAAAATATATATATATATATATATATGGAGCAGCCTCTCCAGGGGGTTCCTGAAAATTTGGATTTGGATTTGGATTTAGATTTAAGCTTCATTGTCATGTGCACTCAAGTACAGGAGTACAGTGAAAAGTGTGCAATGTTGCCACATACGTCTCCATCTTGGGTAGAAAGGTAGCTGGGTACAAAAACTGAGGTACAACATAGTAACATAGAGAAACAATGTTAAAAGTAAAGCATTACCGTTGTTCTTAGTATAAAAAATAAGGAAGTTAAAAGTTAACAATACAGTCCTTCCTGGTATTAAGTGGAAAAATAAAGGAATGAAGGTTCATGGAATGTTGAAGGTTGAACTGCTGGTTGCCAGGACTCTTAGCTTTGGAGTTTGTTAAAATCCTTTTTGCTCATTTCCTTTTTACATTGGTCTATTAACAACACTCAGAGTGAGACAACCCTGTCACCCTCTTTCCTAGGTTGTGAGGCATTGATAGTTGAACAGTTGAATTTGAGACTCCTGGCGGTGCATGTTGGTTTAAATTATTTGGTCCTCTCTTTTGTTTGATTGGTTTGTTGTTTGTTTGCCTTCTAACACTTTGGGGTGACAGACTCCTTTGACTTGCATCACCAGACTGACTGGCAAGTGGCTGTGACCTTCACAGCACTTTAGTACAGGAACCTAGGCTAACGCACATGAACGTCACAGATAACCAGCAGATCTTCTTTCAACAAGCACCAAGACATGGCTTGGCTGGTGGTGAGGAGGGCTCTGCCTGTGAGATCCTTTATGCACGCCCGGACTCTCTCCCGCACCGCACGCTGCCCTCGAAGCAGCTGCAGAGGGGACGAGACTGTCACACACCCACACCAATCAACCCCACCGCCCTGTGGCCCAATGTTTCAACTCCCCCTCCCACTCTGCCGAGGACATGGAGGTCCTGGGCCTCCTTCACCGCCGCTCCCTCACCACCAGACGCCTGGAGGAAGAACGCCTCACCTTCCACCTCGGAACACTACAACCCCAGGGCATCAATGTGGACTTCAACAGTTTCCTCATTTCCCCTTCCCCCACCTCACCCTAGTTCTAAACTTCCAGCTCAGCACTGTCCCCATGACCTGTCCTACCTGCCTATCTTCTGTTCCACCTATCCACTCCACCCTCCTCTCTGACCTATCACCTCCATCCCCACCCCCATTCACCTGTTGTACTCTATGCTGCTTTCTCCCCACCCCCCCCACCCTCCTCTCATTTATCTCTCCACTCTGCAGACACTCTGCCTCTATTCCTGATCAAGAGCTTTTGCCTGAAACGTCAATTTTCCTGCTCCTCGGATGCTGCCTGACCTGCTGTGCTTTTCCAGCACCACTCTAATCTAGACTCTGGTTTCCAGCATCTGCCGTCCTTGTTTTTACCTTCTGGAATGTGCCTATGCAGAGGAAGTCTGAAGAGGAATGCAGTGGTGTTTGTCGAGGTTCGTCCCGAGCAGCGCCGTGACGCGGGACTCCGTGCTCTACGGCCTGTTCCCTGGGACGCACACCGTGACGAACATCACCTGTGCCTGGAGGATCATCAGCTCGGTGAAGGACGCTCTCTGGGCGGTCCGAAACCTGTTGATCTTCCAGCTGAAGGAGTTGACCCCGACTGAGTGTTGCAGACTGGCACATTCCAAGGTCCAGGACTACGTGCTGAGGGACGCGCTGAAGCTTGGGGCAGCTGCCGCCAAGGCGCGGTGGGGAAAGACCACCGTGTAACATCTGCCTGCCTAAAGAAAACAGGGGGCCCGCCCAGTCATTTGGGCTCCACTGACACCTCAGCTAAATATCTAGATGGTCAATGTACAGACTTGTAGATACGAATGATTAATTCCGATCTCTGTGTGTAAAGAAATGCAATGTGTGCATAAGAATGGCATCACCAATTGTATAGATATCAAAATAATTTTATGAATAAAGTATATTTTTGAAATAAAAAATCTTCTTGAAGTAACGTACCTTCTTCCTCTAGTACACATTGACCAGTCAGTTTTTAACTGTTTTTGTTTGCATATTCCTGGAAGAGCAAACCACAAAACATGTCTACAAGAGGTGGCCTTGTGCAGAGAAGGGGGGGGGGGGGGGAGAATGTAATCCCCCTCATTATCTCCTCCTTTTTTCAGTCGAAGTTTACCTCAAAACTTGGGTGATGCAGCGTTCCCTGGGCCCCACATGGGACTTTGCTAGATAGTCAATGAATTTATATAGCAGCTTTTACTTGGGGTTGTAGAAGTCTTCCCCCGCATTAAATAAAAAGGTTTGAAATCAAAACGTTCGAAAATGTCCACAGTACATTGGGGGCCTGCACTGTTGTCATGACACTGTCATGCTCCCCCATGGTCTATGGGGCAAATACCAATCGCCACACAGTAATGTCTATTGGACATTGATCCCGTCCTTAAAAGCCTCCAATGGTGTTGGCAAGTGTAGGCCATCGCTGAGCCTTTCCATCACAGGCAACACCAGGATAGCAGTGGGTGGGGTCCCTACATGGACCACTGTGGATGGCTCCACGGCCAGTGTCACTGGTGCACTGACTAGTATTACCTACTGGTCTTGAATCCCTATACACCTGCTCTTTCACTGGTCCAGCACCAACCAGATCTTTGAATAACGATGGAATTAAGTCCCACCCTTTCAATTTTATCTGTGCTGCTGGGTCGTTTGTGTTTTCACTGTCTGGTTATATTTGAACAGATAATTTCCAGCAGCCACTGAAAAGCACATTGGAATAATGTTGCCTGAAATATTTTGCTATGAACGGTACAGCTGTTGACAGCAACCAGGGCAGGCCGAGGTAAACAGAAGCCAAGAGACTACTTTCAGGTGGAACTGTCCTGCATCCCCAGTGTGAATATGGAATACACTTAAACTCACTCTTTGTGGCTGTGCAGGGTGAGAAGAGTTCCCAGCCAGTTTTTTTTTATATCACAGTTGTGTTCAATCATGCCCTCACACTCAATGGCAGGGATTCGCCTGTTAAATATTTAATTGGCTACGTTAGTGATTATTGGTGGCTGTTCATCATTCAAAAAAACAAAAGAAAGTCACGGTGATTTGATGGTGGGAAAGAGGTTCAGTCGTGTGTGATAACACTTCAGAGTATTAAAGAAAGGAAACCAATATTGAATAGATGGTAGAAGAGTATGTGTGTCAGGATGGGTGAAGCTAGGTGTCTGTGGGCTGGCTGGAGGATGAGTTCCAGGATTGTTATGGAGATGGCTGTTTGGCCCATCACGTCTATGCTAGCTCTCTGAATGACTGACTGGCTAAGGTGACAGCGGAGTAGGGACTCCCGGGCCCGATCATCCCTGCTCCACGCATTTCTTCTTTCCTCTCTTTGCTTGTTTTTCCTTGCTTTCGACTTACCTCTCGGCCTCGGATGGATGGCATTGTTGTTGGCGTAGACTGGAGGACCTGCCTGCTCCAACTTATAGAACATAGAACATAGAACATAGAAGAATACAGCACAGTACAGGCCCTTTGGCCCTCGATGTTGCGCAGATCCAAGCCCACCTAACCTACACTAGCCCACTATCCTCCATATGCCTATCCAATGCCCGTTTAAATGCCCATAAAGAGGGAGAGTCCACCACTGCTACTGGCAGGGCATTCCATGAACTCACGACTCGCTGAGTAAAGAATCTACCCCTAACATCTGTCCTATACCTACCAACCCTTAATTTAAAGCTGTGTCCCCTCGTAATAGCTGACTCCATACGTGGAAAAAGGTTCTCATGGTCAACCCTATCTAAACCCCTAATCATCTTGTAAAAACCCCTAATCATCTTCACTGCCTCGAGGGACTATAAGTCTGAAACCTTTAGTTTGCTATTTTTCTAATTTATTCCTAAGATTTTGCGCTGGGGTAACTTGTTCCTAAGATGGCACCATAAGTAGCAACGTTTCTCTGTACTCATGTGAGTACATGTGTCAATAACGTTCATTCTAATTCTAGCTCTAATTCCGATGTTGATTCTCCTCATAATCCTCAATATTGTTTCTATTTAACAATCATCTAATTCCTTCTTGAATATCTCAATGGAACCTGCCTCCAGCACACTTCCAGATTCGAACTGCTCGCTGTGCAAAGCTGTTCTGTTCTCACATCACATTTGCTTTTTCTGAATATTACACTTTCTCTTCCCTCTCGTCCTCAATCCTTTCACAAGAGGGAAGTTTCTCCTTATCTATTGTCATGAGGAGCTTGGATAGACTGAACAGCCAGGGTCTTTTCCCCAGAGTGGGGGAATCCAAAACTCGAGGGCACAGGTTCAATGTGAAAGGAGAAAGATTTACAAGGGACCTAAGGGGGAACTTTTTCACGCAGAGGGTGAAGAAGCAGGAGGGGACCATTAAGCCCCTTGGGACTATACAGGGAGAACATGGCCAACGTGCGTTCCATGTCCTGTCTTGTCTCCACACACTTGGACACCTTTGAAACAAAGTACTTCCTGTCTGTGGGGATCTGGCAGAATGTAGTCTACAACACAGTAAAAGGTAAAGCTGAAGGAGTCCGTCTTTGTTGTGTCACCTCCACCGTCGGTCCTTGTGTCCTGAGCACGCTGACCAATGGCACCCTTCCCACCAACTGTGTCAGACCCACTAATGGCAGGCACCATTTCTTCATCATTCAGCCCACCTTGCCTACAGCCCCCCAATGCAAGCTACCGTACTGGACCAACACTCACCCCGCAACAACCAGGAGTCACCACTGCCTGCCCTGCACCCCTGGCTGCACTGCCAACATTGTCTTTCTGACAACCAGGATTTATGGGTCCACAAAAACCAGGGGTCCCTGTTCCAGGCCCACAACAACCAGGGGTCCCTGTTCCAGGCCCACAACAACCAGGGGTCCCTGTTCCAGGCCCTCAACAACCAGGGGTCCCCGTTCTAGGCCCACAACAACCAGGGGTCCCCGTTCTAGGCCCACAACAACTAGGAGTCCCTGTTCCAGGCACACAAACAACCAGAGGTCCCTGTTCCAGGACCACAACATCCAGAGGCCCCTGTTCCAGGCCCAGAACAAGCAGAGGCCCCTGTTCCAGGCCCACCACAACCAGAGGCACCTGCTCCAGGCCCACAACAACCAGCAGTCCCTGTTGCAGGCCCACAACAACAAGAGCTCCCTGTTCCAGGCCCACAACAACCAGAGGCCCCTGTTCCAGGCCCACAACAACCAGCAGTCCCTGTTCCAGGCCCACAACAAGAGGGGTTCCCGTTCCAGGCCCACAATAACCAGGAGTCCCTGTTCCAGGCCCACAACAACCAGGGGTCCCTGTTCCAGGCCCACAACAACCGGAGACCCCTGTTCCAGCACCACAACAACAAGAGCCCCCTGTTCCAGGCCCACAACAACCAGGGGTCTCTGTTCCAGGCCCACAACAACCAGAGGCCCCTGTTCCAGGCCCACAACAACCAGGGGTCCCTGTTCCAGGCCCACAACAACCAGGGGTCCCTGATCCAGGCCCACAAGATCCAGGGGTCTCTGTTCCAGGCCCACAACATCCAGGGGTCTCTGTTCCAGGCCCACAACAACCAGAGGCCCCTGTTCCAGGCACACAACAACCAGCAGCCCCTGTTCCAGGCCCACAACATCCAGGGGTTCCCGTTCCAGGCCCACAACAACCAGGACTCCCTGTTCCAGGCCCACAACAACCTGAGGCCCCTGTTCCAGCAGCACAACAACAAGAGCTCCCTGTTCCAGGCCCACAACAACCAGGGGTCCCTGTTCTGGAGACACAACAACCAGGGGTCCCTGTTCCAGGCCCACAACAACCAGGGGTCCCTGTCCGGGCCCACAACAACCAGGGGTCCCTGTTCCAGGCCCACAACAACCACAGGCCCCTGTTCCAGGCCCACAACATCCAGGGGTCCCTGTTCCAGGCCCACAACAACCGGAGGCCCCTGTTCCAGCACCACAACAACAAGAGCTCCCTGTTCTAGCACCACAACAACCAGGGGTCCCTGTTCCAGGCCCACAACAACCAGGGGTCCCTGTTCCAGGCCCACAACAACCAGGGGTCCCTGTTCCAGGCCCACAACAACCAGGGGTCCCTGTTCCAGGCCCACAACATTCAGGGGTCCCTGTTCCAGGCCCACAACAACCAGGGGTCCCTGTTCCAGGCCCACAACAACCAGGGGTCCCTGTTCCAGGCCCACAACATTCAGGGGTCCCTGTTCCAGGCCCACAACAACCAGGGGTCTCTGTTCCAGGCCCACAACATCCAGGGGTCTCTGTTCCAGGCCCACAACAACCAGAGGCCCCTGTTCCAGGCCCACAACAACCAGGGGTCCCTGTTCCAGGCCCACAACAACCAGGGGTCCCTGTTCCAGGCCCACAAGATCCAGGGGTCTCTGTTCCAGGCCCACAACATCCAGGGGCCTCTGTTCCAGGCCCACAACAACCAGAGGCCCCTGTTCCAGGCACACAACAACCAGCAGCCCCTGTTCCAGGCCCACAACATCCAGGGGTTCCCGTTCCAGGCCCACAACAACCAGGACTCCCTGTTCCAGGCCCACAACAACCGGAGGCCCCTGTTCCAGCACCACAACAACAAGTGCTCCCTGTTCCAGGCCCACAACAACCAGGGGTCCCTGTTCTGGAGACACAACAACCAGGGGTCCCTGTTCCAGGCCCACAACAACCAGGGGTCCCTGTCCGGGCCCACAACAACCAGGGGTCCCTGTTCCAGGCCCACAACAACCAGAGGCCCCTGTTCCAGGCACACAACAAGAGGGGTTCCCGTTCCAGGCCCACAATAACCAGGAGTCCTTGTTCCAGACCCACAACAACCGGGACTCACTGTTCCAGGCCCACAACAACCAGGACTCCCTGTTCCAGGCCCACAACAACCAGGGGTCCCTGTTCCAGGCCCACAACAACCAGGGGTCCCTGTTCCAGGCCCACAACAACCGGAGGCCCCTGTTCCAGCACCACAACAACAAGAGCTCCCTGTTCTAGCACCACAACAACCAGGGGTCCCTGTTCCAGGCCCACAACAACCAGGGGTCCCTGTTCCAGGCCCACAACAACCAGGGGTCCCTGTTCCAGGCCCACAACAACCAGGGGTCCCTGTTCCAGGCCCACAACAACCAGGGGTCCCTGTTCCAGGCCCACAACAACCAGAGGCCCCTGTACCAGGCCCACAACATCCAGGGGTCTCTGTTCCAGGCCCACAACAAGCAGAGGCCCCTGTTCCAGGCACACAACAACCAGCAGCCCCTGTTCCAGGCCCACAACAAGAGGGGTTCCCGTTCCAGGCCCACAATAACCAGGACTCCCTGTACCAGGCCCACAACATCCAGGGGTCTCTGTTCCAGGCCCACAACAAGCAGAGGCCCCTGTTCCAGGCCCACAACAACCAGAGGCCCCTGTTCCAGGCCCACAACAACCAGAGGCCCCTGTTCCAGGCCCACAACAACCGGAGACCCCTGTTCCAGCACCACAACAACAAGAGCCCCCTGTTCCAGGCCCACAACAACCAGGGGTCCCTGTTCTGGAGACACAACAACCAGGGGTCCCTGTTCCAGGCCCACAACAACAAGGGGTCCCTGTTCCAGGCCCACAACAACCAGGGGTCCCTGTTCCAGGCCCACAACAACCAGGACTCCCTGTTCCAGGCCCACAATAACCAGGACTCCCTGTTCCAGGCCCACAATAACCAGGACTCCCTGTTCCAGGCCCACAACAACCGGAGGCCCCTGTTCCAGGCCCACAACAACCAGATGCCCCTGTTCCAGGCACACAACAAGAGGGGTTCCCGTTCCAGGCCCACAATAACCAGGAGTCCTTGTTCCAGACCCACAACAACCAGGGGTCCCTGTTCCAGGCCCACAACAACCAGGACTCCCTGTTCCAGGCCCACAACAACCAGGACTCCCTGTTCCAGGCCCACAACAACCAGGGGTCCCTGTTCCAGGCCCACAACAACCAGGGGTCCCTGTTCCAGGCCCACAACAACCGGAGGCCCCTGTTCCAGCACCACAACAACAAGAGCTCCCTGTTCCAGCACCACAACAACCAGGGGTCCCTGTTCTGGAGACACAACAACCAGGGGTCCCTGTTCCAGGTCCACAACAACCAGGGGTCCCTGTTCCAGGTCCACAACAACCAGGGGTCCCTGTTCCAGGCCCACAACAACCAGGGGTCCCTGTTCCAGGCCCACAACAACCAGGGGTCCCTGTTCTGGAGACACAACAACCAGGGGTCCCTGTTCCAGGCCCACAACAACCAGGGGTCCCTGTTCCAGGCCCACAACAACCAGGGGTCCCTGTTCCAGGCCCACAACATCCAGGGGTCTCTGTTCCAGGCCCACAACAACCAAAGGCCCCTGTTCCAGGCACACAACAACCAGCAGCCCCTGTTCCAGGCACACAACAACCAGCAGCCCCTGTTCCAGGCCCACAACAAGAGGGGTTCCCGTTCCAGGCCCACAACAACCAGGACTCCCTGTTCCAGGCCCACAACAACCGGAGACCCCTGTTCCAGGCCCACAACAACAAGAGCTCCCTGTTCCAGGCCCACAACAACCAGGGGTCCCTGTTCTGGAGACACAACAACCAGGGGTCTCTGTTCCAGGCCCACAACAACCAGGGGTCTCTGTTCCAGGCCCACAACAACCAGGGGTCCCTGTTCCAGGCCCACAACAACCAGGGGTCCCTGTTCCAGGCCCACAACAACCAGCGGTCCCTGTTCCAGGCCCACAACAACCAGCAGTCCCTGTTCCAGGCCCACAACAACCAGGGGTCCCCGTTCTGGAGACACAACAACCAGGGGTCCCTGTTCCAGGCCCACAACACCCAGGGGTCCCTGTTCCAGGCCCACAACAACCAGGAGTCCCTGTTCCGGACACACAACAACCAGAGGCCCCTGTTCCAGGCCCACAACAACAAGGGCTCCCTGTTCCAGGCCCATAACAACCAGAGGCCCCTGTTCCAGGCCCACAACAACCAGGAGTCCCTGTTCCAGGCCCACAACAACCAGGAGACCCTGTTCCAGGCCCACAACAACCAGGAGTCCCTGTTCCAGGCCCACAACAACCAGGAGACCCTGTTCCAGGCCCACAACAACCAGGACTCCCTGTTCCCGGCCCACAACAACCAGGACTCCCTGTTCCAGGCCCACAACAACCAGGAGTCCCTGTTCCAGGCCCACAACAACCAGAGGCCCCTGTTCCAGGCCCACAACAACCAGGAGTCCCTGTTCCAAGCCCACAACAACCAGAGGCCCCTGTTCCAGGCCCACAACAACCAGAGGCCCCTGTTCCAGCCCCACTACAACCAGGAGTCCCTGGCTCTGCTGCCAGACCAGGCCACTGCATCGCCAGGTGTCCCACTCTTGGCGCCCTCCCCCTCAATGCCCTCATTCTCCAACACTGCCCACAGGAAGAAAATTAAGAGAAAGTCAAGGAAAAGAATCAATACCAAAAGGGTAAGGAAAGAAGGGAGGAAGCAGCAGTCTGGAGTGGACGGGCTCAGGAGCCCAAAATAAATGCCTAGCCTTGCCAGCTCCGCCATCTTGAATGTTGATGACCGGAATGGGAATGGAGGCAACATGGAACAGACAGTAGGCTATGGGGTGGGAGTAGAATGGGGGCTGGCTCAAAGGACCGAATGGCCTACTCCTGCTCCTAATTTTTAGGGGAATAGTATATAGAACAGTACAGCACCGTACAGGCCCTTCGGCCCACGATGTTGTGCCGAGCATTTATCTTACTCTAAGATCAGCCTAACCTACACACCCCTCAATTTACTGCTTTCCAGCATGTACTCCTTTCATGCCGAGTACATCCAAGAATCCTAGGAAATGGACGCCAACGGGAAGTACGTGATTGATGTCGGGATCAGTGAGATTGTTGGGGAGGAGGGAATCCCTCTGGGATTATCATGAACATAGAGCAAAACGCAGGACCTTGTGGAACTCAGCACAAAGACTGCTTCCCCTTTCTGTCGGCTTTCACACTTCCGGCTGGAATGGACTTCCTGGCCCAACTGGAAGCCGACGGGCCTGTTGGGATTTCTAGGCCGGAGTATCCCCTCATTGGAGCTGACAAACTCCAGAACTCAACGCTGGGAACGTTACTGCCACAAAGGTTAAGAGACCTGGGAGTAATCCACGGCGAAAAGGGTTAGCTCAGGAAATATAAATAAAAAGAAAACACAGCCGGGCTGTAGGAATGTAAACAGATGGCAGGGCATCAGCTGTTTCACTGGCGGACATCTGATAAGTTTGGATGTTTAGGCAGCTGGTCAGAAAGCAGACTACCAGGAATGTACACAGTTGCGCTGACAGCTGGTATCCAGGTTTTGGTAGCAATGTCTGTTATCCAGACCATACAGTTCACAGGCAAGAAGGTAACCAGGGTTACAAGGTGTGTCCAAGCACTGAGCGTTAATCTAAGCATCGGAAAAGAATGTATCGCATTGACAAGCTGAGACAGACCATTAGTTTACCGATACCAGGGCAATGCCTCAAATCATTTGCAGTATAATCTAACGCTGGGATGTGAGGGATCAGGGTGTACACATAGATAAATTATTGATGGTTGCACAACAGGTTTCAGAGAGCAGGTAACACAGCCTGCAGCATTCCAGGACTTTATTAACAGAGGGACCAAGTAAGGAAGGCACCTACCGAGGGAGATGGAGGTTTAACCGGAGGGTCACCACATCTCAGGTGAGGGGGGAGAGGTTGAGAAGGTGGATCCTTCGTGGTGACCTCAGCCGGTGAGGGGATTGTTGGGCATCACTAGCAAACCATCCAGCTAACTGGGGCCCAGCTACAAACGGACCGGAGCAAGGAGGTTAGGCCGAGTATGCTAATTTGGCCTCAGCTCGTGTACTGTTGTACAGTACTGGGTACGACATTTTTGGAAAGATGTGCATTCGGAGAGACTGGCTCCAGCAATGAGGAGGTTCAGTGGTGTAGATAACAATGTGGGGGTGCCACAGTGGTTAGCATTGCTGCCTCACAGCGCCAGGGACCCGGAATTGATTCCAGCCTTTGTGTCCGTGTGGAGTATGCATGTTCTCCCTCTGTTTGTGTGAGTTTCCTCCCACAGTCCAAAAAAAGGTTGGCCTTTGTAAATTGCCCCATAGTGTCCAGGTAAGCTGGGTTAGACATGGGATGAGGTGAGTCTGGGCAGGATGGTCTTTGGAGGGTCGGTGTGGATTTGATGGGCTGAATGGCCTGTTCCATACTGTCGGGATTCTCTGATTGGAGAGGATGGGACTGTTCTCCTTCTACAGGAGGAGGCTGAGAGGGGATTTGATTGGGGTTTTCAAAGGTATTAAATGATGGTGCACATAGGACGACAAAGTTTCCACTACTGAAAGGGTTAAGGGTGGGAGGGATTGAAAGAAACTAGGAAAAGGACAATGATTTAAGGAGAAACATTCTCATAGAGTGTGCAGTTTGGGTCCTGGTGTTCCTTGGCCCAGTGTGTGAGTCGGGTTCTAGTGGGGCCTGGCCCAGTGTGTGGGTGGGGCTCTGTTGCGGCCTGACCCAGTGTGTGGGTGGGGCTCTGGTGCGGCCTGGGCCCAGTGTGTGGGTGGGGCTCTGGTGCGGCCTGGGCCCAGTGTGTGGGTGGGGCTCTGGTGCGGCCTGGGCCCAGTGTGTGGGTGGGGCTCTGGTGCGGCCTGGGCCCAGTGTGTGGGTCGGGCTCTGGTGCGGCCAGGCCCAGTGTGTGGGTCGGGTCGTGGTGCGGCCAGGCCCAGTGTGTGGGTGGGGCTGTGGTGCGGCCTGGGCCCAGTGTGTGGGTGCGGCTCTGGTGCGGCCTGGGCCCAGTGTGTGGGTGGGGCTCTGGTGCGGCCTGGGCCCAGTGTTTTTGGTGGGGCTCTGGTGCGGCCTGGCCCAATGTGTGGGTTGGGTTCTGGTGCGGCCTGGGCCCAGTGTGTGGGTCGGGCTCTGGTGCGGCCTGGGCCCAGTGTGTGGATCGGGTTCTGATGCAGCCTGGGCCCAGTGTGTGGGTGGGGCTCTGGTGCGGCCTGGCCCAGTGTGTGGGTGGGGCTCTGGTGCTGCCTGGGCCCAGTGTGTGAGTCGGGCTCTGGTGCTGCCTGGGCCCAGTGTGTGGGTGGGGCTCTGGTGCGGCCTGGGCCCAGTGTGTGGGTGGGGCTGTGGTGCAGCCTGGGCCCAGTGTGTGGGTGGGGCTGTGGTGCGGCCTGGGCCCAGTGTGTGGGTGGGGCTGTGGTGCGGCCTGGGCCCAGTGTGTGGGTGGGGCTGTGGTGCGGCCTGGGCCCAGTGTGTGGGTGGGGCTGTGGTGCGGCCTGGGCCCAGTGTGTGGGTGGGGCTCTGGTGCGGCCTGGGCCCAGTGTGTGGGTCGGGCTCTGGTGCGGCCTGGGCCCAGTGTGTGGGTGGGGCTCTGGTGCGGCCTGGGCCCAGTGTGTGGGTGGGGCTCTGGTGCGGCCTGGGCCCAGTGTGTGGGTGGGGCTCTGGTGCGGCCTGGGCCCAGTGTGTGGGTCGGGCTCTGGTGCGGCCTGGGCCCAGTGTGTGGGTCGGGCTCTGGTGCGGCCTGGGCCCAGTGTGTGGGTCGGGCTCTGGTGCGGCCTGGCTGGATCTGTGGTGGAGGCAGGTTTTCAAGGGTCCATTTGAAAAGGCAGTGGTGTCGGTGGTCACAGGGAGAAGGGCACCGACTGAGCTAGTCAACCGGAGTGCCAGTGAGAGGGCTGAATGGCCTACTTCAATGATTGCATATTTATAACCTGAAATCAGGATGAACCAACACTGAGAATAAACCCACAATTTAATTCCGACACCCTTTTAGGAAGAGTGTCCAGGTCTCCCCTTGCTGTGCCATGCCAGACTAAGACTTGCTTTTTCACATTAATGTCAGCTTATCGATTTATTTAGAGCTCACTTTTTATTCATAATGACTCCTAAATTATTCACCTCTTTTAAAATGCATATTTTCATAAAAAGCTTTTCGGTCCAATGTAAAATAACTACTCACTGTCTTGTTGCCTCATTCCCTTTCACCTGTCATACAACCTGCTGATGAAGCTTATATTTATTTTAAAACAGTTTTATGTAACACGGACCATTGATTCCTTGAGGTCAAATGTTCCATCTTGGTAAAGATTTTTTTGTCCGATACATGCAGGGAGTAATATTTCTCGCGGTTCACTTTTTGACTTTGTTTGTACCCTTGGCTTCTGATAGACAATGGTGTACATTTCCATAACACCTCTACACTACCAAAGAGCTTCACAGTCGCATGAGCAAACAAAGTTTCACCGCATAAAGAGACATCACTGCAGATGACCCAAGGGGTCGGATTATGAAGGATGATGTGAAGAGACAGAGGTGAAAAGACTTAGAGCAGCAATTCCAGAGTTATGTTCTCCTTCAGTTCCCTTTCGATTGTATCTTGTACCCCAGAGGTGCTGGGCACATTTTTACGTTCACTCAGGGGATGTGGGAGTTGCTGGCTGGCCCAACATTTATTTTCCTCTCTTGTTGTCCCTTGAGATGCTGCTGGTGAGCTGTCTTCTTGAACCAGTGCAGACCATGTGCTGTAGGCAGACCCACAACGCCATTCAGGAGGGTGTTGCAGGGTTTTGACCCAGTCACAGTCGGACAGCACGGATGATTGAGTGGCTCGGAGGGGAACGTGCAAGGGGGTGCTGTTCCCACGTATCTGTTGCCCTTGTATTTCGAGGCGGAAATGGTTGTGGCTTTGGAAAGAGCTGTCTGAGGATCTTTGGTGAATTTCTGCAGTTCATCTTGTAGATAATAGACACTGCTGCCGCTGAGTGTCAGTGGTGGAGGGAGTGGATACTTGTGGATGTGGTGCCAAACGAGGAGGCTGCTTCATCCTGGGAGCGGTCAAACTTTGGGTATGGACCGCTCCAGTATCTGAAGAGTTGCTCATGCCGCTGAACATTGTGCAATCATCGGTGAATATTCTGACCTTACAATGGAGGGAAGGTCAGTGATGAAGCAGCTGAAAATGGTTGGGCCTAGAACAGCACCCTGAGGATCTCCTGCAGAGATGTCCTGGCCCCATTCAAATGGCTGCCATTCAGATACAGAGATTGGAATTCATTTTCCTTTGATTTATCTCTGACATGAAGACAATTGTGGTCATCCCAAGCCGAAATCAAACTGTGTGCAGACCCGGAACTTATCCTAAAACGCCAGGTACATTTTTGGAGCTGTTAAACAGATGCCAGCACCTCAGTTTACCTCTTGTCGTTCTGCGACTTGTTCTCTCAGAATTGGGAAAACTTTAATTTCAATGAACCTTTAGCATCTGAACTGAGAGGGTCTTTTTTTGATTCATTCACAGACTGTGGGTGTGGCTGGCTGGGCCAGTATTAATTAGACACCCTTAATTGCCCAGAATGAACTTGCTGCCGGCCTGGAGTCACATGTCATAGAGTCACAGAGATGTACAGCACAGAAGCACGCCCTTTGGTCCAACTCATCCATGCTGAGCAGATATCCTAAATTAATCTAGTCCCATTTGCCAGCATTTGGCCCATATCCCTCTAAACCATTCCTATTCATGTACCCATCCAGATACCCTTTAATTGTACCAGCCTCCACCACTTCCTCTGGCAGCTCATTCCATCCACATACCACTCTCTGTGTGAAAAAGTTGCTCTTTTAATGTCGGTCAGATCAGAGGATGGCAGTTTCCTTCCACAAGGGGCATGAGTGAACCAGGTTTCTGCGTGCGACAGAGCCAGTCTCCAATGTCCTGCTGAAGACACAAAATAGGTCCACACAGTTTGATCCAAAGTTCAAATACTCTATTCTTCAAAACTCTTCAAAATCCCAAGGAATCTTAAAGATAGACAAGCAGGAGGCTGGAGGAACACAGCAAGGCAGGCAGTATCAGGAGGGACAGGCAGGAGGCTGGGGGAACACAGCAAGGCAGGCAGCATCAGGAGGGACAGGCAGGAGGCTGGGGGAACACAGCAAGGCAGGCAGCATCAGGAGGGACAGGCAGGAGGCTGGGGGAACACAGCAAGGCAGGCAGCATCAGGAGGGACAGGCAGGAGGCTGGGGGAACACAGCAAGGCAGGCATTATCAGGAGGGACAGGCAGGAGGCTGGAGGAACACAGCAAGGCAGGCAGTATCAGGAGGGACAGGCAGGAGGCTGGGAGAACACAGCAAGGCAGGCAGCATCAGGAGGGACAGGCAGGAGGCTGGGAGAACACAGCAAGGCAGGCAGTATCAGGAGGGACAGGCAGGAGGCTGGGAGAACACAGCAAGGCAGGCAGTATCAGGAGGGACAGGCAGGAGGCTGGGGGAACACAGCAAGGCAGGCAGCATCAGGAGGTGGAGAGGTCAACGTTTGGGGTGTAACCCTTCTTCGGGACTGGGGCGTGGGCGTAGGGCAGCTGCAGATAAAGGGGATGGCAGGGGTAGGGGAGGGGAGGGTGGGGCGGTGAGGTAGGGAATAGGTGAACACAGGCAGATCAGAACACAGGTAAATCTCAAAGTTGAATGTTCTGTGACCGTGTAAAAGACCTGAAAGGAAATCAAACTGGGGGCCTCGCTATCTGTGGCACAGAGTCAGGGTCTGTCCTGGTCAGTGTAATCGCCACATCATTAAAAAGGCAGCAATGTTCCTCAATGTAGTTCTTTATTTTATCAGTGAGCACATAAACCAACATCTCGGGCAATCAGAAATAAGCTTTTACTATCGACTAAAGATCCGGATTTGTCCTTTTATTTTCCCTGCGCGATTGATAACGAACACAGTGGTTGCAGCACATTCCTGTTTAGTCATCAGCATCTCGCTCGTATTTAGATTCATGTCAAGCATTACACTGTGATGAGAGTTTTCCAAACTCTGGACAGAACACAGTGAAGTTTGTCGCTCCCGTTCGATTCCAGCTCCTGCCACATCAAGGCCATTTTGTTTATTTGAATCAGAAAGGATGTGGCAATACGACGGGGGATGTCCTGAATAACTGGCATTCAATAGCTGCCAAACTCCAATCACAGCCCAATGTCATGAATGAAAGCGAGCCCGAATTACAATGACGTCAGCTTCCTGTGAGCCACACAGTGGGGTTATTACACTGTGAAAATCAGTGACTGCCTGGGCTCTGCAGTCCTAGGATAAGCCAATGGTACTATCTCACCCAAGATTATTGGAATGAGTGTGTCAGACATCCTTGATCAGGAGTTTTGGATCACTGTAGCCCGTGGAAGCAATAACACAATCGGTCCATTGTGTTGAGCAGCGTGCGATCACCAACTGACAAACTGTTGGTGATTATATCATCGGTCTGTGAAGCAACTCTGTACATGAAGTTGAGGATTGAGAATGCATTATTGAATTGAATTACTTCGATAGTCACGTGTGCTCACATGAACATAGTGAAAAATTTACAAGCATGATCTGATCTTTTGTCTTTCCAGATCAGTGGACATGATTGGGAGATGCCGGTGTTGGACTGGGGTGTACAAAGTTAAAAATCACACAACACCAGGTTATAGTCCAACTGGTTTAATTGGAAGCACACTAGCTTTCGGAGCACTCCTCCTTCACCAGGTGGTTGTGTGAATCAGGTCACAATCACCTGATGAAGGAGCGTCGCTCCGATAGCTAGTGTGCTTCCAATTAAACCTGTCAGATCAGTGGAGATATTTGAGAAAAAAGGCTTCATAATTAACTTGGTCGAAATAAGCACCAGTTTTGGATTTGTATGTCTACCTGGTCAATATAGATTGACACATTTTTAAGTTTGTTAAATTCCTTCCATTCATTTATCACTATCAGGCAGAACACAGAGACCGCCGGGACATAATTCTTTGAAGTTTGCATCACATGTAGATAGGGTGGTGAAGAAAGTGTTGCGCATGCTTGCCTTCATTGCTCAGACCTTTGAGTGTAGGGGTTGAGTTGTCATGTTGAGGTTGGACAGGAGATTGGTGATGCCTCTCTGGGGTATGGTATCCAGTTCTGGTCACCCTGTTATGATTAGATTCCTTACAGTGAGGAAACAGGCCCTTCGGCCCAACAAGTCCACACCCTCCCACCGAAGCGCAACCCACCCGGACCCATTCCCCTACATTTACCCCTGTACCTGTAAGGGGCCTGTTATTGGTTAAGGATATTTTTAAGCTGAAGAGGGCTCAGAAGTGATTTACCAAGACGTTGCCAGGAATAGAGGGTTTCAGTTATAAAGAGAGGCTGGATGGGCTGGAACTTTATAGGAAGCTGAAGGGTGACCTTATAGAAGTTTGCAAAATGATGAGGGGTTTAGATAAGGTGAATAGCGGGTGGGGTTTTCAAGATGAGGGGACATACTTTTAAGGTGAGAGGAGAAAGATTTTAAAAAGACGGGAGGGCAATTTTCTTTTACCCAGAGAGTGGTTCGTGTGTGGAATGAACTTTCAAAGGAAGCGGTGGATCTGAGTCCAGTTGGAATGATGAAAAGACATTTCGATAAGTACATGAATAAGAAAGATTTGGAGGGATATCGGGGCAAAAACATAGGCAAGTGGGAGTTAATTAGTTTAGGATTATGGTCGCCATAAACCGGTTGGACCAAAGGGTAGTCGCGGAGGGAACGGTCTTTGCGGAAGGCGGAAAGGGGTGCGGAGGGAAATATATCCCTGGTAGTGGGGTCTTTTTGGAGGTGGCGGAAATGTCGGCGGATGATTTGGTTTATGCGAAGGTTGGTAGGGTGGAAGGTGAGCACCAGGGGCGTTCTGTCCTTGTTACGGTTGGAGGGGTGGGGTCTGAGGGTGGAGGTGCGGGATGTAGACGAGATGCGTTGGAGGGCATCCTTAACCACGTGGGAAGGGAAATTGCGGTCTCTAAAGAAGGAGGCCATCTGGTGTGTTCTGTGGTGGAATGGGTCCTCCTGGGAGCAGATCCGGCAGAGGTGGAGGAATTGGGAAAACCGGATGGCATTTTTGCAAGAGGTAGGGTGGGAAGAGGTGTAATCCAGGTAGCTGTGGGAGTCGGTGGGTTTGTAAAAAATGTCAGTGTCAAGTCGGTCGTCACTAATGGAGATGGAGAGGTCCAGGAAGGGGAGGGAGGTGTCAGAGATGGTCCAGGTAAATTTAAGGTCAGGGTGGAATGTGTTGGTGAAGTTGATGAATTGCTCAACCTCCTCGCGGGAGCACGAGGTGGCGCCAATGCAGTCATCAATGTAGCGGAGGAAGAGGTGGGGAGTGGTGCCGGTGTCATTACGGAGGTTGGAGTTGATGTGAGCCATTACTAACCTCTCATAAAGATGGATGTCAGAGTCAATGGGTGGTCGTCATTAAGGCACGCTGCCTGATTTTTCTTTGGCATGGGGATAGTAATGGTCTTCTGGAATCAGGTGGGAACCTCATATCGGAGTAAGGAGACATTAAATACTCCCGCCAGCTGGGATCTGTGCACATGACCAGGGACTCCATCTGGGCCAGTCGCTTTCTGTAGGTTGACCCTGAGGAAGGCCGATCTGATGTCAGTGACAGTGACTGAGAGTACAGGTGCACCCGAGGCTGATGGAATAGGTGACCTCGTTTCACTGACCTTCTGTTCGAAGTGAGCATAGAAGGCATTGGGGAAGGGTTACATGTTGTCAGCGATTCTACCTGACTTTGCTTTGTAGTCCGTTTCATAGTATGAGCCTTGTATCTGTGTGTACGTTAAAAAGGTGTTTTAACAAGCAACAGCCCCCCTTAATTGGCAACTCACCGCTGCCTGGAGAGAATCTCGCCTCACCGCTCATCAATAGCAGAAGATAATGGAGTGAGCTCAATTTGATGTCAAGATCAGCGTCCCTTGATTCTGCCACACGTCTCACCCAATTCACACAAGCCCCGAGGAGATTCCATTCCACGTGTTTAACAGTGACCGTGAAAGACAAATTCAGACAGGCTTTCTTCAGTTTTAACAAAGAGGATGCAGTGAAATCCGGATGAATGGATTCCCAGAGGAAATGCTCACAAATTCATGGTCAGAACAGTATTGACATCCCAATGAAGCTCGATTCACCAACAAACCAAAGGGCATTACAGTAACTATGTGAAAAAATGTTTTTCTTTAATTTGTTCGCGCCTCACAACAGCCTGACATTGAAAAGAGCACTGAAAAACATCAGGAATTAATTCCAGAAAAAAAACTCAGTGTGACGCACGATACACTTAATGGGTTTGCCTCATCTGTATCGGCAGCATGGACTCTCAGAGTATCAGAGACTTCAAGCCATTAGATTTGCAATTTTGATAAACTGGGTTTTTGTGTCATCTGAGATTGACTCATCAAGGTTTCACTGCAGCCTTTACTGTAGTTAACCTGGATTATGGAAAATGACGTGCACACACTTGAAGTTCACACAAATAAATTACAATATGGGAAAGGATAGTGGAAGCAAGCAGTGTCCGGTGAAATTAAAGGGGTGCACAATTTGTGTAGGCAGCTGATAAGGTGCATCGGTTCAGGAGGAGTTCAGGGTATGAGACACAGACAGAATGCAGTAACTTTCTGCAGAGAAACAGCAACACAGGAGAAGATTAAATTACAGCTGTTGTTTCTACAGTCACAATCGAGCGTTTTCCTCAAGAAAAGTTAGAGTTACCACAGTCTTGCCAGACCATAGGGCGACTCTTTCATGAGAGAGAGAGAGAGAGATGATGAATGATGGTTTAACCTGAAGGTCCCCACACTTCAGGTGAGGGGAGAGGTTGAGCAGAGTCCTTCCTGGTAACCTCAGACAGGAATTCAACCTACCGCCGACATTACAAACCTGATGTCCAGCCGACTGAGCTAACCAAGCCCCTGAAAGCATTGCGAGAGGCTCTGACTGAGAAAAGAAAGATCTTCCCTAAAAGGAAGAGATGCTGAAGGCTCACTTTGCCCTCGCAGTCCTTGCTGGACACAGAGGCTGGAGTGGTGTCTCTGGCTCCACAGTAGTGGCAGGAACTGGGCTGGTGGCCAGCTGGGAGTTACACCATAACCTTGCAAATCACCTGCATTTCTTACAACACCTTTCACAACCTCAGGATGCTCAAAAGAGCTGGGTAACCTGTTTGAAGAAACGGAATTGAGCACAGTGGAATTGAGCTGGGTCCCCATCGTTATGTGACCTCTTGTTTTCCTGGTAGTCACTAAACAGAGAACTTGCAATGCAATCAACTTTTAAAGAGTAATTGCTGTGCAATGCAGGAGCACAAGTCAGTAACTTGCAAACTCAACCAGATAATCCGATTTTGTGAAGTTTATTGAGGGACAAGTAGGCCCCTGAGTGGAACAAGTTTGCTTGTCCTCTTGGTATTGGGGAGGGTTGTTTGTATCCACCTCAGTAGACAGACAGGACCTTGGGTAATCTGAAAGATACTACCTCTGCCAATGCAGCCCACCCTCAACCCTGCACCGGAGTGTCAGCCTACAATTTGGTGCTCAAGTCATAGAGTCATAGAGATGTACAGCACGGAAACAGACCCTTCAGTCCAACCCGTCCATGCTGACCAGATATCCCAACCCAATCTAGTCCCACATGCCAGCACCCGGTCCATATCCTTCCAATCCCTTCCTATTCATATACCCATCCAAATGCTTCTTAAATGTTGCAATTGTACCAGCCTCCACCACTTCCTCTGGCAGCTCATTCCATACATGTACCACCCTCTGTGTGAAAAAGTTGCCCCGTAGGTCTCTTTTATATCTTTCCCCTCTCACCCTAAACCTATGCCCTCTAGTTTTAGATTCCCCCACCCTAGGGAAAAGACTTTGCCTGTTTACCCTATCCATGCCCCTCATAATTTTGTAAACCTCTATAAAGTCACCCCTCAGCCTCCGACCCTCCTGGGAAAACAGCCCCAGCCTGCTCAGCCTCTCCCTATTGCTCAAATCCTCCAACCCTGGCAACATCCTTGTAAATCTTTTCTGAACCCTTTCAAATCCTGGAGTAGGTCTTGAATTTAAAGGTTAAGAGAGGTACCAGTTGACCATAGTTGACAAGTGAAGCCAAGCTGACTATGTGCAATGATTTGGTCTATTCCCATTTAAAACACAGACTAAACTGAACCAATTTAGTGTCCAGTGATGTCACTGGTCATGCAAAAAGTGAGGACTGCATCAGAGTTGAGAGTGTGTTGCTGGAAAAACACAGCAGGTCAGGTATCATCCGAGGAGGAGGAGAATCCACGTTTCGGGCATAAGCCCTTCATCAGGAATAAAGTGGTCACTGGTGGTGCACTTCACTGCTTCTCATAACCAGCCATTCCTGAAGAAGGGCTTATGCCCGAAACGTCGATTCTCCTGTTCCTTGGATGCTGCCTGACCTGCTGCGTTTTTCCAGCAACACATTTTTAAGCTCTGATCTCCAGCATCTGCAGTCCTCACTTTCTCCTACCAGCACCAGGTCAGGGCTTTGGATCTGGGCCAGAGTCAGGCTGAACGTACATTTGGAACATTGGAAACCAGCTTTTGTAGAACAACATGATCACTCACACTCTGCCTCTCCAGTCCTTGAGGGCTGCAGATGTAGAAAAACACCCAATGGCATTACCTCAGTGGGAGAAGCTGTGAGAAATACAAGCTGGGTTCACATGTAAGGTGAATTACCTACGCGTAGCCATGGTGACGAAAAATTGTGATAATATGGGAATCATAACCGTTCATCACCAACAAATGATCCACCCTTGAGAAAAGGCACATCCTTTCTAATATATACAGAATCGAAAGGTTTTCTCTTGAATCTAGTTCAATGTGAAGTCACCACCCTATTACTCTTTGTTCCTTGCTGGGCAGAGGGCAGAGACCTACAGCATCGTAATACGGCATTTCCCGTCACTGATGGTCTGCTACAGATTGATTTAGATTGAACCTGCTCCCAGTGCTTCAGTGACATTGTAATGTCACCAGTCATAGTTCTGGAGTTTAACCCTGACGTCTAAGGAACTAGGAGAGAGTGAGGACTGCAGATGCTGGGGATCAGAGCTGAAAACTGTGTTGCTGGAAAAGCGCAGCAGGTCAGGCAGCATCCAAGGAGAAGGCAAATCGACGTTTCGGGCATAAGCCCTTCTTGAGCTGGTGAGGCTCCATTACCTCGTTTCAGTGTTAAACCTCTTATGAGTTTCACTGCTACACCTTCCTGAAAACATATTAACTCTAAGGAACTATTCTGACATGCTCGGTGATGGGATTTAGAGACAGCAAACACTGGAAAGCATTTACCAACTAAGAAAGATCACCACTACTGCAAACGTGAGGTATGACCAGAAGGATCAAGAGTTTGCCTGCAGATCCATCAGTAGTTGTTAATATTGTAGATTCCTGCCCGGAACTGACAAAGGACTTACAGCTAGAATGCCTTTCCACACACACTTGCTTCTGAAAGACTGTCAATGTAGGGTTGACCTGGAGGTCAATGAGTCCTAAGTGACGACCATGAGTAATCCCAAGTGAAAAATCAGATCAACATTGAGGCAAAATCAAAATGCTGCAGCTTCTAGGAATCTGAAAGTCAGGTCAGACAGTCTTCGTAGAGAGAGAAACAGAATTAACATTTCGAGAAATGAAGGGTGCGCGATAGACCTGAAACAAAGCAAACCCAGAAATTGTTGGAGAAACTCAGCAGGTCTGGCAGCATCTGTGGAGAAACGCAGAGTTCATGTTTTCAGCCCATTGACCCTTCTTCAGAACTGAACTGAAATTAAATGGATTTGAAATGTTAACTAGTGTTTCACTCTGCAGATGCTGCCTGATCTGCTAAATAGGAAGGATACTGTGAAACGTGAAAGGGTTCAGAACAGATTTACAAGGATGTTGCCAGGGTTGGCGGGTTTGAGCTACAGGGAGAGGCTGGATGAGCTGGGGCTGTTTTCCCTGGAGTGTCAGAGGCTGAGGGGTGGCCTTATAGATGTTTATAAAATCATGAGGGGCATGGATAGGGTAAATAGCCAAGGTCTTTTCCCCAGGGTAGTGGAGTCCAAAACTAGAGGGCATAGCTTTAAGGTGGGAAGGGAAAGATTTCAAGGGGACCTAAGGGACAACTTTTTCACACAGAGGATGGCGTGTGTATGGAATGAGCTGTCAGAGGAAGTGGTGGGGGCTGGTACAATTACAACATTTAAAAGGCGTCTGGATGGATATATGAATAGGAAGGATTCAAAGTGATCTGGGCCAAATGCTGGCAAATGGGACTAGATTAGTTTAGAATATTTGGTCGGCATGGACGAGTTGGACTGAAGTGTCTGTTTCTGTGCTGTACGTCTCTATGACTCTGTCAGAACAGACTCAGTTGGTTTTATTTAAACACTTAAGGAGGAAATTTCTCATGTTTGGCCGAGTGTTAAGTTCAGGAGAATCTGATGCAAGTTTTCCCACAGGGAGCTCTGGGGACTATATTCCTGTGGTTGTCCACTGCTCGCTGTGTGTATTAAGGTTCAGGCTAGCGTGCAGTGGCGGCAGAGTGCTCTCTGGTGATGGGCATTGTGGGATCTCTATGCCCTGGGGTGGCTGTGTGTAAACACCCAGGATGCACACCATCTCAAAGACTGCAAGCCCAGAACTTCCCTTAATGTGTTGCTGTGCAACTCCAGATGAGAGAGGCATATTGGTACCAGTGCTACAGGAACCTGGAGGGCCTCACAGAGAGAAGGAAAGACAGGGGAGACGACAGTAGGAGATGCTGTTGGCCTGGACTATAGGAGCAGAGCATATTGACTGTAGGAGTGTCCCCACCTTCTGCCTGCTCTCTCACTCTAGCTCCACCATCGCACCCACCTCTCACCAAGGCCAGTGGCCTGCCCCTCTCAATATTGCCTGCAGCACCATCACTCCCTCTCACCCCATTCCCCTCAGATGACTGATAAAGGCAAAATACGGCAGATGCTGGAAATCTGAAACGAGCTCAGAGAAGGCTGGAGAAACTCAGCAGCTTATTCCTAGAAATGTTTTGGATGTGAATATCAGAGGCATGGTTAGTAAGTTTACAGATGGCACCAAAATAGGTGAAGTGGCAGACAGTGATTACCAGATTCCCTACAGTGTGGAAACAGGCCCTTCGGCCCAATAAGTCCACACCGATCCTCCAAAGAGCAACCCACCCAGACTCATTCCCCTACATTTACCCCTTCACCTAAAGCTATGGGCAATTTAGCACGGCCAATTCATTTAACCTGTGCATCTTTGGACTGTGGGAGGAAACCGGAGCACCCGGAGGAAACCCACACAGACACAGGGAGAATGTGCAAACACACAGACAGATGCCCAAGGCGGGAATTGAACCCGGGTCTCTGGTGCTGTGAGGCAGCAGAGTGAAGAAGGTTCAGAGTACAATGGGACCTTGATCAGATGGGCCAAGGAGTGGGGAATGGGTCTGGTGGATTGCTCTTTAACTAAGGGAGGAAATGACCTAGTGAACTGTTAATTCTGAGAGGGGGAAGATTTAAAAGAGACCTAAGGGGCAACTTTTTCACATAGAGGGTGGTGTGTGTATGGAATGAGCTGCCAGAGGGCGTGGTGGAGGCTGGTACAATTGTGACATTTATAAGGCACCTGGTTGGGTACATGAACAGGAAGGGTGCAGAGGGATAGGGGCCAAATGCTGACAAGTGGGACTAGGTCACATTGGGATGTCTGAAGGGTGCAGACCAGTTGGATATCACTCTATGACTCTGTCAGGCAGCGCTTTGTGCGGGGAAATACAGAGTGAACCTCTCCAGTCCGATATGATTGAGCTTCAGGCCGTTCTAACAGAACATTGACTCTGTTTCTCTCACCACAGATGCTGTCAGACCAGCTGAGCTTGTTCAGCTCTCTCTGGGCTTGTTTTCCCTCATGCTACTAACCTTGCCTGCTCTCTACACTTCCTCATCACTCACTCACTCACTCATACACCCACTCACTCACTCACCAACTCACTCACTCACTCATACACCCACTCACTCACCAACTCACACACCCACTCGCTCACTCACTTGCTCACCAACTCATTCACTCACTCATACACTCACTCACCAACTCACTCACTCATACACTCACTCACTCACCAACTCACTCACTCACCAACTCACTCACTCACTCGTACACTCCCTCACTCACCAACTCACTCACTCACTCATACACTCACTCACTCACCAACTCACTCACTCACCAACTCACTCACTCACTCGTACACTCCCTCACTCACCAACTCACTCACTCACTCATACACTCACTCACCAACTCACACACTCACTAACTTACTCATACACTGGCTCACTCACTCACCAACTCACTCACTCACTCCCTCATTCTCTTGTTCACTCACTCGGGATACCTCGCCTACCTTTCCATCCTCCTGCACCAACGTTAACCACTAACCGCTGAGCCACCCCTTTCCATCTGCAGCAATCCCTCTCTCAGAGCCACCAGCAGCAACCTGCTTCCTGCCCTAGCTCGGGCACCTATGTCCCCCCTCTCTCCCACCACTGCCTGAGTACTCTGTCGACAGTAGGGTCAGCGTTATCAGATTTGTGTGAGCACCTCACTATCCCCTCTCCGCAGCTAGCAAAGGAAGGATTAGCCCATTCCTTCAGACAGTGCACTCCAGGCTCCTACAAAACCTCCCTCAAACATTTCCCCTCTCACCTTGAACCTGTGCCCCCTTGTAATTGAAACTTCAACCCAGGGAAACAACCTCTGACTATCCACCCTATCTATGCCTGCCATATTATTGTAGACCTCGATCAGGTCTCCCCTCAGCCACCATCTTTCCAGTGAAAACAATCCTAGTCTTTTTAACCTTTCCTCATAGCCAATGCTCTCGAGACCAGGCAACATCCTGGTGATCCTTCTCTGCACTCTCTCCAGAGTTTCCACGTCCTTCTGGTAGTGTGGTGACCAAAACTGCATACAATACCCCAAATGCAGCCTAACAAGTGTTTTATACAGCTTGCCAACTCTTGTACTCCATGCCAATGTAGACCAGCATGCCATCTGCCTTTGTGATCACCTTGACCACCTGTGTTGCCATTTTGAGGGAACTGTGGACCTGCATGCCCAGATCTGTCTGTTAATGTTTCTAAGGGTTTTGCCATTTCCAGTATAATTCACACCTAAATTTGACATTGTGAGAGAGAGAGAGAGAGAGAGAGACAGAAAGAGAGTAGAAGTAACTTTTAGAGTGAAGCGACCTTGGATCAGAACAGAATTTCTGTTTTTCTGTTAGATTGTGTCAGAACCGTTACCACCTCCCTCCAGCCATAATACAATCGTTTAAATTCCATTGAGCAGACTGGCACACATTGGGCTCGATAAACTATTTGCTGAGTCATCATTCCGGGTACTTTGACCAAGCAAGACATCAAAAGAGAAGCATCAGAAAATCCCTGTCTGTCTCTCTCTGTCTGCCTGTCTCCCCTCAGTACAGATTGGAAACTGGTTACACACACTGTAGTGTTCAATTGGATCACACTCTATGATGCAAAACTAATAATTGTTTTCTCGCACAAACTGACAAGATACACATTTGAATAAATGCAACAGTGTGTTTCAGACATCTCGTTGCTTGCATTCCCTGATGGATCAAGCTTAGAATAATGCATTTAATTAAGTGAATAATTTATGTAGTGCCTGGTAAATGGACCCAGCAGCTAAAGATCTTTCTATCAGTTACAAAGCAACATGAATGTGGCTTCCTCTTCCTGAAACTGTAGCTGGACCACATCGGGTTATAATAAGAAAGTTCCATTTTCTTATGTTTGGCGTGAAGGGAGGAAGTATCATATTCTCCTGTTTCTTGGCAGGAGGAGAGATGGTGTGGGAGTTTGGTAATTTTCTCTTTCTCTCAGCAGGGAGACGTGGATAGAGATATGAAGCCAGAAAACCTGATTTTGATTTCTAATAAAGGCTTATTTAAGAACCGTGCTGCGTCACCTGAAGTGTGTTTGGCCTCAGAGATGATTTTAGCTGGACATTTTCCTCAGCCGATTCCTCCTGGCAGACGACTGAAAGTGAGGAGTCTCTGGGCTGTTCATGATTGTTCCTACCTTGGTGGTCCTGTCGCCACCTCACCACCACCCCTCCCCACCCCCACCCCCCCAACCAATGTGCCATCAAACTTCCAATTACTTCTGTTTCAAATATTCCAAGTCAGAAGTCACACAGCTACAGGTTATAGTCCAATCTGATTTCAAATAAGCCTGTCAGACCATAAGCTGGTGTCATGTGACTTTCTCACATTGTCCACCCCAATCCAAGACCACCATCTCAACATCATAAAGTACTGAAGTCACTGCCATTTTGGGGCGAGATTTCCAAGACCTGCCCTCTTCTGAGGGAAGAACCTCTCCTCATCTCTTTGGAGAGAGAGAGAGAGAGAGAGAGAGAAAATAATAACATTTGGGGTACAGTATGACCTTTCTTCAGTACTGGACCTAGCTAGAGTTGATCAACCTGCAATGACATACTTCTGGAGTAAGGCAGGACTTGAATCTGAACCCTGTGGTCCAGTGGTCGGGACATTATCACAAAAACCTGAAGCCAATTGGCCAGGGCCCTGAGTTACCATCCCTGTGATATCCCTGAGACTATCGTTACCCCACTGATTTAGCAGTGTTTTCAATTTCAGACACAGTTTGCCTGCTGGATAGAACTGCACATCCCACAGCAGGAATATATTACTCTGCCAACTCTGGATCTTCTACTCCAGCTAGCTGGGCATCTGTACCTTAGGAGGGTCATATCTGCCCTTGAGGATTCATTAAGCTGGTTCCTGGTGTAAAAAAGGCATACAATGAAGAGACATTGAATAGATTAGCTCTGTATTCCCTGGGATGTAGAACAATCAGGTAATCATTGCAGGGTTTGAGAGGGGAAGTGCCTGCAAACTTGGAACATGGGGACACAGTCAGAGAGTGAGGGTATGGAGGAGCCATGTTGGACTGGGGTGGACAAAGTTAAAAAGCACCAGGTTATAGTCCAACAGGTTTATTTGGAAGTACAAGCTTTCGGAGCACTGTTCCTTCATCAGGTAGCTAGTGGGACACGATCATAAGACACAGAATTTATAGCAAAAGATCACAGTTTCATACAAATGATGCAATATATTGAACAAACCTAAATTGCTGTTAAGTCATTCAGCTTTCAGGATGGGTTACAGGTTTCAGATCATTAATATGTAAATCCCAGAACTTCTTTCAAGTCACATTCCCGGGATAACTTAAGGTTTTATAACAAAAGGTGACATCTCAGCTCAGATAATGCATTAAAGGCGTGAGGTCAGAGTCTGTCTGTGTCTCAATCTTGAGTCAGACCGGTTCTATTTCCAAAGTAGAAATTTATAAAATGTTTTGGATAGACTGCCTGCATTAACAGCCCGCAGATTGTGTGCTTTTTGAACAAACTAGAATGTATCTCCAATTACAAATCGGAAAATGCAAGTTCACCCCATAGACTTATACACTTATACGTGTGTGTGTGTGTGTGTATGTGAGGGAAAGAGACAGTGAGTGTGGGAGACTGTGTGAGTGTGTGTATTTGGGTGTGTGCATGTGAGTGTGTGTGTGCTTGGTATATATTAATTAATCGAAACCTGCAGCCCATTCTACAAGACTTAACAGCACTCTAGGTCTGTTCCATACATGGTATCAGTTGCATGACACTATAATCTTGTGCTACAAATTCTGTGTCCCATGAACCTACCCAACTAGCCGCCCAACAAAGCAGCAGTGCTCCTAAAGTTAGTGCTTCCAAATAAACCTGTTGGATTTTAACCTGGCATTGGGAGAATAAGGAGACAGCCATTCTGCACCGTGAGAAGGGGAAATGACTTCACTGAGAGCTGGTGCCAAGCTTTGGAACCCCACGGTGGCTCAGTGGTTAGCACTGCTGCCTCACAACACCAGGGACCTGGGTTCGATTCCAGCCTCAGGCGACAGTCTGTGTGGAGTTTGCATATTCTCCCTGTGTGTGACTGGGTTTCCTCCGGGTGCTCCAGTTTCCTCCCACAGTCCAAAGATGTGCAGGTCAGGTGAATTAGCCGTGCTAAATTGTCCATAGTGTTAGGTGCATTAGTCAGAGGGAAATGGGTCTGGGTGGGTTACTCGTGGAAGGGTCGGTGCGGACTTGATGGACCGAATAGCCTGTCCCCACACTATAGGGAATCTAATCTAATGCAGGGAAATTAATCAAAGAGATTTAAATGCTCAGGCATTAAGGACATGAAGGGCGAGAGACCTCTCACTGAGAACAGCTGAGGTTGAAGGAGACAATTGGTTTCTTGGTAAAAGGTGGAATAGACTCAGACTCCCACAGCTACCTCCAGCTCCAATGTCACTGTGTTGGTTATCAGTAACACAGAGACTGAGTGCCTGTCCTTCCTGGCTTTTCAGAGACATTATGACTGACATTTCAATCCAGAATGAAGCATTGATAATGGTGAGTGATAAGGTTTGAAGGCTTATCTGCAGCGACCAGGGTATCTAAATGTAGGAGCACTTTGAATACATGAAATTCCGTTGTTAACAAGGAAAAAAGATGTCCTTTTTCTCTCCACTTGGAAATAGAAAGATTGTGAGCTTTAGAAAGTTTGGCAGTATGTGAATTTATTCAGTGGAGGCTCCCTGATCTCCCCCTGTAACTCTAACCCCCCCCTGTAACTCTAACCCCCCTCTGTAACTCTAAACCCCCCCTGTAACACTAACCTCCCTCTGTAACTCTAACCCCCCCCTGTAACTCTAACCCCCCTCTGTAACTCTAAACCCCCCCTGTAACACTAACCTCCCTCTGTAACTCTAACCCCCCCCGTAACTCTAACCTCCCTCTGTAACTCTAACCCCCCCCCTGTAACTCTAACCCCCCCCCCGTAACTCTAACCTCCCTCTGTAACTCTAACCCCCCCCGTAACTCTAACCCCCCCCCGTAACTCTAACCCCCCTCTGTAACTCTAACCCCCCCCGTAACTCTAACCCCCCCCCGTAACTCTAACCCCCCTCTGTAACTCTAACTCCCCTCTGTAACTCTAACCCCCCCCTGTAACTCTAACCTCCCCCTGTAACTCTAACCTCACTCTGTAACTCTAACCCCCCTCTGTAACTCTAATCCCCCCCCCAGTAACTCTAACCCCCCTCTGTAACTCTAACCCCCCCCGTAACTCTAACCTCCCCCTGTAACTCTAACCTCACTCTGTAACTCTAACCCCCCTCTGTAACTCTAATCCCCCCCCCGAGTAACTCTAACCCCCTCTGTAACTCTAACCCCCCTCTGTTACTCTAACTCTAACTCTGTAACTGAAACAGTTCCAATACCGTATAATCCAGATGGCCTCCTTCTTCAAAGACCTCAATTTCCCCCCAGACGTGATCGACGATGCCCTCCACCGCATCTCCTCCACATTCCGCTCCTCCGCCCTGGAGCCCCGCCCCTCCAACCGCCACCAGGACAGAACCCCACTGGTCCTCACCTACCACCCCACCAACCTCCATATACATCGTATCATCCGCCGTCATTTCCGCCACCTCCAAACGGACCCCACCACCAGGGATATATTTCCCTCCCCTCCCCTATCAGTGTTCCGAAAAGACCACTCCCTCTGTGACTCCCTCGTCAGGTCCAAACCCCCCACCAACCCAACCTCCACTCCTGGCACCTTCCCCTGAAACCGCAAGAAATGCAAAACTTGCGCCCGCACCTCCCCCTTTACTTCCCTCCAAGGCCCCAAGGGATCCTTCCATATCCGCCACAAATTCACCTGCACCTCCACACACATCGTTTACTGCATCCGCTGCACCCGATGTGGCCTCCTCTACATTGGGGAGACAGACCGCCTACTTGTGGAATGTTTCAGAGAACACCTCTGGGACACCCGGACCAACCAACCCAACCACCCAGTGGCTTGAACTGTCCCTCCCACTCCATGAAGGACATGCAGGTCCTTGGACTCCTCCATCGCCAGACCATATCAACACGACGGTTGGAGGAAGAGCGCCTCATCTTCCGCCTGGGAACCCTCCAACCACAAGGGATGAACTCAGATGTCTCCAGTTTCCTCATTTCCCCTCCCCCCACCTTGTCTCAGTCAAATCCCTCAAACTCAACACCACCTTCCTAACCTGTAATCTTCTTCCTGACCTCTCTGCCCCCACCCGCATTCCGAATTATCACCCTCACCTTGACCTCCTTCCACCTATCGCATTTCCAATGCCCCACCCCAAGTCCCTCCTCCCTACCTTTTATCTTAGCCTGCTGGACACACTTTCCTCATTCCTGAAGAAGGGCTGATGCCCGAAACGTCGATTCTCCTGCTCCTTGGATGCTGCCTGACCTGCTGCGCTTTTCCAGCAACACATATTTTCAGCTCTGATCTCCAGCATCTGCAGTCCTCACTTTCTCCTAGTCACAGTCTGGACGTTGACCGACACCACCACAGGTGGTCTCACTGTCGCTATCAAAGACAGACCTGGAGGCTCCGGGTAAACTCTCCCGAAAGCTTTTTGCTTCAGACACACCCTGGCAGCCGGGGAGGGGGATGCTGACATCAAACCAGGACAGTCTGCTGTCTGGCAATCTGTGGGTACGTCCTGATGTCTGGGTGTACCCATGTCAGCTGAGTGTGCAGGCTGGGCTGCTACAGCCCAATGCTCCCATCAATCCTCCTTCCTGTGCTGACCCTAAGGAACTGTCTCATTATTTGCGGAAGAGGAACAGACTGCCAGTGAGTCTGAATAAGAAGGGGCATTTTGTTTTGCAGTCTCTGGATGTGGGTGTCGCTGACTCGGCCATATTTCCTGCGCCTCCTTAATTGCCCAGGAGACGGTACATTGACATGGGACTGGAGTCACATATGTCAGCCAGACAATTACCCTTTGACAATAGACCGTGTATTCAAGGCCTTCTTTTGCTTCCCATTCCCGATTTATACTGAATTCAAATTTCACCATCTGCCAGGAAGGGCCACAAACCATGATTAAGCGCTTAGCTGGGATCTCTGGATTACTGGTGAAGGGACATCAGTACCACAATGTAGAAAGAGTTACAAAATCAATTGGTCAGGTAGCTACCGGAAACTAGTGCTTCCAAATAAACCTGTTGGACTCTTACCTGGTATTGTGTGACTTTTAACTTTGTCCACCCCCCAGTCCAATGCCAGTCACTCCACATCATACATACAAGAGGCAGTTTATTGCAAGATAGCTCTCGGTATGAATTACACTGACTAGTTGGGTAGAATTACTGGAGACCGTCAAGATGCAGAGATGATACGTCTGTTTTGAGACCATAAAACCATAAGAAACTGGAACAGGAGAAGGCCATTCAGTCCGTCAAACCTGCTCCACCATTCCTTATGTCCATTTCCTTGTGAGGTCCCCACGATACCTCGACTGACCAAGAATTGATCGGTCCCAGCCTTAAATATACACAGGGAATCTGCCCCCACCGCTCTCAGTGGCAAATAATTTCAAAGAGTTACAACTCTCTGAGAGAAGAAAATCCCCCTTGTCACAGCCTTAAATTGATGTCCCTTTATTCTGATGTCCTCTGGTCTGAGACTCTCCCTGAGGGGAAGCACTCTCCCAGCATTTACCCTTTAAGAATCCTTCAATGAGACCTCATGCTGAACTGCCTGATTCTCCCCCCAACAGTTTGTGCAATACTGTGTGTAATTCTGGTCTCCTGCTATGAGAGTGATGTTGTGAAACTTGAAAGGGTTCAGAAATGATTTACAAGGATGTTGTCAGGGTTGGAGGGGTTTGAGCTATAGGGAGAGGCTGAACAGGCTGGGGCTGTTTTCCCTGGAGCATCGGAGACTGAGGGGTGACCTTATAGAGGTTTACAAAATCACGAGGGGCATGGATAGGGTAAACAGACAAAGTCTTTGTCCCAGAGTAGGGGAGTCCAAAACTAGAGGGCATAGGTTTAAGGTCAGAGGGGAAAGATATAAAAGAGACCTAAGGGGCAACTTTATCACGCAGAGGGTGGTACATGTATGGAATTAACGGCCAGAGAAAGTAGTGGAGGCTGGTACAATTGCAACATTTAAAAGGCATCAGGATGGGTATATGAATAGGAAGAGTTTAGAGGGATATGGGCCAAATACTGGCAGAATCTATGGTTCTATGATTCTAAATGGTACTAGATTAGATTAGGATAGCTGGTCGGCATGGATGAGTTATTTGTTTCCATGCTGTATGTCTCTATCTCCAGACTGATGACAGATAGAACCCTTAAACAATACAAAGATAACAAGAAAGAACTCAAACAAGGAATTAGGAGGGCTAAAAGCTGCCATGAAAAGTCTTTGGCAAATAAGAGAGGCAAATAAGATTATGGAAAATCCCATGGTGTTTTAGATATAAATAAGGGGCAAGAGGGTAGCTAGAGAAAGGATAAGTCCAGTCAAAGACAAAGGAGGGAATTTAAGGTGGAGCTGGAGAAAGTGAGTGAGGTCCTTGGTGAATATAGTGGTATTCAGAAAGGAGAGGTACACAGTATCCCACAGCAATCAGTTGCTTGTAATATATCTTATAAATGGGAGAGCGTTGTTGGCTGTTTAGTAAGTTTGTGGATGACACAAAGACTGGAGGAGCTGCAGATACTGTGAGGGATTGCCAGAGGATACAGCAGGATTCGGACAGGCTGGAGACTTGGGTGGAGTTTAATCCGGACAAATGCAGGACGCAAGTGAACAGTCAATGGCAGAGCCCTTAGTAGCATCAGCATACAGAGGGATGAAAGTATACAGGCCCACAGCTCACTGATAGTGGCAACTCAAGTGGATAAAGTGGTTAGGAAGGCGTATGGTGTCAGGACATAGCGTGTAAACATTGGCAAGTCATGTAGCCACTGTATATAATTTTAGTTTGGCCACGTTTGGAATATTGTGTCCAGTTCTGTTCACCATGCTACCAGAAGGATATGGAAGCTTTAGAGAGGGTACTGAAACAGTTTACCAGGATGATGCCTGGGAGGGTACCTGCTATGAAGAGAAACTGGACAAGCTTGGTTTGTTTCGACTGAAGTGTCAGAGGTTGGGGTGTGCTGGGGTAGTGCGGTCTGATTGTGAGAGGCATGGATAGAATGGACAGACAGAGTCTTTTTCCCAGTGTAGAGATGTCAATTACTAGGGGACACAGGTTTAAGGTAAAAGGGGCAAAGTTTAAAGGAGGTGTGAGAGGCATTTTTTTTTAACACAGAGAGTGGTAACTGCCTGGAATGCACTGGCAGAGGAAATGATGGAAGAAGATACAACAGCAATGTTTAACAGGCATCTTGACAAATACCTGAATAGTCAAGAGTATGGTGCTGGGAAAGCACAGCAGGTCAGGCAGCATCCAAGCAGCAGGAGAATCAATGGTTCGGGCATAAACCCTTCATCAGGAAGCCTCATTCCTGCTCCTCGGATGCTGCCTGACCTGCTGTGCTTTCTCAGCACCACTCTCTCAACTCTGATCTCCAGCATCTGCAGTCCTCACTTTCTCCTAGAAATATGACTAGTTGGGGAATAGAGGGAAACAGACCACATGGAGGCAAAGGGCTTTCAGTTGAGACAGGCATCATGGATCAGCACAGTCTTGGTGGGCCAAAGGGCCTATTCTTGTTCTGTATTGCTTTTTGTGGTACAGAATGCAAATAAAGCAAGGTCTCTTTGAGAATCATTAATGTATGCAATGTTATTTACTCATGCATCTGGATGGGTATATGAATATGAAGGATTTGGAGGGATATGGGCCGGGTGCTGGCAAGTGGGACTAGATTGGGTTGGGATATCTGGTCGGTATGGACGGGTTGGGCCGAAGGGTCTGTTTCCATGCTGTACACCTCTATGACTCTATGACTCTATTTCAGATTGTGAAAGGAATCTTCTGGAACCTATTGAAGATTCCATCTTTAATGGATTTTGTGGAATGCAGTGCACAGCATTAAGGCTTGGATATGTTCATTAACCTGTGCATTTTCAGGGCAAAACAACCATTCCATCTGTTTTACTGTAACGAGACAATAAACTTTGCACACACCAAGCAAACGCATTCCGTTTCTTTTGAAATGGTTTATAAAAAGACCTGAGAAAAACGAAGCATGCTTGCTTGTGGCGGATTATTGATTGGATTGTGTCTTGCTTGTTCACAATACACTCAGGATTCAAATAAAGCTTTTCATGCTTGGTGTGCCCAAGATATATTGTTCTGGGGACAGTTGGAATGCTCTTTTGTAAATTATTGTCTCAATTACTCTTGTTCCTTTGTGAGCTGAGGACCACACCAATAAAGCCACCCCTTGGTTGTCATCTTGAACTTCCCTTGAACTATGTAGCTGCCTAGTGTGTTTCACGGTCATAGAAGCACGGAGTCACACAGCACAGAAATAGACCCTTCAGTCCAACCAGTCCATGCTGACCATAATCCTAAACAAAACTAGTCCCACCTGCTCCTGGCCCATGTCTCTCCAACATTTCTTATTCATGTGCTTACCCAAACATCTTTTAAATGCTGTAATTGTACCCACATCCATCACTTCCTCAGGAAGTTCATTCCACACACGAACCACCCTCTGTGTAAAAAAGTTGCCCCTCATGTCTTCTTTCTCCTCTTACCTTAAAACTATAGCCCCGTGTCTTGAAAGCCCCAACCCTAGGGAAAAAAACGCCTTATCCATGCCCCTTATTATTTTATAATAATCGCTATAAGGTCACCCCGTAATCTTCTGTGCTCAGCGAGAAAAGTCCCAGCCTATCCAGCCTCTCCTTCTCACTCAAACTCTCCATAGTTGACAATATTCTGGCAACATCCCTCTCCAGCGTAATATCTTTCCCCTAAAACAGGGGGACCAAAACTGGCAAGCATTTTAAATACCTGCTTAATGCCACCCCGTCTACATGTGGAGAACCCCCTAGCTCTCTCTGTTCTCCAATACTACCAAGGACCTACTTTTAAATATATAAGTCCCACCCTGCAATAGGGCAACCACCTCCCCACAACCCCCCCCATATCCATGGGTCTGGTTTCCACGGTTTCAGTTAACTGTGGTTTACCATGGTCCGAACAAATGATCAGGAATGTTCCAGAACCTGGATCAGGAGGCTGCCGGGCAGGATGAATGGATTTGCACCTATCTGTGGTAGATCTTGGAATGTATCCCAGGAATGGGGCGGGGGACTACTGTACCTAACATTTATCTGTCCCTCCTCAGCCATTGACCCAAATGATGAAGATCTCTTTGTGATCTGAGCTAACCTTCTTCCCCGTACACTATGCCACCAATTTTAGTGTCACCCGTGGCCTTACTAACCATGCCTCCTGTATTCTCATCGAAATCATTGATATAAATGACAATCAAAAGTGGACCCAGTATCGAGCCGTATGGGACACTGTTGGTAACAGATGTCCAGTCATTCACGTTGCTGTGGGTCTGGAGTCCCACATAGGCCAGACCAAGTATGGACAGCAGATTTCCTTCCCCAAAGGCAACTCGTGAACCAGATGGGCTTTTATGCGAAATATTGAGAATTACTTGACAACTACTACTGAAAGAGACAAGTCTAGCCATCAAATATTCGTTTAAAAGGATGGATTTAAAAAGAATTGACTTGAACCAATGCCAACCAAATAATAAAATAAATCAAAGGACTGTGGATGCTGGAAATCTGAAACAACCGCAGAAATTGCCAGAGTAACTCAATAGATCTGGTGGAGAGAGAGCAGAGTTAACGTTTCAAATCCAGTGGCACCTTTCAGTTCTGATGAAGAGTCACTGGATTTGAAATCTTAACTCTGCTTCTCATTCCGTAGATGCTGCCAGACCTGCTGAGTTTCTCCAGCAATTTCTGCATTTGTTCCACCAGGACAAAAGCCTGCAATTCTGATGATCAGGTTCGTGTTGTAACCACCACACCATGGGCTTCATGAACTGTGCAGTGAAAAACAATAAAGAAGATCTGAGCTGCCTGATGGTGACTCAGCACAAAATAATAGATCCACTCTATATTGAACGTTGATGGAAGAGTAGCATGTTTTGGCATTTAGGCGTTATAGGTCCTAGAAACTTAAAGATTATGAGTTCCAAAATATAATTGAAAGATCACTTTTGGAATATTGTGCGCAATTCTGGTCTCCTTCCGATAAGAAGGATGTTGTGAAATGTGAAAGGTTTCAGAAAGGATTCACAAGGATGTTGCCAGGGTTGGAGGGTTTGAGCTACAGGGAGAGGCTAAACAGGCTAGGACTGTTTTCCCTGGAGTGTCGGAGGCTGAGGGGTGACCTTATAGAGGTTTATAAAATCATGAGGGGCATGGATGGGATAAATACATAAGGTCTTTTCCCTGGAATTGGGGAATTCAGAACTAAAGGGCATAGGTTTAGGGTGAGAGGGGAAAGATTTAAAAGGGACCTAAGAGACAATATTTTCACGCAGAGGGTGGTGCGTGTTTGGAATGAGCTGCCAGAGGAAGTGGTGGAGGCTGGTACAACTGCAGCATTTAAGAGGCATCTGGATGGGTATATGAATAGGAAGGTATTGGAGGGATAGAGGCCAAGTGCTGGCAAATGGCACTAAATTGGTTTTGGATATCTGGTCAGCATGGACGAGTTGGACCGAAGGGTCTGTTTCCATGCTGTACATCTCTATAACAAATATTGAAATTGAACAAGAAACAAAGAAATGAAAAACCCTTCCAGAAAAATCCAGTTGACTCTCTCGGGTCCTTTGTGCAAAGGCCTTGATTAAATTTGGCCTATTTATCTCTCCTGTTCCAGACCACATGATTGACAATAGGATGGACAATAAATGTACCTTTACAGTGTTGCCCACATCCCAGTCTCATGGAGAATTTAATTGTTCACTAGCAAAGTCAAGGTATTTAGACTGGGGCAGGGGATACACTGAGGTGTAGTGATAAGGGAGTGAATTTGACCTGTCCTCCACCTTCTGAGGCATCTTGGGAAGTGCAAGGGTTGGTACATTTGCAGGAAGCCAGGTTTGGATTGTTTCCACGCTGCAGCCCAGGCATTTTACCCACAGCTAGACGGGGAAGTGGGCAGGCTGCCACCTGAAGCAGTGGGGCACCAAACTGACCCTGTTGAAGGCTCTGTTAAGGGCAATGTTACTGCGCCATCCGAATTTGACAAATTCCTACTACATGCAGAGGTGGTGCCACCATGGCTGCCTGTGTGATAAGGTCCTGCTAGACCAAACATTGGGCCATAGGCTGCGAAAGCAGCTCTGTGACCTCACCTACATCCTCGGAGGTTGGTCGCAACGATGTTAACTTCAGAAGGACCATTTCCCTTATGGATACCTTTCTCTCAAACCAATTAAAACTATATTTTAAAAGCATCCATTCCATCCAGGCCTTCTTGAGCTAACAGGAAAGTGCGTTCACTAGTTACCAAATGCAAGCAGGAAAAAGAATGTAGCAGACATAGATTGGGAGAAAGAAGTGAGTCAAAAAGGTAAACGTTAGAAGATATACAGATAGCCCTCTCTGCGTCGTTCTTCAAGAGGAAAGAATGGAACATTGATAGTTGAATAGCTAATTTTCAGGATTCTTGGCTTTGTATGATATCTGAAATTGCTCTGACCTGTTTTTTATGATAATATTTGGTTCCCAGCACTCAGAGGAAGAGTGTCCTCCTGTTGTCTGCTTTCTGCTTGACTAGTTAGCGAACGAGTGAGTGACTTTTCCCTTTTTTTTCACTAGTGGTGCAGGGATATTTAATGGCTATTTGTGAGGGTGTCGCTTTCACACTCAGGCTGCTCAGACAGGGTTGAAGCTGACTTTTTAAACTCCTCTCCCTGCATATCCTAGAAAGGACATGTCTCAGACATAGCTCTCGTCCGGACTGCTGTACCCTTTTCTTATAGCCATCGCAGCTTGCGATGCTCACAAGAGATTTCAGTTCAGTTTGTGGTGCACTTTCCCCTTTTCATTGCGTCTCTTTGAAGTTTCTTTAACACCTTGGCATGTGTGACATTCCAGTCTCTCTCTCCTTCCTGTCATTGAATTTAAATCCACAGTCCTTTGCTTGTCTCTAGTGTTCTTTTGCAAAAAAACATACTGGAATTTAAGAGATTGGCATTGTCTAACAAGGTGGATCCGAGGATATGATGTTCTCATAACACGCCACGTATGAATAACTCATGTTAGCACAGGACTAACAATTAACTTAGAATGATGCACCAGAAACGATGTGGGATGTTCAACATTATTCCCTTGATACTCTGAAAAGTGGTAAATACCAGCGTCAAGTTCAGTCAAAATAAATGAATTTGACGGCTTCACGAGAAACATTTCGATAAAACAAGTGACTGGCGACTCTGGAAAACAATGAAAATTTACTTAGGTGGCACGGTGGCACAGTGGTTAGCACTGCTGCCTCACAGTGCTGGAGACCCGGGTTCGATTCCCAGTCAGGCGACTGACTGTGTGGAGTTTGCACGTTGTGTGTGTGGGTTTCCTCCGAGTGCTCTGGTTTCCTCCCACAGTCCAAAGATGTGCAGGTTAGGTGAATTGGCCACGCTAAATTGCCCGTAGTGTTAGGTTAGGGGTATGGGTGGGTTGCGGGTCAGTGTGGACTTGTTGGGCCGAAGGGCCTGTTTCCACACTGTAATCTAATTATTCTACAGGGGATTAAAATATTTTATTTAGTCTGCGTCTTCAACAGTCTGATCTAACTCAGAAACAAGTGAATGCACGAAGCTTTCATTGACTCCCTCCTCAACTGGTGTATCCACCTCTTCCCACCCTACCTCCTGCAAAAATGCCATCCCGTATTTCCAATTCCTCCGCCTCCGCCGTATCTGCTCCCAGGAGGACCAGTTCCACCACAGAACACACCAGATGGCCTCCTTCTTTAGAGACCGCAATTTCCCTTCCCACGTGGTTAAAGATGCCCTCCAATGCATCTCGTCTACATCCCGCACCTCTGCCCTCAGACCCCACCCCTCCAACCGTAACAAGGACAGAATGCCCCTGGTGCTCACTTTCCACCCTACCAACCTTCGCATAAACCAAATCATCCGCCGACATTTCCGCCACCTCCAAACAGACCCCACCACCAGGGATATATTTCCCTCCCCACCCCTTTCCGCCTTCCGCAAAGACCGTTTCCTCCATGACTACCTGGTCAGGTCCACGCCCCCAAACAACCCACCCTCCCATTCTGGCACTTTCCCCTGCCACCGCAGGAACTGTAAAACCTGTGCCCACACCTCCTCCCTCACCTCCATCCAAGGCCCTAAAGGAGCCTTCCACATCCATCAACGTTTTACCTGCACATCCACTAATATCATTTATTGTATCCGTTGCTCCCGATGCGGTCTCCTCTACATTGGGGAGACTGGGCGCCTCCTAGCAGAGCGCTTTAGGGAACATCTCCGGGACACCTGCACCAATCAACCAAACCGCCCCGTGGCCCAACATTTAAACTCCCCCTCCCACTCTGCCGAGGACATGGAGGTCCTGGGCCTCCTTCACTGCCGCTTCCTCACCACCAGACGCCTGGAGGAAGAACGCCTCATCCTCCACCTCGGAACACTTCAACCCCAGGGCATCAATGTGGATTTCAACAGTTTCCTCATTTCCCCTTCCCCCACCTCACCCTAGTTCTAAACTTCCAGCTCAGTAACTGTCCCCATGACTTGTCTGGACTTGTCCCACCTGCCTATCTCCTTTTCCACCTATCCACTCCACCCTCTCCTCCTTGACCTATCACCTTCATCCCCTACCCCACTCACCCATTGTACTCTATGCTACTTTCTCCCCACCCCCACCCTCCTCTAGCTTATCTCTCCACACTTCAGACTCACTGCCTTTATTCCTGATGAAGGGCTTTTGCCCGAAACGTCGATTTTGAAGCTACTTGGATGCTGCCTGAACTGCTGTGCTCTTCCAGCACCACTAATCCAGTATCCACCTCTCCTGCCTTCTACTCTTTACTGGGTTCCCAACCCCTTTCTCCTTTCCCTGCCTCTGACCTTGCAGACAATCTATTACACCTCTCACTTTTCCTGGATCTGATCAATGTTACTGAGCAGAAACGTTAACTCGGTGTACCTCTCCAACATTGCTGCCAGCTTTCAAACATCTGCATAGAACATGAGAACATCGGCAGTTGGAGCAGGAATGGACTATTCAGGGTTGCCTCTGCACTCAACAAGATCTTGGCTGACTTGCCCTCCTTCCTCATGCCAGCTCCTTATAGCCATGAGCGTCCTGATATTTCAAAAACCTGGCTACCTTCAGTATACCTGCTGTATTTTGCCTTTGGATAATGTCTGTGTTAAAATGTGCGTCATCCCTAGCTGAGCTTTGTCAGTCTCAGCATCTCAAGGAACTGAACAAACATTTGATTTCTGCAAATGCAAAAGGCACTGAATTGAGCATCTTCAATCGACCCTCAGTGCATTGAACGACTGGATCAGTAAGGCTTTCCAGCCCAGAAGTACACTTTGCTCCGAACATTTTCAAAAGTGAATAACTAGTCATTCGGATTTGGTTTTACGCACAATGTAATATGGATTCAGTTGTCTCAAAATAGTCCGAGTTACCTGGCTGCATCTTCCAAAGTACATTCACAGTTCATGGCAACCATTCTCTGCTGCATAGTAGCCCAAGGGGATTATACATGGTTTCCAGCCCCATTGTATTCTACCTTGGGTGGGCTTTCAACAGTGTGGTGTTTCCCTCTGAGTCTTTGTAAGTGACTTTCGATCTATACTATGCCCCTCAGCACCTTGAGATGTGACCGGCTCTAACACTTGGTCATCGTCAGTTCTTTGCGCTGGAAAGCCAGTGGGTTTCAGCCAGATCAAGGAGCGTCCTTCAGTGTTTGAAGAAAACAGAAGCTGATGCAGGCCATTCGGCCGATCAGGTCTGCTCCACCATTATAGCTGATCTTTCAACTCAGTACCTGGTTCCACTTCCTCCGCATAGCCTTTGAACTCTTTAACCATAAAAATTTTATCTAACTCTGTCTTGAAAGCATCAACCTTTTCCTGTGGCGGGGAATTCAACTGGTTCATTATTCACTGGGTGAAGGCATTCGGAGTCATAGAGTCATGGAGATGTACAGCACGGAAGCAGACCCTTCAGTTCAATTCATCCATGCCGACCAAATATCCGAAACCAATCTAGTCCCAACATTTGGCCCATATCCCTCTAAACTCTTCCCATTCATATACCCATCCAGATGGCTTTTAAATGCTGCAATTGTACCAGCCTCCACCACATCCCCTGGCAGCTCATTCCATACACGTACCACCCTCTGTGTGAAAAAGTTGCCCCTTAGGTCTCTTTTATATCTTTCCCCTCTCACCCTGCACCTATGCCCTCTAGCTCTGGACTCCCCGACCCCAGGGAAAAGACTTTGTCTATTTATCCGTCCATGCTCCACCCCCTGATTTTGTAAGCCTCTATAAGGTCGTCTCTCAGCTCTGGGGAAAACAGCTCCAGCCAGTTCAGACTCTCCCAACAGCACAAACCCTCCAACCCTGGCAACCCCCTTGTAACTTTTTTCTGGACCCTTTCAACTTTCACACATTGTTCCTAAAGCAAGGAGAACAGAATCTTTGTCCTTAAACGATTAGCATTTAATTAGATTACTTACAGTGTGGAAATAGGCCCTTCGGCCCAACAAGTCCACACCGGCCCTCCGAAGAGCAACCCACCCAGACCCACTCCCCTACATTTACCCCGTCACCTAACACTACGGGCAATTTAACACGGCCAATTCACCAATTTTTGGACTGTGGGAGGAAACCGGAGCAAACCCAGGCAGACACGGGGAGAATGTGCAAACTCCACACAGACGGTTGCCTGAGGTGGGAATTGAACCCGGGTCTCTGGCGCTGTGAGGTAGCAGTGCTGACCACTGTGCCACCGTGCCGCTCAAGGACTCTTTAGACATCGAGAACATCCTTCCTCTGTTTACACTGTTAGAACTTTATAGGTTTCTATGAGTTGCCACCTTATTCTTTGAAAAGCCCAGTGAATATAGTCCTAAATGATCCAATCACTTCATGTGTCAGTCCTGGCTTCCCAGGAATCACACCTTGTCCAGGCTGCAGTGTTTCCTCATCAACATCGGTATCAGACTGTCTTGGGAGATCTATACCTGTGTAACCTGTGTAATAGGAGGGACCTTTCCTAGCATCAAGATTATTCCTATGCTGCATTGGAAGCTGTGGGCCCCCTTGATTCTCTGTGAAAGAATACTTCCAACAGTCCTAAATCAGAAACTGCTGGAAAATCTCAGTCAGTCTGGCAGCATCTATGGCGAGAAATCAGAGTTAACGTCTTGGATCGAGTGACCCTTCCTCAGTCCTGACTCTGATTTCTCTCCACAGATGCTGTCAGACCTGCTGAGCTTTTCCAGCAAGTTTCTGTTTCTGTTTCTGATTTCCCGCACTTGCAGCTTTTCCGGGTTTTGGTTTCGCCCTAAATCTAACCTCTGGGCATTGCAGGAGCCTCTGAATACAATCCTTTGTGAATGTAAGGTGTTTCACAGATCACAGAACACAGAATATAATGTGGTAACTGATTCCAACTACCTGCCCTCGCTGACATTTCCAGGCACATAATCTTCAAACGCCTCTCTTGCATCATTCATTTTCACATAGACAATTATTGTTTTCCGACCAGTTAATTTCTGTTTAAGTCACCCATGCTTTGATGTTGTAAATATTCCAGACTCTCTTCAATTGAGCTCCACCCTTTGCAAAGTGTACATTTCAGGTTTAGTGGCCTTTTAGTTTGTACTTATTCTGTTTTGCAGTGTTGTGGTTTACATAAAAGTTCCCATACAATTAACTCGAGTGAAAATAAGCAGTCATTAAAGGCTGTCTTCAATATATACAATCAAAGTCTACAAAACAGGGCTTGAAAGTGCTTCCCCTTCACAGGGTTAGGGTCTCCCTCACCCCCCCCCATCCCCCCTGCTTTCCAGCTGGCCACTTGGTATTGAAAAGCTGGCACTGTCTGCTGGTATCTTTTTCAGACAACCTTTTAAGTCGGAGATTTCTCCACTGCGCATAGCACTTTCCCTTCAAAAGGCGCTGACTTCATTGCAGTGAGATGGAGGTGGCACATTTCCTGAACGCTAGCCATGAAAAGCCATTATTGGAACATAGGAGCACAGGAGCAGACCAATCAACCCATCAAACCTTCCAGTCAATGAGACTGCTCATTCTCCGACTCAATGCCACTTTCCTGCAGTTTCTCCAAATCCCGCGATGTCATTGCTCTCCAGAAAGTTGGATCTGATCCGACTCAACTGCCACAACTCACTGCCGCTGCACAGAAAGATTTGATTACGTGCCTCCAGCATTTCAATGAGGTGACTTCACAGGTAAGTTGGTCGACTCTGTAGGTGGGAGGTGCAGTCAGTGGTTCATATCCCTGGGCCACGCTCTATGCTGCTTTCTCCCCACCCCCCACCCTCCTCTCATTTATCTCTCCTCCCTGCAGGCACTTTGCCTCTATTCCTGATGAAGGGCTTTTGCCCGAAATGTCGATTTTCCTGCTCCTCGGATGCTGCCTGAACTGCTGTGCTTTTCCAGCACCACTCTGATCTAGAACCCACTTTCTCCATGAGGCGACTGACTGTGGGGAAGCCCTTCCTGACAAAGGGCGTGTGCCTGAAACGTTGACCTTGGACGCTGCTTGACCTGTCGTGCGTTTCCAGCGCCACACTCTGTGACTCTGTGGGGAAATATAGAGTATTTGTTTTGTTTTGGATTTCCATGCAGCATTTGAACCCAATTATAATAATAATCAAAGAGCTGTACAGCGCAGAAACAGACCCTCCGGTGCAACTTATCTCTGCCGATCTAACATCCTCAACAAATCTAATCCCATTCGCCAGGGTTTGGTCCATATGCCCTTAACTATTCAGGGACTGTAGTGATTGGAACCAGGTGGATCTCATTGATTATGAGATCCTTGATTGAGATTGTTACCCTGGGCCAATCAGGGGTGCCCTGGCTGACCAATACAAACAAGGGACTAGGTGGTTAGGCTGTCCTGGGCGGGTACAGGGGCAGACTGTCCTAGAGGTGGTCGAAAGGTGTGTCAGGGCGGACCGAGAACTGGAAGGGGCATGGGGTGGACCAGAAGGTGGGTAGGGGCGGGCTGCCTTAGAGTGGTCGGAAGGTGGGAGGGACAGGGGCTTGCTGGGTCGGTATTGTGTGCACTGTTTATGTAACTGGATTAGCTTTTATGTACAAATGTCATTGTCGCTGTCTTGTCATATGTGGAACTGGGATTTGAGGTTTGTCCTCATCTCCCTGTAAACTGGTTAATGGTAGGGTTTGGGGCCTGGCTTTGCTGCTTCTCTCCCTTGTAAAATTGCTGTTGCATACAGCAGTAAATGTTAAGTTTTTTTGTAAACTAGTTTGTAATTTGTGTAATAAAATATTACAAACAAGGGACTGTGCCCGGGTGTCTCTGGAGAAGGAGCATGCAGTGTCTACCGACTCCTGTTCAGGGAGAGGTGGGCACCGTAGGGAGTGGAGTGCTTCATTTCCCCCTCTATTTTGATTTAATCCCTACCCTCCCCTTCACTGTTTTGATCACACAGCATTGCCCTTTGATGTGAAGGGCAGTGCTGGTCACTGGCCACTCGGGTGTTTTCCTATCTTCCTGGTGGTGGAAATTTGAATAAAGATTTGTACACCTTGTGTCTCTCACTGTGTCTCACACCTGCACACACATACCATGGGTGCTGGGGGAAAGATAAGCACTACCGCAGTTAGGCGGTAGTGAGGGGGTGAAAAATAAAAAAAAACCAAGGGACTTAGAATCTCCTCAGTTCAGGGACTGACTCCAGTGTACTGTGCACAAGTAAATACAGGGTGACTGAGTGATGGGTCACTGGCCTCTCTGCAGTTTCCCATGTGCCTTCTCAGTGCCTTTTAATTGTACCAGCCTCCACCACTCCCTCTGGCAGCTCATTCCATATATGCACCACCCTCTGCTTGAAAATGCTACCCCTCAGGTCCCTTTTATATCTTTCCCCTCTCACCCTAAACCTATACCCTCTAGTTTTGGACTCCCCCACCCTGGGGAAAAGACCTTGAATTTTCACTTTGCCCATCTTATAATCATCTATAAGATCACTCCTCAGTCTCTGACCCAGCCTATTCAGCCCCTCCCTCCAGCTCAACTCATCATCCACAGAGTTCATGTGGCATAGTGGCAGTGCCCTTACCTCTGAGCCAGGAAGGTCCGGTTTGAGTCCCACCTGCTTCAGAAGTGTGTCATGACATCTCCGAACAGTCGATTAAGAATCATGTCCAACGTAACGGCATATTAAGTTGTGTTAAGCCTCACCTCACCAAGTGTTAACTTAGCTTTCCTTTGGAGAAATTGAAGTTGCATTGTTGTGGAAGGGTCAAGTAGCAGAATTGTAAGGTGTTATAAGTCCCAGTAGAAGAAGGTGAGATGCTGAGATCATGACCAAACCAATTGACTGCTTTGTGACTGAAAGCCATAGGCACCAGTCTGGATTTGCCTGCGAAAGCATTTTGTTAATTAACAATTCAATACCTTTGAGAAAAATGAGACACTACCTCATGCATTTGTAATTATCATGATTGCCTTTTGAACAATAGCCATGAGCTGAGTTGATTTCCTTTTGTCCAACTCTAGTGTAATGTTGTGGTGACTGTGTCAGAAACCAGGAATTCCCTCTTGAGCAGCACAGGGGGGGGGGGGTGAACCTACAGCATATGCATCGCAGCTGTCCAAGGAGGGCACGCTCGAATCCAGGGAAAATTCGGGACGGGCAAGAATGCTGGCTTCAAGTGACAGCCTTTTCCTGATAATTTCTTGTCCTGGAAGAATATTGAAATGAATCAGAAAACTGCCGACCGAATGGCTGGATTCCAGTAGCTGACAGGAACGACAGTTTATGAATGCTGATCAGCAACTCAAGGATTGAATTGGCATGCCGGAATTTCTAAACCATTGTGTTTGCAAAATGACCTTGTCAATACAGTCCCCACATGTTCCGCTAACATGTTGTTAGAATCTCCATGTGGATTATGATGATCTAGCATTGCTGTTGAACCGATTAACTTGGAGGTTGATGAATATTGATAGGATTAGCTTCAGTTAGTTCCTATTGCCATTGTAAATTATTGGGTCTCACTGGTGAATAACAAACAGAGCTGATTGAGGCACCGTTTGCTGACATTTCAAGTCAAGACACATTCCTTCTGTCACAGCTCACTCTCGCTTGGTTTTGCAGGAAGAGCAGTCGAGAATGTCAAAGGGTAGTTGAGTCAATGAACATCACGGCATATTTTTGTATTCACTTCTCTTGGCGTTGTTTCTAAAGCATGGCCACTGTGTTTGTTCGTGGAGGGGCTGACTCATTCGGATACGCGGTAGTGCAGATTGTTAGAAAGTGGAAAATCCTTTCGAATGGCAATTCTTGAATGGCAAAAACTGCAAAAGGAAGTATGCGTGCACCAGCGATACTATAAAGGTGGCCTGTCTATGAGCCAAACAGGTCTATTTCGTAAGCGCACAGGTAATGTGTTCCATTGCTCACAACAGTTTAAAGAGCAAGCTCCCCAGGTCAGGTCAAGAAAGTTGGGATGCTGTGAAAGTGAAATAGGAAGGAGTCGGGAAGAAGGGAGGTGGAGATAACACGAAGGGAGAAGTGGGAAACAGTATGAAAGAGAAGCAAGTGGCAGATTTTGTGGGGATAGAGAAGGAACCAGAGGACTGCGAAAGACAGGAGAAAAGGATGGTGTAGAGCAGCACGGTGGTTAGCAGTGGTTAGCACTGCTGCCTCACAGCGCCAGAGACCCGGGTTCAATTCCCGCCTCAGGCAACTCTCTGTGTGGAGTTTGCACATTCTCCCTGTGTCTGTGTGGGTTTCCTCTGGGTGCACCGGTTTCCTCCCACAGTCCAAAAATGTGCAGGTCAGGTGAATCAGCCGTGCTAAATTGCCTGTAGAGTTAGGTGAAGGGGTAAAGGTAGGGGTATGGGTCTGGGTGGGTGGAGGGTCGGTGTGGACTTGTTGGGCCGAAGGGCCTGTTTCCACACTGTAGGTAATCTAATCTAGAGGAAGGAACAGAAGGCAGTGAAAGGTGTAGCCAAGGAGAGACTGGGTCAAAGGCTTAAAGGAAGATGTGAGAGATGGTATGGAGGACAGGGCATGACGTGATGGGAAAGGGTTCAGTGGCTAGGGCAAGGGCCAGTTCTTTACTATTGGAAAGGAGGCAGCTGCACCGAGCATGAGCTTAGCTCCATCACCAGGAGATGGACTAAAGTGAGCATTTCCCTTCTCAGGCACAGTGGTTAGCACTGCTGCCTCACAGCGCCAGAGACCCGGGTTCAATTCCTGCCTCAGGCGACTCTCTGTGTGGAGTTTGCACCTTCTCCCTGTGTCTGCGTGGGTTTCCTCCGGGTGCTCCGGTTTCCTCCCACAGTCCAAAGATGTGCAGGTCAGGTGGATTGGCCATGCTAAATTGCCCGAAGTGTTAGGTAAGGGGTAGATGTAGGTGTAGGGGTATGGGTGGGTATGTAGGGGTATGGGTGGGTTACGCTTCGGCGGGGCGGTGTAGACTTGTTGGGCCGAAGGGCCTGTTTCCACACTGTAGGTAATCTAATCTAATCATAGGGGCCAGGATGTTCATATCCTGAAAGAGTTGAGGGGGAATATTACCGTGACTTTAGAATAAAATGTCAGTGCCTGTCTGCATGTGAGTGCGCGCTGGAGAGTATAGTTCCCATCTTTCAAAGGAATGACACAGCAAATTCAAGCAGTTATAAGCTATTAATGTTAGCATCCGTGGATGAGTGATTTAGAGCTTTCCAGAAGAGTGAGTAGTACCCAGCATAAGGAAGATTGCACTCATAGTATTTATAGGGGAGGTAAGAGAGCAACCAGGGAAACTATGGTGGATGCAGTGTATATGGACTTCAGCAAAACCTACATCAAGGGACACAGCAACTGAGAGATTATCGGAAAGAGTTCAAAAGCTGGGTTAAGGGAGTGCGTAGCCCAGTGGATAAAAAGGTGGAAGGGATGAAATGGGAATTAAATGCAGCCATTCAGAGTGGAAATAATAGGAAGGATCTGAAGATTAGAGTCCAGTGTCAAACTTGTCATGATCCATCACATCCACCCATGTCCAATGTGATCTTTCACTTAAAGAGCAATTAAGCACTTTTCAGCTCATGGTAAAAGTTGAGGTGAATCATACCAGCTGAGTGACCAGGAGGCTCCATCCCCCACTGAGACCTTGGTGGTTTATGTCTGATTGCCATACTTAAAGGTAACCCCGACTGGGTAACCACTGAAGCCTGGGTTAGACATCCACATAACCCGAAAGGGGTCTGAGGACAATCCACGCCTCCAGAGCAGGCCCCAAGCTTCAGATGCTCTGCTCCAGGCCATCAACAGAGGAAGGAAGGTCCTCTGCCCCACAACAAAGGTGAAGGTCCAGGCCTGTTACATGAGGTCAGGTATTGGCAGTGTCTGCACTGGGGTGATGTTAATTGGGAGGCTGACATTAGAGTGAGATGATCATGCATGCTCTTGAGGCCAGCAGTCACAAAGGTCAATCCAGCTTTTGAGGCTGGAGAACTTAAGCCTTTAAAATTTATCTCGATGGTGAAAATCAAATTTTCTGACTCTTGCCTGAACAAAGGTCTGCCCACCATTTTCTTGCATCTCCCAGGACTGTATAACTCCATGTGATGTCTTTGGGTGTATTACTCTGGGGCTCCTGATCTGTGCGGATAGTCCTGTCACCCTGGATGGCTCCGTGCCCATGGACTCTCTGGATGGGCACTTGAATAGGAATGGTTTATCAGGATATGGACCAAATGGTGGCAAATGGGACTAGGTCAGATTGGGATAACTGGTTGGAATGGACAAGTTGGACCGAAGGGTCTGCTTCCGTGTTGTGTGAGTCTATGACTCAAGCCTACATCTTTATGCTGTCATAGATTCTGCCCACACACATCCCTCCACTACAAGGACAACAACACATGAGATATAAAGTTGGCAGACATTGGCACTGCCAACTGGGAGGGCTGATGGCTGCAACCTTTGGAGGCTGATGACCAGAAAGGCTTTGGAAGAGGCAAGTGGAAACATAAAGCTCAGCTGGGTGGAGAAAAGGGCCCAGGAAACCTCTAACCTTCTCAGCCTTTGTGGGGTTTCTCTGGAGCAAAGGGAGCCAAGATGGCTGGGCGGGAATGGGTCTCCTGAACCACAGTAAATGGTGTGCATCTCAACTGCAAGTTCCCTTCCAAGCCACTCACCATCCTGACTTGAAAGTGGATCATTGTCCCCTCCACTGTGTGCCACCACGAACTGTGTTGGGACAAAGAATCACAGCTCATCCAAGGTTGTGCTATCCTTGTCCTATTTGCAGGATGTGGTCAGATTCACCACAATTAGCTGGTCAATACTCCATATTGAACAGGGCCACTGTTGGAAAACACTTGACATCTTGAAATCAACATAGAGGGACAGTAAGGAGTCAATAACGGCGAGTGTTGGAGAAACTCAGCAGGTCTACATCTGCAGAGAGAGAAACTGAGTTAAGGTCTTAAACCCAGTGACGCTTTCTCAGAACTAAGAAACTGTGGGGCTGATGGACACATTGATTGATATTTATTGATTGAACTGATACATTAAATACATTAATTGATACTCCATAACTGCTACTAGTTCCTTTACCAATGACATTGGGATATCACAGTGATACCAGTTAGTTTATAATGTTAAAAATAATAGAAGCATGAAATAAAGATTTAGGAATGTTTCTTCCACCAGTTACTAATTTTTTTACGTGAAAACAAATTCCCACCATGACTTTAACTTGATGTTATTTGTAATTCTACACTTGAGTACATTGCAAAATACAATTCCTTTCAGAAGGAAATCAGCTTGTGGCATTCTGTTTAATTTTTAAATTACAATTTAAAGGCTGATATTTTTAGTTGACTTAAAAATACAGCAATCTAGTTGCAAAAAATCCTGGAGCTACATATTAATGTCTTCTTCCCACTGTATTTGCAAAATTTCCACATCAAAGCCTCATCGGTCCTGAGTCACGTCGCTGACGGTGGGTAGAAAATGCTTTTCACCACAGCATGCAGAATCACGGAGTTGTAAATGTGGAGAAGGAAATCATTCAGCTGCTTGTGCCTGCATCAACTCTCCAAAAGAGCAACTCAGCTGGTCTTCCGATAACCCTGGACATTGTCCCTTTACAAATAGCCATCAAATTCCTTGCTGAATGCCTTAAGTGCACCAGCCTCCACCACACTCACTGGTAATGCATTCCAGACCCAGCTCACACATTGTGTGAGAAATGCTCTTCCTCATATCACCTTTGCGTCCATTCCAAATGACCTTACATCTATGTCTCCGAACTATATTCTTGATCCTTTCAAATGGGAGATCTGTTGTGTAGGGTTTTATGAGGGTCTGAACTTACTAATACTGAGGATTGCCATCAGAACCACACATTATCATGATGTGATGAGAGCAGAACAGCTTAGGATTGCAAAGGTGCGAGGCCCAATGTCCAGATCCTCCTCAAAGTCTTTGTCACAAATGGGCTATCATATAGAGTTTTGGACTCGAGAGTCACACAGCACAGAAACAGACCCTTTAGTCCAACCAGTCCATGCCGACCAGCCCCCAAACTAACCTACATCCACCTGCCTGCTCCTGGCCCATATCACTCCAACACTTCCTTATTCATGAACTTATCCAAATGTATTTTAACTGTTGCAACTATCCCCGCATCCAGCACTTCCTCTGGAAGTTCATTCCACACACGAATCACTCCCTGTTTAAAAAGATTGGCCCTCCTTTTTAAATCTTTTCCATCTCACCTTAAAACTATGCCCGCCAGTATTGAAAACCCCGCCCTATGGAAAAGACCCCCGTCCTTTCAGTGTTCGAAATGTTTGAATCCTGTGTCTAAAGAGGACTGAAAAATTATGACCAGGATCTCTTCAGTTTCCAATTTAATTTTCCTCATGCTGTTTGGACCCATCTCACACATTCCTGTTGCCTTCTCGATTCTAAGTGCCATCAGTACCTCCTCCTTTTCAGTGTAAAACCCTTCTCATCATCAAATTTCCTTTATTTTCATCATGGTCTGGTTAGCATCTACTTCCTGGGGAACGAGAGATGCAGAGTTTTCATTTAATACCTTTGCGTAACCTTTCTCTCTCTCTCTCTGTGTTAATCCCTTTTATTGGGTCGACAATCACCTCACTCATTCTTCTGCTACTGTTTTACTATTTATATGTTTATGGAAACATTTGGAACATCCTTTTTATGTCAATTGTCAGTCACTTCTTATATTTCCTCTTTGCTTACTCACTCCCGCTCCTGAACCTTGTCTAATTAGCCCGATTTCAATTGTGCTTTTTACCTGACGTCTGTCATTAGAAGGCTTTGTCTTTTATTATCTTTAATGTCAACCCCTTTTGACATCTAGGGAGCACTGGGTTTGTCAGCCCTACTTTCCCTTATAACAGAATATACCTCGATTGCGCTATCTCTGTTTCAGTGTAGCCCATTGCTCAGTGCTTTTTTTCCTTGCCAGTCTTTGACTCCAATTTATTTGGTGCAAATCTATTCCTCTCCCCTTCAAAATCAGTTCTCTCCCCGGTTAATTAGTTTGACTCTGGATGCTTTGTGATCCTTTTCTGGAATCACCTCAAACCTTATGACGCAATGATCATTATTCCCCAACTGCTTTTGCACTGCTCTTTCATCGACTTGTCCCACCCTAGCCACCTGAACCAGAAGCACCCTCATTCCCGTTAGACTGGAAACATAGAACATAGAAAAATACAGCTCAGTACAGGCCCTTCAGCCCTCGATGTTGCGCCGACCGAAGCCTACCTAACCTACACTAGCCCACTATCCTCCATATGCTTGTCCAATGCCCGCTTAAATGACCCTAAAGAGGGAGAGTCCACCACTGATACTGGCAGGGCATTCCATGAACTCACAACCAGCTGAGTAAAAAATCTACCCCTAACATCTGTCCTATACCTACCACCCCTTAATTTAAAGCTGTGTCCCCTAGTAACAGCTGACTCCATACACGGAAAAAGGTTCTCACTGTCAACCCTATCTAAACCCCTAATCATCTTGTACACCTCTATCAAATCTCCCCTAAACCTTCTTTTCTCCAATGAGAAAAGTCCCAAGTGCCTCAGCCTTTCCTCATACTGCTGTACTAACCTCTCCTGAGCACATAGCAGGACTGTTGCCTCTCACTACTCTTTTCTTGACCAATGTCACAGTCTAGATTCAAATAATTGTGAAGTCTTTTTTTTGACTCTCTCGTGAGATGTAGGCATAGCTGGCTGGTACAGCATATTTTGCCCGTCCTTAATTGCCCTTTTGAAGGTTGGGGTGAGCTGCCTTCATGAACTGCTGCAGTCCACCTCCTGTGGGTCGACCCACAACACCAATAGGGAGGGAATTCCAATATTTTGACCCAGTGACAGTGAAGGAGCACCGATATATTTCCAAGTCAGGGTGGTGAGTGACTTCGAGGGGAACTTAAAGATGGTGGCATTCTTATGTATCTGCTGCCCCTGTCCTTCTAGGTGGAAGTGGTCATGGGTTTGGAAGGTGCTGTCTAAGGATCTTTGGTGATTTTCTGTCATGCATCTTGTAGATATTGCTGCTACTGAGGTTTGGTGGTGGAGGGAGTGGATGCTTGTGGAGACGGTGCTAACCAAGCGGGCTGCTTTATCCTGGATGGTGTCAAGCCTCTTGAGTGTTGTTGGAGCTGCCCCCATCCAGGCAAGTGGGAAATATTCCATCATATTCCTGACTTGTACCTTGTAGTTGGTGGACAGGCTTTGGGGAGTCAGGAGATGAGTTAGTCACTGCTGCATTCCCAGCCTCTGACCTACTTTTGGTGGTACTGTAGGTATATGGTGAGCCCAGCTGAGTTTCTAGTCAATGGTAACTCCAAGGATGTTGATAATGGCAGAATTCAGTGATGCTAACACCATTAAATGTCAAGGGATGGTGGTTAGATTGTCTCTTACTGGTGATGGTCATAGTCTGGCATTTCTGTGGCTCGAATGTTACTTGCCCCCTTGTCGGCCCAAGCCTGGATATTGTCCAAATCTTGTTGCGTTTGGACACAGACTGCTCCAGTATCTGAGGAGTAACGAATGGTGCTGAACATTGTGTGAACATCCCCACCTCTGACCTTATGATGGAGGGAAGGCCATTGATGAAGCAGCTGAAGACGGTTGGGCCTAGGACACTATCTTGAGGATCTCCTACAGAGATGTGGTGGAGCTGAGATGACTGACCCTCCACCAACCACAGCCACCTCCCTCTGTGCTGGGTATTACTCGAACCACCGGACAGAATTCTCCCGCTACCCTTTAGTTTTATTTTGCCAGGGCTCCTTGATGTCACACTCAGTCGAATGCAGCCTTGATGTCCTGGGCTGTCACTCTCTCCTCCCCTCTGGAATTCGGCTCCTTTGTCCATGTTTGAACCAAGGCTGTAATGAGGTCAGGAGCTGAGTGACCCTGGCGGAACCCACACTGGGTGTCACTGAGCAGGTTATTGAGGAGCGGGTGCTGCTTGATAGCACTGTTGGTGACACCTTCCATCACTTTACTGATGATCGAGTGTAGACTGATGGGCTCCTGGCTTGATGATAATGGTTGGGTGGGGGTCATGAGGCCCGGCCATGAGGTTGCAGGTTGTACTGGAGTACAGTTCAGCTGGTGCTGATGATCCACCTCATAGATGCCCAACTTGGAGTCGCGATAACGACTTGCCACTCTCTGCCATCTGTAGTCTCAATCATTGCTGTCCAGGCATAGAACAGGTAAAACCAATGACTGCAGATGCTGGAAACCAGATTCTGGATTAGTGGTGCTGGAAGAGCACAGCAGTTCAGGCAGCATCCAAGTAGCTTCGAAATCGACGTTTCGGGCAAAAGCCCTTCATCAGGAATAAAGGCAGTGAGCCTGAAGCGTGGAGAGATAAGCTAGAGGAGGGTGGGGGTGGGGAGAGAGTAGCATAGAGTACAATGGGTGAGTGGGGGAGGGGATGAAGGTGATAGGTCAAGGAGGAGAGGGTGGAGTGGATAGGTGGAAAAGGAGTTAGGCAGGTAGGACAAGTCCGGACAAGTCATGGGGACAGTGCTGAGCTGGAAGTTTAGAACTAGGGTGAGGTGGGGGCAGGGGAAATGAGGAAACTGTTGAAGTCCACATTGATGCCCTGGGGTTGAAGTGTTCCGAGGCGGAAGATGAGGCGTTCTTCCTCCAGGCGTCTGGTGGTGAGGGAGCGGCGGTGAAGGAGGCCCAGGACCTCCATGTCCTCAGCAGAGTGGGAGGGGAAGTTGAAATGTTGGGCCACGGGGCGGTTTGGTTGATTGGTGCGGGTGTCTCAGAGATGTTCCCTAAAGCGCTCTGCTAGGAGGCGTCCAGTCTCCCAATGTAGAGGAGACCGCATCGGGAGCAACGGATACAATAAATGATATTAGTGGATGTGCAAGTAAAACTTTGATGGATGTGGAAGGCTCCTTTAGGGCCTTGGATAGAGGTGAGGGAGGAGGTGTGGACGCAGGTTTTACAGTTCCTGCGGTGGCAGGGGAAAGTGCCAGGATTGGAGGGTGGGTTGTTTGGGGGCGTGGACCTGACCAGATAGTCGCGGAGGGAACAGTCTTTGCGGAAGGCGGAAAGGGGTGGGGAGGGAAATATATCCCTGGTGGTGGGGTCTGTTTGGAGGTGGCGGAAATGTCGGCGGATGATTTGGTTTATGCGAAGGTTTGTAGGGTGGAAGGTGAACACCAGGGGCGTTCTGTCCTTGTTACGGTTGGAGGGGTGGGGTCTGAGGGCGGAGGTGCGGGATGTGGACGAGATGCGTTGGAGGGCATCTTTAACCACGTGGGAAGGGAAATTGCGGTCTCTAAAGAAGGAGGCCATCTAGTGTGTTCTGTGGTGGAACTGGTCCTCCTGGGAGCAGATACGGCGGAGGCGGAGGAATTGGGAATACGGGATGGCATTTTTGCAAGAGGTAGGGTGGGAAGAGGTGTATTCCAGGTAGCTGTGGGAGTCGGTGGGTTTGTAAAAAATGTCAGTGTCAAGTCGGTCGTCATTAATGGAGATGGAGAGGTCCAGGAAGGGGAGAGAGGTGTCAGAGATGGTCCAGGTAAATTTAAGGTCAGGGTGGAATGTGTTGGTGAAGTTGATGAATTGCTCAACCTCCTCGCGGGTGTACCTGGCAAGTCAATTACAGAGACTCGAGAGTGTGGTGCTGGAAAAGCACAGCAGGTCAGGCAGCATCTGAAGAGCAGGAGAGTCAACGTTTTGGGCAAAAGCCCTTTATCATTCATTCCTGATGAAGGGCTTTTGCTCGAAATGTTGATTCTCCTGCTCCTCAGGTGCTGCCTGACCTGCTGTGCTTTTCCAGCACCACACTCTCGATTCTGATCTCCAGCATCTGCAGTCCTCACTTTCTCCTAGTTACACAGAAGCAATTAACATTATAATGTCATGACTGACAGTACCTGCTGACTTATAATATATTTCCATCCCTATAATAAATACACAGAGAATATATTGAGACAGCATGGAGAATTTGATTTGATCTGTGAGCACAGTGCAATAAGACAACATGGTATAATAATACCTGCTGAATATTTCCAGCATTCTCTGTTTTATTACAACATAACAATTTCAATTAAAGTAGATATTTTCCATCTTCCATTATTGTTTGATTCTATTTTCTTTTCTCTTTATGAAGTCTTGGCAGAATGTTCCAGAAGGGAATGAGGAAATGTGATGGAGTACAGAGAGCTGTTCCGATTTGGAAAATACTGCCTGAAGGAGCATTGATTCAATGGTAGCTTTCAAATGGGATTTTGATTAAAAACCACTTGGAAAGGGAATTTTTGCAGGACTGTGGACAAGGAAGAGAGAACTGGACCAATCAGGGAAGTTTTGGATTGATTTGTCATCTCCCTCTGACCTACAAAGTTGTGGGGCTCAAGTCCCATCATAGAGGCTTGAGACAGAAGTTGAGAGTCATAGAGTCATAGAGATGTACAGCACGAAAAACAGACCCTTTGGCCCCACTCAATGCCGACCAGATATCCTAACCCAATCTCGTCCCACTTGCCAGCACCTGGCCCATATCCCTCCAAACCCTTCCTATTCATGTACCCATCCAGATGCCCTTTAAATGTTGCAATTGTACCAGCCTCCACCACTTCCTCTGGCAGCTCATTCCATACCCGTACCACCCTCTGTGAGAAAAAGTTGTCCCTTAGATATCTTTTATATCTTTCCCCTCTCACCCTAAACCTATGCCCTCTAGTTCTGGACTCCCCCACCCCAGGGAAAAGACCTAGTGAGGTTTTTGTGCAGATCTGAAGTAGTACTGCTGTGGTCAAGGCAACATCTTTGGAATGAGGTTTTGAATCCATGGATCCCATGGTGCATTATCTTGACACAGAGCCAAGATGGGTGGGGTATCTCTGGTGTCAATTCTAACTGGGGTGGCAAGTCCCTTAATGAGGCTGCGATTCAGGATGTATCTTCTCCCTTTTAGGTTTCTCCCTGGCTTGCCAGCTTCCAGCGTTGCTTGTGGGCCAAGACAAAGAGGAATGCCAGCCTACTGGGCCTATAAGCTGAGCATACTTGCTTCATGCCATCATCGCCCTCTCCCTCAAGCTCCATTTGCACCCCCAAGCTTCAGCGTCTCCTTGAAGTGAGATCTCACACCACTGCAAACCTTCAGAATCTTTGCCAAACAACCCCTCACCAAGTCTTTTTTATCCAGCTCTTTGCCATCAGCCTCTGGTCATTTCTGATGCCCACACCATCCAAGCCTCCCTCCCCCTGCTCCTGAGCTAGCCCATCGACTGTTCTGGCCTTTCCTCTCCAATCACTGATTACTCCCTGACTCTTCCAATCTTCCTTCACCCAATCCTTCCCATCCCTTCCTCACTCCTGCCTGCTCCCAGGTTGTGCTGGTCTCCATTGCTCACCAGCCAAGCATCCTCTCAATCGATGGAGTCATCCACTTTGAGTTGAGGTTGGAGATACCTTTTCTCACACTGCGCAAGGGAGGCTACAGTATTGAATGGATTCAAGGCTGAGTTAGACAGAGCTTTGATTCAGGAGAGGAGAAAGTGAGGACTGCAGATGCTGGAGACCAGAGTTGAAAAATGTGATGCTGGAAAAACACAGCAGGCCAGGCAGCATCCGAGGAGCAGGAGAATCGACATTTCGGGCATAAGCCCTTCTTCAGGAATGAGGCTGGTGTGCCAAGCGGGCTGAGATAAAAGGTAGGGGGGAGGGAATTTGGGGGAGGGGCGCTGGGAATGCGATAGGTGGAAGGAGGTGAGGGTGAGGGTGATAGGCAGGAGAGGGGGTGGGTGCGGAGAGGTCGGGAAGAAGATTGCAGGTCAAGAAGGCGGTGCTGAATCTGGGGGTTAGGCCTGAGATAAGGTGGGGGGAGGGGAAATGAGGAAGCTGGAGAAATCTACATTCATCCCGTGTGGTTGGAGGGTTCCTAGGCGGAAGATGAGGCGCTCTTCCTCCAGGCGTCGTGTGGTCAGGGTCTGGCGATGGAGGAGGCCAAGAACCTGCATGTCCTTGGCGGAGTGGGAGGGGGAGTTAAAGTGTTCAGCCACGGGGCGGTTGGGTTGGTTGGTGCGGGTGTCCCAGAGGTGTTCTCTGAAACGTTCCGCAAGTAGGCGGCCTGTCTCCCCAATATAGAGGAGACCACATCGGGTGCACATCGAGAGCTTTGATTCACACGGGAATGAAACAAATTCACAGAAGTGTTAAGGTACAGTAGGAGGCCATTCAGCCTATTGTGTCTGCATTGAATGAGCTAAGTGCCAATCTCCTGCCAACACCCAATGCACCTCGTTTTAATTCAAACAACCATTCAATGCCCCACCCCTCTTGAATATCTCAATGGAGCCTACTTCCACCACAATTCCAGGGAATGCATTCCACGCCCTAGCTCCTCGTCATGTGCAAAACTTTCTCCTCACCTCGCATTTGCTTCTTTTGCAGAGCACGTCAAATCTATCCCCTCTCCTTCTTGTTCCTTTTACATGTGGGAATAGTTTCTCCCTACCAACAGTGGTGAAAATGACCAGCAAATTTCCTCTCAGCCTTTGTCTCTCCAGGGAGAACATTCCCAATTTCATGAGTATAAGAGTTGGGGCATTATGTTCCAGTTGTATAAGTCATCGGTGAGGCCACACTTGTGTATTGTGTACAGTTTGGTCACCCTGTTATAGGAAAGACATCGCTAAACTGGAAAGAGCGCAAAGATTTACGAGGATGTTGCCAGGACTAGGAGGCCTGAGTTATAGGGAGAGATTGGCTAGGGTAGGACTTTATCTGTTGGGATGGAGGAGAATGAGGGGTGACCTTATTGAGGTGTATTAAATCATGAGGGGCATTGATAGGATGAATGCACATAGTCTTTTACCATGGGATGGGCAATTGAAAACCAGAAGACTTAGGTTTAAGGTGAAAGGGGAAAGATTTAGGAAGGGGCTCAGGGGCAACTTGTTCTTGCAGAGAGTGGTGAGTATATGGAATGGGCTGCCAGAGAAAGTGGCTGAGGCAGCTACAGCAGCAACATTAAAAAAAAACATTTGGATAGCTACATGGATGGTTAGGGCTTTGAGGCATAGGGACCAAATGTGGGCAATTGGAACTAGCTGAGTGCCAATCTGAGTGGGCACCATGGTCAGCATGGATCAGTCTGGCCTGTTTCCATGCTGTATCACTCTATGACTCTATACCTTCTTCGAGATGTCTTTGTCACTGAAGTTTCTCATTCCTGGGACTATTCCTGTAGATGGCTTCTGCACTCTCTCCAATGTGCTCACATTTTTCCCCATAACGTGGCCCACAATACCTCAGCTGAGGTCTAACAAGCTCAGCATCATACTGCACGAGGAAAGGGTTTAAGGGGAGCCAGGCAATCCCGGGGAGTCGAGGCCACAATTAGGTTGGGTCTGATCCCGTCAAATGCTGGAGCAGTTTCAAGGGGTTGAATGGTCTCCTCCTGCTCCTATGTCCTGGATTTCTGGAAATTCAGGAGCCTTGACAAAACTGCCAACTGGGCTCTGAATAAAATTCACCAGGACTTAAAGGAAAATTGGCTCACCTCATTGCAGGACTGCCACGACTCTAAATCCTTGTCAGAATGCGACCATCTAGGCCGAATTGGCTCTTCCTGTGCTGTACGGTTCTGTGGCTCTGGCTCTCAGAAGATTGAAAATTGACCTTGGTGTTTAATAGTCCTTCATGAATGCAGTGATTGAATTTGGCTAGAATTTACACTCCAGTCAATTTGGGTAACTGCAGCTACGTACACCACTGAGGGAGAGAAATCGGAAATAAATATGAGCAGGAAAGACAAGGCCCCCAAGGCTCATATTGAATCAGTGGTCAGACAAACCCAGGACATTGAAGTCATATGTTCAAATCTACAGCATTTGTTGTGTTACTAAATGTCCCTCTGGATTCTGTGCAAATTCTGGTTCAAAAATGTAATCAGATATTTCCAAAGCTTTCCTTAAATCATAATGTCATCAGCCATTTCTTGCATGTAGGAGTTTTGGCAGAGAATAACAAAATCCATCGAGAGAATGTCTGTTCCCCTCATAAAGGTTATATCCAGGAAAGATTGAGAGAAGGCGAAATACGGATTTTTATTTGAACTTTCAGACACACTGACACCACAGGGGAGCCTAGGGGGGGTGGGGTCTAGAACTTTCCGCTGTCTGTGTCACGGAATTGTTACAGTGTAGAAACAGACCACTCTGCCCATCGTGCCTACACTAGTGCTTTCCCCCAGTGTCAGTTTCCTGCCTTTTCCCCCCCGCACCACCATTTCGATCCAAATAACCAGTCATTACCCTTACTGAGTTTCTCGATTGAACCTGCCTCCACCACAGTCCCCAAGGCATTGCGTTCCATGCCCTAGCGATTTCGCTGTGGGCAGAAGAAATGTTCTCACATCATCCGCACTCTGTTTACACCATTTTAAAGCTGTGCCCTCTCATTCTTTGTTTCTTTTATGAATGGGAATAGTTTCGCCCTGTCCATTGTGTCCAGACTCACTCATGATTGTGAAAACAAAGAAACATAGAAAATAGGAGCCGAAGTAGGCCATTCAGCCCTTCGATGCTGGTCCATATATTATGATCATGGCTGGTTATCCACATCTTGCTTTTCTGCCATTATCCTTTGATCCCTTTGACGTGGCTGTTATATCCAACTCCTTTTATAAGTCATGTGCGACAGCTCTCGGTGGCAATATTGCGAAACGTGAAAGGGTTCAGAGAAGATTGACAAGGATGTTGCCCCGATTGGAAAGTTTGAGCCATAGGGAAAGGCTCGATAGACTGCGGTTATTTTCCCTGGAGCGTCAGAGGCTGAGGGGTGACCTTATCGAGGTTTATAAAATCATGAGGGGGCATGGATTAGGATAAATAGACAAGGCCCTTTTCCACAGGGTCGGGGAGTCCAAAACTAGAGGGTATAAGTTTAAGATGAGAGGGGAAAGATATAAAAGAGACCTAAGGGGCAACTTTTTCACACAGAGGGTGGTACGTGTATGGAACGAGCTGCCATAGGAAGTGGTGGAGGCTGGTACAATTACAGCATTTAAAAGGCATCTGGATGGGTACATGGAAGGCATCTGGAAGGGTTTAGAGGGATATGGGTCAAGTGCTGGCAAATGGGACTGGATTGGGTTGGGATATCTGGTCGGCATGGATGAGTTGGACCGAAGGGTCTGTTTCTGTGCTGTACATCTCTGTGACTCTCCTCATTTCAGCCCTAAATCGTTTACTCCGCATCCTTAGTCTGTGACCCCTAGTTCTGGTTTAGTTGACAGCTTTAGAGATTATATAGACTCTGAAAGAGTTCCCATAGATTGGAGGGTATCTATTTAAAAAGAGAGGCAGGGAGAAATCTGGTATTTACAGGCCTGTCATCGGGAGTAGGAAAAATACTGCAGCCCATTGTAATGGAATTAATACCTGAACATTTGGAAAACAATGACAGCACTGGGCAGAGTCAGCATGGATTTACGAAAGTGTAATCATGCTTGACCAGTCTACTGGAATTTTCCAAGGATGTAACTTGGTGTGGTTTGGCCACATTTGGAACACTGCGTAAGGTTCCGGCTGCTTTGGAGAGGGGTGCAGAGGAGGATTACCAGGTTGTTGCCCGGTGTGGATGTTGTGGGGGAACCTGACTGAGGTCTACAAAATCGTGAGAGGTATGGACAGGGTGGATAGCAAGAGGTTTGTTCCCAGAGTGGGGGACTCAATTACTAGGGGTCACGAGTTCAAGGTGAGAGGGGAAAGGTTTAAAGGAAATATGCGTGGAAAGTATGCAGAGGGTAGTGGGTGCCTGGAATACGTTACCAGTGGAGGGAGTAGAGGCAGGTACATAGCATCGTTTAAGATCTATCTCGACAGATACATGAATGGGCAGGGAGCAGAGGGATACAGACCCTTAGGAAATAGGCAACAGGTTTAGATAGAGGATCTGGATCGGCACAGGCTTGGAGGGCCGAAGGGCCTGTTCCTGTGCTGTAATTTTCTTTGTTCTTTGTCGAGTTATTGCGGGGAGCAAGAGGAGGATTTGGTTACATTTTCCGAAGGCTTTCAGTAAGATCCCACATACGGGGATTAGTGTGTACATGTAAAGTGCATGGGATTGAGGACAGTTTGCTGAGGTGGATAGAAAATTGGTTGGGAGATAGGAAACAAGGGACTTTTCCAAATGGCAGGCAGGGACTGGTGGGATACCACAGGGATTAGTGCAAGGACCCCAGTGATTCACAATATGGGTACCATTAACAATTTGGATGAGGGAACTAAATGTAATGTCTCCAAATGTGCAGACAACGCAAAACTGGGTGGCAGGGTGAGCTGTGAGGAGGATGCAGTGCGATTTGCTCAAATTGACATGGTCGACGCACTGTAATGTAGATAAGATGTGAGGTTAATCACTTTGAGATCAAAAACGGGAAGGCAGATTATCATCTGAACAGCTATAAAAACCTCGATCAAATATCCTCTCAGCCCTGTTTTCTCCAAGGAGAACAGACCCAGGGTATTGAATCTATCCTCATCACTGAAGTTTCTCATGTCTGCTCATAACTTTTTAAAACAGCCAGAACATCTGCTTCTGACTTCTGGGTTTGTGACTCGATTGAAGTGGGAGGATGTGATGCAGAAGCAGTATCCCAGTCTTTCAGCTCAACTATTTAAACAGACTCTTGCAGTTCAGACTGGAGCATTAGAGACGTGTTCTGAGTTAACCAGAGAAAGGAGCGATAGAGACACAATGTAGCAAGGCAACATTACACTCCCAATGGTGAGCCTTCATGCTAAGGCAGTGTAGACTTCATAGCGTTCAAGAGAATGGATACTGTTTTTAAGACAAAAAGGGGTTGGGCGGTCAGGTGACCTTTTCTTTGCTGTCATTGTACATGGAACTAGACAAGGTCAGCCCGCATGCCTGGACAAGGCATTAACGTGCAAATGAACCTTTGTAACATCTCACAGGGAAGTTATTAAAATGCAGCGGACCTTTCACGCGGATTAATGGCGTCCTTATCCAAATAATGGCTCACAATAGACGTGCAGATATTTTAGCTTCACAGTGCAATTCCGAAGCATTCAAGTAAGAAGGAACTCAGCTTCTCACAGTGAGATGTGAATGGGTGGAATGTTCACCTCATTGTTTCTCAATGGCCAAGTCATTAGAGACCATCAGAGAGGATACTGAAAACCAGACACTTGAGCATCATGACAAAACCTACCTTCGGGTTAATGTACATTTAATAAGAGCCTTGCTGGGGTAGCGCACTGCAAATTAATCCTGCTCTTCCTGGCTCAGTTGCAAGATTTTAATAAGTTCGTGACTTTCTCCATTTACCTGTCTTTTAGGTACAGATTCTCAGGAAGCACCAAGCACTTTTCTGTACTCAGCAAAAAATACTATTTATTACTAATAATTAGATTGTAGGCACAAATAAACAATAATGAACCATCACCACATAACCTTAGCTAATTAAAACTCATAAACATTTAATATATAAACTGATAAATGCTTACAAATCCTTATAAAGTTCTCCTTACACACAGACACACATACATGCAAACACACACACACAGACATACATGTGCATACACACATACATATGCACACACAAACATATGTGCACACACATGTATGCACACATACACACATCCATGCACACATAAACATTAAATGGACATTGGATAAAAATATGGACAAGAATGGAATAGTCTCGGTTAGATGGGCTTCAGATTGGTTTCACAGGATGGTGCAATACCAAGGGCCGAAGGGCCTCTACTGCACTGTAATGTTCTATGTGCTATATGTACGCACTCACTCACACACACACACATACACACACACACACATACACACAAATGCACACATTAATGTAAACAAACACACACACACACACAAATGTACACACACATGCACAACCAACATATGCACACATTTCCACATGCAAAAACACACGTGTGCACACACATACACACGGACACACATAAGCACATGCATACATAGATGCATATACACATAGACACACGCACACGCAAAAGACAGGAAAAACACGTGGAAATTGTGCTCTCTGTTCACATAATGGGTTAAGATGGCTCTCATGCTGACCAGCATGCTGCTTCATAGTTTTTATTTTCTCAGTGTTTCCATTGGCTGGTAAGAGCCACAGGATGGCTGAATCACTTCAGACTTATTACTTAAAAGTCCTCCAGTCACTACTGGATGAAAATAAACTGTTTCTCTTCAGACGTAAAGTGGCTTTTGTTGCAGAGAACAGACAGACCTCCTGAGATGGTGAAGTAATGAAGGTTTCTCATTACTTTGTACAAAGCCCCAAGCTTCTTGGGAACTGATGCTAGCAGAGGGCCCTTGTCATTCATAACCAGTCACTAGTCAACAAACCAATCCGCTACTTGTTGCTAACCAAATATTCAAGGGTACACAATCCTTCAGCTCCAGCTCATCTGCAAACCTCGTGTCAACTACTTCTGGACCGAGCAGCTGTGTAAACAGTGCTGCCAATGAGTGTCCAGTCACTTGCTTTTAAAAACTGCAGTAATCCTTGGGTTATAAAACATTTATTTTCCCACAATCAATTGGCAAAAAATTTTAGAAAACCAAGTTTTTACATGAGGAATATCGTTCTGAGAAATTTCTGGAACAGACATGTCAGAAGGCAGAGAATTTGGACTAGTTTTCTACTTAGATCTATTTGAAAAATCAAACCAGGTTTTTGGTATAGGCTGTAAAGCAATGAAAATCCATTGGCAAGGGAGCTCAATGGTTAGCACTGCTGCCTCACAACACCAGGGACCCAGGTTCATTTCGAGCCTTGGGCATCTGTCTGTGTGGAGTTTGCACATTCTCCCCGTGTCTGTGTGTGTCCAGAGGGAGAAAGCAGTTCTGCTGGGAGATGAATGGTACTGGTATTCCATTTTCAAGTGTACGAGATGGGTTGGGACCAGAACAGCCCATGTGTCAGTGTCACTGATTTTTTCCTTCTGGTTGCATCCTTACATCCAACAAAATGGAAATATTCACTCAATGGCATGAGCTAAAGATAATTCTATATCCCATCCAGTCCTATTCAAGCTCCTTTGGAACTATGAGCTGAGTTATCGAGGGTCCTTTTACCCAATATCTCCACTACAGTGTTGCTCTTTAGTGATGGCAGACAGAGTTTAATTCAGATAAGTGTGCGGTGCTGCATTTTGGAAAGGCAGATCAGTGCTGGCCTTAATGGTAAGATCCTGGGGAGAGTTGCTGAACAAAGAGACCTTGGAGTGTAGGTTCATGGTCCTATTGAAGGTGGATTTGCAGGTAGACAGGATAGTGAAGAAGGCATTGGGTACACTTGCTTTCATTGGTCAGGGCATTGAGCATAGGAGTTGGGAGATCATGTTGAAGCTGTACAGGGCACTGGTTCAGCCATTTTTGGATAACAGCATTCAATTCTGGTCTCCCTGCTATAGGAAAGATGTTGTGAAACTTGAAAGGGTTCAGAAAAGACTTACAAGGATGTTGCCAGGGTTGAAGGGGCTTGAGCTAAAGGGAGAGGTTGAATAGGCTGGGGCTGTTTTCCCTGGAGCGTCGGAGGCTGAGGGGTGACCTTATAGAGGTTCATGAGGAGCATGGATCAGGTCAATAGGCAAGATCTTTTCCCCGGGATCGGGCAATCTAAAACTGGAGGGCATAGGTTTAAGGTGAGAGGGAAAAGCTTAAACAGGGACCTAAGAGGCAACGTTTTCACACAGTGGGTGGTGTGTGCATGGAATGAGCTGCCAGAGGAAGTGGTGGAGGCTGGTACAAGTTGGACTGAAGGGTCTGTTTCCATGCTGTACATCTGCATGACTCTATGCTGATGTAGTCTTTGTGGCTTTCTGGTCAATCACATGTGGGGTGCTTCTTTCTTCAGTTTTGATAACTTCTCTTTTGCCCTGAAATTGGTTTTGCTGCAATTGCATATATTGGGTGGGCTTTTACAATAGTATATTTTCTGACAATTTACACTTCTTGTGATGAATCCCTTGATGTCTCTGTATTCTCTGTATACAATGTCTTGTTCCTTCTGGTGCATTCAGTGGCATAGTCCCATTAACCTTGCTTGTGCTCACAGAGAAACTCTTTTAAGCAACAAAACCTGTACTTGCTGCTAACCCTGTGTGATGATCACTTTCTATGTGGATAGGTTAGGGTCATACAGTCATAGTCATACAGATGTACAGCACGGAAACAGACCCTTTGGTCCCACTTGTCCATACCAACCAGATATCCCAACCTAATCTAGTCCCATTTGCCAGCACTTGGTCCATATCCCTCTAACGGTGGCACAGTGGTTAGCACTGCTGCCTCACAGCACCAGAGACCCGGGTTCAATTCCCGCCTCAGGCGACTGACTGTGTGGAGTTTGCACGTTCTCCCCGTGTCTGCGTGGGTTTCCTCTGGGTGCTCCGGTTTCCTCCCACAGTCCAAAGATGTGCAGGTCAGGTGAATTGGCCATGCTAAAATGCCCATAGTGTTAGGTAAGGGGTAGATGTAGATGTATGGGTGGGTTGCGCTTCGGCGGGGCGGTGTGGACTTGTTGGGCCGAAGGGCCTGTTTCCACACTGTAAGTAATCTAATCTAAACTCTCCCTGTTTATATACCCATCCAGATGCCTTTTAAATGTTATAACTGTACCAGACTCCACCACTTCCTCTGGCAGCTCATTCCATACACGCACCACCCTCTGTGTGAAAAAGTTGCCCCTTAGGTCCCTTTTAAATCTTTCCCCTCTCACCGTAAACCTACACCCTCTAGTTTTGGACTCCACTACCCTGTGGAAAAGACGTTGGGTATTTGGCTCCTCATAAACATCTATAAGGCCACCCCTCAGCCTCCGATGCTCCGGGGAAAACAACCCCAGTCTATTCAGCCTCTCCCCCCTAGCTCAGATTGTAGAGCTTCTGTGTACAAAAGCACTTGTTTGTTGCAAAAAGATTCACCGGATCAGAATCAATGAGTAGCATTTACGGCTGTGAACTGGAGAATGTTCTCTCAGGTTGGTTGAAGGTTTTCCTTGTGTTCAAAATCGCTGAGCCTGATTGTATCAGGCTGTTTTAGCCAGACTCTTTTGGTTTTTTTTGTCCCCTGCAGCAAAATACCAGGTTAGGGTGTAACCTTTACATGTTCTGCACCTTCCAGCTGCTCACTGGGACTAAAAGGCAGCTGTTTCCAAGTCGATGGTGAGTGTGGATTTTGGCCATGCAGGACTTAGTTCTTTGTTGAACTTCCCTTTTCTTCTTAAAGTACGAACACTTCTTGGCTACAGTTTGGAGGACACGACTACTGTCCAGTTGCCCACACTACATCGCACTGCTGGACAATTCCAAAATGATGGCAACGCCCTTTCAATGCCCCTCATGATTTTACACACTTCTATAAGATCCCCCCCCCTCAGTCTCCTACACTCTAAAGTCTTAGCTTGTCCAACCTCTCGCTATAACTCAGACCCTTGAGTCCTGGTAACATCCTTGTAAATTTCTTCTGTGCTCTCTCCAGTTTAATACCATCTTTCCTACACCAAGTATGAGTACAGCAAAAAAGTAAGAGTGGCTATTTTCTGTCCAGCTCTTGGAGTATTACCTCCATGAAGGTGTTTGCAATGCACAGCCACCAGTACAGGTACCCGGGCCTAGCCACAGATTGGAGTCTCCATCAGCCTGTGAGTCTTGCATTGATCACCAGGAGGAGCCATGTTCTTGTTGCCGCCGCCGATGCTGCTGACGGTGCCCTCACTTTCCAGGAGGACCTTTGCCCTCACCAACGCTGCCCAAGAACGTTGAAAAGAGCCATGTCATTGCTGCCACTGACACCACTGCATCCAGTTGCCAGGGCGGCCGCCATGATGAGAAAGGCCCGCTCTCACTGTCCAATGTCATGTTCAAGAAGTGGAGGAGATTTGTCCAATATATCATTTCATTTGCATGACACTGTAATCTTTTGCTATAAATTCTGTGTCTTATAGTCTTATTCTCCACAACCACCTGACGAAGGAGCAGCGCTCCAAAAGCTAGTGCTTCCAAATAAACCTGTTGGACTCTAACCTGGTGTTGTGTGATTTTTTAACTGAGTTCATCAGTACTTACTGATGGGTAATTGTGGATGGCCAACTTGAATAGTGATACCCTTGTCCCAATGATCAATGAAAAAGTATATTACTTCATTCATCTCTCCTCCTCCATGTCACTTTCTCTGTGTGTTTGAAGACTCCACCCTTGGTCCATTCCAACTGCGATGGACAATAAACACTGGTCCAGACAGCGATGCCCTCTTTCTTTGAATGTATGAGAATTCCCTCCAATTTCCTGTTCAATATTACATCATAAATTAACCTGAATCTTTCCTGCTCAATTCTCACAAAAACAAAGTCATTGAGCTAAAGGGTTTGGACATTTTTGGGTTTGCAACAGGAAGGCAAGAATTGTCCCTGTGACTGAATAGGGAGACCCGAGTGTCGTGCATTTGTAGCTCTCAATTTTGCAGAGATTACGCGAGTTTATGAGTATGTAACAAGTTATTTACAGTTTTAAATAACTGCATATATTATACTGCAGCTACTTATAATACTGGTGGCTGGTTATTTGGCTCTGTATCCACAGGGCAAAAGTGAGGACTACAGATGCTGGAGATCAGAGTCAAGATTAGAGTGATGCTGGAAAAACACAGCAGGTCAGACAGCGTTCGAGGAGCAGGAAAATCGACATTTCGGGCAAAAGTCCTTCTTAACCAATTAAGCACAGTGAACATAGGTCGGTTACCAGACTCACATCATCAAACATAGAACAATTAAACACTGCACCAAGTTATCCCCCATATTGGATCTCAAGCTTTTATGGAGGGGAACAGGCAGTGTGATGGAAGATGAGGCAGTTGCAGACATCGTAGGGAATCACAGATTCGTTGGGACATTGTAAAGAGTTGGGGGAGTGGTCAGGTTGGGAGGTAGCAGTAGCCAGATACAGAGGTGAAGGATGGGGTCAAGTATGCTTTTCCCTCTTGTTGGTTCGCTCACCAACTACCGCAGACCTAGCAGTGATGTTCTTTAGGACCTGACCAGCTTGATCAGTAATGCTGCTGCTAAGTCACTCTCGAAGGTGGACTTTGAAACCCCCAGCCAGAGTACATTCTACACAGTTGCCACTCTCAGTGCTTCCTCTAATTGATGCTCGACAGGAGAAAGAGCATCGTTGATGAGTTTAGGAATGGGTGTGGTGTGGTAATCAGCTGGAGGTTTGACCTGATATCACGAGACTTCGTGGGGTGTACAGTCCAGTGCACCATCACCTCAGGGATATTAATGGTGGTGTCCAGGCCGTAGTTTGTAAGGTATATGTCTGTGAGTCTGTTGCTTGACTAGTTTAGTTTGCGAAACTGGGATGGACGAGTCCATGCTATATGACTGTGTGACTATGACTCTATGAGTGTGTCGGGGGGGGAGTGGCAGAGACAGTGTCATTCAGGATGGAGTTGCTTGTTAGCTGGGACATTGGAAGTGGAGTAGTGGGGCTCATGGAAATTATAGGGGGAACACCAAATATTTACAAGCAGGGGCAATGGCTGAATGCTCCAGTGGTGATGGAGGAGGAGGGAAGAACTTGATATCCATAACAACTCGCATTCTTTGAACAATTTGGGGTCAGAAAGTGCACATCTGCTCGTCATAACCTCACAGGGAGATAGGTATATTTTTAACCATTTTGATGGACACAGCTGACAGCTGTTACTTGACGAAATGTCTGTCAGTTCACGTCTTGGCTTAGTTTCCCTGCATGAAGCCAGCATGGGATGGTTCAGGTTAGACCGACTTTAGGCTACAAACAGATCCCAGGTTCTTTCTCAGCTTCTGCGGATGCTTCCGGGATGAGAATGGCATTTTAGTCCTTTGTCAGCATTGTCGCTAATACACGTCCAGCTTGAAATAAACGTTAGTTTCCAACCCCCCCACACCATAGTCTAGAAGGATGTACGTCACCTGGAACACCGTTGCCGAAATCTTGGGCCGTTCTGTTCAGCCTTTGCCAGGCACCTGGCAACACAGTTGTTAAATTCAGCTATTCCACATGTATCCTAGACTGTCCCCAGTGACACATGGCATCAGCAAATTACTGCAGAAGCCTGGAAACCTGGATGGAAAGTGACAATTGCTGGAGCTCACAGTGGCTGAGACAGCAGTCATGGAGATAGAGCCAGCTAACCCAGGTGACTCTTCATCAGAGCTGAAGTGAAGTGTGGAGGGACAGCGTTTATAGGATAGTTTGAGGGGGGTGTGCGGTCATGGGTATGAGCTGCTGGTGGAGAAGAATTGCTGTCCATTCCAGTCTGGCAGGTGACACACCATCGCTCTGCCATTCTCACATTCCGACCAGTTGGTCTGAACTATCAACATCTCTTCCCCACCAGCACCCTACACTACTCCCACACCCCCCACAAACTATGGCGTAAATCCTGGCTCCCCCCCCTCTACCCTTCACGTCAGCTCTGATGAAGCATCATCTCAACTCAAAATGTTAGCTCGCTCTCTCTCCCTGGATGCGTCCTGACCCGCTGCGATCTCCAGCATTGGTTGTTTTCAGCATATAATTTTCAGTCTTATTCTCTTTCCCTTAACAGGTTTGCCTTCAAGGATAAAACCCAAAAACACCTGTGAATGCTGCACATCAGAAAGATTCTGAGGGAGGGTCACTCAACCCGAAATATTAACTCTGACTTCTCTTTGAAGATGCTGTCAGGCCTGCTGAGCTTTTCCTGCATCTTCTGTTTTTGTCACCTTCAAAAATGCCTATTTTTACCTGCAGACCTATAGTTATAAATAACTTCTACTTCTTCTGAAACACTCTTGCCCTTCAAAGGACCTTCAACACGTAAATCTCTGAGATTTCAAGACCCCTATATTCTTCCCAGACTTGAACAAATCCAGGACTCTGCAGCCTAGATCTTTGCTAGATGGTGAGCATCAATGCCAAAATACTTGTTCTCATCTTTATTTTCTCCAAAGCTTCATGACTACAGACTTCTCCTGCCTTACACACAGACAGGCATGCACACACACACACACGCACAGACAGGCACGCACACACACACGCACGCACGCACGCACACACACGCACTCACACACACACACGCACACAGACACTCACACACACACACACACACGCACGCACTCACACACACACACACACACTCACAGACACTCACACACACACACATACACACGCACGCACTCACACACACACACACTCACACACACACACAGACACTCACACACACACACAGACACACAGACACTCACAGACACACACACACTCACACACAGGCACACAGACACACACATACACACACACTCACACTCACACACACAGACACACACACCCACACACACAGACACACACACACAGACACATACACACAGACACACACACACAGACACACACACGCACACACACAGACACACACACACTCACACACAGACACACACACACACACAGACACACACACACACTCACACACACACACAGACACACACACACTCACACACACACACACACTCACACACACACACACACAGACACACAGACACACAGACACACACTCACACACAGGCACACAGACACACACACTCACACTCACACACACACACACAGACACACACAGACACATACACACAGACACACACACACACAGACACACACACACACAGACACACAGACACACACACACGCTCACACACACACAGACACACACACACACACACACAGACACACACACTCACACACACACAGACACACACACACACACAGACACACACACACGCACACACACACACACAGACACACACACACACACTCACACACACACTCACACACACACACACACACACTCACACACACACACACACACACAGACACACAGACACACACACACACACACAGACACACACACACACACACACCCCTTCCAAATCTGGCAAATATTGTGCTATCTCTGTCTCAGCACCATCTGCCAATCCTTCAATCTCAATGCTATCTGCAAATCTCCTCCCACAGCACCCCGAGCATTGCTCACTATCTCTGCCATTTCAGACACCCTGTTAGGACGTGGTTTTCATTTTGCTTGAGGTCACCTTGAGCTACCTTCCCAGACCAGTAACTTGCCATGTGAAATTCTTCAGGATATCACACTACACAAACCCACAATGGGACGGGGAGATCAAGTGGTTAAAAACAAGCCATTCAAGTGATTTCCTGCAATAACTGAGCTCTGGAAACGAACTGCAGGGGCCTTTCACCGATGCTGTAGGCTATTATGTACACTTCTGGTCACCAGGCAGGCTGAAGGGGGGGTTTAAAAACGACATATACATTTATGAGGAACCCAGCCAGTGTGGGTGGGAGAGAAATATACCCCTCAGCAGACAGGCTGATAGACAAGGGCTGTTAATTTAAAATAATTGACAGAATTGAAATTATAGGGGGGATGTGATAGCACTGGAGGGGGTGCAGAGGAGATTTACCAGGATGTTGCCTGGGCTGGAGAGTCTGTGTTAGGAACAGAGATTGGACAGGTTGGGGGCGTTTTCCTTTGAAGACAGGAGACATGCTTGTGATGTATAAAATTATGGGGGGTGGGGGGGGGTGTGCAGGGTGTAGACAGGGTAGACAGGAAGATACTTTCCCCTTGGTGGAGGGATTGGGGGCAGGACCGGGGACGTGGATCGAAGGTAAGGGGCAAGAGGCTTTGAGGAGATGTGAGGAATAGAAATTTCACCCAGAGGGTGGTGGGAGTCTGGAACTCATTGCCTGTGAGGGTGGTGGAGTGGACAGGCAGGAGACTGGACGAACACAGCAAGTCGGGCAGCACCAAGAGGTGGAGAAGTCGATATTTCAGGTGTAACTCTTCTTCAGGACTGGGGGCGGGTGTGGAGAGAGCTGCAGATGGGTGTAAGGGGTGGTGGAGGAGGCAGAAACTGTCATAACGTTTAAAAACACCTGGATATCCCCTGGGCTGCTGTAACCTACAGAGCAGAACAGGAGGGTGGAATTCAGCTGGATATAAGCTCACATAGAAACAACAAGCTGAAGTCTTGCGCACTGTACATTTTCTGTATTGCCACACAAATATTTCTGACTTTTCCTATGCTGTTGCCATTTATTGGTCATGGGTTCTTTGAACTCTCTATAAGATGCTGCGTGTTCGGTTTCTATGTGAGTGGTGCTGTTGTGGGAGTCTGAATTTCTTTACATGTCTTGCTTTGAACATGATTCAGAGCACAGTGTTTTCTCTTTAGTTGTGGGATTTAAAATCGATTAAATTCTCGATGCCTTAGGCAATTCTGTGTTCTGGAAGCGCTGCATTGTGTGGTTAGTTTTCTGTTTTGTGTGGCTACTATAATGGGTGAATTAACAGAGGCACATTGCTCTGAATGAGAGATTATTTGCATAAAATAGCTAACACCACTTACGATTGAGCTAATTCAGAAAGTTTGGAGAATCACGTATGCTGAGATGACTAAAAGGGGTTTAACTTAAGGAATTAAACACAATCATTCATTTAAATGCCAAATCTGCACACCTGATCTGCAGAAGACCTCTGTTTAAGAAGAAGTGCTTTAGTGTCTCTGTGTGTGTCCAATCTCTGTTCCTAACAGAGTGCTTTAGGAAGTGCATTGGGTAAAGGTGTGGGGAGGTCATGTTGTGGCTGTACAGGACAGTCGTTAGGCCACTGTTGGAAAACTGCATTCAATTCTGGTCTCCATGCGACAGGAAAGATGTTGTGCAACTTGAAAGGGTTCAAAAAATAATCGCATGAATGTTGCCAGGGTTGGAGCTACCGGGAGAAGCTGAACAGGCTGGGGCTGTTTTGCCTGGAGTGTCGGAGGCTGAGGGGTGACCTTATAGAGGTTTACAAAATTATGAGGGGCATAGATATGGTGAATAATCATGGCCTTTTTTCCCCAGGGTAGGGGAGCCCAAACCTAGAGGGCATATGTTTAAAGTGAGAGGGGAAAAAATTTAAAAGGGACCTGAGGGGCAGCTTTTTCACACAGAGGGTGGTGTGTGTATGGAATGAGCTGCCAGAGGAAGTGGTGGAGGCTGGTACAATTACAACGTTTAAAAGGCATCTGGATGGGGATATGAATAGGAAGGGTTTATAGGGATATGGGCCAAGTGCTGATAAATAGGACTAGGTTAATTTAGGATATCTGGTCGGCATGGACGAGTTGGACTGAGCGGTCTACGTCCGTGCCGTACAACTGTATGACTTTATAAATCCGGCAAACGGTACAAAAATGCGGCTACTTTAACAAAAGGATTTGCTGCAACATGTGTAAAGGTCTGAACTGCATCAGAATTTTCATAACATTTTTCAGAAAACATTCAAAAACACAAACGTGCATCAGCACTGAAGCACTGTCTTGTTACACTCTTTCAGCGAGTGGACTTTTTCTCTTCTGTATTCTCCCAGGTTCCAGGTTACTGCTGTTGAATTGGTGCAGATGAAAATATTTTGCAGCAAGCTGCTCAGCTGTGCTCTGACACACCTCCAGGACAGATGAGGCTTGATCCTTGAGCAGAGACAAACACCCACTATCACCACATTGTACAGTTTGCTGGATTTATAGGGTCATGTGGCATGGAAATAGATCTCTCGGTCCAAATGTTCTAAATGTATCTCGTCTTACTTACCAGCATTTCCTAATCAAATTGTTCAGCTGTGCTTTACATTCCTCTAGAGCAGGTGGGGCTTGAACCCAGGTCTTCCAGCTCAGAGTTAAGGACACTACCACTGCACCACACCTCTGCAAGCACTACAACACGAGACGCTTGAAATTGATTTTACTAATAACTCCCAAGAGAGTGTCATGAGAAACATTAGTTGTCAGATGTTACGGACAGGAGAAAGTGAGGACTGCAGATGCTGGAGATCAGAGCTGAAAATGTGTTGCTGGAAAAGCGCAGCAGGTCAGGCAGCATCCAGGGAGCAGGAGAATCGACGTTTCGGGCATAAGCCCTTCTTCATCAGCCATTCCTGAAGAAGGGCTCATGCCCGAAACGTCGATTCTCCTGTTCCTTGGATGCTGCCTGACCTGCTGCGCTTTTCCAGCAACACATTTTCAGATGATACGGACATTAAAGTACAGGGTCCACTATTATACAATAACACGTGATTTGAAACTTGTGGCTTCAAAACCTTGAATAAATGTTTTTGTAAAGATGAGACACTTGTAAAGAGAAAGCATTGTTTTTTTTTAAATAGATTAGATTAGATTCCCTGCAGTGTGGAAACAGGCCCTTCGGCCCAACCAGTCCACACTGACCCTCCAAAAAGTAACCCACGCAGACCCATTTTCCTCTGATCAACGCACCTAACATTATGAGCAATTTAGGAACGTGAGGAAATTGTGTTCAGATAGCTGTCAGGGTTCAAAGATTGAGTGAAAGACAAAGTGAAATACTTCGGTTTGGTTAAACACTCAGCCCTTGATGAAGTGAAGCAATCAATATATGAACTAATTGACATAATCCGTAATCTTTATTAAATTAGACATCTGTTCTAATCCTGGCCGCATGATCCGGGGAATTTAGCAGGGAGCACAAAAAAGTTATAACACAGTCATTATTTACAGAACATGTACGGTTCAGAAATCAGTACCTATGTTGAAAATGCTGTGTGTGACAGTGCTCGTCAGGGCCAAAACATTACCATCACCTCTGCTCAAGGGACCCATTTCCCAAGGGGAGAAACACAAACATTGTCTGGGTAGATCAGTACACAATAAGCAGATTGTGTTTCAAAGGGTGTCTAACTATTTAGTGCTGGAAATGGATGAGTTTTAACGACAGAAATCTTTCTGTTCAGCTGAGATTTAGCCCAGTGTCTGCTGATTCATGACGTCCTTTTTCCAAAACTTCTAATCAAATTTTAGATAAAATCTTTAACTCCGTCAAACCACACATGACGGTCCTGGAACTTTAACATTTTTCAAGTATTGGTCTACAAAATGAGTTGTAAGGGCACACCCGAAACCAGGTTCATAACGTTCACACAAAGGGAACATTCTTTGCATCTTTCCATTCATACGTTCCACAATCTCGGTTTAACACTGCTAACTTGTTAAATTTAACCTTTTGCTCGTCACAAAACTACATGAAGCCATTGCCTGTTATTATAAGAGCTGTCTCAATTTGTTTTTGTCTGTTCCAGCTGAAATGTTAATGTGTACTTTTTTGAAAAAAACAGATGGCCACCTGAAATTTGCCAGGAATTCAGTCAGACTCCTGCTGTAACTCCAATTCTTTACGTATTTTCTGTCCACTCCTTACAAGACAGATGACAAACCAGAGTCGGAGACTTCTTAAACAAGTCTACAACTACTCACAGCAGGTGTCAGAATCCCTGCAAAATAATAGTTCGATTACACAGGCGGCTGATCCGACTTGGAAGTATACCACTGTTCCTTCACTGCCAGTGGGTACAAGTCTTGGAACTCTCTCCTTAACACCACCAAGGTAAACAGTGGGGTCCCTACACCACGTTGACTGCTGCACTTCAAGAAAGCAGGTTACCTTCGTCCAGATTAATTTGCCACAGACAACAAATTCTGCTCGCGCCAAAACATTCATGCCCCAGAAAGAAATAAACAAAACTACTGAATGGTGTTAATTTCTGTGTTAAATATCAACTCAATTCATCACAGATAATGAAGTCTAGTTCCTTTCCAGACTAAAATTCCCTTTTAATAATGTACTTGGTGTTAATTACTGCCAATTAATTTATCAGGCATTGAAAATTAATGGTTACCAATGTACAGTTATGTTGGTTCAAAATTTAATTGTTGTTGAGGACTTTAAAAATACTTTTCAACATTTCCTTTCAGCATGTTTTTCTTTCTATCTTAATTAGGCCTTTCTCTTTCTTTATTTCACTTTTTGTATTTAATTTGACATCTCTCTCAAATATTCTTAGCCCTTTGTTGTGCTAGTTTGACAACTCTCCAATCTATTTGAACAAGGAAGGAGACACACACTTGCTTGCCCCATCTATTCGGATCTCCAGATAGCCACCTTCCCTCACTGTGCTGCTATAGATTTGATCGCAAAACGTTTAAAGACTTAATTGTACAATGATAAGTCTAACTAGGCAGCCAGCAAGAACTAGCAACAATAATTTCTGTGAGACTGTATCCTTCAATTTCAGCAAGGTGTGTAATAGTTTAATAATGTCAGTCTTGTGATTTATTAGGTGAAAGTGAGGACTGCAGATGCTGGAGATTAGAGTCAAGATTAGAGTGGTGCTGGAAAAGCACAGCAGGTCGGGCAGCATCCGAGGAGCAGGAAAATCGACGTTTCGGGCAGGAGCCCTTCATTGGGAATGAAGTGAATGTGGTGATGGTGAGGCCACTGTCATGCTCACACTGAAATATGGGCCTATAGTATGGTCAGAAACCCCACCGGAGGAAGTGTATTTGATGTCACCTGCTAAGAAAGTTAGAGTGTTTAGTTTGTCAACGAGTAATAAATTTCCCAGTAATGAGTGTTAAATTGTATTTGCTATAATGAATGCCAGAGAGCCATGTGCACACAGTATTGTGGAGTGTGAGATCACTTTGCTGCGATCTTTCTCAGACAGGGCCCTGTCATTTTGATTTCAGATTGGGATAAACCCTGTGTATCTTGTTCCTACACATCTTCTGGAGAGAAATCTGGGGGGGGGGGGGGAATCTTTGCAACTGTACTGCACTGTTGAATCAAATGCCCAATCTCAATCCCATTTTGCAAAGAGGGTGCAGAGTTTAATCCCTGGATCAACAATGGACAGAGTTTGTCTTAGCCCTATGATAGTCCCTTGATAACACACGTCTCCACAATCTGTAACAGCAGTAAAATCCAGTGGAGTCAGCTCCAGCAACTGAAATCGAACGAAAATGAAATGTGCATTGTAATATGGAGTCTGAGAGCAATTTGTTCTGTAATTTGAAATGGTCCAGCTGTATTTCAAATTCATTTCACTTAAGATTGAAAGCAGCTGCAAATTATTATACATTAGCATCTGAGCTTTCAGGTTTGAATGCGGCCCTGGGCTTTGCAAAAAAAATGGGTTATTGATGAGAATCTCACTGTTCTTGTGTTATTTCGAAAGGGTCCCATTTCATTGTGAATTATTAGGTACAAGAATTCAGTTCTCTGACATGAGTTTCTCTTGATGCAGTTCTGTTTGGTCTCCAACATCCATTCAAAACAAACACCATGTGTCTGATGACAAGCCATGACAGGCACTCTACCCTCGAGGTGAGACTTGAACCCTGGCTTTACTGGCTTAGAGGTAGGTATACAACCCCTCTACCACAAGAGCTCATTTATATCTGCAACACTCTCACTTTGTTTCACTCTCATCCAGCTACTGCCCTGCCCCTCCCAGCTAAACACACACTCGATGGCAACCAGGACACCTCAACATCACCCGCAACCAATTATAGGCTGACTGATTTCTGCTGGCAGCGGGTGTTTTTATAGAAAGGTTTGCTGGGTCCCACAGTCACTGAAGAAGGGCTGATGCCCGAAACGTCGATTGTCCTGCTCCTTGGATGCTGCCTGACCTGCTGCGCTTTTCCAGCAACACATTTTCAGCTCTGATCTCCAGCATCTGCAGTCCTCACTTTCTCCCCACAGTCATAGAGCCATACAGCACGGAAACAGACCCTTCGGTCCAACCAGTCCATGCCGACCAGATATCCCAAACTAAACTAGTCCCACCTGCCAGCTTGGCCCATATCCCTCCAAACCCTTCTTGTTCATACATTTATCCAAATGTCTTTTAAATGCTGTAACTGGAGCCGCATTCACCACTTCCTCCGAAAGTTCATTCCACACACGAACGACTCTCTGTGTCAAAAAGTTGCCCCTAATGTCTTTTTAAAATCTTTTCCCCTCTCACCTTCAAACAATGCACCCTAGGCTTAAACTCCCCCACCCTAGGGAAAAAGATACTTGCCATTCACCTTACCTAAACCCCCCATTTTTTAAAAACCTCTCCACGGTTACCCCTCAGCCTCCTATGCCTCAGTGAAAAAAGTTCCAGCCTCTCCTTATAACTCAAACCCTCCACTCCCGGCAAAATAATCTTTTCTGAACCCTTTCCAGCTAAACAATATAACTTCCTACAACTGGGCGGCCAGAACTGCACACAGTACTCCAGAACAGGCCTCACCAATGTCCTGCCCAACCTCAACTTGACATCCCAACTCCCATACTCAATGGTCTGACCAATGAAGGCAAGTGTGCTAAATGCCTTCTTAACTAAGTGTCTATAAGTGATGCAAACTTCAAAGAATTATGTACCTGAACCCTAGGTCTCTCTGTTCTACAATACTACCCAAGGCCCAAGTGGACCCAACACTGATGCGTGTGGAATGCTACTGGACACAGATCTCCAGTCTGAAAAACAACCCTCCACCATCTCTCTCCATCTCCTGCTGTCAAGCCAATTTTGTAACCAATTGGCAAGCTCCCCCTGAATCCCATGTGATCTAACTTTACCATGTGGAACCTCCTTTTGAGATACTGGGAGTTGTCGGTATCTGGTTAGATTCTCTAGTGTGGAAACAGGCCCTTCGGCCTAACCAGTCCACACCGACCCTCCGAAGAGTAACCCACCCAGACCCATTTCCCTCTGATCAATGCACATAACACTACGGGCAATTTAGCACAACCAATTCACCTGACCTACACATCTTTGGACTCTGGGAGGAAACCGGAGCACGGGGAGAATGTGCAAACTCCACACAGACAGTCACCCGAGGCTGGAATCGAACCTGGGACCCTGGTGCTGTGAAGCAGCAGCGCTAACCACTGAGCCACCGTGCACTGAAGCACTTGTCCTTACCTTATGGATACTTCACCGACCACTCCCTCCCAGACAGGGTGAAGTGGTTTGCAGTCCCCTTGGAAGACATCTTGACAGAGAGAAAACACAAAAAACTCAAGAGATTCCATCCAACTCAGTAATGCCCTTTAGGGGAAGAAATCTGCAGTTGTACCTGGTCTGGCCTACACGTGACACGTGACAGCAATGTGGAGGACAGTGGCTCAGTGGTTCGATTCCAGTCTCAGGTGACTGTCTGTGTGGAGTTTGCACATTCTCCCCGTGTCTGCGTGGGTTTCCTCCCCCAGTCCAAAGATGTGCAGGTCAGGTGGATTGACCATGTTAAATTGCTCATAGTGTTCAGGGATGTTTGGTTAGGTGCATTAGTCAGGGCTAAATGTAGAATAATATGGTCTGGGTGGGTTACCCTTCGGAGGGTCAGTGTGGACTTGTTGGGTTGAATGGCCTGTTTCCACACTGCAGGGATTCCATAATTTAAAAATAAATTATTGAAACCTTCAATATATTCAATGATGGAAAATCCATAACCATCTGGGACGGAGAGTTCCATAGATTCTTCCAGAGAGAAGAACTTGCAACAGGTATTCATTCAGGGAGGTCAGATCCTCAAACCTCAGTAAGGAATGCCATGTCAGACATTAAAACAGAAAGCGTCAGAGAAACTCTGCAGGTCTGTCAGCACTTCTGGAGAGAGAAACAGAGTTAACATTTCGAGTCCTGTATGACTTGTCTTCAGAACACTGTCCGACATCCCCTTACTACAGGTTCCTTCACTGTAAGCTGTCTCTGCTGTAGCCACAACTGTATCTCACCACACAGCAAGGTTGGCATCACCATTGACTGCGAAGGTGACCGTGGCCATGATCTTTAAGGTCTCCTTCTCCAATGAGGCTGAAAGCATTTCCTCCTCTGTCATCACAGAATCGAGTGAGAACACAGCTTTACAACTTGTGCGGAATCCCCAGTGGTACAGGATGCCATGGCAGCACATACATTGGCACCTGATGCCAGCAATAATCTAACTGAAAATAATTCTACCAGCGTTACGCACAGCCGGTGTTGTAAACGTGATCAGTGTGCCTTGTAGAGCAATAGCCAATATCCCTGTAGAATTCCCGATGTTTTTGTTCTCTGGTAGCTCACCTTGTCATTTCCACTCAGACCAGTGTAGCAAACCAAACGGTGTCTACTGGTGATACGGACTGATCCCTGCTGAGGATGACATCAAGACAGTGTTTTCCTTAATTCGAGGACTTTGTGCATGTGAAAACGGCCTCAGAATAAAGGATCGGCAGTCAAGATGTCAGGAAATCTCCTCATTCGAAGGTTCTGGTTATTTGGAACTCCCTGCTTCTGAGGGCTGTGGATGTACGTTCAATCATACAATTCCGACAATAGGCCATGCAGCCCATCGAGCCCACACCGACCCTACGACCCCCTACCCTATCTCTGTAACCCTGCATTTCCTATTGCTAACCCACCTACCTTACACATCCCTGGCCACTATGGACAATTTAGCATGGTCAAGCCACCCTAACCTGCACATCTTGTGGGACAAAACCAGAGCACCCGGAGGAAACCCATGTAGATATGGGGGGGGTGGGGGGTGGGGAATGTGCAGACTCCAAGGGTGGAATGGAAGCCGGATCCCTGGCACTATGAGGCAGCAGTGCTGACCCCTGAGCCACCATATCTCCTCAGGTGGTAGCGGAGATCAACAGAACGTTCGGGGCTAAGGGACTCAACGGTATCATTTGCACAGATCTCAGAGAGGTACCATACATCGTCGGATGGTAACATGATCTGTGACATTGTAGGGTAAGAGGCCATCAATGTAATCTCTGTCATTCCATCAGCAGTTAGCAATTCATTTTTTAATAAGCAGACAGCTAGTTAGTCAGTCAACTATCGACGCAATATAATGGTAACTTAAGGAACCATATAGATCATAGAATCCCTGCAATGTGGAAACAGGACATTAGGCCCAACAAGTCCACACTGACCGTCTGAAGAGTATCCCACCCAGATCCATTACCAAATATTTCCCCCTGACTAATGCCCCTAACCTACACATCCCTGAACACTGTGGGCAGTTTAGCATAGCCAATCCACCTGACGGGCACATCTTTGGACTGTGGGAGGAAACCGGAGCACCCGGAGGAAACCCACACAGACACGGGGAGAACGTGCAAACTCCACACAGACAGTCGCCTGAGGCTGGAATCGAACCCGGGACCCTGGTGCTGTGAGGCCCACATAATTCAGACTGGATCTGTTAATCTGAGCTGGCGTATTAATGCACATAGTTAGTCGTTAATGAACTTTCAGATATCTGACCCATTATGAACCTGGCAGCAAGTAGTCCCATCAGGCAGGCACCTGGGGCTGAATGGTAATATCTGGAATTATTGGTTGGTGGAGAACAGCTTAAGTGTGCCAACCACTCACTGATACATTTTCCAGATGATCAAATCATGACCTTGTCTCAGTACACACGTTACTGAGAGTGCTGATCCCAGGCTGCTGTTACACAGTCGCCCACAATTCCAACTAAGAGTTCTTTCCATTATATGCTTCAAAATGCTCCTGAATTAAAGTGTCAAAAATCATTTCTTTTGGAATGCTTTTCGAACAAATTCAAATGGTCTCGAGAAGCTTGGAGTGCAGAGGTTCCAAACATGATGTGGACAGTCTGTACTCAAAAAAAAAACCATCATGCAAACATGCAATAAATATAAAACTTCACTTGTCATTGTTCATATCAAGTGCTCTGCACAACTGGAACAGGCAAAGAGGGGAAGTGATGGACTCTGAGCTGAGAGAGCAGTAGCATTCCCCTAAGGAGGAAGGTGAAGACACTGACCAGGAGGATCATTACCTTCAGTGTGACAAAATCGTGCAGCACCGAGTACACCAATCCAGACTTCACTGAAGACCGTGTTCCAATGCATGGGAGAAGTGATCAGTCATTGATTGTAAATTTGTGGTTGTTTCAAAGCCCCTGGAGGAGATGAATGCTCTGGGCCAGTCCCTCTGGAGCAGCAAGACCTCCAGCTCCCATCCACAAAGAGGGGTGTAAAATCCATCTCTGTCAGCCATCGCCGTCACAACGCTTCAGGTGTAGGGCCTTGGTGAGGCCACAGCTGGAGTATTGGGTGCAGTTATGACCTCCTTAGCTCAGGAAAGATGTCCTTACAGTCAGTTCTTCTATAACCCATTGGCTGCATTTTTGTGCAACCCCTCATTAGAAAAAAAATCGCACTTTGGAAACAGCGTTTAAAGTGTTGGCAATGTAATCACCTCGGAGCCAGTCAGTCAATGCAATATAACGTAACTTAAGGAACCATATAGATCATAGATCATAGAATCCCTGCAATGTGGAAACAGGCCATTAGACCCAACAAAGTCCACACTGACCGTCTGAACAGTATCCCACCCAGATCCATTACTGAATATTCCCCCTTGGCTAATGCCCCTAACCCCTATCCCTGAACACTATGGACAATTTAGCATGGCCAATTCACCTAAGCTGCATATCTTTGGACTGTGGGAGGAAACCGGAACATGTTTTGAAAGTTCATGCTTTAGAAACAGTGCCCCCAATTTGTCAATCGCGCTGTGGCGAGTTCACGTTAACGAAACTTGTGTTATAGCTGAACGAACTGCACTATGGAGGGACTGATTACTGGGATGGTAAGACTAGCAGACAAAGAGAAACCTATCAAATTCTAACAGGAGCAGGCAAGGTAATGACAGGAAGGGTGTTCCTGATGACTAGGGAGTCCAAAACCAGGGGTCACACTTGCAGGATATGAACCATTTAGGACTGAGAGGGAGAGAAGTTTACTCACTCAAGGAGTGGTGGGCCTTTGTAATTCTCTGCTTCGGGAAGTCGTTGAGGCCAAAACATTGAATATTTTCAAGAAGGAGTTAGATACATTGCTTAGTGCTGAAGGGAATCAAAGGGTGAGGGGAGATATTGGGAATAAGGGACTGAATTGGATGATCAGCCATGATCATATTGAATGGTAGGTCAGGCTCAGAGAATGGCCTACTCCGAAACCTATTTTCTATGTGTGGATGCATTTAGAGCGTTCCACATATTCCTGAAGGTTTGGAAAGCATACAATAATGGGATTTCTGAAATAAGTCCACACAGGCTGGTATCCCAACACTGTGTCATCCTTTATTCACAAGCTGGACACTGATCCAGCTCCCTCAGAGCCAGCTCTCAGAATGAGCAGAACCCCTGACATTATCTGTCAGCCAGGTCTCCCTGATTGGTCCAGGTTTACAGCCCCCAATCAGGGAACTCATATTCTATGAGGTCTACCTGGCTGACCTACAGTCACTTGAGTTCCCTTCAGTTAATCCAAGCCACACAAACCCAGGTCTTTGCACACCAGTCTGTTGAAAGATGCTAAGAATGGCGGAAATTGCCCGTCTTTGATCAAGCCTATGAACGGAAAACAAAAAGGAATGGTCTGGGATTGCACTGAGGCAAGTGTGGAGTTCAGCAGCTAAAATAGATCAGATTTACTGTGGATTCCTCAGTCACTCACGGTAGACTGTTAACACAAACAGGATGGTTTTCGACAGTGTAATTGTTGTGCCATCACAGATATGAACACTGTGTTGTTCAGTCGCATGGTGTAATTTTCATAACGGACTGGATGCATCAAAATCGCTCCGTTGTATTCTGAAATTATAGTCTGCACTCAACAACAAAGCAGAAGAGATGAAAGTGAATCATTATTTTTCTGGCGCTGGTGAACTTAGTACGGCAGTTGCTAGGCGCTGACTGGCAAAGGCAGAAAAGGCACTTACTCAGTGAAAGAAAAGCACTTTGATCATCTTCTATTACCAGTGACAACAAAAGCAAACAGAAGAGATGAAGCAATACTTCAGAGTTTTTCAGATCACGAAAGCTTAATAATATAATCATACTCTGTCCATATCCTGCTAGCTGACCTTTGGATATGCAGTTCCCGATTTACATAAATTATTTACAATATTTATCTTAACCTCTGCCAAAGTTTAGATCTAATCTAAGATTTTTTTTTAAACATTACAATAAAGCTTGTTTACCAGTCTACACATGGCTGTGTGAATGGTATCTCACTTTCTGATTATCGTTAAGGGCATTAATATTTTATCTAACGGAAGAGACTGTGAGAGATTCTCAGTAACAGAGTCGATAAATGCTGTTGTCTGGAACAGATCAGGGTATTAGCTTATTCCGGACAGTAAGGTGACCTTATACACCACCACCAGCAGACTCTTGTACCTCAAAGACTTTGGTATTATTTTTCAGGAGAGAAGCTGAAGCCTTTTCCACCAGTTTCCCCTCCTGACTCCCATCATGGCTGATATTGTCTCTCAGTTCCTGTCACTCCAAGGCTGCCATCTTCCTTTTTCTCTCCAAGCAGGGATATCCTTGACTCCGGCCTTGTGGACTACCACCTCATCTCTGATCTTCATTCCCTTTCCGATAGCCTTAATCACCGTGTTACCATCCAAATTTGTTCCCATCTTTTCCAGGATTCCATGATTCCATTATTCACTTGTGGGATGTGGGTGTCGCTGACTGGCCAGTATTAATTGCCTATCCCTAGTTTTTTAAATGTAGATTAGATTCCCACAAGTCCACACTGACCCTCCGAAGATTAACCCACCCAGACCCATTTCCCCTCTGACTAATGCACCTAACACTAGGGGCAATTTAGCGTGGCCAATTCACCTGGCCTGGCACATCTTTGGATTGTGGGAGGAAACTGGTGCATCCAGAGAAACCCCACCACAGGAGAACGTGCAAACTCCACACAATTGAAGCTGAGTCCCTGGCATTGTGAGGCAGCAGTGCTAACCACTGGGCCACTGTGCTGGCCCCTTGCCCTTGAGAAGGTGGTGGTGAGCTCTGCTCTTCAACCGCTGAAGCCCACCTGCTGTGGGTTGACCCACAATGCCCTGAGGGAGGGAATTTTGGGATTTTGACTCAGCGACACTGAAGGATCGGTGATATATCTCCAAGTCAGGATGCTGAGTGGTTTGGAGGGGAAACTTGCAGGGGATAGTGTCCCCATGTCTCGGCTGCCCTCGTCCTTCAAGACGGAGGTGGTTGTGGGTTTGGAAAATTAAACAGTCTTGGTGTAGATAGTACACACTTCTGCTAGTGAGCATCGGTGGTGGATGGAGTGGATGTTTGTGGATGCAAGGCCAATCGAGCAGATTGCTTTGTCCTGGATGACATTGTTAGAGCTGCACTCATCCAGGCAAGTGGGGAGCAAGACTTGTGCCGGATAGATGGTGGATAGGTTTTGAGAAGTCAGGTGATGAGTTACTCGCTGCAGGACCCCTTGCCTTTAACCTGCTCTTGTAGCCACTGTGACTAAAATAAAATGCTGCAGATGCTGGAAATCTGCAACCAACACAGAGAAACTCAGCAGGTTCGGCAGTACGTGTGGAGAGAGGAACAGAGACAATGCTTCTTCTTCAGAAGAGGACAGAGTAATATGGAAGTCAAAGCGTTAACTCTGACTCGCTGGCCACAGATGCTGCCTGGCCTGTTGAGTTTCTCCAGCACCCCCTGCATTTGTTATTGATGTGGGGAGCCCAGTTCTGATTCTGGTCAAAGATAACCTGCAGGATGCTGATAGTTGGAGGGTTCAGTGACACTGAGTGCTGATGGCAGCGATTGGACTCTCTCTTGTGGGAAGTGGGCACTGCCTGGCATTTGCGTGGTGCGGATGGTGGCAAGAAAATCTGAAACGGGAAAATCTGGGCGGCATGGTGGCTCAGTGGTTAGCACTGCTGCCTCACACCGCCAGGGAGCCGGGTTCGATTCCAGCCTTGGGTGACTGTCTGTGTGGAGTTTGCACATTCTCCCCGTGTCTGCGTGGGTTTCCTCCGGGTGCTCCGGTTACCTCCCACAGTCCAAAGATGTGCAGGTTAGGTGAATTGGCCGTGCTAAATTCCCCGTAGTGTTAGGTGCATTAGTCGGGAGTAGGTGGGTGTGGACTTGTTAGGCCAAAGGGCCTGTTTCCACACTGTAGGTAATCTAATCTAAAAAGAACACACAGGGGATCAGAGGAGAGGGTGGATAGTGTCTTTCTCTATCTTACAAAATTATGGATGCTCAGGCTATGAGCTTCATCGGGTATTTGGAATCAAGGAATATATGGATCAGGGAGGAAAGTAGAATTGAAGATCAGTTATGATTGGGGTTGAAGGATGCAGCAGGTTTTCGGGACTCTCCAACCTACTTCCGCTCCCATTTTATATCTAGTCTTCATTCGATAAGAACGTTGATTTATTGTTGGCAATAACCAGATGTTACTGGGGCTTTGTCAGAGAGAAATTCAGTGGAGAGGGCTCTTCACAGGCAGCTGCCTGATCACTATGCAAAGGAAATTCGTGTCAGCGACGGCAAATGTGAATCTCGAACCTCGTAAACTTTTCTCTGAAAAACGAGGTGTGCTCGGAGAGATTGTGGGAATGCAGAGTGTAGCAGTGGGAATACAGGGGGAAGAAAAAATTCAAAAGTACAGAACTCATGTAAACCACATTTAAATGGACAGTCAAGTCAATAACAGAGCACACTATGTGGCCTCACCAGATGGCCATGCTGGCCAGTGCAAATCAAAATGGCGCCTATTAAAGGACCACAGTTTGCATAGATCAATAATTACTTGCCTGTTTCGGGCAGGAGCTTGGCCACCTATTTCCTAGCCTCATCTAAAATGGAAAATGGGTGAGATGTGGGGCAACATAAACTTCTCTTAGTGATTTTGACCCTGAAACTATCCATTTCCTGGAACAATGTAGGATGGTTGCTTAAGTCTCACTGCCTGGGTCCCTTCTACTTTGTCCAAAGTGGTAATTTTCTCAACAGCCCCTCAGCCAGTCACGGCCTCCTGCTCCAGTGACTGGGCCTGGCCCCTGAGGAGCTGACTGTTACAAAACCCAAAGGGTTGTTTATCCAACGACAATCGGCCCTCAATATCTGCTCGACCGAAACCACAGAGGAATATGGGAAAGAGGAAGAATAATGGTTTGTTGTTTCATCAGAATCAGGACAAGGCTGTGTTACATAACGTGAGGTCGGTCAGCTCCCACTTCATTTCGGAACCACATCGATTGTGTTTTTATGATTCACGTCACTTTCCCGGGTTCTCCGTGTCTCCCTCCCATTTTTCTTCCTTCTCTTGTTCCTCCCCCTCCACTCACTACCCCTCCCCTCAGTCCCCCTCCCCTCACTCCCCTCCCCTCCCTCCCCCTCCCCTCACTCCCCTCCCCTCACTCCTCCTCCCCTCACTCCCCTCCCCTCGCTCCTCCTCCCCTCACTCCCCTCCCCTCACTCCCCTCCCCTCGCTCCCCCTCCCCTCACTACCCTCCTCTCACTCTCCTCCCTTCAGTCCCCCTCCCCTTACTCCCCTCCCCGCACTCCCCCTCCCCTCACTCCCTTCCCCTCGCTTCCCCTCCCCTTGCTCCCCCTCATTCCCCCTCCCCTCAGTTCCCTTCACTCCCCCTCCCTTCGCTCCCCTCACCTCACTCCCCCTCCCCTCACTCCCCCTCCCCTCACTCCCCCACCCCTCACTCCCCCTCCCCTCACTCCGCTCCCCGCACTCACCCTCCCCGCACTCCCCCTCCCCTCAGTTCCCCTCACTTCCCCTCCCCTCACTCTCCCACCCCTCAGTCCCCCTCCCCTCACTCACCCTCCCCTCACTCATCCACCCCGCACTCCCCCTCCCCTCACTCTCCTTCCCGCACTACCCCTTCCCTCACTCCCCTCCCCTCACTCCCCCTCCCCTCACTCCCCTCCCCTCACTCACACTCCCCTCACTCACCCTCCCCTCACTCCCCACCCCTCACTCCCCCTCCCCGCACTACCCCTCCCCTCACTCCCCTCCCCTCACTCACCCTCCCCTCACTCACCCTCCCCTCACTCCCCACCCCTCACTCCCCCTCCCCGCACTCCCCTCCCCTCACTCCCCTCCCCACACTCTGCCTCCCCTCAGTCCCCCTCCCCTCAATCACCCTCCCCGCACTCCCCCTCCCCTCACTCCCCCTCCCCTCACTCTCCTTCCCGCACTCCCCCTCCCCTCACTCCCCTGCCCTCACTCCCCTCCCCATACTCCCCCTCCCCACACTCCCCCTCCCCTCACTCCCCTCCCCATACTCCCCCTCGCCACACTCCCCCTCCCCTCACTCCCCTCCCCTCGCTCCCCCTCACTCCCCCTCCCCTCAGTTCCCTTCACTCCCCCTCCCCTCACTCCCCTCCCCTCACTCCCCCTCCCCTCAGTTCCCTTCACTCCCCCTCCCCTTACTCCCCCTCCCCTTACTCCCCCTCCCCTCATTCCCCTCCCCGCACTCCCCTCCCCGCACTCCCCTCCCCTCATTCCCCTCCCCACACTCCCCTCCCCACACTCCCCTCCCCTCTCTCTCACTCACTTCACTCCCCCTCCCCTCACTCCCCATCCCCTCAGTTCCCTTCACTCCCCCTCCCTTCGCTCCCCCTCACTTCACTCCAGCTCCACTCACTCCCCCTCCCCTCACATCCTCCCCTCACTCCCCTCCCCTCACTCCCACTCCCCTTGCTCCCCCTCCCCTCAGTTCCCCTCACTTCCCCTCCCCTCACTCTCCCACCCCTCAGTCCCCCTCCCCTCACTCACCCTCCCCTCACTCACCCACCCCGCACTCCCCCTCCCCTCACTCTCCTCCCCGCACTCCCCGTCCCCTCAATCCTCTCCCCCTCACTCCCCCTCCCCTCACTCCCCTCCCCGCACTCCCCTCCCCGCACTCCACCTCCCCTCACTCCCCCTCCCCGCACTCCACCTCCCCTCACTCCCCCTCCCCTCACTCCCCCTCCCCTCACTCCCCCTCCCCTCATTCCCGTCCGCTCATTCTCCTCCCCTCACTCCCCTCCCCTCACTCTCCTCCCCACATTCCCCCTCCCCTCACTCCCCTCCCCTCGCTCCCCCTCACTCCCCCTCCCCTCACTCCCCTCCCCTCGCTCCCCCTCACTCCCCCTCCCCTCACTCCCCTCCCCTCGCTCCCCCTCACTCCCCCTCCCCTCACTCCCCTCCCCTCGCTCCCCCTCACTCCCCCTCCTTTCGCTCCCCCTCACCTCACTCCTGTTCCCCTCACTCCCCTCCCCTCACTCCCTCCCCTCACTCCCCCTCCCCTCACTCCCCTCCCCTCACTCCCCATCCCCTCAGTTCCCTTCGCTCCCCAAAACTTCACCCCTGCTCCACTCACTCCCCCTCCCCTCACAACCTCCCCTCACTCCCCCTCCCCTCACTCCCACTCCCCTTGCTCCCCCTCACTCCCCTCCCCTCACTCCCACTCCCCTTGCTCCCCCTCACTCCCCCTCCCCTCAGTTCCCCTCACTTCCCCTCCCCTCACTCTCCCACCCCTCAGTCCCCCTCCCCTCACTCCCCCTCCCCTCACTCACCCACCCCGCACTCCCCCTCCCCTCACTCCCCCACCCCTCACGCCCCTCCCCTCACTCTCATCCCCACTCCCCCTCCCCGCACTCCCCTCCCCTCGCTTCCCCTCCATTCACTCCCCCTCCCCTCACTCCCCTCCCCGCACTCCCCCTCCTCTCACTCCCCATCCCCTCATTCCCCTCCCCTCACTCCGCTCCCCGCACTCTCCCTCCCCACACTCCCCTCCCCTCTCTCCCTCACCTCATTCCCCCTCCCCTCACTCCCCTCCCCGCACTCCACCTCCCCTCACTCCACCTCCCCTCACTCCCCTTCCCCACACTCCCCCTCCCCTCACTCCCCTCCCCTCACTCTCCTCCCCACACTCCCCCTCCCCACACTCCCCCTCCCCTCACTCCCCTCCCCTCACTCTCCTCCCCACACTCCCCCTCCCCTCACTCCCCTCCCCTCACTCTCCTCCCCACACTCCCCCTCCCCTCACTCCCCCACCCCTCACTCTCCTCCCCACATTCCTCCTCCCCTCACTCCCCCTCCCCTCATTCCCCTTCCCTCACTCTCCTCCCCTCACTCCCCTCCCCTCACTCTCCTCCCCACATTCCTCCTCCCCTCACTCCCCCTCCCCTCATTCCCCTCCCCTCACTCTCCTCCCCTCACTCCCCTCCCCTCGCTCCCCCTCACTCCCCCTCCCCTCAGTTCCCTTCACTCCCCCTCCCTTCGCTCCCCCTCACTTCACTCCAGCTCCACTCACTCCCCCTCCCCTCACATCCTCCCCTCACTCCCCCTCCCCTCACTCCCCTCCCCTCACTCCGACTCCCCTTGCTCCCCCTCCCCTCAGTTCCCCTCACTCCCCCTCCCCTCACATCCTCCCCTCACTCCCCTCCCCTCACTCCCCTCCCCTCACTCCCACTCCCCTTGCTCCCCCTCCCCTCAGTTCCCCTCACTTCCCCTCCCCTCACTCTCCCACCCCTCAGTCCCCCTCCCCTCACTCACCCTCCCCTCACTCTCCTCCCCGCACTCCCCGTCCCCTCAATCCTCTCCCCTCACTCCCCTCCCCTCACTCCCCCTCCCCTCACTCCCCCACACTTCCCCTCCTCTCACTCCCCTTCCTGAACTCCCCCTCCCCTCACTACCCCTCCCTTCACGCCCCTTCCCTCACTCTCCTCCCCACACTCCCCTTCCCCTCACTCCCCCTCCTCTCACTCCCCCTCCCCTCACTCCCCCTCCCCTCACTCCCCTCCCCATACTCCCCCTCCCCACACTCCCCCTCCCCTCAGTCCCCTCCCCCACTCCCCTCCCCGCACTCCCCTCCCCTCACTCCACCTCCCCATACTCCCCCTCCCCTCACTCCCCCTCCCCTCACTCCCCTCCCCTCACTCTCATCCCCTCACTCCCCCTCCCCGCACTCCCCTCCCCGCACTCCCCTCCCCGCACTCCCCCTCCCCGCACTCCCCTCCCCGCACTCCCCCTCCCCACACTCCCCTTCCCCTCACTCCCCCTCCCCACACTCCCCTCCCCTCTCTCTCACTCACTTCACTCCCCCTCCCCTCACTCCTCCTCTCCTCACTCCCCTCCCTGCACTCCCCTCCCCTCACTCCCCCTCCCCACACTCCCCTTCCCCTCACTCCCCCTCCCCACACTCCCCTCCCCTCTCTCTCACTCACTTCACTCCCCCTCCCCTCACTCCTCCTCTCCTCACTCCCCTCCCTGCACTCCCCTCCCCTCACACCCCTCCCCTCACTCCCCTCCCCGCACTCCCCCTCCTCTCACTCCCCATCCCCTCATTCCCCTCCCCTCACTCCGCTCCCCGCACTCTCCCTCCCCACACTCCCCTCCCCTCTCTCCCTCACCTCATTCCCCCTCCCCTCACTCCCCTCCCCGCACTCCACCTCCCCTCACTCCACCTCCCCTCACTCCCCCTCCCCACACTCCCCCTCCCCTCACTCCCCTCCCCTCACTCTCCTCCCCACACTCCCCCTCCCCTCACTCCCCCACCCCTCACTCTCCTCCCCACATTCCTCCTCCCCTCACTCCCCCTCCCCTCATTCCCCTCCCCTCACTCTCCTCCCCTCACTCCCCTCCCCTCACTCTCCTCCCCACACTCCCCCTCCCCTCACTCCCCCACCCCTCACTCTCCTCCCCACATTCCCCTCCCCTCACTCTCCTCCCCTCACTCCCACTCCCCTCATTCCCCTCCCCTCACTCTCCTCCCCTCACTCCCCTCCCCTCACTCTCCTCCCCTCACTCCCCCTCCCCTCATTCCCCTCCCCTCACTCTCCTCCCCTCACTCCCCTCCCCTCGCTCCCCCTCACTCCCCCTCCCCTCAGTTCCCTTCACTCCCCCTCCCTTCGCTCCCCCTCACTTCACTCCAGCTCCACTCACTCCCCCTCCCCTCACATCCTCCCCTCACTCCCCCTCCCCTCACTCCCCTCCCCTCACTCCGACTCCCCTTGCTCCCCCTCCCCTCAGTTCCCCTCACTCCCCCTCCCCTCACATCCTCCCCTCACTCCCCTCCCCTCACTCCCCTCCCCTCACTCCCCTCCCCTCACTCCGACTCACCTTGCTCCCCCTCCCCTCAGTTCCCCTCACTCCCCCTCCCCTCACATCCTCCCCTCACTCCCCTCCCCTCACTCCCCTCCCCTCACATCCTCCCCTCACATCCTCCCCTCACTCCCCTCCCCTCACTCCCCTCCCCTCACTCCCACTCCCCTTGCTCCCCCTCCCCTCAGTTCCCCTCACTTCCCCTCCCCTCACTCTCCCACCCCTCAGTCCCCCTCCCCTCACTCACCCTCCCCTCACTCACCCACCCCGCACTCCCCCTCCCCTCACTCTCCTCCCCGCACTCCCCGTCCCCTCAATCCTCTCCCCTCACTCCCCTCCCCTCACTCCCCCTCCCCTCACTCCCCCACACTTCCCCTCCTCTCACTCCCCTTCCTGAACTCCCCCTCCCCTCACTACCCCTCCCTTCACGCCCCTTCCCTCACTCTCCTCCCCACACTCCCCTTCCCCTCACTCCCCCTCCTCTCACTCCCCCTCCCCTCACTCCCACTCCCCTCACTCCCCTCCCCATACTCCCCCTCCCCACACTCCCCCTCCCCTCAGTCCCCTCCCCCACTCCCCTCCCCGCACTCCCCTCCCCTCACTCCACCTCCCCATACTCCCCCTCCCCACACTCCCCCTCCCCTCAGTCCCCTCCCCCACTCTCCTCCCCTCACTCCCCCACCCCTCACTCTTCTCCCCACATTCCCCCTCCCCGCACTCCCCCTCCCCTCACTCCCCCTCCCCTCACTCCCCTCCCCTCGCTCCCCCTCACTCCCCCTCCCTTCGCTCCCCCTCACCTCACTCCTGTTCCCCTCACTCCCCTCCCCTCACTCCCTCCCCTCACTCCCCCTCCCCTCACTCCCCATCCCCTCAGTTCCCTTCACTCCCCCTCCCTTCGCTCCCCCTCACTTCACCCCTGCTCCACTCACTCCCCCTCCCCTCACAACCTCCCCTCACTCCCCCTCCCCTCACTCCCCTCCCCTCACTCCCACTCCCCTTGCTCCCCCTCACTCCCCCTCCCCTCAGTTCCCCTCACTTCCCCTCCCCTCACTCTCCCACCCCTCAGTCCCCCTCCCCTCACTCACCCTCCCCTCACTCACCCACCCCGCACTCCCCCACCCCTCACTCTCCTCCCCGCACTCCCCGTCCCCTCACTCCCCTCCCCTCACTCTCATCCCCACACTCCCCCTCCCCTCACTCCCCCTCCCCGCACTCCCCTCCCCGCACTCCCCTCCCCGCACTCCCCTCCCCACACTCCCCCTCCCCGCACTCCCCTCCCCGCACTCCCCTCCCCACACTCCCCTCCCCTCTCTCTCACTCACTTCACTCCCCCTCCCCTCACTCCTCCTCTCCTCACTCCCCTCCCTGCACTCCCCTCCCCTCACTCCCCCTCCCCGCACTCCCCTCCCCTCGCTTCCCCTCCATTCACTCCCCCTCCCCTCACTCCACTCCCCGCACTCCCCCTCCTCTCACTCCCCATCCCCTCATTCCCCTCCCCTCACTCCCCCTCCCCGCACTCCCCTCCCCTCACTCCGCTCCCCGCACTCTCCCTCCCCACACTCCCCTCCCCTCTCTCCCTCACCTCATTCCCCCTCCCCTCACTCCCCTCCCCTCACTCTCCTCCCCACATTCCCCCTCCCCTCACTCCCCTCCCAGCACTCCCCTCCCCGCACTCCCCTTCCTCTCACTCCCCCTCCCCTCACTCCCCTCCCCTCACTCCCCCTCCCCGCACTCCCCACCCAAACTCCCCTCCCCTCACACCCCTCCCCGCCCTCCCCTCCTCGCACTCCCCTCCTCTCACTCCCCTCCCCGCACTCCCCTCCCCACACTCCCCTCCCCTCTCTCTCCCTCACCTCACTCCCCCTCCCCTCACTCCTCCTCTCCTCACTCCCCTCAGCGCACTCCCCTCCCCTCACTCCCCCTCCCCGCACTCTCCTCCCCTCGCTTCCCCTCCATTCACTCCCCCTCCCCTCACTCCCCTCCCCACACTCCCCCTCCTCTCACTCCTGTTCCTGCTCCTGCTCCTGCTCCTGTTCCTGCTCCTGTTCCTGTTCCTGCTCCGGATCCTCTTCCTGCTCCTGCTCCTGCTCCTGTTCCTCCTCCTGCTCCTGTTCCTGTTCCTGATCTCGTTCTTGTTCCTGTTCCCGTTCCTGTTCCTGATCCTGCTCCTGCTCCCATTCCTGATCCTTCTCCCGTTCCTGTTCCTGATCCTGTTCCTGTAACCATTCCTGTTCCAGATTCTGCTTCTGCTCCCGTTCCTGTTCCAGTTCCTGATACTGCGCCTGCTCCTGTTCCCGTTCCTGCTCCTGCTCCTGTTCCTGTTGCTGATCCTGCTCCTGCTCCTGTTCCTGCTCCTGCTCCTCTTCCTGCTCATGTTCCTGTTCCTGTTCCTTTTCCTGCTCCTGCCCCTGTTCCAGTTCCTGTTCCTTCTCCTGTTCCTGTTCCTGATCCTTCTCCTGTTCCTGTTCCTGCTCCTGCTCCTGTTCCCTTTCCTGCTCCTGCTCCTGTTCCTTTCCTGCTCCTGCTCCTGTTCCTGTTCCTGTTCCTGCTCCTCTTCCTGTTCCTGCTCCTGCTCCTGTTCCTGCTCCTGTTCCTGCTCCTGCTCCTCTTCCTGCTCCTGTTCCTACTCCTGCTCCTGTTCCTGTTCCTGCTCCTGTTCCTTTTCCTGCTCCTGTCCCTGTTCCTGTTCCTGCTCCTGCTCCTGCTCCTGTTCCTGCTCCTGTACCTGCTCCTGTTCCTGTTCCTGCTCCTCTTCCTGCTCCTGTTCCTGTTCCCGTTCCTGCTTCTGTTCCTGTTTCTGTTCCTGCTCCTGTTCCTGTTCCTGTTCCTGCTCCTGTTCCCACTCCGTTCCTGTTCCTGCTACCGTTCCTGTTCCTGTTTCTGCTCCTGTGCCAGCTCCTGTTCCTGCTCCTGCTCCATTTCCTGCTCCTATTCCTGCTCGCATTCCTGTTCCCATTTCCCTTTCTGCTCCGGTTCCTGCTCCTATTCCTGTTCCTGCTCCTGTTCTTGCTCCTGTTCCTGTTCCTGTTTCTGCTCCTGCTCCTATTCCTGTTCCTGCTCCTGTTCTTGCTCCTGTTCCTGTTTCTGTTCCTGTTCCTGTTCCTGTTCCTGATCCTGCTCCTGCTCCCATTCCTGATCTTTGTCCCGTTCCTGTTCCTGATCCTGTCCCTGTTCCTGCTCCTTGTTCCTGTTACTGCTCCTGCTCCTGTTCCTGCTCATGCTCCTGTTCCTGCTCCTGATCCTCTTCCTGCTCCTGCTTCAGCTCCCATTCCTGTTCCCATTTCCCTTTCTGCTCCGGTTCCTGCTCCTATTCCTGTTCCTGCTCCTGTTCTTGCTCCTGTTCCTGTTCCTGTTCCTGTTTCTGCTCCTGCTCCTATTCCTGTTCCTGCTCCTGTTCTTGCTCCTGTTCCTGTTCCTATTCCTGTTTCTGTTCCTGTTCCTCTTCCTGTTCCTGATCCTGATCCTGCTCCTGCTCCCATTCCTGATCTTTCTCCCATTCCTGTCCCTGATCCTGTTCCTGTTACTACTCCTGTTCCTGCTCCTGCTCCTGCTCCTGTTCCTGTTACTGCTCCTGCTCCTGTTCCTGCTCCTGCTCCTGTTCCTGCTCCTGTTCCTGTTCCTGCTCCTGATCCTCTTCCTGCTCCTGCTCCTCTTCCTGCTCCTGCTCCTGTTCCTGTTCCTGATCTCGTTCTTGTTCCTGTTCCCGTTCCTATTCCTGATCCTGCTCCTGCTCCCATTCCTGATCTTTCTTCCGTTCCTGTTCCTGATCCTGTTCCTGTACCCATTCCTGTTCCATATCCTGCTCCTACTCCTGTTCCACCTCCTGCTCTCGTTCCTGTTCCAGTTCCTGATACTGCTCCTGCTCCTGTTCCTGCTCCTGTTCCCGTTCCTGCTCCTGTTACCATTCCTGTTCCTGGTGCTGTTCCTGCTCCTGCTCCCGTTCCTGCTCCTATTCCTGTTCCTGCTCCCGTTCCTGTTGCTGATCCTACTCCTGCTCCTGTTCCTGCTCATGCTCCTGTTCCTGCTCCTGCTCCTGTTCCTGTTCCTGCTCCTGCTCCTGTTCCTGTTCCTGCTCCTGTTCCTGCTCCTGCTCTTCTTCCTCCTCCTGTTCCCATTCCTGCTTCTGTTCCTGCTCCTGTTCCTGCTCCTTCTCCTGTTCCTGCTCCTGTTCCTGTTTCTGCTCCTGCTCCTGTTCCTGCTCCTGGTCCTGCTCCTGTTCCTGTTCATGCTCCTGCTCCTGTTCCTGTTCCTGTTCCTGTTCCTGTTTCTGCTCCTCCTCCTGCACCTGCTCCTGTTCCTGCTCCTGTTCCCGTTCGTGCTCCTGTTACCATTCCTGTTCCTGGTGCTGTTCCTGCTCCTGCTCCCGTTCCTGCTCCTATTCCTGTTCCTGCTCCCGTTCCTGTTGCTGATCGTACTCCTGCTCCTGTTCCTGCTCCTGCTCCTGTTCCTGTTCCTGCTCCTGCTCCTGTTCCTGTTCCTGTTCCTGCTCCTGTTCCTGCTCCTGCTCTTGTTCCTCCTCCTGTTCCCGTTCCTGCTTCTGTTCCTGCTCCCGTGCCTGCTCCTGTTCCTGTTCCTGCTCCTTGTTCCTGTTCCTGCTCCTGTTCCTGTTTCTGCTCCTCCTCCTGCACCTGCTCCTGTTCCTGCTCCTGTTCCTGTCACTGCTCTTGTTCCTGCTCCTGTTCCTCTTCCTCCTCCTGTTCCCATCCCGGTTCCTGTTCCTGCTTCTGTTCCTGTTCCTCCTCCTGTTCCCGTTCCTGCTTCTATTCCTGTTTCTCTTCCTGCTCCTGTTTCTGTTCCTGTTCTGTTTGTGTTCCTGTTCCTGCTCCTGTTCCTGCTCCTGCTCCAGTTCCTGCTCCTGTTCCTGCTTCCATTCCTGTTCCCATTTCCCTTTCTGCTCCGGTTCCTGCTCCTTCTCCTGTTCCTGCTCCTGTTCCTGTTTCTGCTCCTGCTCCTGTTCCTGCTCCTGGTCCTGCTCCTGTTCCTGTTCATGCTCCTGCTCCTGTTCCTGTTCCTGTTCCTGTTCCTGTTTCTGCTCCTCCTCCTGCACCTGCTCCTGTTCCTGCTCCTGTTCCCGTTCCTGCTCCTGTTACCATTCCTGTTCCTGGTGCTGTTCCTGCTCCTGCTCCCGTTCCTGCTCCTATTCCTGTTCCTGCTCCCGTTCCTGTTGCTGATCGTACTCCTGCTCCTGTTCCTGCTCCTGCTCCTGTTCCTGTTCCTGCTCCTGCTCCTGTTCCTGTTCCTGTTCCTGCTCCTGTTCCTGCTCCTGCTCTTGTTCCTCCTCCTGTTCCCGTTCCTGCTTCTGTTCCTGCTCCCGTGCCTGCTCCTGTTCCTGTTCCTGCTCCTTGTTCCTGTTCCTGCTCCTGTTCCTGTTTCTGCTCCTCCTCCTGCACCTGCTCCTGTTCCTGCTCCTGTTCCTGTCACTGCTCTTGTTCCTGCTCCTGTTCCTCTTCCTCCTCCTGTTCCCATCCCGGTTCCTGTTCCTGCTTCTGTTCCTGTTCCTCCTCCTGTTCCCGTTCCTGCTTCTATTCCTGTTTCTCTTCCTGCTCCTGTTTCTGTTCCTGTTCTGTTTGTGTTCCTGTTCCTGCTCCTGTTCCTGCTCCTGTTCCTGCTCCCATTCCTGTTCCAATTTCCCTTTCTGCTCCGGTTCCTGCTCCTATTCCTGTTACAGCTTCTGTTCCTGTTCCTGCTCCCGTTCGTGTTCCTCTTTCTGCCCCTCTTCCCACTCCCATTCCTGCTCCTGTTCCCACTTCCATTCCTCTTCCTGCTCCCGTTCCTGTTCCTGTTTTTGCTCCTGTGCCAGCTCCTATACCTACTCCTGTTGCTGTTCCTGCTCCTGTTCCTGTACCTCCTCCTGTTACTGCTGCTGCTCCCGTTCCTGTTCCGGTTCCTGTTCCTGTTCCTGTTACTGCTCCTGCTCCTGTTCCTCCTCCTGTTCCCGTTCCTGCTTCTGTTCCTGCTCCTGTTCCTGCTCCTGTTCCTCTTCCTGCTCCTTGTTCCTGTTCCTGCTCCTGTTCCTGTTCCTGCTCCTTTTCCTGCTCCTGCTCCTTCCCCTGTTCCTGCTCCTGTTCCTGTTCCTGCTCCTTGTTCCTGTTCCTGCTCCTGTTCCTGTTCCTGCTCCTTTTCCTGCTCCTGCTCCTTCCCCTGTTCCTGCTCCTGTTCCTGTTTCTGCTCCTGCTCCTGTTCCTGCTCCTGGTCCTGCTCCTGTTCCTGTTCATGCTCCTGCTCCTGTTCCTGTTCCTGTTTCTGCTCCTCCTCCTGCACCTGCTCCTGTTCCTGCTCCTGTTCCCATTCCTGCTCCTGTTACCATTCCTGTTCCTGGTGCTGTTCCTGCTCCTGCTCCCGTTCCTGCTCCTATTCCTGTTCCTGCTCCCGTTCCTGTTGCTGATCCTACTCCTGCTCCTGTTCCTGCTCCTGCTCCTGTTCCTGTTCCTGCTCCTGCTCCTGTTCCTGTTCCTGTTCCTGCTCCTGTTCCTGCTCCTGCTCTTGTTCCTCCTCCTGTTCCCGTTCCTGCTTCTGTTCCTGCTCCTGTGCCTGCTCCTGTTCCTGTTCCTGCTCCTTGTTCCTGTTCCTGCTCCTGTTCCTGTTTCTGCTCCTCCTCCTGCACCTGCTCCTGTTCCTGCTCCTGTTCCTGTCACTGCTCTTGTTCCTGCTCCTGTTCCCATCCCGGTTCCTGTTCCTGCTTCTGTTCCTGTTCCTCCTCCTGTTCCCGTTCCTGCTTCTATTTCTGTTTCTCTTCCTGCTCCTGTTTCTGTTCCTTTTCTGTTCGTGTCCCTGTTCCTGCTCCTGTTCCTGCTCCTGCTCCAGTTCCTGCTCCTGTTCCTGCTCCCATTCCTGTTCTCATTTCCCTTTCTGCTCCGGTTCCTGCTCCTATTCCTGTTACAGCTTCTGTTCCTGTTCCTGCTCCCGTTCGTGTTCCTCTTTCTGCCCCTCTTCCCACTCCCATTCCTGTTCCTGCTCCCGTTCCTGTTCCTGTTTTTGCTCCTGTGCCAGCTCATAGACCTACTCCTTTTGCTGTTCCTGCTCCTGTTCCTGTTCCTGCTCCTGTTACTGCTGCTGCTCCCGTTCCTGTTCCGGTTCCTGTTCCTGTTCCTGCTCCTGTTCCTGCTCCTGCTCCTGTTCCTGTTCCTGCTCCTGCTCCTGTTCCTGTTCCTGTTCCTGCTCCTGTTCCTGTTACTGCTCCTGCTCCTGTTCCTCCTCCTGTTCCCGTTCCTGCTTCTGTTCCTGCTCCTGTTCCTGCTCCTGTTCCTGTTCCTGCTCCTTGTTCCTGTTCCTGCTCCTGTTCCTGTTCCTGCTCCTTTTCCTGCTCCTGCTCCTTCTCCTGTTCCTGCCCCTGTTCCTGTTTCTGCTCCTGCTCCTGTTCCTGCTCCTGGTCCTGGTCCTGTTCCTGTTCCTGTTCATGCTCCTGCTCCTGTTCCTGTTCCTGTTCCTGTTTCTGCTCCTCCTCCTGCACCTGCTCCTGTTCCTGCTCCTGTTCCTGTCACTGCTCTTGTTCCTGCTCCTGTTCCTGTTCCTGTTCCTGTTCCTCTTCCTGCTCCTGTTCCCGTCCCGGTTCCTGTTCCTGCTTCTGTTCCTGTTCTTCCTCCTCTACCCGTTCCTGCTTCTATTCCTGTTTCTCTTCCTGCTCCTGTTTCTGTTCGTTTCTGTTCGTGTTCCTGTTCCTGCTCCTGTTCCTGCTCCTGCTCCAGTTCCTGCTCCTGTTCCTGCTCCCATTCCTGTTCCCATTTCCCTTTCTGCCCCGGTTCCTGCTCCTATTCCTGTTCCAGCTTCTGTTCCTGTTCCTGCTCCCGTTCGTGTTCCTCTTTCTGCCCCTCTTCCCACTCCCATTCCTGCTCCTGTTCCCACTTCCATTCCTGTTCCTGCCCAGATCCTGTTCCTGTTTCTGCTCCTGTGCCAGCTCCTGTACCTACTCCTGTTGCTGTTCCTGCTCCTGTTCCTGTTCCTGCTCCTGTTCCTGTACCTGTTCCAGTTCCTGCTCCTGTTCCTGCTCCCATTCCTGTTCCCATTTCCCTTTCTACTCCGGTTCCTGCTCCTATTCCTGTTACAGCTTCTGTTCCTGTTCCTGCTCCCGTTCGTGTTCCTCTTTCTGCTCCTCCTCCCACTCCCATTCCTGCTCCTGTTCCCACTTCCGTTCCGGTTCCTGCTCCCGTTCCTTTTCCTGTTTCTGCTCCTGTGCGAGATCCTGTTACTCTTCCTGTTCCTGCTCCTGTTCCTGCTTCTGTTCCCGTTCCTGGTCCTGTTCCTGGTCCTATTCCTGTTCTGTTCGTGTTCCTGTTCCTGCTCCTGTTGCTGCTCCTGCTCCAGTTCCTGCTCCTGTTGCTGCTCCCATTCCTGTTCCCATTTCCCTTTCTGCTCCGGTTCCTGCTCCAATTCCTGTTCCAGCTTCTGTTCCTGCTCCCGTTCGTTTTCCTCTTTCTGCTCCTCCTCCCACTCCCATTCCTGCTCCTGTTCCCACTTCTGTTCCTGTTCCTGCTCCCATTCCGGTTCCTGTTTCTGCTCCTGTTCCAGATCCTGTTACTGTTCCTGTTCCTGCTCCTGTTCCCGTTTCTGCTCCTGTTGCTGCTGCTGCTCCCGTTCCTGTTCCGGTTCCTGTTCCTGTTCCTTCTCCTGCTCCTGCTCCTGTTCCTGCTCCTGTTCCTTTTCCTCCTCCTGCTCCTGTTCCTGCTCCTGTTCCTGTTCCTGCTCCTTCTCCTGTTCCTGCTCCTGTTCCTGTTCCTGCTCCTGCTCCTGCTCCTGCTCCTGTTCCTGTTCCTGTTTCTGCTCCTGCTCCTGTTCCTGTTCCTGTTTCTGCTCCTTTTCCTGCTCGTGTTTCTGCTCCTCATCCTGCACCTGCTCCTGTTCCTGTTCCTGTTCTTGTTCCTGCTCCTGTTCCTGCTCCTGTTCCTGTTCCTGCTCCTGTTCCCGTTCCTGCTCCTGTTGCTGCTGCTGCTCCCGTTCCTGTTCCTGTTCCTGCTCCTGCTCCTGCTCCAGCTCCTGTTCCTACTCCTGTTCCTTTTCCTGCTCCTGCTCCTGTTCCTGCTCCCGGTCCTACTCCTGTTCCTGTTCCTGCTCCTGTTCCTGTTCCTGTTCCTGCTCCTGCACCTGCTCCTGTTCCTGTTCCTGTTCCTGTTTCTGCTCCTTTTCCTGCTCTTGTTCCTGCTCCTGTTCCTGGTCCTGTTCCTCTTCCTGCTCCTGTTCCCGTCCCGGTTCCTGTTCCTGCTTCTGTTCCTGTTCCTCCTCCTGTTCCCGTTCCTGCTTCTGTTCCTGTTTCTCTTCCTGCTCCTGTTCCTGTTGCTGTTCTGTTCATGTTCCTGCTCCTGTTCGTGTTCCACTTTCTGCTCCTCCTCCCACTCCCATTCCTGCTCCTGTTCCCACTTCCGTTCCTGTTCGTGTTTCTGGTCCTGTGCCAGATCCTGTTACTGTTCCTGTTCCTGCTCCTGTTCCCGTTCCTCTTCCTGTTCCTGGTCCTGTTCCTATTCCTATTCCTGTTCCCGTTCCTACTCCTGTTGCTGTTCCTGCTCCTGATGCTGCTGCTGCTCCTGTTCCTGTTCCGGTTCCTGTTCCTGCTCCTGCTCCTGCTCCTGCTCCTGTTCCTGCTCCTGTTCCTTTTCCTGCTCCTGCTCCTGTTCCTGCTCCGGGTCCTGCTCCTGTTCCTGTTCCTGTTCTTGCTCCTGCTCATGTTCCTGCTCCTGTTCCTGTTCCTGCTCCTGCTCCTGTTCCAGTTCCTGTTTCTGCTCCTTTTCCTGCTCCTCTTTCTACTCCTCCTCCTGCACCTGCTCTTGTTCCTGCTCCTGTTCCCGTCCCGGTTCCTCTTCCTGCTCCTGTTCCCGTCCCTGTTCCTGTTCCTGCTTCTGTTCCTGTTCCTCCTCCTGTTCCCGTTCCTGCTTCTGTTCCTGTTTCTCTTCCTGCTCCTGTTCCTGCTCCTGCTCCAGGTCCTGCTCCTGTTCCTGCTCCCATTACTGTTCCCATTTCCGTTTCTGATCCTGTTCCTGCTCCTGCTCCTGTTCCTGCTCCTGCTCCACTTCCTGCTCATGTTCCTGTTCCTGTTCCTGCTCCTGCCCCTGTTCCTGTTCCTGCTCCAGCTCCTGTTCCTGTTCCTTCTCCTCTTCCTGCTCCTGTTCCTGCTTCTGTTCCTGTTCCTGCTTCTGTTCCTGTTCCTCTTCCTGCTCCTGTTCCTGCTCCTGCTCCTGTTCCTGTTCCTGCTCCTGTTCCTGCTCCTATTCCTGTTCCTCCTCCTGTTCCCGTTCCTGCTTCTCTTCCTGTTTCTGTTCCTGCTCCTGTTCCTGTTCCTGTTCCTGCTCCTGTTCCCACTCCGTTCCTCTTCCGGCTCCCGTTCCTGTTCCTGTTTCTGCTCCTGTGCCAGCTCCTGTTCCTGCTCCTGCTCCATTTCCTGCTCCTGTTCCTGCTCCCATTCCTGTTCCTATTACCCTGTCTGCTCCGGTTCCTGCTCCTATTCCTGTTCCTGCTCCTGTTCTTGCTCCTGTTCCTGTTCCTGTTTCTGCTCCTGCTCCTATTCCTGTTCCTGCTCCTGTTCTTGCTCCTGTTCCTGTTCCTGTTCCTGTTCCTGTTTCTGTTTCTGTTCCTGATCCTGTTCCTGTTCCTGATCCTGCTCCTGCTCCCATTCCTGATCTTTGTCCCGTTCCTGTTCCTGATCCTGTTCCTGTTACTACTCCTGTTCTTGCTCCTGTTCCTGTTCCTGTTTCTGCTCTTGCTCGTATTCCTGTTCCTGCTCCTGTTCTTGCTCCTGTTCCTGTTCCTGTTCCTGTTTCTGTTCCTGTTCCTGTTCCTGTTCCTGTTCCTGATCCTGCTCCCATTCCTGATCTTTGTCCCGTTCCTGTTCCTGATCCTGTTCCTGTTACTACTCCTGTTCCTGCTCCTGCTCCTGTTCCTGTTACTGCTCCTGCTCCTGTTCCTGCTCATGCTCCTGTTCCTGTTCCTGCTCCTGTTCCTGCTCCTATTCCTGTTCCCGTTCCTGCTTCTCTTCCTGTTTCTGTTCCTGCTCCTGTTCCTGTTCCTGTTCCTGTTCCTGCTCCTTTTCCCACTCCGTTCCTCTTCCGGCTCCCGTTCCTGTTCCTGTTTCTGCTCCTGTGCCAGCTCCTGTTCCTGCTCCTGCTCCATTTCCTGCTCCTGTTCCTGCTCCCTTTCCTGTTCCCATTACCCTGTCTGCTCCGGTTCCTGCTCCTATTCCTGTTCCTGCTCCTGTTCTTGCTCCTGTTCCTGTTCCTGTTTCTGCTCCTGCTCCTATTCCTGTTCCTGCTCCTGTTCTTGCTCCTGTTCCTGTTCCTGTTCCTGTTTCTGTTCCAGTTCCTGTTCCTGATCCTGCTCCTGCTCCCATTCCTGATCTTTGTCCCGTTCCTGTTCCTGATCCTGTTCCTGTTACTACTCCTGTTCCTGCTCCTGCTCCTGTTCCTGTTACTGCTCCTGCTCCTGTTCCTGCTCATGCTCCTGTTCCTGTTCCTGCTCCTGTTCCTGCTCCTATTCCTGTTCCTCCTCCTGTTCCCGTACCTGCTTCTGTTCCTGTTTCTGTTCCTGCTCCTGTTCCTGTTCCTGTTCCTGTTCCTGCTCCTGTTCCCACTCCGTTCCTGTTCCTGTTTCTGCTCCTGTGCCAGCTCCTGTTCCTGCTCCTGCTCCATTTCCTGCTCCTGTTCCTGCTCCAATTCCTGTTCCCATTACCCTGTCTGCTCCGGTTCCTGCTCCTATTCCTGTTCCTGCTCCTGTTCTTGCTCCTGTTCCTGTTCCTGTTCCTGTTTCTGCTCCTGCTCCTATTCCTGTTCCTGCTCCTGTTCTTGCTCCTGTTCCTGTTCCTGTTTCTGTTCCTGTTCCTGTTCCTGTTCCTGATCCTGCTCCTGCTCCCATTCCTGATCTTTGTCCCGTTCCTGTTCCTGATCCTGTTCCTGTTACTACTCCTGTTCCTGCTCCTGCTCCTGCTCCTGTTCCTGCTCCTGATCCTCTTCCTGCTCCTGCTCATGCTCCTGCTCCATTTCCTACTCCTGTTCCTGCTCCCATTCCTGTTCCCATTTCCCTTCCTGCTCCGGTTCCTGCTCCTATTCTTGTTCCTGCTCCTGTTCTTGCTCCTGTTCCTGTTCCTGTTTCTGCTCCTGCTCCTATTCCTGTTCCTGCTCCTGTTCTTGCTCCTGTTCCTGTTCCTGTTTCTGTTCCTGTTCCTGTTCCTGATCCTGCTCCTGCTCCCATTCCTGATCTTTCTCCCGTTCCTGTTCCTGATCCTGTTCCTGTTACTACTCCTGTTCCTGCTCCTGCTCCTGTTCCTGTTACTGCTCCTGCTCCTGTTCCTGCTCCTGCTCCTGTTCTTGCTACTGATCCTCTTCCTGCTCCTGATCCTCTTCCCGCTCCTGCTCCTGCTCCTCTTCCTGCTCCTGCTCCTGTTCCTGTTCTTGATCTCGTTCTTGTTCCTGTTCCCGTTCCTATTCCTGATCCTGCTCCTGCTCCCATTCCTGATCTTTCTCCCGTTCCTGTTCCTGATCCTGTTCCTGTACCTGTTCCTGTTCCCGATCCTGCTCCTACTCCTGTTCCACCACCTGCTCCCGTTCCTGTTCCAGTTCCTGATACTGCTCCTGCTCCTGTTCCTGCTCCTGTTCCCGTTCCCGTTCCTGCTCCTGTTACCATTCCTGTTCCTGGTGCTGTTCCTGCTCCTGCTCCCGTTCCTGCTCCTATTCCTGTTCCTGCTCCCGTTCCTGTTGCTGATCCTACTCCTGCTGCTGTTCCTGCTCCTGCTCCTGTTCCTGCTCCTGCTCCTGTTCCTGTTCCTGCTCCTGTTACTGTTCCTGTTCCTGCTCCTGTTCCCGTTCCTGCTTCTGTTCCTGCTCCTGTGCCTGCTCCTGTTCCTGTTCCTGCTCCTTGTTCCTGTTCCTGCTCCTGTTCCTGTTCCTGCTCCTTTTCCTGCTCCTGCTCCTTCTCCTGTTCCTGATCCTGTTCCTGTTTCTGCTCCTGCTCCTGTTCATGATCCTGGTCCTGCTCCTGTTCCTGTTCATGCTCCTGCTCCTGTTCCTGTTTCTGTTCCTGCTCCTGTTCCTGTTCCCGCTCCTTTTCCTGCTCCTGCTCCTTCTCCTGTTCCTGCTCCTGTTCCTGTTACTGGTCCTGCTCCTGTTCCTGCTCATGCTCCTGTTCCTGTTCCTGCTCCTGTTCCTGCTCCTATTCCTGTTCCTCCTCCTGTTCCCGTACCTGCATCTGTTCCTGTTTCTGTTCCTGCTCCTGTTCCTGTTCCTGTTCCTGTTCCTGCTCCTGTTCCCACTCCGTTCCTGTTCCTGCTCCCGTTCCTGTTCCTGTTTCTGCTCCTGTGCCAGCTCCTGTTCCTGCTCCTGCTCCATTTCCTGCTCCTGTTCCTGCTCCCATTCCTGTTCCCATTACCCTGTCTGCTCCGGTTCCTGCTCCTATTCCTGTTCCTGCTCCTGTTCTTGCTCCTGTTCCTGTTCCTGTTCCTGTTTCTGCTCCTGCTCCTATTCCTGTTCCTGCTCCTGTTCTTGCTCCTGTTCCTGATCCTGTTTCTGTTCCTGTTCTTGTTCCTGTTCCTGATCCTGCTCCTGCTCCCATTCCTGAACTTTGTCCCGTTCCTGTTCCTGATCCTGTTCCTGTTACTACTCCTGTTCCTGCTCCTGCTCCTGCTCCTGTTCCTGTTACTGCTCCTGCTTCTGTTTCTGCTCCTGCTCCTGTTCCTGCTCCTGATCCTCTTCCTGCTCCTGCTCATGCTCCTGCTCCATTTCCTACTCCTGTTCCTGCTCCCATTCCTGTTCCCATTTCCCTTCCTGCTCCGGTTCCTGCTCCTATTCTTGTTCCTGCTCCTGTTCTTGCTCCTGTTCCTGTTCCTGTTTCTGCTCCTGCTCCTATTCCTGTTCCTGCTCCTGTTCTTGCTCCTGTTCCTGTTCCTGTTTCTGTTCCTGTTCCTGTTCCTGATCCTGCTCCTGCTCCCATTCCTGATCTTTCTCCCGTTCCTGTTCCTGATCCTGTTCCTGTTACTACTCCTGTTCCTGCTCCTGCTCCTGTTCCTGTTACTGCTCCTGCTCCTGTTCCTGCTCCTGCTCCTGTTCCTGTTCTTGATCTCGTTCTTGTTCCTGTTCCCGTTCCTATTCCTGATCCTGCTCCTGCTCCCATTCCTGATCTTTCTCCCGTTCCTGTTCCTGATCCTGTTCCTGTACCTGTTCCTGTTCCCGATCCTGCTCCTACTCCTGTTCCACCACCTGCTCCCGTTCCTGTTCCAGTTCCTGATACTGCTCCTGCTCCTGTTCCTGCTCCTGTTCCCGTTCCCGTTCCTGCTCCTGTTACCATTCCTGTTCCTGGTGCTGTTCCTGCTCCTGCTTCCGTTCCTGCTCCTATTCCTGTTCCTGCTCCCGTTCCTGTTGCTGATCCTACTCCTGCTGCTGTTCCTGCTCCTGCTCCTGTTCCTGCTCCTGCTCCTGATCCTGTTCCTGCTCCTGTTACTGTTCCTATTCCTGCTCCTGTTCCCGTTCCTGCTTCTGTTCCTGCTCCTGTGCCTGCTCCTGTTCCTGTTCCTGCTCCTTGTTCCTGTTCATGCTCCTGTTCCTGTTCCTGCTCCTTTTCCTGCTCCTGCTCCTTCTCCTGTTCCTGATCCTGTTCCTGTTTCTGCTCCTGCTCCTGTTCATGATCCTGGTCCTGCTCCTGTTCCTGTTCATGCTCCTGCTCCTGTTCCTGTTTCTGTTCCTGCTCCTGTTCCTGTTCCCGCTCCTTTTCCTGCTCCTGCTCCTTCTCCTGTTCCTGCTCCTGTTCCTGTTTCTGCTCCTGCTCCTGTTCCTGCTCCTGTTCCCGTTCCTGCTCCTGTTACCATTCCTGTTCCTGGTGCTGTTCCTGCTCCTGCTCCCGTTCCTGCTCCTATTCCTGTTCCTGCTCCCGTTCCTGTTGCTGATCCTACTCCTGCTCCTGTTCCTGCTCATGCTCCTGTTCCTGCTCCTGCTCCTGTTCCTGTTCCTGCTCCTGCTCCTGTTCCTGTTCCTGTTCCTGCTCCTATTCCTGCTCCTGCTCTTCTTCCTCCTCCTGTTCCCGTTCCTGCTTCTGTTCCTGCTCCTGTGCCTGCTCCTGTTCCTGTTCCTGCTCCTTGTTCCTGTTCCTGCTCCTGTTCCTGTTCCTGCTCCTTTTCCTGCTCCTGCTCCTTCTCGTGTTCCTGTTCCTGATCCTGTTCCTGTTACTACTCCTGTTCCTGCTCCTGCTCCTGTTCCTGTTACTGCTCCTGCTCCTGTTCCTGCTCATGCTCCTGTTCCTGTTCCTGCTCCTGTTCCTGCTCCTATTCCTGTTCCTCCTCCTGTTCCCGTACCTGCTTCTGTTCCTGTTTCTATTCCTGCTCCTGTTCCTGTTCCTGTTCCTGTTCCTGCTCCTGTTCCCACTCCGTTCCTGTTCCTGTTTCTGCTCCTGTGCCAGCTCCTGTTCCTGCTCCTGCTCCATTTCCTGCTCCTGTTCCTGCTCCCATTCCTGTTCCCATTACCCTGTCTGCTCCGGTTCCTGCTCCTATTCCTGTTCCTGCTCCTGTTCTTGCTCCTGTTCCTGTTCCTGTTCCTGTTTCTGCTCCTGCTCCTATTCCTGTTCCTGCTCCTGTTCTTGCTCCTGTTCCTGTTCCTGTTTCTGTTCCTGTTCCTGTTCCTGTTCCTGATCCTGCTCCTGCTCCCATTCCTGATCTTTGTCCCGTTCCTGTTCCTGATCCTGTTCCTGTTACTACTCCTGTTCCTGCTCCTGCTCCTGCTCCTGTTCCTGCTCCTGATCCTCTTCCTGCTCCTGCTCATGCTCCTGCTCCATTTCCTACTCCTGTTCCTGCTCCCATTCCTGTTCCCATTTCCCTTCCTGCTCCGGTTCCTTCTCCTATTCTTGTTCCTGCTCCTGTTCTTGCTCCTGTTCCTGTTCCTGTTTCTGCTCCTGCTCCTATTCCTGTTCCTGCTCCTGTTCTTGCTCCTGTTCCTGTTCCTGTTTCTGTTCCTGTTCCTGTTCCTGACCCGGCTCCTGCTCCCATTCCTGATCTTTCTCCCGTTCCTGTTCCTGATCCTGTTCCTGTTACTACTCCTGTTCCTGCTCCTGCTCCTGTTCCTGTTACTGCTCCTGCTCCTGTTCCTGCTCCTGCTCCTGTTCTTGCTACTGATCCTCTTCCTGCTCCTGATCCTCTTCCCGCTCCTGCTCCTGCTCCTCTTCCTGCTCCTGCTCCTGTTCCTGTTCTTGATCTCGTTCTTGTTCCTGTTCCCGTTCCTATTCCTGATCCTGCTCCTGCTCCCATTCCTGATCTTTCTCCCGTTCCTGTTCCTGATCCTGTTCCTGTACCTGTTCCTGTTCCCGATCCTGCTCCTACTCCTGTTCCACCACCTGCTCCCGTTCCTGTTCCAGTTCCTGATACTGCTCCTGCTCCTGTTCCTGCTCCTGTTCCCGTTCCCGTTCCTGCTCCTGTTACCATTCCTGTTCCTGGTGCTGTTCCTGCTCCTGCTCCCGTTCCTGCTCCTATTCCTGTTCCTGCTCCCGTTCCTGTTGCTGATCCTACTCCTGCTGCTGTTCCTGCTCCTGCTCCTGTTCCTGCTCCTGCTCCTGTTCCTGTTCCTGCTCCTGTTACTGTTCCTGTTCCTGCTCCTGTTCCCGTTCCTGCTTCTGTTCCTGCTCCTGTGCCTGCTCCTGTTCCTGTTCCTGCTCCTTGTTCCTGTTCCTGCTCCTGTTCCTGTTCCTGCTCCTTTTCCTGCTCCTGCTCCTTCTCCTGTTCCTGATCCTGTTCCTGTTTCTGCTCCTGCTCCTGTTCATGATCCTGGTCCTGCTCCTGTTCCTGTTCATGCTCCTGCTCCTGTTCCTGTTTCTGTTCCTGCTCCTGTTCCTGTTCCCGCTCCTTTTCCTGCTCCTGCTCCTTCTCCTGTTCCTGCTCCTGTTCCTGTTACTGGTCCTGCTCCTGTTCCTGCTCATGCTCCTGTTCCTGTTCCTGCTCCTGTTCCTGCTCCTATTCCTGTTCCTCCTCCTGTTCCCGTACCTGCATCTGTTCCTGTTTCTGTTCCTGCTCCTGTTCCTGTTCCTGTTCCTGTTCCTGCTCCTGTTCCCACTCCGTTCCTGTTCCTGCTCCCGTTCCTGTTCCTGTTTCTGCTCCTGTGCCAGCTCCTGTTCCTGCTCCTGCTCCATTTCCTGCTCCTGTTCCTGCTCCCATTCCTGTTCCCATTACCCTGTCTGCTCCGGTTCCTGCTCCTATTCCTGTTCCTGCTCCTGTTCTTGCTCCTGTTCCTGTTCCTGTTCCTGTTTCTGCTCCTGCTCCTATTCCTGTTCCTGCTCCTGTTCTTGCTCCTGTTCCTGATCCTGTTTCTGTTCCTGTTCTTGTTCCTGTTCCTGATCCTGCTCCTGCTCCCATTCCTGAACTTTGTCCCGTTCCTGTTCCTGATCCTGTTCCTGTTACTACTCCTGTTCCTGCTCCTGCTCCTGCTCCTGTTCCTGTTACTGCTCCTGCTTCTGTTTCTGCTCCTGCTCCTGTTCCTGCTCCTGATCCTCTTCCTGCTCCTGCTCATGCTCCTGCTCCATTTCCTACTCCTGTTCCTGCTCCCATTCCTGTTCCCATTTCCCTTCCTGCTCCGGTTCCTGCTCCTACTCTTGTTCCTGCTCCTGTTCTTGCTCCTGTTCCTGTTCCTGTTTCTGCTCCTGCTCCTATTCCTGTTCCTGCTCCTGTTCTTGCTCCTGTTCCTGTTCCTGTTTCTGTTCCTGTTCCTGTTCCTGACCCGGCTCCTGCTCCCATTCCTGATCTTTCTCCCGTTCCTGTTCCTGATCCTGTTCCTGTTACTACTCCTGTTCCTGCTCCTGCTCCTGTTCCTGTTACTGCTCCTGCTCCTGTTCCTGCTCCTGCTCCTGTTCTTGCTACTGATCCTCTTCCTGCTCCTGATCCTCTTCCCGCTCCTGCTCCTGCTCCTCTTCCTGCTCCTGCTCCTGTTCCTGTTCTTGATCTCGTTCTTGTTCCTGTTCCCGTTCCTATTCCTGATCCTGCTCCTGCTCCCATTCCTGATCTTTCTCCCGTTCCTGTTCCTGATCCTGTTCCTGTACCTGTTCCTGTTCCCGATCCTGCTCCTACTCCTGTTCCACCACCTGCTCCCGTTCCTGTTCCAGTTCCTGATACTGCTCCTGCTCCTGTTCCTGCTCCTGTTCCCGTTCCCGTTCCTGCTCCTGTTACCATTCCTGTTCCTGGTGCTGTTCCTGCTCCTGCTCCCGTTCCTGCTCCTATTCCTGTTCCTGCTCCCGTTCCTGTTGCTGATCCTACTCCTGCTGCTGTTCCTGCTCCTGCTCCTGTTCCTGCTCCTGCTCCTGATCCTGTTCCTGCTCCTGTTACTGTTCCTATTCCTGCTCCTGTTCCCGTTCCTGCTTCTGTTCCTGCTCCTGTGCCTGCTCCTGTTCCTGTTCCTGCTCCTTGTTCCTGTTCCTGCTCCTGTTCCTGTTCCTGCTCCTTTTCCTGCTCCTGCTCCTTCTCCTGTTCCTGATCCTGTTCCTGTTTCTGCTCCTGCTCCTGTTCATGATCCTGGTCCTGCTCCTGTTCCTGTTCATGCTCCTGCTCCTGTTCCTGTTTCTGTTCCTGCTCCTGTTCCTGTTCCCGCTCCTTTTCCTGCTCCTGCTCCTTCTCCTGTTCCTGCTCCTGTTCCTGTTTCTGCTCCTGCTCCTGTTCCTGCTCCTGTTCCCGTTCCTGCTCCTGTTACCATTCCTGTTCCTGGTGCTGTTCCTGCTCCTGCTCCCGTTCCTGCTCCTATTCCTGTTCCTGCTCCCGTTCCTGTTGCTGATCCTACTCCTGCTCCTGTTCCTGCTCATGCTCCTGTTCCTGCTCCTGCTCCTGTTCCTGTTCCTGCTCCTGCTCCTGTTCCTGTTCCTGTTCCTGCTCCTATTCCTGCTCCTGCTCTTCTTCCTCCTCCTGTTCCCGTTCCTGCTTCTGTTCCTGCTCCTGTGCCTGCTCCTGTTCCTGTTCCTGCTCCTTGTACCTGTTCCTGTTCCTGCTCCTTTTCCTGCTCCTGCTCCTTCTCGTGTTCCTGCTCCTGTTCCTGTTTCTGCTCCTGCTCCTGTTCCTGCTCCTGGTCCTGCTCCTGTTCCTGTTCATGCTCCTGCTCCTGTTCCTGTTCCTGTTCCTGTTCCTGTTTCTGCTCCTCCTCCTGCACCTGCTCCTGTTCCTGCTCCTGTTCCCGTTCCTGCTCCTGTTACCATTCCTGTTCCTGGTGCTGTTCCTGCTCCTGCTCCCGTTCCTGCTCCTATTCCTGTTCCTGCTCCCGTTCCTGTTGCTGATCCTACTCCTGCTGCTGTTCCTGCTCCTGCTCCTGTTCCTGCTCCTGCTCCTGTTCCTGTTACTGTTCCTGTTCCTGCTCCTGTTCCCGTTCCTGCTTCTGTTCCTGCTCCTGTGCCTGCTCCTGTTCCTGTTCCTGCTCCTTGTTCCTGTTCCTGCTCCTGTTCCTGTTCCTGCTCCTTTTCCTGCTCCTGCTCCTTCTCCTGTTCCTGATCCTGTTCCTGTTTCTGCTCCTGCTCCTGTTCATGATCCTGGTCCTGCTCCTGTTCCTGTTCATGCTCCTGCTCCTGTTCCTGTTTCTGTTCCTGCTCCTGTTCCTGTTCCCGCTCCTTTTCCTGCTCCTGCTCCTTCTCCTGTTCCTGCTCCTGTTCCTGTTTCTGCTCCTGCTCCTGTTCCTGCTCCTGCTCCTGCTCCTGTTCCTGCTCCAGGTCCTGCTCCTGTTCTTGTTCATGCTCCTGCTCCTGTTCCTGTTCCTGTTCCTGTTCCTGTTTCTGCTCCTCCTCCTGCACCTGCTCCTGTTCCTGCTCCTGTTCCCGTTCCTGCTCCTGTTACCATTTCTGTTCCTGGTGCTGTTCCTGCTCCTGCTCCCGTTCCTGCTCCTATTCCTGTTCCTGCTCCCGTTCCTGTTGCTGATCGTACTCCTGCTCCTGTTCCTGCTCCTGCTCCTGTTCCTGTTCCTGCTCCTGCTCCTGTTCCTGTTCCTGCTCCTGTTCCTGCTCCTGCTCTTGTTCCTCCTCCTGTACCCGTTCCTGCTTCTGTTCCTGCTCCCGTGCCTGCTCCTGTTCCTGTTCCTGCTCCTTGTTCCTGTTCCTGCTCCTGTTCCTGTTTCTGCTCCTCCTCCTGCACCTGCTCCTGTTCCTGCTCCTGTTCCTGTCACTGCTCTTGTTCCTGCTCCTGTTCCTGCTCCTGTTCCTCTTCCTGCTCCTGTTCCCATCCCGGTTCCTGTTCCTGCTTCTGTTCCTGTTCCTCCTCCTGTTCCCGTTCCTGCTTCTATTCCTGTTTCTCTTCCTGCTCCTGTTTCTGTTCCTGTTCTGTTTGTGTTCCTGCTCCTGCTCCAGTTCCTGCTCCTGTTCCTGCTCCCATTCCTGTTCCCATTTCCCTTTCTGCTCCGGTTCCTGCTCCTATTCCTGTTACAGCTTCTGTTCCTGTTCCTGCTCCCGTTCGTGTTCCTCTTTCTGCCCCTCTTCCCACTCCCATTCCTGCTCCTGTTCCCACTTCCATTCCTCTTCCTGCTCCCGTTCCTGTTCCTGTTTTTGCTCCTGTGCCAGCTCCTATACCTACTCCTGTTGCTGTTCCTGCTCCTGTTCCCGTTCCCGTTCCTGCTCCTGTTACCATTCCTGTTCCTGGTGCTGTTCCTGCTCCTGCTCCCGTTCCTGCTCCTATTCCTGTTCCTGCTCCCGTTCCTGTTGCTGATCCTACTCCTGCTGCTGTTCCTGCTCCTGCTCCTGTTCCTGCTCCTGCTCCTGATCCTGTTCCTGCTCCTGTTACTGTTCCTATTCCTGCTCCTGTTCCCGTTCCTGCTTCTGTTCCTGCTCCTGTGCCTGCTCCTGTTCCTGTTCCTGCTCCTTGTTCCTGTTCCTGCTCCTGTTCCTGTTCCTGCTCCTTTTCCTGCTCCTGCTCCTTCTCCTGTTCCTGATCCTGTTCCTGTTTCTGCTCCTGCTCCTGTTCATGATCCTGGTCCTGCTCCTGTTCCTGTTCATGCTCCTGCTCCTGTTCCTGTTTCTGTTCCTGCTCCTGTTCCTGTTCCCGCTCCTTTTCCTGCTCCTGCTCCTTCTCCTGTTCCTGCTCCTGTTCCTGTTTCTGCTCCTGCTCCTGTTCCTGCTCCTGTTCCCGTTCCTGCTCCTGTTACCATTCCTGTTCCTGGTGCTGTTCCTGCTCCTGCTCCCGTTCCTGCTCCTATTCCTGTTCCTGCTCCCGTTCCTGTTGCTGATCCTACTCCTGCTCCTGTTCCTGCTCATGCTCCTGTTCCTGCTCCTGCTCCTGTTCCTGTTCCTGCTCCTGCTCCTGTTCCTGTTCCTGTTCCTGCTCCTATTCCTGCTCCTGCTCTTCTTCCTCCTCCTGTTCCCGTTCCTGCTTCTGTTCCTGCTCCTGTGCCTGCTCCTGTTCCTGTTCCTGCTCCTTGTTCCTGTTCCTGCTCCTGTTCCTGTTCCTGCTCCTTTTCCTGCTCCTGCTCCTTCTCGTGTTCCTGCTCCTGTTCCTGTTTCTGCTCCTGCTCCTGTTCCTGCTCCTGGTCCTGCTCCTGTTCCTGTTCATGCTCCTGCTCCTGTTCCTGTTCCTGTTCCTGTTCCTGTTTCTGCTCCTCCTCCTGCACCTGCTCCTGTTCCTGCTCCTGTTCCCGTTCCTGCTCCTGTTACCATTCCTGTTCCTGGTGCTGTTCCTGCTCCTGCTCCCGTTCCTGCTCCTATTCCTGTTCCTGCTCCCGTTCCTGTTGCTGATCCTACTCCTGCTGCTGTTCCTGCTCCTGCTCCTGTTCCTGCTCCTGCTCCTGTTCCTGTTACTGTTCCTGTTCCTGCTCCTGTTCCCGTTCCTGCTTCTGTTCCTGCTCCTGTGCCTGCTCCTGTTCCTGTTCCTGCTCCTTGTTCCTGTTCCTGCTCCTGTTCCTGTTCCTGCTCCTTTTCCTGCTCCTGCTCCTTCTCCTGTTCCTGATCCTGTTCCTGTTTCTGCTCCTGCTCCTGTTCATGATCCTGGTCCTGCTCCTGTTCCTGTTCATGCTCCTGCTCCTGTTCCTGTTTCTGTTCCTGCTCCTGTTCCTGTTCCCGCTCCTTTTCCTGCTCCTGCTCCTTCTCCTGTTCCTGCTCCTGTTCCTGTTTCTGCTCCTGCTCCTGTTCCTGCTCCTGCTCCTGCTCCTGTTCCTGCTCCAGGTCCTGCTCCTGTTCTTGTTCATGCTCCTGCTCCTGTTCCTGTTCCTGTTCCTGTTCCTGTTTCTGCTCCTCCTCCTGCACCTGCTCCTGTTCCTGCTCCTGTTCCCGTTCCTGCTCCTGTTACCATTTCTGTTCCTGGTGCTGTTCCTGCTCCTGCTCCCGTTCCTGCTCCTATTCCTGTTCCTGCTCCCGTTCCTGTTGCTGATCGTACTCCTGCTCCTGTTCCTAATCCTGCTCCTGTTCCTGTTCCTGCTCCTGCTCCTGTTCCTGTTCCTGCTCCTGTTCCTGCTCCTGCTCTTGTTCCTCCTCCTGTACCCGTTCCTGCTTCTGTTCCTGCTCCCGTGCCTGCTCCTGTTCCTGTTCCTGCTCCTCCTCCTGCACCTGCTCCTGTTCCTGCTCCTGTTCCTGTCACTGCTCTTGTTCCTGCTCCTGTTCCTGCTCCTGTTCCTCTTCCTGCTCCTGTTCCCATCCCGGTTCCTGTTCCTGCTTCTGTTCCTGTTCCTCCTCCTGTTCCCGTTCCTGCTTCTATTCCTGTTTCTCTTCCTGCTCCTGTTTCTGTTCCTGTTCTGTTTGTGTTCCTGCTCCTGCTCCAGTTCCTGCTCCTGTTCCTGCTCCCATTCCTGTTCCCATTTCCCTTTCTGCTCCGGTTCCTGCTCCTATTCCTGTTACAGCTTCTGTTCCTGTTCCTGCTCCCGTTCGTGTTCCTCTTTCTGCCCCTCTTCCCACTCCCATTCCTGCTCCTGTTCCCACTTCCATTCCTCTTCCTGCTCCCGTTCCTGTTCCTGTTTTTGCTCCTGTGCCAGCTCCTATACCTACTCCTGTTGCTGTTCCTGCTCCTGTTCCTGTACCTCCTCCTGTTACTGCTGCTGCTCCCGTTCCTGTTCCGGTTCCTGTTCCTGTTCCTGTTACTGCTCCTGCTCCTGTTGCTCCTCCTGTTCCCATTCCTGCTTCTGTTCCTGCTCCTGTTCCTGCTCCTGTTCCTGTTCCTGCTCCTTGTTCCTGTTCCTGCTCCTGTTCCTCTTCCTGCTGCTTTTCCTGCTCCTGCTCCTTCCCCTGTTCCTGCTCCTGTTCCTGTTCCTGCTCCTTGTTCCTGTTCCTGCTCCTGTTCCTGTTCCTGCTCCTTTTCCTGCTCCTGCTCCTTCCCCTGTTCCTGCTCCTGTTCCTGTTTCTGCTCCTGCTCCTGTTCCTGCTCCTGGTCCTGCTCCTGTTCCTGTTCGTGCTCCTGCTCCTGTTCCTGTTCCTGTTTCTGCTCCTCCTCCTGCACCTGCTCCTGTTCCTGCTCCTGTTCCCGTTCCTGCTCCTGTTACCATTCCTGTTCCTGGTGCTGTTCCTGCTCCTGCTCCCGTTCCTGCTCCTATTCCTGTTCCTGCTCCCGTTCCTGTTGCTGATCCTACTCCTGCTCCTGTTCCTGCTCCTGCTCCTGTTCCTGCTCCTGCTCCTGTTCCCGTTCCTGCTTCTGTTCCTGCTCCTGTGCCTGCTCCTGTTCCTGTTCCTGCTCCTTGTTCCTGTTCCTGCTCCTGTTCCTGTTCCTGCTCCTTTTCCTGCTCCTGCTCCTTCTCCTGTTACTGCTCCTGTTCCTGGTCCTGCTCCTGCTCCTGTTCCTGCTCTTGGTCCTGCTCCTGTTCCTGTTCATGCTCCTGCTCCTGTTCCTGTTCCTGTTCCTGTTTCTTCTCCTCCTCCTGCACCTGCTCCTGTTCCTGCTCCTGTTCCCGTTCCTGCTCCTGTTACCATTCCTGTTCCTGGTGCTGTTCCTGCTCCTGCTCCCGTTCCTGCTCCTATTCCTGTTCCTGCTCCCGTTCCTGTTGCTGATCCTACTCCTGCTCCTGTTCCTGCTCCTGCTCCTGTTCCTGCTCCTGCTCCTGTTCCCGTTCCTGCTTCTGTTCCTGCTCCTGTGCCTGCTCCTGTTCCTGTTCCTGCTCCTTGTTCCTGTTCCTGCTCCTGTTCCTGTTCCTGCTCCTTTTCCTGCTCCTGCTCCTTCTCCTGTTACTGCTCCTGTTCCTGGTCCTGCTCCTGCTCCTGTTCCTGCTCTTGGTCCTGCTCCTGTTCCTGTTCATGCTCCTGCTCCTGTTCCTGTTCCTGTTCCTGTTTCTGCTCCTCCTCCTGCACCTGCTCCTGTTCCTGCTCCTGTTCCCGTTCCTGCTCCTGTTACCATTCCTGTTCCTGGTGCTGTTCCTGCTCCTGCTCCCGTTCCTGCTCCTATTCCTGTTCCTGCTCCCGTTCCTGATGCTGACCCTACTCCTGCTCCTGTTCCTGCTCCTGCTCCTGTTCCTGCTCCTGCTCCTGTTCCTGTTCCTGCTCCTGCTCCTGTTCCTGTTCCTGTTCCTGCTCCTGTTCCTGCTCCTGCTCTTGTTCCTCCTCCTGTTCCCGTTCCTGTTGCTGATCCTACTCCTGCTCCTGTTCCTGCTCCTGCTCCTGTTCCTGCTCCTGCTCCTGTTCCTGTTCCTGCTCCTGCTCCTGTTACCATTCCTGTTCCTGGTGCTGTTCCTGCTCCTGCTCCCGTTCCTGCTCCTATTCCTGTTCCTGCTCCCGTTCCTGTTGCTGATCCTACTCCTGCTCCTGTTCCTGCTCCTGCTCCTGTTCCTGCTCCTGCTCCCGTTCCGGTTCCTGTTTCTGCTCCTGTGCCAGATCCTGTTACTGTTCCTGTTCCTGCTCCTGTTCCCGTTCCTGCTCCTGTTGCTGCTGCTGCTCCCGTTCCTGTTCCGGTTCCTGATCCTGTTCCTTCTCCTGCTCCTGCTCCTGTTCCTGCTCCTTCTCCTGTTCCTGCTCCTGTTCCTGTTTCTGCTCCTTTTCCTGCTCGTGTTTCTGCTCCTCATCCTGCACCTGCTCCTGTTCCTGCTCCTGTTCCTGCTCCTGCTCCTGTTCCTGCTCCTGTTCCTGTTCCTGCTCCTGTTCCCATTCCTGTTCCTGTTGCTGCTGCTGCTCCCGTTCCTGTTCCGGTTCCTGTTCGTGTTCCTTCTCCTGCTTCTGCTCCTGTTCCTGCTCCTGTTCCTTTTCCTCCTCCTGCTCCTGTTCCTGCTCCTGCTCCTGCTCCTGTTCCTTTTCCTGTTTCTGCTCCTGCTCCTGTTCCTGTTCCTGTTTCTGCTCCTTTTCCTGCTCGTGTTTCTGCTCCTCATCCTGCACCTGCTCCTGTTCCTGTTCCTGTTCTTGTTCCTGCTCCTGTTCCTGCTCCTGTTGCTGCTGCTGCTCCCGTTCCTGTTCCGGTTCCTGTTCCTGTTCCTGCTCCTGCTCCTGCTCCTGCTCCCGTTCCTGTTCCGGTTCCTGTTCCTGTTCCTGCTCCTGCTCCTGCTCCTGCTCCTGTTCCTGTTCCTTTTCGTGTTCCTGCTCCTGCTCCTGTTCCTGTTTTTTCTCCGGCTCCTGTTCCTGCTCCTGTTCCTGTTCCTGTTCCTGCTCCTGCACCTGCTCCTGTTCCTGTTCCTGGTCCTGTTCCTCTTTCTGCTCCTGTTCCCGTCCCGGTTCCTGTTCCTGCTTCGGTTCCTGTTCCTCCTCCTGTTCCCGTTCCTGCTTCTGTTCCTGTTTCTCTTCCTGCTCCTGTTCCTGTTCCTGCTCCTGTTTGTGTTCCAGTTTCTGCTCCTCCTCCCACTCCCATTCCTGCTCCTGTTCCCACTTCCGTTCCTGTTCCTACTCCCGTTCCTGTTCGTGTTTCTGGTCCTGTGCCAGATCCTGTTACTGTTCCTGTTCCTGCTCCTGTTCCCGTTCCAGTTCCTGTTCCTGGTCCTGGTCCTATTCCTATTCCAGTTCCCGTTCCTACTCCTGTTGCTGTTCCTGCTCCTGATGCTGCTGCTGCTCCTGTTCCTGTTCTGGTTCCTGTTCCTGTTCCTGCTCTTGCTCCTGCTCCTGTTCCTGCTCCTGTTCCTGCTCCTGTTCTTGCTCCTGCTCCTGTTCCTGCTCCTGTTCCTGTTCCTGCTCCTTTTCCTGCTCCTCTTTCTTCTCCTCCTCCTGCACCTGCTCTTGTTCCTGCTCCTGTTCCCGTCCCGGTTCCTCTTCCTGCTCCTGTTCCCGTCCCTGTTCCTGTTCCTGCTTCTGTTCCTGTTCCTCCTCCTGTTCCCGTTCCTGCTTCTGTTCCTGTTTCTCTTCCTGCTCCTGTTCCTGCTCCTGCTCCAGGTCCTGCTCCTGTTCCTGCTCCCATTACTGTTCCCATTTCCGTTTCTGATCCTGTTCCTGCTCCTGCTCCTGTTCCTGCTCCTGCTCCTCTTCCTGCTCATGTTCCTGTTCCTGTACCTGCTCCTGCCCCTGTTCCTGTTCCTGCTCCTGCTGCTGTTCCTGTTCCTGCTCCTGTTCCTGCTCCTATTCCCGTTCCTCCTCCTGTTCCCGTTCCTGCTTCTGTTCCTGTTCCTGCTCCTGTTCCTGTTCCTGCTCCTGTTCCTGTTCCTCTTCCTGCTCCTGTTCCTGCTCCTGCTCCTGTTCCTGTTCCTGCTCCTGTTCCTGCACCTGTTCCTGTTCCTGCTCCTGCTCCTGCTCCTGTTCCTGTTCCTGCTTCTGCTCCTGCTCCTGTTCCTGTTTCTGCTCCTGCTCCTGTTCCTGCTCCTGTTCCTGTAACTGCTCTTGTTCCTGCTCCTGTTCCCGGTCCTGTTTCTCTTCCTGCTCCTGTTCCTGCTCCTGTTCCTGTTCCGGCTCCTGTTCCTGTTCCTGTTTCTGCTCCTTTTCCTGCTCCTGTTTCTGCTCCTCCTCCTGCACCTGCTCCTGTTCCTGCTCCTGTTCCTCTCACTGCTCTTGTTCCTGTTCCTGTTCCTGTTCCTGCTCCTGTTCCTACTCCGGCTCCTGTTCCTGTTCCTGCTCCTGTTCCCTTTCCTGCTCCTCTTCCTGTTCCTGCACCTGCTCCTCTTCCTGCTCCTCTTCCTGCTCCTGCTCCTGCTCCTCTTCCTGTTCCTGCTCCTGTTCCTTTTCCTGCTCCTGTTCATGTTTCTGCTCCTGCTCCTCTTCCTGCTCCTGTTCCTGTTCCTGCTCCTTGTTCCTGTTCCTGCTTCTGTTCCTGTTACTGCTCCTGTTCCTGTTTCTGTTCCTGCTCCTGTTCCTGTTCCTGTTCCTGCTCCTTGTTCCTGTTCCTGCTCCTGTTCCTGTTACTGCTCCTGTTGCTGTTCCTGCTCCTGTTCCTGTTTCTGCTCCTGCTCCTCGTCCTGCTCCTGTTCCTGTTCCTGCTCTTGTTCCTGTTTCTGCTCCTGTTCCAGTTCCTGCTCCTGCTCCTGTACCTGCTCCCATTGCTGTTCCCATTTCCCTTTCTGCTCTGGTTCCTGCTCCTATTCCTGTTCCTGCTCCTGTTCTTGCTCCTGCTCCTGTTCCTGTTCCTGTTTCTGCTCCTTTTCCTGCTCCTAATTCTGCTCCTCCTCATGCATCTGTTCCTGTTCCTGCTCCTGTTCCTGCTCCTGTTCCTGCTCCTTGTTCCTGTTCCTGTTCCTGATCGTGTTCCTGCTCCTTGTTCCTGTTCCTGTTCGTGCTCCCATTCCTGTTCCCATTTCCCTTTCTGCTCTGGTTCCTGCTCCTATTCCTGTTCCAGCTCCTATTCCTGTTCCTGCTCCTGTTCTTGCTCCTGCTCCTGCTCCTGTTCCTGTTCCTGTTCCTGTTCCTGCTCCTGTTCCTGCTCCTTGTTCCTGTTCCTGTTCCTGCTCCGGTTCCTGCTTCTTGTTCCTGTTCCTGTTCCTGCTCCTGTTCCTGCTCCCATTCCTGTTCCCATTTCCCTTTCTACTCCGGTTCCTGCTCCTATTCCTGTTCCAGCTTCTGTGCCTGTTCCTGCTCCCGTTCGTGTTCCTTTTTCCGCTCCTCCTCCCACTCCCATTCCTGTTCCCATTTCCCTTTCTGCTCCGGTTCCTGCTCCTATTCCTGTTCCTGCTCCTTCTCCTTTTCCTCCTCCTGCTCCTGTTCCTGCTCCTGTTCCTGTTCCTGCTCCTTCTCCTGTTCCTGCTCCTGTTCCTGTTCCTGCTCCTGCTCCTGCTCCTGTTCCTGTTCCTGTTTCTGCTCCTGCTCCTGTTCCTGTTCCTGTTTCTGCTCCTTTTCCTGCTCGTGTTTCTGCTCCTCATCCTGCACCTGCTCCTGTTCCTGTTCCTGTTCTTGTTCCTGCTCCTGTTCCTGCTCCTGTTCCTGTTCCTGCTCCTGTTCCCGTTCCTGCTCCTGTTGCTGCTGCTGCTCCCGTTCCTGTTCCTGTTCCTGCTCCTGCTCCTGCTCCAGCTCCTGTTCCTGCTCCTGTTCCTTTTCCTGCTCCTGCTCCTGTTCCTGCTCCCGGTCCTACTCCTGTTCCTGTTCCTGCTCCTGTTCCTGTTCCTGTTCCTGCTCCTGCACCTGCTCCTGTTCCTGTTCCTGTTCCTGTTTCTGCTCCTTTTCCTGCTCTTGTTCCTGCTCCTGTTCCCGTCCCGGTTCCTGTTCCTGCTTCTGTTCCTGTTCCTCCTCCTGTTCCCGTTCCTGCTTCTGTTCCTGTTTCTCTTCCTGCTCCTGTTCCTGTTGCTGTTCTGTTCATGTTCCTGCTCCTGTTCGTGTTCCACTTTCTGCTCCTCCTCCCACTCCCATTCCTGCTCCTGTTCCCACTTCCGTTCCTGTTCGTGTTTCTGGTCCTGTGCCAGATCCTGTTACTGTTCCTGTTCCTGCTCCTGTTCCCGTTCCTGTTCCTGTTCCTGGTCCTGTTCCTATTCCTATTCCTGTTCCCGTTCCTACTCTTGTTGCTGTTCCTGCTCCTGATGCTGCTGCTGCTCCTGTTCCTGTTCCGGTTCCTGTTCCTGCTCCTGCTCCTGCACCTGCTCCTGTTCCTGCTCCTGTTCCTGTTCCTTTTCGTGTTCCTGCTCCTGCTCCTGTTCCTGTTTTTTCTCCGGCTCCTGTTCCTGCTCCTGTTCCTGTTCCTGTTCCTGCTCCTGCACCTGCTCCTGTTCCTGTTCCTGGTCCTGTTCCTCTTTCTGCTCCTGTTCCCGTCCCGGTTCCTGTTCCTGCTTCTGTTCCTGTTCCTCCTCCTGTTCCCGTTCCTGCTTCTGTTCCTGTTTCTCTTCCTGCTCCTGTTCCTGTTCCTGCTCCTGTTCGTGTTCCAGTTTCTGCTCCTCCTCCCACTCCCATTCCTGCTCCTGTTCCCACTTCCGTTCCTGTTCCTACTCCCGTTCCTGTTCGTGTTTCTGGTCCTGTGCCAGATCCTGTTACTGTTCCTGTTCCTGCTCCTGTTCCCGTTCCAGTTCCTGTTCCTGGTCCTGGTCCTATTCCTATTCCAGTTCCCGTTCCTACTCCTGTTGCTGTTCCTGCTCCTGATGCTGCTGCTGCTCCTGTTCCTGTTCTGGTTCCTGTTCCTGTTCCTGCTCTTGCTCCTGCTCCTGTTCCTGCTCCTGTTCCTGCTCCTGTTCTTGCTCCTGCTCCTGTTCCTGCTCCTGTTCCTGTTCCTGCTCCTTTTCCTGCTCCTCTTTCTTCTCCTCCTCCTGCACCTGCTCTTGTTCCTGCTCCTGTTCCCGTCCCGGTTCCTCTTCCTGCTCCTGTTCCCGTCCCTGTTCCTGTTCCTGCTTCTGTTCCTGTTCCTCCTCCTGTTCCCGTTCCTGCTTCTGTTCCTGTTTCTCTTCCTGCTCCTGTTCCTGCTCCTGCTCCAGGTCCTGCTCCTGTTCCTGCTCCCATTACTGTTCCCATTTCCGTTTCTGATCCTGTTCCTGCTCCTGCTCCTGTTCCTGCTCCTGCTCCTCTTCCTGCTCATGTTCCTGTTCCTGTACCTGCTCCTGCCCCTGTTCCTGTTCCTGCTCCTGCTGCTGTTCCTGTTCCTGCTCCTGTTCCTGCTCCTATTCCCGTTCCTCCTCCTGTTCCCGTTCCTGCTTCTGTTCCTGTTCCTGCTCCTGTTCCTGTTCCTGCTCCTGTTCCTGTTCCTCTTCCTGCTCCTGTTCCTGCTCCTGCTCCTGTTCCTGTTCCTGCTCCTGTTCCTGCACCTGTTCCTGTTCCTGCTCCTGCTCCTGCTCCTGTTCCTGTTCCTGCTTCTGCTCCTGCTCCTGTTCCTGTTTCTGCTCCTGCTCCTGTTCCTGCTCCTGTTCCTGTCACTGCTCTTGTTCCTGCTCCTGTTCCCGGTCCTGTTTCTCTTCCTGCTCCTGTTCCTGCTCCTGTTCCTGTTCCGGCTCCTGTTCCTGTTCCTGTTTCTGCTCCTTTTCCTGCTCCTGTTTCTGCTCCTCCTCCTGCACCTGCTCCTGTTCCTGCTCCTGTACCTCTCACTGCTCTTGTTCCTGTTCCTGTTCCTGTTCCTGCTCCTGTTCCTACTCCGGCTCCTGTTCCTGTTCCTGCTCCTGTTCCCTTTCCTGCTCCTCTTCCTGTTCCTGCACCTGCTCCTCTTCCTGCTCCTCTTCCTGCTCCTGCTCCTGCTCCTCTTCCTGTTCCTGCTCCTGTTCCTTTTCCTGCTCCTGTTCATGTTTCTGCTCCTGCTCCTCTTCCTGCTCCTGTTCCTGTTCCTGCTCCTTGTTCCTGTTCCTGCTTCTGTTCCTGTTACTGCTCCTGTTCCTGTTTCTGTTCCTGCTCCTGTTCCTGTTCCTGTTCCTGCTCCTTGTTCCTGTTCCTGCTCCTGTTCCTGTTACTGCTCCTATTGCTGTTCCTGCTCCTGTTCCTGTTTCTGCTCCTGCTCCTCGTCCTGCTCCTGTTCCTGTTCCTGCTCTTGTTCCTGTTTCTGCTCCTGTTCCAGTTCCTGCTCCTGCTCCTGTACCTGCTCCCATTGCTGTTCCCATTTCCCTTTCTGCTCTGGTTCCTGCTCCTATTCCTGTTCCTGCTCCTGTTCTTGCTCCTGCTCCTGTTCCTGTTCCTGTTTCTGCTCCTTTTCCTGCTCCTAATTCTGCTCCTCCTCATGCATCTGTTCCTGTTCCTGCTCCTGTTCCTGCTCCTGTTCCTGCTCCATGTTCCTGTTCCTGTTCCTGATCGTGTTCCTGCTCCTTGTTCCTGTTCCTGTTCGTGCTCCCATTCCTGTTCCCATTTCCCTTTCTGCTCTGGTTCCTGCTCCTATTCCTGTTCCAGCTCCTATTCCTGTTCCTGCTCCTGTTCTTGCTCCTGCTCCTGCTCCTGTTCCTGTTCCTGTTCCTGTTCCTGCTCCTGTTCCTGCTCCTTGTTCCTGTTCCTGTTCCTGCTCCGGTTCCTGCTTCTTGTTCCTGTTCCTGTTCCTGCTCCTGTTCCTGCTCCCATTCCTGTTCCCATTTCCCTTTCTACTCCGGTTCCTGCTCCTATTCCTGTTCCAGCTTCTGTGCCTGTTCCTGCTCCCGTTCGTGTTCCTTTTTCCGCTCCTCCTCCCACTCCCATTCCTGTTCCCATTTCCCTTTCTGCTCCGGTTCCTGCTCCTATTCCTGTTCCTGCTCCTTCTCCTTTTCCTCCTCCTGCTCCTGTTCCTGCTCCTGTTCCTGTTCCTGCTCCTTCTCCTGTTCCTGCTCCTGTTCCTGTTCCTGCTCCTGCTCCTGCTCCTGTTCCTGTTCCTGTTTCTGCTCCTGCTCCTGTTCCTGTTCCTGTTTCTGCTCCTTTTCCTGCTCGTGTTTCTGCTCCTCATCCTGCACCTGCTCCTGTTCCTGTTCCTGTTCTTGTTCCTGCTCCTGTTCCTGCTCCTGTTCCTGTTCCTGCTCCTGTTCCCGTTCCTGCTCCTGTTGCTGCTGCTGCTCCCGTTCCTGTTCCTGTTCCTGCTCCTGCTCCTGCTCCAGCTCCTGTTCCTGCTCCTGTTCCTTTTCCTGCTCCTGCTCCTGTTCCTGCTCCCGGTCCTACTCCTGTTCCTGTTCCTGCTCCTGTTCCTGTTCCTGTTCCTGCTCCTGCACCTGCTCCTGTTCCTGTTCCTGTTCCTGTTTCTGCTCCTTTTCCTGCTCTTGTTCCTGCTCCTGTTCCCGTCCCGGTTCCTGTTCCTGCTTCTGTTCCTGTTCCTCCTCCTGTTCCCGTTCCTGCTTCTGTTCCTGTTTCTCTTCCTGCTCCTGTTCCTGTTGCTGTTCTGTTCATGTTCCTGCTCCTGTTCGTGTTCCACTTTCTGCTCCTCCTCCCACTCCCATTCCTGCTCCTGTTCCCACTTCCGTTCCTGTTCGTGTTTCTGGTCCTGTGCCAGATCCTGTTACTGTTCCTGTTCCTGCTCCTGTTCCCGTTCCTGTTCCTGTTCCTGGTCCTGTTCCTATTCCTATTCCTGTTCCCGTTCCTACTCTTGTTGCTGTTCCTGCTCCTGATGCTGCTGCTGCTCCTGTTCCTGTTCCGGTTCCTGTTCCTGCTCCTGCTCCTGCTCCTGCTCCTGTTCCTGCTCCTGTTCCTTTTCCTGCTCCTGCTCCTGTTCCTGCTCCGGGTCCTGCTCCTGTTCCTGTTCCTGTTCTTGCTCCTGCTCATGTTCCTGCTCCTGTTCCTGTTCCTGCTCCTGCTCCTGTTCCAGTTCCTGTTTCTGCTCCTTTTCCTGCTCCTCTTTCTACTCCTCCTCCTGCACCTGCTCTTGTTCCTGCTCCTGTTCCCGTCCCGGTTCCTCTTCCTGCTCCTGTTCCCGTCCCTGTTCCTGTTCCTGCTTCTGTTCCTGTTCCTCCTCCTGTTCCCGTTCCTGCTTCTGTTCCTGTTTCTCTTCCTGCTCCTGTTCCTGCTCCTGCTCCAGGTCCTGCTCCTGTTTCTGCTCCCATTACTGTTCCCATTTCCGTTTCTGATCCTGTTCCTGCTCCTGCTCCTGTTCCTGCTCCTGCTCCGCTTCCTGCTCATGTTCCTGTTCCTGTTCCTGCTCCTGCCCCTGTTCCTGTTCCTGCTCCAGCTCCTGTTCCTGTTCCTTCTCCTCTTCCTGCTCCTGTTCCTGCTTCTGTTCCTGTTCCTGCTTCTGTTCCTGTTCCTCTTCCTGCTCCTGTTCCTGCTCCTGCTCCTGTTCCAGTTCCTGCTCCTGTTCCTGCTCCTATTCCTGTTCCTCCTCCTGTTCCCGTTCCTGCTTCTCTTCCTGTTTCTGTTCCTGCTCCTGTTCCTGTTCCTGTTCCTGCTCCTGTTCCCACTCCGTTCCTCTTCCGGCTCCCGTTCCTGTTCCTGTTTCTGCTCCTGTGCCAGCTCCTGTTCCTGCTCCTGCTCCATTTCCTGCTCCTGTTCCTGCTCCCATTCCTGTTCCCATTACCCTGTCTGCTCCGGTTCCTGCTCCTATTCCTGTTCCTGCTCCTGTTCTTGCTCCTGTTCCTGTTCCTGTTTCTGCTCCTGCTTCTATTCCTGTTCCTGCTCCTGTTCTTGCTCCTGTTCCTGTTCCTGTTCCTGTTTCTGTTCCTGTTCCTGTTCCTGTTCCTGTTCCTGATCCTGCTCCTGCTCCTGCTCCCATTCCTGATCTTTGTCCCGTTTCTGTTCCTGATCCTGTTCCTGTTACTACTCCTGTTCCTGCTCCTGCTCATGTTCCTGTTACTGCTCCTGCTCCTGTTCCTGCTCATGCTCCTGCTCCTGGTCCTGCTCCTGTTCCTGTTCATGCTCCTGCTCCTGTTCCTGTTCCTGTTCCTGTTCCTGTTTCTGCTCCTCCTCCTGCACCTGCTCCTGTTCCTGTCACTGCTCTTGTTCCTGCTCCTGTTCCTGCTCCTGTTCCTCTTCCTGCTCCTGTTCCCATCCCGGTTCCTGTTCCTCCTCCTGTTCCCGTTCCTGCTTCTATTTCTGTTTCTCTTCCTGCTCCTGTTTCTGTTCCTGTTCTGTTCGTGTTCCTGTTCCTGCTCCTGTTCCTGCTCCTGCTCCAGTTCCTGCTCCTGTTCCTGCTCCCATTCCTGTTCCCATTTCCCTTTCTGCTCCGGTTCCTGCTCCAATTCCTGTTCCAGCTTCTGTTCCTGCTCCCGTTCGTTTTCCTCTTTCTGCTCCTCCTCCCACTCCCATTCCTGCTCCTGTTCCCACTTCTGTTCCTGTTCCTGCTCCCGTTCCGGTTCCTGTTTCTGCTCCTGTGCCAGATCCTGTTACTGTTCCTGTTCCTGCTCCTGTTCCCGTTCCTGCTCCTGTTGCTGCTGCTGCTCCCGTTCCTGTTCCGGTTCCTGATCCTGTTCCTTCTCCTGCTCCTGCTCCTGTTCCTGCTCCTTCTCCTGTTCCTGCTCCTGTTCCTGTTTCTGCTCCTTTTCCTGCTCGTGTTTCTGCTCCTCATCCTGCACCTGCTCCTGTTCCTGTTCCTATTCTTGTTCCTGCTCCTGTTCCTGCTCCTGTTCCTGTTCCTGCTCCTGTTCCCGTTCCTGTTCCTGTTGCTGCTGCTGCTCCCGTTCCTGTTCCGGTTCCTGTTCCTGTTCCTTCTCCTGCTCCTGCTCCTGTTCCTGTTCCTGCTCCTGTTCCTTTTCCTCCTCCTGCTCCTGTTCCTGCTCCTGCTCCTGCTCCTGTTCCTTTTCCTGTTTCTGCTCCTGCTCCTGCTCCTGTTCCTGTTCCTGTTTCTGCTCCTTTTCCTGCTCGTGTTTCTGCTCCTCATCCTGCACCTGCTCCTGTTCCTGTTCCTGTTCTTGTTCCTGCTCCTGTTCCTGCTCCTGTTGCTGCTGCTGCTCCCGTTCCTGTTCCGGATCCTGTTCCTGTTCCTGCTCCTGCTCCTGCTCCTGCTCCCGTTCCTGTTCCGGTTCCTGTTCCTGTTCCTGCTCCTGCTCCTGCTCCTGCTCCTGTTCCTGTTCCTTTTCCTGTTCCTGCTCCTGCTCCTGTTCCTGTTTTTGCTCCGGCTCCTGTTCCTGCTCCTGTTCCTGTTCCTGTTCCTGCTCCTGCACCTGCTCCTGTTCCTGTTCCTGGTCCTGTTCCTCTTCCTGCTCCTGTTCCCGTCCCGGTTCCTGTTCCTGCTTCTGTTCCTGTTCCTCCTCCTGTTCCCGTTCCTGCTTCTGTTCCTGTTTCTCTTCCTGCTCCTGTTCCTGTTCCTGCTCCTGTTCGTGTTCCAGTTTCTGCTCCTCCTCCCACTCCCATTCCTGCTCCTGTTCCCACTTCCGTTCCTGTTCCTACTCCCGTTCCTGTTCGTGTTTCTGGTCCTGTGCCAGATCCTGTTACTGTTCCTGTTCCTGCTCCTGTTCCCGTTCCAGTTCCTGTTCCTGGTCCTGTTCCTATTCCAATTCCAGTTCCCGTTCCTACTCCTGTTGGTGTTCCTGCTCCTGATGCTGCTGCTGCTCCTGTTCCTGTTCTGGTTCCTGTTCCTGCTCCTGTTCCTTTTCCTGCTCCTGCTCTGGGTCCTGCTCCTGTTCCTGTTCCTGTTCTTGCTCCTGCTCCTGTTCCTGCTCCTGTTCCTGCTCCTGTTCTTGCTCCTGCTCCTGTTCCTGCTCCTGTTCCTGTTCCTGCTCCTGCTCCTGTTCCAGTTCCTGTTTCTGCTCCTTTTCCTGTTCCTGCTCCTGCTCCTGTTCCTGTTTTTGCTCCGGCTCCTGTTCCTGCTCCTGTTCCTGTTCCTGTTCCTGCTCCTGCACCTGCTCCTGTTCCTGTTCCTGGTCCTGTTCCTCTTCCTGCTCCTGTTCCCGTCCCGGTTCCTGTTCCTGCTTCTGTTCCTGTTCCTCCTCCTGTTCCCGTTCCTGCTTCTGTTCCTGTTTCTCTTCCTGCTCCTGTTCCTGTTCCTGCTCCTGTTCGTGTTCCAGTTTCTGCTCCTCCTCCCACTCCCATTCCTGCTCCTGTTCCCACTTCCGTTCCTGTTCCTACTCCCGTTCCTGTTCGTGTTTCTGGTCCTGTGCCAGATCCTGTTACTGTTCCTGTTCCTGCTCCTGTTCCCGTTCCAGTTCCTGTTCCTGGTCCTGTTCCTATTCCAATTCCAGTTCCCGTTCCTACTCCTGTTGGTGTTCCTGCTCCTGATGCTGCTGCTGCTCCTGTTCCTGTTCTGGTTCCTGTTCCTGCTCCTGTTCCTTTTCCTGCTCCTGCTCTGGGTCCTGCTCCTGTTCCTGTTCCTGTTCTTGCTCCTGCTCCTGTTCCTGCTCCTGTTCCTGCTCCTGTTCTTGCTCCTGCTCCTGTTCCTGCTCCTGTTCCTGTTCCTGCTCCTGCTCCTGTTCCAGTTCCTGTTTCTGCTCCTTTTCCTGCTCCTCTTTCTACTCCTCCTCCTGCACCTGCTCTTGTTCCTGCTCCTGTTCCCGTCCCGGTTCCTCTTCCTGCTCCTGTTCCCGTCCCTGTTCCTGTTCCTGCTTCTGTTCCTGTTCCTCCTCCTGTTCCCGTTCCTGCTTCTGTTCCTGTTTCTCTTCCTGCTCCTGTTCCTGCTCCTGCTCCAGGTCCTGCTCCTGTTCCTGCTCCCATTACTGTTCCCATTTCCGTTTCTGATCCTGTTCCTGCTCCTGCTCCTGTTCCTGCTCCTGCTCCTCTTCCTGCTCATGTTCCTGTTCCTGTACCTGCTCCTGCCCCTGTTCCTGTTCCTGCTCCTGCTCCTGTTCCTGTTCCTGCTCCTGTTCCTGCTCCTATTCCTGTTTCTCCTCCTGTTCCCGTTCCTGCTTCTGTTCCTGTTCCTGCTCCTGTTCCTGTTTCTCTTCCTGCTCCTGTTCCTGCTCCTGCTCCTGTTCCTGTTCCTGCTCCTGTTCCTGCACCTGTTCCTGTTCCTGCTCCTGCTCCTGCTCCTGTTCCTGTTCCTGCTTCTGCTCCTGCTCCTGTTCCTGTTTCTGCTCCTGCTCCTGTTCCTGCTCCTGTTCCTGTCACTGCTCTTGTTCCTGCTCCTGTTCCCAGTCCTGTTTCTCTTCCTGCTCCTGTTCCTGCTCCTGTTCCTGTTCCGGCTCCTGTTCCTGTTCCTGTTTCTGCTCCTTTTCCTGCTCCTGTTTCTGCTCCTCCTCCTGCACCTGCTCCTGTTCCTGCTCCTGTTCCTCTCACTGCTCTTGTTCCTGTTCCTGTTCCTGTTCCTGCTCCTGTTCCTACTCCGGCTCCTGTTCCTGTTCCTGCTCCTGTTCCCTTTCCTGCTCCTCTTCCTGTTCCTGCACCTGCTCCTCTTCCTGCTCCTGCTCCTGCTCCTCTTCCTGTTCCTGCTCCTGTTCCTGTTCCTGCTCCTGTTCATGTTTCTGCTCCTGCTCCTCTTCCTGCTCCTGTTCCTGTTCCTGCTCCTTGTTCCTGTTCCTGCTCCTGTTCCTGTTACTGCTCCTGTTCCTGTTTCTGTTCCTGCTCCTGTTCCTGTTCCTGTTCCTGCTCCTTGTTCCTGTTCCTGCTCCTGTTCCTGTTACTGCTCCTGTTGCTGTTCCTGCTCCTGTTCCTGTTTCTGCTCCTGCTCCTCGTCCTGCTCCTGTTCCTGTTCCTGCTCATGTTCCTGTTTCTGTTCCTGCTCCTTGTTCCTGTTCCTGCTCTTGTTCCTGTTTCTGCTCCTGTTCCAGTTCCTGCTCCTGCTCCTGTACCTGCTCCCATTGCTGTTCCCATTTCCCTTTCTGCTCTGGTTCCTGCTCCTATTCCTGTTCCTGCTCCTGTTCTTGCTCCTGCTCCTGTTCCTGTTCCTGTTTCTGCTCCTTTTCCTGCTCCTAATTCTGCTCCTCCTCATGCACCTGTCCCTGTTCCTGCTCCTGTTCCTGCTCCTTGTTCCTGTTCCTGTTCCTGATCGTGTTCCTGCTCCTTGTTCCTGTTCCTGTTCATGCTCCTGCTCCTGCTCCCATTCCTGTTCCCATTTCCCTTTCTGCTCCGGTTCCTGCTCCTATTCATGTTCCAGCTCCTATTCCTGTTCCTGCTCCTGTTCTTGCTCCTGCTCCTGTTCCTGTTCCTGTTCCTGTTCCTGCTCCTGTTCCTGCTCCTTGTTCGTGTTCCTGTTCCTGCTCCGGTTCCTGCTTCTTGTTCCTGTTCCTGTTACTGCTCCTGTTCCTGCTCCCATTCCTGTTCCCATTTCCCTTTCTACTCCGGTTCCTGCTCCTATTCCTGTTCCAGCTTCTGTTCCTGTTCCTGCTCCTGTTCGTGTTACTCTTTCCGCTCCTCCTCCCACTCCCATTCCTGTTCCCATTTCCCTTTCTGCTCCGGTTCCTGCTCCTATTCCTGTTCCTGCTCCTTCTCCTTTTCCTCCTCCTGCTCCTGTTCCTGCTCCTGTTCCTGTTCCTGCTCCTTCTCCTGTTCCTGCTCCTGTTCCTGTTCCTGCTCCTGCTCCTGCTCCTGTTCCTGTTCCTGTTTCTGCTCCTGCTCCTGTTCCTGTTCCTGTTTCTGCTCCTTTTCCTGCTCGTGTTTCTGCTCCTCATCCTGCACCTGCTCCTGTTCCTGTTCCTGTTATTGTTCCTGCTCCTGTTCCTGCTCCTGTTCCTGTTCCTGCTCCTGTTCCCGTTCCTGCTCCTGTTGCTGCTGCTGCTCCCGTTCCTGTTCCTGTTCCTGCTCCTGCTCCTGCTCCAGCTCCTGTTCCTGCTCCTATTCCTTTTCCTGCTCCTGCTCCTGTTCCTGCTCCAGGTCCTACTCCTGTTCCTGTTCCTGCTCCTGTTCCTGTTCCTGTTCCTGCTCCTGCACCTGCTCCTGTTCCTGTTCCTGTTTCTGCTCCTTTTCCTGCTCTTGTTCTTGCTCCTGTTCCTGGTCCTGTTCCTCTTCCTGCTCCTGTTCCCGTCCCGGTTCCTGTTCCTGCTTCTGTTCCTGTTCCTCCTCCTGTTCCCGTTCCTGCTTCTGTTCCTGTTTCTCTTCCTGCTCCTGTTCCTGTTGCTGTTCTGTTCATGTTCCTGCTCCTGTTCGTGTTCCACTTTCTGCTCCTCCTCCCACTCCCATTCCTGCTCCTGTTCCCACTTCCGTTCCTGTTCGTGTTTCTGGTCCTGTGCCAGATCCTGTTACTGTTCCTGTTCCCGTTCCTGTTCCTGTTCCTGGTCCTGTTCCTATTCCTATTCCTGTTCCCGTTCCTACTCTTGTTGCTGTTCCTGCTCCTGATGCTGCTGCTGCTCCTGTTCCTGTTCCGGTTCCTGTTCCTGCTCCTGCTCCTGCTCCTGCTCCTGCTCCTGTTCCTGCTCCTGTTCCTTTTCCTGCTCCTGCTCCTGTTCCTGCTCCGGGTCCTGCTCCTGTTCCTGTTCCTGTTCTTGCTCCTGCTCATGTTCCTGCTCCTGTTCCTGTTCCTGCTCCTGCTCCTGTTCCAGTTCCTGTTTCTGCTCCTTTTCCTGCTCCTCTTTCTACTCCTCCTCCTGCACCTGCTCTTGTTCCTGCTCCTGTTCCCGTCCCGGTTCCTCTACCTGCTCCTGTTCCCGTCCCTGTTCCTGTTCCTGCTCCTGGTCCCGTTCCTGTTCCTGTTCCTGGTCCTTTTCCTATTCCTATTCCTGTTCCCGTTCCTACTCCTGTTGCTGTTCGTGCTCCTGATGCTGCTGCTGCTCCTGTTCCTGTTCCAGTTCCTGTTCCTGCTCCTGCTCCTGCTCCTGCTCCTGTTCCTGCTCCTGTTCCTTTTCCTGCTCCTGTTCCTGTTCTTGCTCCTGCTCATGTTCCTGCTCCTGTTCCTGTTCCTGCTCCTGCTCCTGTTCCAGTTCCTGTTTCTGCTCCTTTTCCTGCTCCTCTTTCTACTCCTCCTCCTGCACCTGCTCTTGTTCCTGCTACTGTTCCCGTCCCGGTTCCTCTTCCTGCTCCTGTTCCCGTCCCTGTTCCTGTTCCTGCTTCTGTTCCTGTTCCTCCTCCTGTTCCCGTTCCTGCTTCTGTTCCTGTTTCTCTTCCTGCTCCTGTTCCTGCTCCTGCTCCAGGTCCTGCTCCTGTTCCTGCTCCCATTACTGTTCCCATTTCCGTTTCTGATCCTGTTCCTGCTCCTGCTCCTGTTCCTGCTCCTGCTCCGCTTCCTGCTCATGTTCCTGTTCCTGTTCCTGCTCCTGCCCCTGTTCCTGTTCCTGCTCCAGCTCCTGTTCCTGTTCCTTCTCCTCTTCCTGCTCCTGTTCCTGCTTCTGTTCCTGTTCCTGCTTCTGTTCCTGTTCCTCTTCCTGCTCCTGTTCCTGCTCCTGCTGCTGTTCCTGTTCCTGCTCCTGTTCCTGCTCCTATTCCTGTTCCTCCTCCTGTTCCCGTTCCTGCTTCTCTTCCTGTTTGTGTTCCTGCTCCTGTTCCTGTTCCTGTTCCTGTTCCTGCTCCTGTTCCCACTCCGTTCCTCTTCCGGCTCCCGTTCCTGTTCCTGTTTCTGCTCCTGTGCCAGCTCCTGTTCCTGCTCCTGCTCCTGCTCCCATTCCTGATCTTTGTCCCGTTCCTGTTCCTGATCCTGTTCCTGTTACTACTCCTGTTCCTGCTCCTGCTCCTGTTCCTGTTTCTGCTCCTGTTCCTTCTCCCATTCCTGTTCCTCCTCCTGTTCCCGTTCCTGCTTCTGTTCCTGTTTCTGTTCCTGCTCCTGTTCCTGCTCCTGTTCCTGTTCCTGTTCCTGTTCCTGCTCCTGTTCCCACTCCGTTCCTCTTCCGGCTCCCGTTCCTGTTCCTGTTTCTGCTCCTGTGCCAGCTCCTGTTCCTGCTCCTGCTCCATTTCCTGCTCCTGTTCCTGCTCCCATTCCTGTTCCCATTACCCTGTCTGCTCCGGTTCCTGCTTCTATTCCTGTTCCTGCTCCTGTTCTTGCTCCTGTTCCTGTTCCTGCTCCTGTTCTTGCTCCTGATCCTCTTCCTGCTCCTGCTCCATTTCCTACTCCTGTTCCTGCTCCCATTCCTGATCTTTGTCCCGTTCCTGTTCCTGATCCTGTTCCTGTTACTACTCCTGTTCCTGCTCCTGCTCCTGTTCCTGTTACTGCTCCTGCTCCTGTTCCTGCTCATGCTCCTGTTCCTGTTCCTGCTCCTGTTCCTGCTCCTATTCCTGTTCCTCCTCCTGTTCCCGTACCTGCTTCTGTTCCTGTTTCTGTTCCTGCTCCTGTTCCTGTTCCTGTTCCTGTTCCTGCTCCTGTTTCCACTCCGTTCCTGTTCCTGCTCCCGTTCCTGTTCCTGTTTCTGCTCCTGTGCCAGCTCCTGTTCCTGTTCCTGTTTCTGTTCCTGTTCCTGTTCCTGATCCTGCTCCTGCTCCCATTCCTGATCTTTGTCCCGTTCCTGTTCCTGATCCTGTTCCTGTTACTACTCCTGTTCCTGCTCCTGCTCCTGCTCCTGTTCCTGTTACTGCTCCTGCTCCTGTTCCTGCTCATGCTCCTGTTCCTGCTCCTGATCCTCTTCCTGCTCCTGCTCCATTTCCTACTCCTGTTCCTGCTCCCATTCCTGTTCCCATTTCCCTTCCTGCTCCGGTTCCTGCTCCTATTCTTGTTCCTGCTCCTGTTCTTGCTCCTGTTCCTGTTCCTGTTTCTGCTCCTGCTCCTATTCCTGTTCCTGCTCCTGTTCTTGCTCCTGTTCCTGTTCCTGTTCCTGTTTCTGTTCCTGTTCCTGTTCCTGATCCTGCTCCTGTTCCCATTCCTGATCTTTCTCCCGTTCCTGTTCCTGATCCTGTTCCTGTTACTACTCCTGTTCCTGTTCCTGCTCCTGCTCCTGTTCTTGCTACTGATCCTCTTTCTGCTCCTGATCCTCTTCCCGCTCCTGCTCCTGCTCATCTTCCTGCTCCTGCTCCCATTCCTGATCTTTCTCCCGTTCCTGTTCCTGATCCTGTTCCTGTACCTGTTCCTGTTCCCGATCCTGCTCCTACTCCTGTTCCACCACCTGCTCCCGTTCCTGTTCCAGTTCCTGATACTGCTCCTGCTCCTGTTCCTGCTCCTGTTCCCGTTCCCGTTCCTGCTCCTGTTACCATTCCTGTTCCTGGTGCTGTTCCTGCTCCTGCTCCCGTTCCTGCTCCTATTCCTGTTCCTGCTCCCGTTCCTGTTGCTGATCCTACTCCTGCTGCTGTTCCTGCTCCTGCTCCTGTTCCTGCTCCTGCTCCTGTTCCTGTTCCTGCTCCTGTTACTGTTCCTGTTCCTGCTCCTGTTCCCGTTCCTGCTTCTGTTCCTGCTCCTGTGCCTGCTCATGTTCCTGTTCCTGCTCCTTGTTCCTGTTCCTGCTCCTGTTCCTGTTCCTGCTCCTTTTCCTGCTCCTGCTCCTTCTCCTGTTCCTGATCCTGTTCCTGTTTCTGCTCCTGCTCCTGTTCATGATCCTGGTCCTGCTCCTGTTTCTGTTCCTGCTCCTGTTCCTGTTCCCGCTCCTTTTCCTGCTCCTGCTCCTTCTCCTGTTCCTGCTCCTTCTCCTGTTCCTGCTCTTGTTCCTGTTCCTGCTCCTGCTCCTGCTCCTGTTCCTGTTCCTGCTCTTGTTCCTGTTCCTGCTCCTGTTCCTGCTCCTTCTCCTGTTCCTGCTCCTGTTCCTGCTCCTTCTTCTGTTCCTGCTCTTGTTCCTGTTCCTGCTCCTGCTCCTGTTCCTGTTCCTGTTCCTGCTCCTGTTCCTGCTCCTGCTCTTGTTCCTCCTCCTGTTCCCGTTTCTGCTCCTCTTCCTGCTCCTCTTTCTACTCCTCCTCCTGCACCTGCTCTTGTTCCTGCTCCTGTTCCCGTCCCGGTTCCTCTTCCTGCTCCTGTTCCTGTCCCTGTTCCTGTTCCTGCTTCTGTTCCTGTTCCTCCTCCTGTTCCCGTTCCTGCTTCTGTTCCTGTTTCTCTTCCTGCTCCTGTTCCTGCTCCTGCTCCAGGTCCTGCTCCTGTTCCTGCTCCCATTACTGTTCCCATTTCCGTTTCTGATCCTGTTCCTGCTCCTGCTCCTGTTCCTGCTCCTGCTCCGCTTCCTGCTCATGTTCCTGTTCCTGTTCCTGCTCCTGCCCCTGTTCCTGTTCCTGCTCCAGCTCCTGTTCCTGTTCCTTCTCCTCTTCCTGCTCCTGTTCCTGCTTCTGTTCCTGTTCCTGCTTCTGTTCCTGTTCCTCTTCCTGCTCCTGTTCCTGCTCCTGCTGCTGTTCCTGTTCCTGCTCCTGTTCCTGCTCCTATTCCTGTTCCTCCTCCTGTTCCCGTTCCTGCTTCTCTTCCTGTTTCTGTTCCTGCTCCTGTTCCTGTTCCTGTTCCTGTTTCTGCTCCTGTGCCAGCTCCTGTTCCTGCTCCTGCTCCATTTCCTGCTCCTGTTCCTGCTCCCATTCCTATTCCCATTACCCTGTCTGCTCCGGTTCCTGCTCCTATTCCTGTTCCTCCTCCTGTTCTTGCTCCTGTTCCTGTTCCTGCTCCTGTTCCTGTTCCTGTTCCTGTTCCTGATCCTGCTCCTGCTCCCATTCCTGATCTTTGTCCCGTTCCTGTTCCTGATCCTGTTCCTGTTACTACTCCTGTTCCTGCTCATGCTCCTGTTCCTGTTCCTGCTCCTGTTCCTGCTCCTATTCCTGTTCCTCCTCCTGTTCCCGTTCCTGCTTCTGTTTCTGTTTCTGTTCCTGTTCCTGTTCCTGTTCCTGCTCCTGTTCCCACTCCGTTCCTCTTCCGGCTCCCGTTCCTGTTCCTGTTTCTGCTCCTGTGCCAGCTCCTGTTCCTGCTCCTGCTCCATTTCCTGCTCCTGTTCCTGCTCCCATTCCTGTTCCCATTACCCTGTCTGCTCCGGTTCCTGCTCCTATTCCTGTTCCTGCTCCTGTTCTTGCTCCTGTTCCTGTTCCTGTTTCTGCTCCTGCTCCTATTCCTGTTCCTGCTCCTGTTCTTGCTCCTGTTCCTGTTCCTGTTCCTGTTTCTGTTCCTGTTCCTGTTCCTGTTCCTGTTCCTGTTCCTGATCCTGCTCCTGCTCCCATTCCTGATCTTTGTCCCGTTCCTGTTCCTGATCCTGTTCCTGTTACTATTCCTGTTCCTGCTCCTGCTCCTGCTCCTGTTCCTGTTACTGCTCCTGCTCCTGTTCCTGCTCATGCTCCTGTTCCTGTTCCTGCTCCTGTTCCTGCTCCTATTCCTGTTCCTCCTCCTGTTCCCGTTCCTGCTTCTGTTCCTGTTTCTGTTCCTGCTCCTGTTCCTGTTCCTGTTCCTGTTCCTGCTCCTGTTCCCACTCCGTTCCTGTTCCTGCTCCCGTTCCTGTTCCTGGTTCTGCTCCTGTGCCAGCTCCTGTTCCTGCTCCTGCTCCATTTCCTGCTCCTGTTCCTGCTCCCATTCCTGTTCCCATTACCCTGTCTGCTCCGGTTCCTGCTCCTATTCCTGTTCCTGCTCCTGTTCTTGCTCCTGTTCCTGTTCCTGTTCCTGTTTCTGCTCCTGCTCCTATTCCTGTTCCTGCTCCTGTACTGGCTCCTGTTCCTGTTCCTGTTTCTGTTCCTGTTCCTGTTCGTGTTCCTGTTCCTGATCCTGCTCCTGCTCCCATTCCTGATCTTTGTCCCGTTCCTGTTCCTGATCCTGTTCCTGTTACTACTCCTGTTCCTGCTCCTGTTCCTGCTCCTGATCCTCTTCCTGCTCCTGCTCCATTTCCTACTCCTGTTCCTGCTCCCATTCCTGTTCCGATTTCCCTTCCTGCTCCGGTTCCTGCTCCTATTCTTGTTCCTGCTCCTGTTCTTGCTCCTGTTCCTGTTCCTGTTTCTGCTCCTGCTCCTATTCCTGTTCCTGCTCCTGTTCTTGCTCCTGTTCCTGTTCCTGTTCCTGTTTCTGTTCCTGTTCCTGTTCCTGATCCTGCTCCTGCTCCCATTCCTGATCTTTCTCCCGTTCCTGTTCCTGATCCTGTTCCTGTTACTACTCCTGTTCCTGCTCCTGCTCCTGTTCCTGTTACTGCTCCTGCTCCTGTTCCTGCTCCTGCTCCTGTTCTTGCTACTGATCTTCTTTCTGCTCCTGATCCTCTTCCCGCTCCTGCTCCTGCTCCTCTTCCTGCTCCTGCTCCTGTTCCTGTTCTTGATCTCGTTCTTGTTCCTGTTCCCGTTCCTATTCCTGATCCTGCTCCTGCTCCCATTCCTGATCTTTCTCCCGTTCCTGTTCCTGATCCTGTTCCTGTACCTGTTCCTGTTCCTGTTCCTGCTCCTGTTCCCGTTTCTGCTCCTGTTGCTGCTGCTGCTCCCGTTCCTGTTCTGTTTCCTGCTCCTGTTCCTTTTCCACCTCCTGCTCCTGTTCCTGCTCCGGGTCCTACTCCTGTTCCTGTTCCTGTTCCTGCTCTTGTTCCTGTTCCTGCTCCTGTTCCTGCTCCTTCTCCTGTTCCTGCTCCTGTTCCTGCTCCTTCTCCTGTTCCTGCTCTTGTTCCTGTTCCTGCTCCTGCTCCTGCTCCTGTTCCTGTTCCTGCTCTTGTTCCTGTTCCTGCTCCTGTTCCTGCTCCTTCTCCTGTTCCTGCTCCTGTTCCTGCTCCTTCTCCTGTTCCTGCTCTTGTTCCTGTTCCTGCTCCTGCTCCTGCTCCTGCTCCTGTTCCTGTTCCTGCTCCTGCTCCTGTTCCTGTTCCTGTTCCTGCTCCTGTTCCTGCTCCTGCTCTTGTTCCTCCTCCTGTTCCCGGTTCTGCTCCTGTTCCTGCTCCTGTTCCCGTTTCTGCTCCTGTTGCTGCTGCTGCTCCCGTTCCTGTTCCGGTTCCTGTTCATGTTCCTTCTCCTGCTCCTGTTCCTGTTCCTGCTCCCGTTCCGGTTCCTGTTTCTGCTCCTGTGCCAGATCCTGTTACTGTTCCTGTTCCTGCTCCTGTTCCCGTTTCTGCTCCTGTTGCTGCTGCTGCTCCCGTTCCTGTTCCGGTTCCTGTTCTTGTTCCTTCTCCTGCTCCTGCTCCTGTTCCTGCTCCTGTTCCTGCTCCTTCTCCTGTTCCTGCTCCTTCACCTGTTCCTGCTCTTGTTCCTGTTCCTGCTCCTGCTCCTGCTCCTGTTCCTGTTCCTGCTCTTGTTCCTGTTCCTGCTCCTGTTCCTGCTCCTTCTCCTGTTCCTGCTCCTGTTCCTGCTCCTTCTCCTGTTCCTGCTCTTGTTCCTGTTCCTGCTCCTGCTCCTGCTCCTGCCCCTGTTCCTGTTCCTGCTCCTGCTCCTGTTCCTGTTCCTGTTCCTGCTCCTGTTCCTGCTCCTGCTCTTGTTCCTCCTCCTGTTCCCGTTCCTGCTTCTGTTCCTGCTCCTGTGCCTGCTCCTGTTCCTGTTCCTGCTCCTTGTTCCTGTTCCTGCTCCTGTTCCTGTTTCTGCTCCTCCTCCTGCACCTGCTCCTGTTCCTGCTCCTGTTCCTGTCACTGCTCTTGTTCCTGCTCCTGTTCCTGCTCCTGTTCCTCTTCCTGCTCCTGTTCCCATCCCGGTTCCTGTTCCTGCTTCTGTTCCTGTTCCTCCTCCTGTTCCCGTTCCTGCTTCTATTTCTGTTTCTCTTCCTGCTCCTGTTTCTGTTCCTGTTCTGTTCGTGTTCCTGTTCCTGCTCCTGTTCCTGCTCCTGCTCCAGTTCCTGCTCCTGTTCCTGCTCCCATTCCTGTTCCCATTTCCCTTTCTGCTCCGGTTCCTGCTCCAATTCCTGTTCCAGCTTCTGTTCCTGCTCCCGTTCGTTTTCCTCTTTCTGCTCCTCCTCCCACTCCCATTCCTGCTCCTTTCCCACTTCTGTTCCTGTTCCTGCTCCCGTTCCGGTTCCTGTTTCTGCTCCTGTGCCAGATCCTGTTACTGTTCCTGTTCCTGCTCCTGTTCCCGTTCCTGCTCCTGTTGCTGCTGCTGCTCCCGTTCCTGTTACGGTTCCTGTTCCTGTTCCTTGTCCTGCTCCTGCTCCTGTTCCTGCTCCTTCTCCTGTTCCTGCTCCTGTTCCTGTTTCTGCTCCTTTTCCTGCTTGTGTTTCTGCTCCTCATCCTGCTCCTGCTCCTGCTCCTGCTCCTGTTCCTGCTCCTGTTCCATTTCCTGCTTCTGCTCCTGTTCCTGCTCCCGGTCCTACTCCTGTTTCTGTTCCTGCTCCTGCTCCTGTTCCTGTTCCTGTTCTTGCTCCGGCTCCTGTTCCTGCTCCTGTTCCTGTTTCTATTTCTGCTCCTTTTCCTGCTCTTGTTCCTGCTCCTGTTCCTGGTCCTGTTCCTCTTCCTGCTCCTGTTCCCGTCCCGGTTCCTGTTCCTGCTTCTGTTCCTGTTCCTCCTCCTGTTCCCGTTCCTGCTTCTGTTCCTGTTTCTCTTCCTGCTCCTGTTCCTGTTGCTGTTCTGTTCATGTTCCTGCTCCTGTTCGTGTTCCACTTTCTGCTCCTCCTCCCACTCCCATTCCTGCTCCAGTTCCCACTTCCGTTCCTGTTCCTACTCCCGTTCCTGTTCGTGTTTCTGGTCCTGTGCCAGATCCTGTTACTGTTCCTGTTCCTGCTCCTGTTCCCGTTCCTGTTCCTGTTCCTGTTGCTGGTCCTGTTCCTATTCCTATTCCTGTTCCTGTTCCTACTCCTGTTGCTGTTCCTGCTCCTGATGCTGCTGCTGCTCCTGTTCCTGTTCCTGTTCCGGTTCCTGTTCCTGCAACTGCTCCTGCTCCTGCTCCTGTTCCTTTTCCTGCTCCTGCTCCTGTTCCTGCTCCTGTTCCTGCTCCTGCTCCTGCTCCTGTTCCAGTTCCTGTTTCTGCTCCTTTTCCCGTTTCTGCTCCTGTTGCTGCTGCTGCTCCCGTTCCTGTTCCGGTTCCTGTTCATGTTCCTTCTCCTGCTCCTGCTCCTGTTCCTCCTCCTGCTCCTGTTCCTGCTCCTGTTCCTGCTCCTTCTCCTGTTCCTGCTCCTTCACCTGTTCCTGCTCTTGTTCCTGTTCCTGATCCTGCTCCTGCTCCTGTTCCTGTTCCTGCTCTTGTTCCTGTTGCTGCTCCTGTTCCTGCTCCTTCTCCTGTTCCTGCTCCTGTTCCTGCTCCTTCTCCTGTTCCTGCTCTTGTTCCTGTTCCTGCTCCTGCTCCTGCTCCTGCCCCTGTTCCTGTTCCTGCTCCTGCTCCTGTTCCTGTTCCTGTTCCTGCTCCTGTTCCTGCTCCTGCTCTTGTTCCTCCTCCTGTTCCCGTTCCTGCTTCTGTTCCTGCTCCTGTGCCTGCTCCTGTTCCTGTTCCTGCTCCTTGTTCCTGTTCCTGCTCCTGTTCCTGTTTCTGCTCCTCCTCCTGCACCTGCTCCTGTTCCTGCTCCTGTTCCTGTCACTGCTCTTGTTCCTGCTCCTGTTCCTGCTCCTGTTCCTCTTCCTGCTCCTGTTCCCATCCCGGTTCCTGTTCCTGCTTCTGTTCCTGTTCCTCCTCCTGTTCCCGTTCCTGCTTCTATTTCTGTTTCTCTTCCTGCTCCTGTTTCTGTTCCTGTTCTGTTCGTGTTCCTGTTCCTGCTCCTGCTCAAGTTCCTGCTCCTGTTCCTGCTCCCATTCCTGTTCCCATTTCCCTTTCTGCTCCGGTTCCTGCTCCAATTCCTGTTCCAGCTTCTGTTCCTGCTCCCGTTCGTTTTCCTCTTTCTGCTCCTCCTCCCACTCCCATTCCTGCTCCTGTTCCCACTTCTGTTCCTGTTCCTGCTCCCGTTCCGGTTCCTGTTTCTGCTCCTGTGCCAGATCCTGTTACTGTTCCTGTTCCTGCTCCTGTTCCCGTTCCTGCTCCTGTTGCTGCTGCTGCTCCCGTTCCTGTTCCGGTTCCTGATCCTGTTCCTTCTCCTGCTCCTGCTCCTGTTCCTGCTCCTTCTCCTGTTCCTGCTCCTGTTCCTGTTTCTGCTCCTTTTCCTGCTCGTGTTTCTGCTCCTCATCCTGCACCTGCTCCTGTTCCTGTTCCTATTCTTGTTCCTGCTCCTGTTCCTGCTCCTGTTCCTGTTCCTGCTCCTGTTCCCGTTCCTGTTCCTGTTGCTGCTGCTGCTCCCGTTCCTGTTCCGGTTCCTGCTCCTGTTCCTGCTCCTGTTCCTTTTCCTCCTCCTGCTCCTGTTCCTGCTCCTGCTCCTGCTCCTGTTCCTTTTCCTGTTTCTGCTCCTGCTCCTGTTCCTGTTCCTGTTTCTGCTCCTTTTCCTGCTCGTGTTTCTGCTCCTCATCCTGCACCTGCTCCTGTTCCTGTTCCTGTTCTTGTTCCTGCTCCTGTTCCTGCTCCTGTTGTTGCTGCTGCTCCCGTTCCTGTTCCGGTTCCTGTTCCTGTTCCTGCTCCTGCTCCTGCTCCTGCTCCTGCTCCCGTTCCTGTTCCGGTCCTGTTCCTGTTCCTGCTCCTGCTCCTGCTCCTGCTCCTGTTCCTGTTCCTTTTCCTGTTCCTGCTCCTGCTCCTGTTCCTGTTTTTGCTCCGGCTCCTGTTCCTGCTCCTGTTCCTGTTCCTGTTCCTGCTCCTGCACCTGCTCCTGTTCCTGTTCCTGGTCCTGTTCCTCTTCCTGCTCCTGTTCCCGTCCCGGTTCCTGTTCCTGCTTCTGTTCCTGTTCCTCCTCCTGTTCCCGTTCCTGCTTCTGTCCCTGTTTCTCTTCCTGCTGCTGTTCCTGTTCCTGCTCCTGTTCGTGTTCCAGTTTCTGCTCCTCCTCCCACTCCCATTCCTGCTCCTGTTCCCACTTCCGTTCCTGTTCATACTCCCGTTCCTGTTCGTGTTTCTGGTCCTGTGCCAGATCCTGTTACTGTTCCTGTACCTGCTCCTGTTCCCGTTCCAGTTCCTGTTCCTGGTCCTGTTCCTATTCCTATTCCTGTTCCCGTTCCTACTCCTGTTGCTGTTCCTGCTCCTGATGCTGCTGCTGCTCCTGTTCCTGTTCTGGTTCCTGTTCCTGCTCCTGTTCCTTTTCCTGCTCCTGCTCTGGGTCCTGCTCCTGTTCCTGTTCCTGTTCTTGCTCCTGCTCCTGTTCCTGCTCCTGTTCCTGCTCCTGTTCTTGCTCCTGCTCCTGTTCCTGCTCCTGTTCCTGTTCCTGCTCCTGCTCCTGTTCCAGTTCCTGTTTCTGCTCCTTTTCCTGCTCCTCTTTCTACTCCTCCTCCTGCACCTGCTCTTGTTCCTGCTCCTGTTCCCGTCCCGGTTCCTCTTCCTGCTCCTGTTTCCGTCCCTGTTCCTGTTCCTGCTTCTGTTCCTGTTCCTCCTCCTGTTCCCGTTCCTGCTTCTGTTCCTGTTTCTCTTCCTGCTCCTGTTCCTGCTCCTGCTCCAGGTCCTGCTCCTGTTCCTGCTCCCATTACTGTTCCCATTTCCGTTTCTGATCCTGTTCCTGCTCCTGCTCCTGTTCCTGCTCCTGCTCCTCTTCCTGCTCATGTTCCTGTTCCTGTACCTGCTCCTGCCCCTGTTCCTGTTCCTGCTCCTGCTCCTGTTCCTGTTCCTGTTCCTGTTCCTGCTCCTATTCCTGTTCCTCCTCCTGTTCCCGTTCCTGCTTCTGTTCCTGTTCCTGCTCCTGTTCCTGTTCCTCTTCCTGCTCCTGTTCCTGCTCCTGCTCCTGTTCCTGTTCCTGCTCCTGTTCCTGCACCTGTTCCTGTTCCTGCTCCTGTTCCTGCTCCTGTTCCTGTTCCTGCTTCTGCTCCTGCTCCTGTTCCTGTTTCTGCTCCTGCTCCTGTTCCTGCTCCTGTTCCTGTCACTGCTCTTGTTCCTGCTCCTGTTCCTGATCCTGTTTCTGCTCCTTTTCCTGCTCCTGTTTCTGCTCCTCCTCCTGCACCTGCTCCTGTTCCTCTCACTGCTCTTGTTCCTGTTCCTGTTCCTGTTCCTGCTCCTGTTCCTACTCCGGCTCCTGTTCCTGTTCCTGCTCCTGTTCCCTTTCCTGCTCCTCTTCCTGTTCCTGCACCTGCTCCTCTTCCTGCTCCTGCTCCTGCTCCTCTTCCTGTTCCTGCTCCTGTTCCTGTTCCTGCTCCTGTTCATGTTTCTGCTCCTGCTCCTCATCCTGCTCCTGTTCCTGTTCCTGCTCCTTGTTCCTGTTCCTGCTTCTGTTCCTGTTACTGCTCCTGTTCCTGTTTCTGTTGCTGCTCCTGTTCCTGTTCCTGTTCCTGCTCCTTGTTCCTGTTCCTGCTCCTGTTCCTGTTACTGCTCCTGTTGCTGTTCCTGCTCCTGTTCCTGTTTCTGCTCCTGCTCCTCGTCCTGTTCCTGTTCCTGATCGTGTTCCTGCTCCTTGTTCCTGTTCCTGTTCGTGCTCCTGTTCCTGCTCCCATTCCTGTTCCCATTTCCCTTTCTGCTCCGGTTCCTGCTCCGATTCCTGTTCCAGCTCCTGTTCCTGTTCCTGCTCCTATTCTTGCTCCTGCTCCTGTTCCTGTTCCTGTTCCTGCTCCTGTTCCTGCTCCTTGTTCCTGTTCCTGTTCCTGCTCCGGTTCCTGCTTCTTGTTCCTGTTCCTGTTCCTGCTCCTGTTCCTGCTCCCATTCCTGTTCCCATTTCCCTTTCTACTCCGGTTCCTGCTCCTATTCCTGTTCCAGCTTCTGTTCCTGTTCCTGCTCCCGTTCGTGTTCCTCTTTCCGCTCCTCCTCCCACTTCCATTCCTGTTCCCATTTCCCTTTCTGCTCCGGTTCCTGCTCCTATTCCTATTCCTGCTCCTGTTCTTGCTCCTGTTCCTGTTTCTGCTCCTGCTCCTGTTCCTGTTCCTGTTTCTGCTCCTTTTCCTGCTCCTGTTTCTGCTCCTCCTCCTGCACCTGCTCCTGTTCCTGCTCCTGTTGCTGTTCCTGCTCCTGCTCCTGTTCCTGTTCCTGTTTCTGCTCCTCTTCCTGCTCCTGTTTCTGCTCCTCCTCCTGCACCTGTTCCTGTTCCTGCTCCTGTTCCTGCTCCTGTTCCTGTTCCTGCTCCTGCCCCTGTTCCTGTTCGTGCTCCTGCTCCTGTTCCTGCTCCTGCTCCTGTTCCTGTTCCTGTTTCTGCTCCTCTTCCTGCTCCTGTTTCTGCTCCTCCTCCTGCACCTGTTCCTGTTCCTGCTCCTGTTCCTGCTCCTGTTCCTGTTCCTGCTCCTGCCCCTGTTCCTGTTCGTCCTCCTGCTCCTGTTCCTGCTCCTGTTCCTGTCACTGCTCTTGTTCCTGCTCCTGTTCCCGGTCCTGTTTCTCTTCCTGCTCCTGTTCCTGCTCCTGTTCCTGCTCCTGTTCCTGTTCTGTTCGTGTTCCTGTTCCTGCTCCTGTTCCTGTTCCGGCTCCTATTCCTGTTCCTGAACCTGTTCCTGTTCCCGCTCCTGTTCCTGCTCCTGTTCCTGTTCGTGCTCCTGCTCCTGCTCCTGTTCCTGTTCCGGCTTCTGTTTCTGCTCCTTTTCCTGCTCCTGTTCCTGCTCCTCCTCCTGCACCGGCTCCTGTTCCTGCTCCTGTTCCTCTCACTGCTCTTGTTTCTGTTCCTGTTCCTGCTCCTGTTCCTACTCCTGCTCCTGTTCCTGTTCCTGCTCCTGTTCCCTTTTCTGCTCCTCTTCCTGTTCCTGCACCTGCTCCTCTTCCTGCTCCTGCTCCTGCTCCTCTTCCTGTTCCTGCTCCTGTTCCTGTTCCTGCTCCTGTTCATGTTTCCTCTCCTGCTCCTCTTCCTGCTCCTGTTCCTGTTCCTGGTCCTTGTTCCTGTTCCTGCTCCTGTTCCTGTTACTGCTCCTGTTCCTGTTTCTGTTCCTGCTCCTGTTCCTGTTCCTGTTCCTGCTCCTTGTTCCTGTTCCTGCTCCTGTTCCTGTTACTGCTCCTGTTGCTGTTCCTGCTCCTGTTCCTGTTTCTGCTCCTGCTCCTCGTCCTGCTCCTGTTCCTGTTCCTGCTCATGTTCCTGTTTCTGTTCCTGCTCCTTGTTCCTGTTCCTGCTCCTGTTCCTGTTTCTGCTCCTGTTCCAGTTCCTGCTCCTGCTCCTGTACCTGCTCCCATTGCTGTTCCCATTTCCCTTTCTGCTCTGGTTCCTGCTCCTATTCCTGTTCCTGCTCCTGTTCTTGCTCCTGCTCCTGTTCCTGCTCCTGTTTCTGCTCCTCCTCCTGCACCTGCTCCTGTTCCTGCTCCTGTTGCTGTTCCTGCTCCTGCTCCCGTTCCTGTTCTTGTTTCTGCTCCTGCTCCTGTTCCTGTTCCTGTTTTTGCTCCTGTTCCTGCTCCTGTTTCTGCTCCTCCTCCTGCACCTGTTCCTGTTCCTGCTCCTGTTCCTGCTCCTGTTCCTCTCACTGCTCTTGTTCCTGTTCCTGTTCCTGCTCCTCTTCCTGTTCCTGCTCCTGTTCCTGTTCCTGCTCCTGTTCATGTTTCCTCTCCTGCTCCTGTTCCTGCTCCTGTTCCTGTTCCTGGTCCTTGTTCCTGTTCCTGCTCCTGTTCCTGTTACTGCTCCTGTTCCTGTTTCTGTTCCTGCTCCTGTTCCTGTTCCTGAACCTGTTCCTGTTCCCGCTCCTGTTCCTGCTCCTGTTCCTGTTCGTGCTCCTGCTCCTGCTCCTGTTCCTGTTCCGGCTTCTGTTTCTGCTCCTTTTCCTGCTCCTGTTCCTGCTCCTCCTCCTGCACCGGCTCCTGTTCCTGCTCCTGTTCCTGTTTCTGCTCCTGTTCCAGTTCCTGCTCCTGCTCCTGTACCTGCTCCCATTGCTGTTCCCATTTCCCTTTCTGCTCTGGTTCCTGCTCCTATTCCTGTTCCTGCTCCTGTTCTTGCTCCTGCTCCTGTTCCTGCTCCTGTTTCTGCTCCTCCTCCTGCACCTGCTCCTGTTCCTGCTCCTCTTCCTGTTCCTGCTCCTGTTCCTGTTCCTGCTCCTGTTCATGTTTCCTCTCCTGCTCCTGTTCCTGCTCCTGTTCCTGTTCCTGGTCCTTGTTCCTGTTCCTGCTCCTGTTCCTGTTACTGCTCCTGTTCCTGTTTCTGTTCCTGCTCCTGTTCCTGTTCCTGTTCCTGTTCCTGCTCCTTGTTCCTGTTCCTGCTCCTGTTCCTGTTACTGATCCTGTTGCTGTTCCTGCTCCTGTTCCTGTTTCTGCTCCTGCTCCTCGTCCTGCTCCTGTTCCTGTTCACGCTCATGTTCCTGTTTCTGTTCCTGCTCCTTGTTCCTGTTCCTGCTCCTGTTCCTGTTTCTGCTCCTGTTCCAGTTCCTGCTCCTGCTCCTGTACCTGCTCCCATTGCTGTTCCCATTTCCCTTTCGGCTCTGGTTCCTGCTCCTATTCCTGTTCCTGCTTCTGTTGTTGCTCCTGCTCCTGTTCCTGCTCCTGTTTCTGCTTCTCCTCCTGCACCTGTTCCTGTTCCTGCTCCTGTTCCTGCTACTGTTCCTGTTCCTGCTCCTGCTCCTGTTCCTGTTCGTGCTCCTGCTCCTGTTCCTGCTCCTGTTCCTGTCACTACTCTTGTTCCTGCTCCTGTTCCCGGTCCTGTTTCTCTTCCTGCTCCTGTTCCTGATCCTGTTCCTGCTCCTGCTCCTGTTCTGTTCGTGTTCCTGTTCCTGCTTCTGTTCCTGTTCCGGCTCGTATTCCTGTTCCTGCACCTGTTCCTGTTCCTGCTCCTGTTCCTGCTCCTGTTCCTGTTCCTGCTCCTGCTCCTGCTCCTGCTCCTGTTCCTGTTTCTGCTCCTGCTCCTGTTCCTGCTCCTGTTCCTGTCACTGCTCTTGTTCCTGCTCCTGTTCCCGGTCCTGTATCTCTTCCTGCTCCTGTTCCTGCTCCTGTTCCTGCTCCTGTTCCTGTTCCTGTTCTGTTCGTGTTCCTGTTCCTGCTCCTGTTCCTGTTCCGGCTCCTGTTCCTGTTCCTGTTTCTGCTCCTTTTCTTGCTCCTGTTTCTGCTCATCCTCCTGCACCTGCTCCTGTTCCTGCTCCTGTTGCTGTTCCTGCTCCTGTTCCCTTTCCTGCTCCTCTTCCTGTTCCTGCACCTGCTCCTCTTCCTGCTCCTGCTCCTGCTCCTCTTCCTGTTCCTGCTCCTCTTCCTGTTCCTGCTCCTGTTCATGTTTCCTCTCCTGCTCCTCTTCCTGCTCCTGTTCCTCTTCCTGGTCCTTGTTCCTGTTCCTGCTTCTGTTCCTGTTACTGCTCCTGTTCCTGTTTCTGTTCCTGCTCCTGTTCCTGTTCCTGTTCCTGCTCCTTGTTCCTGTTCCTGCTCCTGTTCCTGTTACTGCTCCTGTTGCTGTTCCTGCTCCTTTTCCTGTTTCTGCTCCTGCTCCTCGTCCTGCTCCTGTTCCTGTTCCTGCTCATGTTCCCGTTTCTGTTCCTGCTCCTTGTTCCTGTTCCTGCTCCTGTTCCTGTTTCTGCTCCTGTTCCAGTTCCTGCTTCTGCACCTGTACCTGCTCCCATTGCTGTTCCCATTTCCCTTTCTGCTCTGGTTCCTGCTCCTATTCCTGTTCCTGCTCCTGTTCTTGCTCCTGCTCCTGTTCCTGTTCCGGTTTCTGCTCCTTTTCCTGCTCCTAATTCTGCTCCTCCTCATGCACCTGTTCCTGTTCCTGCTCCTGTTGCTGCTCCTTGTTCCTGTTCCTGTTCCTGCTCCTGTTCCTGCTCCCATTCCTGTTCCCATTTCCCTTTCTGCTCCGGTTCCTGCTCCTATTCCTGTTCCTGATCCAGTTCTTCCTCCTGTTCCTGTTTCTGCTCCTGCTCCTGTTCCTGTTCCTGTTTCTGCTCCTTTTCCTGCTCCTGTTTCTGCTCCTCCTCCTGCACCTGCTCCTGTTCCTGCTCCTGTTGCTGTTCCTGCTCCTGCTCCCGTTCCTGTTCCTGTTTCTGCTCCTGCTCCTGTTCCTGTTTCTGCTCCTTTTCCTGCTCCTGTTTCTGCTCCTCCTCCTGCTCCTGTTCCTGTTTCTGCTCCTTTTCCTGCTCCTGTTTCTGCTCCTCCTCCTGCACCTGCTCCTTTTCCTGCTCCTGTTGCTGTTCCTGCTCCTGCTCCCGTTCCTGTTCCTGTTTCTGCTCCTGCTCCTGTTCCTGTTTCTGCTCCTTTTCCTGCTCCTGTTTCTCCTCCTGCTCCTGTTCCTGCTCCTGTTCCTGTCACTGCGCTTGTTCCTGCTCCTGTTCCTGGTCCTGTTTCTCTTCCTGCTCCTGTTCCTACTCCTGTTCCTGTTCCTGTTCTGTTTGTGTTCCTGTTCCTGCTCCTGTTCCGGCTCCTGTTCCTGTTCCTGTTTCTGCTCCTTTTCCTGCTCCTGTTTCTGCTCCTCGTCCTGCACCTGCTCCTGTTCCTGTTCCTGCTTCTGTTCCTGCTCCCATTCCTGTTCCCATTTCCCTTTCTGCTCCGGTTCCTGCTCCTATTCCTGTTCCAGCTTCTGTTCCTGATCCTGCTCCCGTTCGTATTCCTCTTTCCGCTCCTCCTCCCACTCCCATTCCTGTTCCCATTTCCCTTTCTGCTCTGGTTCCTGCTCCTATTCCTGTTCCTGCTCCTGTTCTTGCTCCTGTTCCTGTTTCTGCTCCTGCTCCTATTCCTGTTCCTGTTTCTGCTCCTTTTCCTGCACCTGCTCCCATTCCTGTTCCTGTTGCGGTTCCTGCTCCTGCTCCCATTCCTGTTCCCATTTCCCTTTCTGCTCCGGTACCTGCTCCTATTCCTGTTCCAGCTTCTGTTCCTTTTCCTGCTCCCGTTCGTGTTCCTCTTTCCGCTCCTCCTCCCACTCCCATTCCTGTTCCCATTTCCCTTTCTGCTCCGGTTCCTGCTCCTATTCCTGTTCCTGCTCCTGTTCTTGCTCCTGTTCCTGTTTCTGCTCCTGTTCCTGTTCCTGTTCCTGTTTCTGCTCCTTTTCCTGCTCCTGTTTCTGCTCCTCCTCCTGCACCTGCTCCTGTTCCTGCTCCTGTTGCTGTTCCTGCTCCTGCTCCCGTTCCTGTTCCTGTTTCTGCTCCTCTTCCTGCTCCTGTTTCTGCTCCTCCTCCTGCACCTGTTCCTGTTCCTGCTCCTGTTCCTGCTCCTGTTCCTGTTCCTGCTCCTGCTCCTGCTCCTGTTCCTGTTTCTGCTCCTGCTCCTGTTCCTGCTCCTGCTCCTGTCACTGCTCTTGTTCCTGCTACTGTTCCCGGTCCTGTTTCTCTTCCTGCTCCTGTTCCTGCTCCTGTTCCTGCTCCTGTTCCAGTTCCTGTTCTGTTCGTGTTCCTGTTCCTGCTCCTGTTCCTGTTCCGGCTCCTATTCCTGTTCCTGCGCCTGCTCCTGTTCCTGTTCCTGTTTCTGCTCCTTTTCCTGCTCCTGTTTCTGCTCCTCCTCCTGCACCAGCTCCTGTTCCTGCTCCTGTTGCTGTTCCTGCTCCTGCTCCCGTTCCTGTTCCTGTTTCTGCTCCTGCTCCTGTTCCTGCTCCTGTTCCTGCTCCTGTTCCTGTTCCTGTTCTGTTCGTGTTCCTGTTCCTGCTCCTGTTCCTGTTCCGGCTCCTGTTCCTGTTCCTGTTCCTGTTTCTCCTCATCCTCCTGCACCTGCTCCTGGTCCTGCTCCCGTTCCTCTCACTGCTCTTGTTCCTGCTCCTGTTCCTGTTCCTGTTTCTCTTCCTGCTCCTGTTCCCATCCTGGTTCCTGTTCCTGTTTCTGTTCCTGTTCCTCCTCCTGTTCCCGTTCCTGCTTCTGTTCCTGTTTCTCTTCCTGTTCCTGTTCCTATTCCTGTTCCTGTTCTGTTCGTGTCCCTGTTCCTGCTCCTGTTTTGCTCCTGTTCCTGTTTCTGCTCCTGCTCCTGTTCCTGTTCCTGTTTCTGCTCCTGTTTCTGCTCCTCCTCCTGCACCTGCTCCTGTTCCTGTTCCTGTTGCTGTTCCTGCTCCTGCTCCCGTTCCTGTTCCTGTTTCTGCTCCTGCTCCTGTTCCTGTTCCTGTTTCTGCTCCTCTTCCTGCTCCTGTTTCTGCTCCTCCTCCTGCACCTGTTCCTGTTCCTGCTCCTGTTCCTGCTCCTGTTCCTGTTCCTGCTCCTGCTCCTGCTCCTGCTCCTGCTCCTGTTCCTGTTTCTGCTCCTGCTCCTGTTCCTGCTCCTGTTCCTGTCACTGCTCTTGTTCCTGCTCCTGTTCCCGGTCCTGTTTCTCTTCCTGCTCCTGTTCCGGCTCCTGTTCCTGTTCCTGTTTCTGCTCCTTTTCCTGCTCCTGTTTCTGCTCCTCCTCCTGCACCTGCTCCTGTTCCTGCTCCTGTACCTCTCACTGCTCTTGTTCCTGTTCCTGTTCCTGCTCCTGTTCCTACTCCTGCTCCTGTTCCTGTTCCTGCTCCTGTTCCCTTTCCTGCTCCTCTTCCTGTTCCTGCACCTGCTCCTCTTCCTGCTCCTGCTCCTGCTCCTCTTCCTGTTCCTGCTCCTGTTCCTGTTCCTGCTCCTGTTCATGTTTCCTCTCCTGCTCCTTTTCCTGCTCCTGTTCCTGTTCCTGGTCCTTGTTCCTGTTCCTGCTCCTGTTCCTGTTACTGCTCCTGTTCCTGTTTCTGTTCCTGCTCCTGTTCTTGTTCCTGTTCCTGCTCCTTGTTCCTGTTCCTGCTCCTGTTCCTGTTACTGCTCCTGTTGCTGTTCCTGCTCCTTTTCCTGTTTCTGCTCCTGCTCCTCGTCCTGCTCCTGTTCCTGTTCCTGCTCATGTTCCTGTTTCTGTTCCTGCTCCTTGTTCCTGTTCTTGCTCCTGTTCCTGTTTCTGCTCCTGTTCCAGTTCCTGCTTCTGCTCCTGTACCTGCTCCCATTGCAGTTCCCATTTCCCTTTCTGCTCTGGTTCCTGCTCCTATTCCTGTTCCTGCTCCTGTTCCTGTTCCTGCTCCTGTTCCTGCTCCCATTCCTGTTCCCATTTCCCTTTCTGCTCCGGTTCCTGCTTCTATTCCTGTTCCTGCTCCAGTTCTTCCTCCTGTTCCTGTTTCTGCTCCTGCTCCTGTTCCTGTTCCTGTTTCTGCTCCTTTTCCTGCTCCTGTTTCTGCTCCTCGTCCTGCACCTGCTCCTGTTCCTGTCACTGCTCTTGTTCCTGCTCCTGTTCTTGTTCCTGTTTCTCTTCCTGCTCCTGTTCCCGTCCCGGTTCCTGTTCCTGCTTCTGTTCCTGTTCCTCCTCCTGTTCCCTTCCAGCTTCTGTTCCTGTTTCTCTTCCTGCTCCTGTTCCTGTTCCTGTTCCTGTTCCTGTTCTGTTCGTGTTCCTGTTCCTGCTCCTGCGCCTGATCCTGCTCCTGTTCCTGCTCCCATTCCTGTTCCCATTTCCCTTTCTGCTCCGGTTCCTGCTCCTATTCCTGTCACTGCTCTTGTTCCTGCTCCTGTTCTTGTTCCTGTTTCTCTTCCTGCTCCTGTTCCCGTCCCGGTTCCTGTTCCTGCTTCTGTTCCTGTTCCTCCTCCTGTTCCCTTCCAGCTTCTGTTCCTGTTTCTCTTCCTGCTCCTGTTCCTGTTCCTGTTCTGTTCGTGTTCCTGTTCCTGCTCCTGTGCCTGATCCTGCTCCTGTTCCTGTTCCTGCTCCTGTTCCTGCTCCCATTCCTGTTCCCATTTCCCTTTCTGCTCCGGTACCTGCTCCTATTCCTGTTCCAGCTTCTGTTCCTTTTCCTGCTCCTGTTCGTGTTCCTCTTTCCGCACCTCCTCCCACTCCCATTCCTGTTCCCATTTCCCTTTCTGCTCCGGTTCCTGCTCCTATTCCTGTTCCTGCTCCTGTTCTTGCTCCTGTTCCTGTTTCTGCTCCTGCTCCTGTTCCTGTTCCTGTTCCTGTTTCTGCTCCTTTTCCTGCTCCTGTTTCTGCTCCTCCTCCTGCACCTGCTCCTGTTCCTGCTCCTGTTGCTGTTCCTGCTCCTGCACCTGTTCCTGTTCCTGCTCCTGTTCCTGTTCCTGCTCCTGCTCCTGCTCCTGTTCCTGTTCCTGTTTCTGCTCCTGCTCATGTTCCTGCTCCTGCTCCTGTCACTGCTATTGTTCCTGCTACTGTTCCCGGTCCTGTTTCTCTTCCTGCTCCCGTTCCTGTTCCTGTTTCTGCTCCTCTTCCTGCTCCTGTTTCTGCTCCTCCTCCTGCACCTGTTCCTGTTCCTGCTCCTGTTCTTGCTCCTGTTCCTGTTCCTGCTCCTATTCTTGCTCCTGTTCCTGTTCCTGCTCCTGTTCTTGCTCCTGTTCCTGTTTCTCTTCCTGCTCCTGTTCCTGCTCCTGTTCCTGCTCCTGTTCCAGTTCCTGTTCTGTTCGTGTTCCTGTTCGTGCTCCTGTTCCTGTTCCGGCTCCTATTCCTGTTCCTGCGCCTGCTCCTGTTCCTGTTCCTGTTTCTGCTCCTCCTCCTGCACCTGCTCCTGTTCCTGTTGCTGCTGCTGCTCCCGTTCCTGTTCCGGTTCCTGTTCCTGTTCCTTCTCCTGCTCCTGCTCCTGTTCCTGCTCCTGTTCCTTTTCCTCCTCCTGCTCCTGTTCCTGCTCCTGCTCCTGCTCCTGTTCCTTTTCCTGTTTCTGCTCCTGCTCCTGTTCCTGTTCTTGTTCCTGCTCCTGTTCCTGCTCCTGTTGCTGCTGCTGCTCCCGTTCGTGTTCCGGTTCCTGTTCCCGTTCCTGCTCCTGCTCCTGCTCCTGCTCCTGCTCCTGTTCCCGTTCCTGTTCCAGTTCCTGTTCCTGTTCCTGCTCCTGCTCCTGCTCCTGCTCCTGTTCCTGTTCCTTTTCCTGTTCCTGCTCCTGCTCCTGTTCCTGTTCCTGCTCCTGTTCTTGCGCCTGCTCCTGTTCCTACTCCTGTTCCTCTTCCTGCTCCTGCTCCTGTTCCAGTTCCTGTTTCTGCTCCTTTTCCTGCTCCTCTTTCTACTCCTCCTCCTGCACCTGCTCTTGTTCCTGCTCCTGTTCCCGTCCCGGTTCCTCTTCCTGCTCCTGTTCCCGTCCCTGTTCCTGTTCCTGCTTCTGTTCCTGTTCCTCCTCCTGTTCCCGTTCCTGCTTCTGTTCCTGTTTCTCTTCCTGCTCCTGTTCCTGCTCCTGCTCCAGGTCCTGCTCCTGTTCCTGCTCCCATTACTGTTCCCATTTCCGTTTCTGATCCTGTTCCTGCTCCTGCTCCTGTTCCTGCTCCTGCTCCTCTTCCTGCTCATGTTCCTGTTCCTGTACCTGCTCCTGCCCCTGTTCCTGTTCCTGCTCCTGCTCCTGTTCCTGTTCCTGCTCCTGTTCCTGCTCCTATTCCTGTTCCTCCTCCTGTTCCCGTTCCTGCTTCTGTTCCTGTTCCTGCTCCTGTTCCTGTTCCTCTTCCTGCTCCTGTTCCTGCTCCTGCTCCTGTTCCTGTTCCTGCTCCTGTTCCTGCACCTGTTCCTGTTCCTGCTCCTGCTCCTGCTCCTGTTCCTGTTCCTGCTTCTGCTCCTGCTCCTGTTCCTGTTTCTGCTCCTGCTCCTGTTCCTGTTCCTGTTCCTGTCACTGCTCTTGTTCCTGCTCCTGTTCCCGGTCCTGTTTCTCTTCCTGCTCCTGTTCCTGCTCCTGTTCCTGTTCCGGCTCCTGTTCCTGTTCCTGTTTCTGCTCCTTTTCCTGCTCCTGTTTCTGCTTCACCTCCTGCACCTGCTCCTGTTCCTGCTCCTGTTCCTCTCACTGCTCTTGTTCCTGTTCCTGTTCCTGTTCCTGCTCCTGTTCCTACTCCGGCTCCTGTTCCTGTTCCTGCTCCTGTTCCCTTTCCTGCTCCTCTTCCTGTTCCTGCACCTGCTCCTCTTCCTGCTCCTGCTCCTGCTCCTCTTCCTGTTCCTGCTCCTGTTCCTGTTCCTGCTCCTGTTCATGTTTCTGCTCCTGCTTCTCTTCCTGCTCCTGTTCCTGTTCCTGCTCCTTGTTCCTGTTCCTGCTCCTGTTCCTGTTACTGCTCCTGTTCCTGTTTCTGTTCCTGCTCCTGTTCCTGTTTCTGTTCCTGCTCCTTGTTCCTGTTCCTGCTCCTGTTCCTGTTACTGCTCCTGTTGCTGTTCCTGCTCCTGTTCCTGTTTCTGCTCCTGCTCCTCGTCCTGCTCCTGTTCCTGTTCCTGCTCATGTTCCTGTTTCTGTTCCTGCTCCTTGTTCCTGTTCCTGCTCTTGTTCCAGTTTCTGCTCCTGTTCCAGTTCCTGCTCCTGCTCCTGCTCCTGTACCTGCTCCCATTGCTGTTCCCATTTCCCTTTCTGCTCTGGTTCCTGCTCCTATTCCTGTTCCTGCTCCTGTTCTTGCTCCTGCTCCTGCTCCTGTTCCTGTTTCTGCTCCTTTTCCTGCTCCTAATTCTGCTCCTCCTCATGCACCTGTTCCTGTTCCTGCTCCTGTTCCTGCTCCTTGTTCCTGTTCCTGTTCCTGATCGTGTTCCTGCTCCTTGTTCCTGTTCCTGTTCGTGCTCCTGTTCCTGCTCCCATTCCTGTTCCCATTTCCCTTTCTGCTCCGCTTCCTGCTCCGATTCCTGTTCCAGCTCCTATTCCTGTTCCTGCTCCTGTTCTTGCTCCTGCTCCTGTTCCTGTTCTTGTTCCTGCTCCTGTTCCTGCTCCTTGTTCCTGTTCCTGTTCCTGCTCCGATTCCTGCTTCTTGTTACTGTTCCTGTTCCTGCTCCCATTCCTGTTCCCATTTCCCTTTCTACTCCGGTTCCTGCTCCTATTCCTGTTCCAGCTTCTGTTCCTGTTCCTGCTCCCGTTCGTGTTCCTCTTTCCGCTCCTCCTCCCACTCCCATTCCTGTTCCCATTTCCCTTTCTGCTCCGGTTCCTGCTCCTATTCCTGTTCCTGCTCCTGTTCTTGCTCCTGTTCCTGTTTCTGCTCCTGCTCCTGTTCCTGTTCCTGTGTCTGCTCCTTTTCCTGCTCCTGTTTCTGCTCCTCCTCCTGCACCTGCTCCTGTTCCTGCTCCTGTTGCTGTTCCTGCTCCTGCTCCCGTTCCTGTTCCTGTTTCTGCTCCTGCTCCAGTTCCTGTTCGTGTTTCTGCTCCTGTTTCTGCTCCTCCTCCTGCACCTGTTCCTGTTCCTGCTCCTGTTCCTGCTCCTGTTCCTGTTCCTGTTCCTGCTCCTGTTCCTGTTCGTGCTCGTGCTCCTGCTCCTGCTCCTGTTCCTGTTTCTGCTCCTGCTCCTGTTCCTGCTCCTGTTCCTATCACTGCCTTTGTTCCTGCTTCTGTTCCCGGTCCTGTTTCTCTTCCTGCTCCTGTTCCTGTTCCTGTTCTGTTCGTGTTCCTGTTCCTGCTCCTGTTCCTGTTCCGGCTCCTGTTCCTGTTCCTGTTTCTGCTACTTTTCCTGCTCCTGTTTCTGCTCCTCCTCCTGCACCTGCTCCTGTTCCTGCTCCTGTTCCTCTCACTGCTCTTTTTCCTGTTCCTGTTCCTGCTCCTGTTCTTACTCCTGCTCCTGTTCCTGTTCCTGCTCCTGTTCCCTTTCCTGCTCCTCTTACTATTCCTGCACCTGCTCCTCTTCCTGCTCCTGCTCCTGCTCCTCTTCCTGTTCCTGCTCCTGTTCCTGCTCCTGTTCATGTTTCCTCTCCTGCTCCTCTATCTACTCCTGTTCCTGTTCCTGCTCCTTGTTACTGCTCCTGTTCCTGTTTCTGTTCCTGCTCCTGTTCCTGTTTCTGTTCCTGCTCCTGTTCCTGTTCCTGTTCCTGTTCCTGCTCCTTGTTCCTGTTCCTGCTCCTGTTCCTGTTACTGCTCCTGTTGCTGTTCCTGATCCTGTTCCTGTTTCTGCTCCTGCTCCTCGTCCTGCTCCTGTTCCTGTTCCTGCTCATGTTCCTGTTTCTGTTCCTGCTCCTTGTTCCTGTTCCTGCTCCTGTTCCTGTTTCTGCTCCTGTTCCAGTTCCTGGTTCTGCTCCTGTACCTGCTCCCATTGCTGTTCCCATTTCCCTTTCTGCTCTGGTTCCTGCTCCTATTCCTGTTCCTGCTCCTGTTCTTGCTCCTGCTCCTGTTCCTGTTCCGGTTTCTGCTCCTTTTCCTGCTCCTAATTCTGCTCCTCCTGATGCACCTGTTCCTGTTCCTGCTCCTGTTCCTGCTCCTTGTTCCTGTTCCTGTTCCTGATCCTGTTCCTGCTCCTTGTTCCTGTTCCTGTTCGTGCTCCTGTTCCTGCTCCCATTCCTGTTCCCATTTCCCTTTCTGCTCCGGTTCCTGCTCCTATTCCTGTTCCAGCACCTATTCCTGTTCCTGCTCCTGTTCTTGCTCCTGCTCCTGTTCCTGTTCCTGTTCCTGCTCCTGTTCCTGCTCCTTGTTCCTGTTCCTGTTCCTGCTCCTGTTCCTGCTCCCATTCCTGTTCCCATTTCCCTTTCTGCTCCGGTTCCTGCTCCTATTCCTGTTCCAGCTTCTGTTCCTGTTCCTGCTCCCGTTCGTGTTCCTCTTTCCGCTCCTCCTCCCACTTCCATTCCTGTTCCCATTTCCCTTTCTGCTCCGGTTCCTGCTCCTATTCCGGTTCCTGCTCCTGTTCTTGCTCCTGTTCCTGTTTCTGCTCCTGCTCCTGTTCCTGTTCCTGTTTCTGCTCCTTTTCCTGCTCCTGTTTCAGCTCCTCCTCCTGCACCTGCTCCTGTTCCTGCTCCTGTTGCTGTTCCTGCTCCTGCTCCCGTTCCTGTTCCTGTTTCTGCTCCTGCTCCTGTTCCTGTTCCTGTTTCTGCTCCTCTTCCTGCTCCTGTTTCTGCTCCTCCTCCTGCACCTGTTCCTGTTCCTGCTCCTGTTCCTGTTCCTGCTCCTGTTCCTGTTCCTGCTCCTGCTCCTGTTCCTGTTCGTGCTCCTGCTCCTGTTCCTGCTCCTGTTCCTGTCACTGCTCTTGTTCCTGCTCCTGTTCCCGGTCCTGTTTCTCTTCCTGCTCCTGTTCCTGTTCTGTTCGTGTTCCTGTTCCTGCTCCTGTTCCTGTTCCGGCTCCTATTCCTGTTCCTGCACCTGTTCCTGTTCCTGCTCCTGTTCCTGCTCCTGTTCCTGTTCGTGCTCCTGCTCCTGCTCCTGCTCCTGTTCCTGTTTCTGCTCCTGCTCCTGTTCCTGCTCCTGTTCCTGTCACTGCCTTTGTTCCTGCTTCTGTTCCCGGTCCTGTTTCTCTTCCTGCTCCTGTTCCTGCTCCTGTTCCTGCTCCTGTTCCTGTTCCTGTTCTGTTCGTGTTCCTGTTCCTGCTCCTGTTCCTGTTCCGGCTCCTGTTCCTGTTCCTGTTTCTGCTCCTTTTCCTGCTCCTGTTCCTGCTCCTCCTCCTGCACCTGCTCCTGTTCCTGCTCCTGTTCCTCTCACTGCTCTTGTTTCTGTTCCTGTTCCTGCTCCTGTTCCTACTCCTGCTCCTGTTCCTGTTCCTGCTCCTGTTCCCTTTCCTGCTCCTCTTCCTGTTCCTGCACCTGCTCCTCTTCCTGCTCCTGCTCCTGCTCCTCTTCCTGTTCCTGCTCCTGTTCCTGTTCCTGCTCCTGTTCATGTTTCCTCTCCTGCTCCTCTTCCTGCTCCTGTTCCTGTTCCTGCTCCTTGTTCCTGTTCCTGCTCCTGTTCCTGTTACTGCTCCTGTTCCTGTTTCTGTTCCTGCTCCTGTTCCTGTTTCTGTTCCTGCTCCTTGTTCCTGTTCCTGCTCCTGTTCCTGTTACTGCTCCTGTTGCTGTTCCTGCTCCTGTTCCTGTTTCTGCTCCTGCTCCTCGTCCTGCTCCTGTTCCTGTTCCTGCTCCCGTTCCTGTTACTGCTCCTGTTCCTGTTTCAGTTCCTGCTCCTGTTCCTGTTCCTGTTCCTGCTCCTTGTTCCTGTTCCTGCTCCTGTTCCTGTTACTGCTCCTGTTGCTGTTCCTGCTCATGTTCCTGTTTCTGTTCCTGCTCCTTGTTCCTGTTCCTGCTACTGTTCCTGTTTCTGCTCCTGTTCCAGTTCCTGCTCCTGCTCCTGTACCTGCTCCCATTGCTGTTCCCATTTCCCTTTCTGCTCTGGTTCCTGCTCCTATTCCTGTTCCTGCTCCTGTTCTTGCTCCTGCTCCTGTTCCTGCTCCTGTTTCTGCTCCTCCTCCTGCACCTGCTCCTGTTCCTGCTCCTGTTGCTGTTCCTGCTCCTGCTCCCGTTCCTGTTCCTGTTTCTGCTCCTGCTCCTGTTCCTGCTCCTGTTCCTCTCACTGCTCTTGCTCCTGTTCCTGTTCCTGCTCCTGTTCCTACTCCTGCTCCTGTTCCTGTTCCTGCTCCTGTTCCCTTTCCTGCTCCTCTTCCTGTTCCTGCACCTGCTCCTCTTCCTGCTCCTGCTCCTGCTCCTGCTCCTCTTCCTGTTCCTGCTCCTGTTCCTGTTCCTGCTCCTGTTCATGTTTCCTCTCCTGCTCCTCTTCCTGCTCCTGTTCCTGTTCCTGCTCCTTGTTCCTGTTCCTGCTCCCGTTCCTGTTACTGCTCCTGTTCCTGTTTCTGTTCCTGCTCCTGTTCCTGTTCCTGCTCCTTGTTCCTGTTCCTGCTCCTGTTCCTGTTACTGCTCCTGTTGCTGTTCCTGCTCCTGTTCCTGTTTCTGCCCCTGCTCCTCGTCCTGCTCCTGTTCCTGTTCCCGCTCATGTTCCTGTTTCTGTTCCTGCTCCTTGTTCCTGTTCCTGCTCCTGTTCCTGTTTCTGCTCCTGTTCCAGTTCCTGCTCCTGCTCCTGCTCCTCTACCTGCTCCCATTGCTGTTCCCATTTCCCTTTCGGCTCTGGTTCCTGCTCCTATTCCTGTTCCTGCTCCTGTTCTTGCTCCTGCTCCTGTTCCTGCTCCTGTTTCTGCTCCTCCTCCTGCACCTGCTCCTGTTCCTGCTCCTGTTTCTGCTCCTGCTCCTGTTCCTGTTCCTGTTTCTGCTCCTCTTCCTGCTCCTGTTTCTGCTCCTCCTCCTGCACCTGTTCCTGTTCCTGTTCCTGCTCCTGTTCCTGCTCCTGCTGCTGTTCCTGTTCGTGCTCCTGCTCCTGTTCCTGCTCCTGTTCCTGTCACTACTCTTGTTCCTGCTCCTGTTCCCGGTCCTGTTTCTCTTCCTGCTCCTGTTCCTGCTCCTGATCCTGCTCTGTTCGTGTTCCTGTTCCTGCTCCTGTTCCTGTTCCGGCTCGTATTCCTGTTCCTGCACCTGTTCCTGTTTCTGCTCCTCCTCCTGCACCTGTTCCTGTTCCTGCTCCTGCTCCTGCTCCTGTTCCTGTTCCTGCTCCTGCTCCTGTTCCTGTTCGTACTCCTGCTCCTGTTCCTGCTCCTGTTCCTGTCACTGCTCTTGTTCCTGCTCCTGTTCCCGGTCCTGTTTCTCTTCCTGCTCCTGTTCCTGTTCTGTTCGTGTTCCTGTTCCTGCTCCTGTTCCTGTTCCGGCTCCTATTCCTGTTCCTGCACCTGTTCCTGTTCCTGCTCCTGTTCCTGCTCCTGTTCCTGTTCGTGCTCCTGCTTCTGCTCCTGCTCCTGTTCCTGTTTCTGCTCCTGCTCCTGTTCCTGCTCCTGTTCCTGTCACTACTCTTGTTCCTGCTCCTGTTCCCGGTCCTGTTTCTCTTCCTGCTCCTGTTCCTGCTCCTGATCCTGCTCTGTTCGTGTTCCTGTTCCTGCTCCTGTTCCTGTTCCGGCTCGTATTCCTGTTCCTGCACCTGTTCCTGTTTCTGCTCCTCCTCCTGCACCTGTTCCTGTTCCTGCTCCTGCTCCTGCTCCTGTTCCTGTTCCTGCTCCTGCTCCTGTTCCTGTTCGTACTCCTGCTCCTGTTCCTGCTCCTGTTCCTGTCACTGCTCTTGTTCCTGCTCCTGTTCCCGGTCCTGTTTCTCTTCCTGCTCCTGTTCCTGTTCTGTTCGTGTTCCTGTTCCTGCTCCTGTTCCTGTTCCGGCTCCTATTCCTGTTCCTGCACCTGTTCCTGTTCCTGCTCCTGTTCCTGCTCCTGTTCCTGTTCGTGCTCCTGCTCCTGCTCCTGCTCCTGTTCCTGTTTCTGCTCCTGCTCCTGTTCCTGCTCCTGTTCCTGTCACTGCCTTTGTTCCTGCTTCTGTTCCCGGTCCTGTTTCTCTTCCTGCTCCTGTTCCTGCTCCTGTTCCTGCTCCTGTTCCTGTTCCTGTTCTGTTCGTGTTCCTGTTCCTGCTCCTGTTCCTGTTCCGGCTCCTGTTCCTGTTCCTGTTTCTGCTCCTTTTCCTGCTCCTGTTCCTGCTCCTCCTCCTGCACCTGCTCCTGTTCCTGCTCCTGTTCCTCTCACTGCTCTTGTTTCTGTTCCTGTTCCTGCTCCTGTTCCTACTCCTGCTCCTGTTCCTGTTCCTGCTCCTGTTCCCTTTCCTGCTCCTCTTCCTGTTCCTGCACCTGCTCCTCTTCCTGCTCCTGCTCCTGCTCCTCTTCCTGTTCCTGCTCCTGTTCCTGTTCCTGCTCCTGTTCATGTTTCCTCTCCTGCTCCTCTTCCTGCTCCTGTTCCTGTTCCTGCTCCTTGTTCCTGTTCCTGCTCCTGTTCCTGTTACTGCTCCTGTTCCTGTTTCTGTTCCTGCTCCTGTTCCTGTTTCTGTTCCTGCTCCTTGTTCCTGTTCCTGCTCCTGTTCCTGTTACTGCTCCTGTTGCTGTTCCTGCTCCTGTTCCTGTTTCTGCTCCTGCTCCTCGTCCTGCTCCTGTTCCTGTTCCTGCTCCTGTTCCTGTTACTGCTCCTGTTCCTGTTTCAGTTCCTGCTCCTGTTCCTGTTCCTGTTCCTGCTCCTTGTTCCTGTTCCTGCTCCTGTTCCTGTTACTGCTCCTGTTGCTGTTCCTGCTCATGTTCCTGTTTCTGTTCCTGCTCCTTGTTCCTGTTCCTGCTCCTGTTCCTGTTTCTGCTCCTGTTCCAGTTCCTGCTCCTGCTCCTGTACCTGCTCCCATTGCTGTTCCCATTTCCCTTTCTGCTCTGGTTCCTGCTCCTATTCCTGTTCCTGCTCCTGTTCTTGCTCCTGCTCCTGTTCCTGCTCCTGTTTCTGCTCCTCCTCCTGCACCTGCTCCTGTTCCTGCTCCTGTTGCTGTTCCTGCTCCTGCTCCCGTTCCTGTTCCTGTTTCTGCTCCTGCTCCTGTTCCTGCTCCTGTTCCTCTCACTGCTCTTGCTCCTGTTCCTGTTCCTGCTCCTGTTCCTACTCCTGCTCCTGTTCCGGTTCCTGCTCCTGTTCCCTTTCCTGCTCCTCTTCCTGTTCCTGCACCTGCTCCTCTTCCTGCTCCTGCTCCTGCTCCTGCTCCTCTTCCTGTTCCTGCTCCTGTTCCTGTTCCTGCTCCTGTTCATGTTTCCTCTCCTGCTCCTCTTCCTGCTCCTGTTCCTGTTCCTGGTCCTTGTTCCTGTTCCTGCTCCCGTTCCTGTTACTGCTCCTGTTCCTGTTTCTGTTCCTGCTCCTGTTCCTGTTCCTGCTCCTTGTTCCTGTTCCTGCTCCTGTTCCTGTTACTGCTCCTGTTGCTGTTCCTGCTCCTGTTCCTGTTTCTGCTCCTGCTCCTCGTCCTGCTCCTGTTCCTGTTCCCGCTCATGTTCCTGTTTCTGTTCCTGCTCCTTGTTCCTGTTCCTGCTCCTGTTCCTGTTTCTGCTCCTGTTCCAGTTCCTGCTCCTGCTCCTGCTCCTGTACCTGCTCCCATTGCTGTTCCCATTTCCCTTTCGGCTCTGGTTCCTGCTCCTATTCCTGTTCCTGCTCCTGTTCTTGCTCCTGCTCCTGTTCCTGCTCCTGTTTCTGCTCCTCCTCCTGCACCTGCTCCTGTTCCTGCTCCTGTTTCTGCTCCTGCTCCTGTTCCTGTTCCTGTTTCTGCTCCTCTTCCTGCTCCTGTTTCTGCTCCTCCTCCTGCACCTGTTCCTGTTCCTGCTCCTGTTCCTGCTCCTGCTGCTGTTCCTGTTCGTGCTCCTGCTCCTGTTCCTGCTCCTGTTCCTGTCACTACTCTTGTTCCTGCTCCTGTTCCCGGTCCTGTTTCTCTTCCTGCTCCTGTTCCTGCTCCTGTTCCTGCTCCTGATCCTGCTCTGTTCGTGTTCCTGTTCCTGCTCCTGTTCCTGTTCCGGCTCGTATTCCTGTTCCTGCACCTGTTCCTGTTCCTGCTCCTGTTCCTGCTCCTGTTCCTGTTCCTGCTCCTGCTCCTGCTCCTGTTCCTGTTTCTGCTCCTGCTCCTGTTCCTGCTCCTGTTCCTGTCACTGCTCTTGTTCCTGCTCCTGTTCCCGGTCCTGTTTCTCTTCCTGCTCCTGTTCCTGCTCCTGTTCCGGCTCCTGTTCCTGTTCCTGTTCTGGCTCCTGTTCCTGCTCCTGTTTCTGCTCCTCCTCCTGCACCTGCTCCTGTTCCTGCTCCTGTACCTCTCACTGCTCTTGTTCCTGTTCCTGTTCCTGCTCCTGTTCCTACTCCTGCTCCTGTTCCTGTTCCTGCTCCTGTTCCCTTTCCTGCTCCTCTTCCTGTTCCTGCACCTGCTCCTCTTCCTGCTCCTGCTCCTGCTCCTCTTCCTGTTCCTGCTCCTGTTCCTGTTCCTGCTCCTGTTCATGTTTCCTCTCCTGCTCCTCTTCCTGCTCCTGTTCCTGTTACTGCTCCTGTTCCTGTTTCTGTTCCTGCTCCTGTTCCTGTTCCTGCTCCTGTTCCTGTTACTGCTCCTGTTCCTGTTCCTGTTCCTGCTCCTTGTTCCTGTTCCTGCTCCTGTTCCTGTTACTGCTCCTGTTCCTGTTCCTGTTCCTGCTCCTTGTTCCTGTTCCTGCTCCTGTTCCTGTTTCTACTCTTGCTCCTCGTCCTGCTCCTGTTCCTGTTCCTGCTCATGTTCCTGTTTCTGTTCCTGCTCCTTGTTCCTGTTCCTGCTCCTGTTCCTGCACCTGTTCCTGTCACTTCTCTTGTTCCTGCTCCTGTTCCCGGTCCTGTTTCTCTTCCTGCTCCTGTTCCTGCTCCTATTCCTGCTCCTGTTCCTGTTCCTGTTCTGTTCGTGTTCCTGTTCCTCTTCCTGCTCCTGTTCCTGTTTCTGCTCCTGTTCCAGTTCCTACTTCTGCTCCTGTACCTGCTCCCATTGCTGTTCCCATTTCCCTTTCTGCTCTGGTTCCTGCTCCTATTCCTGTTCCTGCTCCTGTTCTTGCTCCTGCTCCTGTTCCTGTTCCGGTTTCTGCTCCTTTTCCTGCTCCTAATTCTGCTCCTCCTCATGCACCTGTTCCTGTTCCTGCTCCTGTTCCTGCTCCTTGTTCCTGTTCCTGTTCCTGCTCCTGTTCCTGCTCCCATTCCTGTTCCCATTTCCCTTTCTGCTCCGGTTCCTGCTCCTATTCCTGTTCCTGCTCCAGTTCTTGCTCCTGTTCCTGTTTCTGCTCCTGCTCCTGTTCCTGTTCCTGTTTCTGCTCCTTTTCCTGCTCCTGTTTCTGCTCCTCCTCCTGCACCTGCTCCTGTTCGTGCTCCTGTTGCTGTTCCTGCTCCTGCTCCCGTTCCTGTTCCTGGTTCTGCTCCTGCTCCTGTTCCTGTTTCTGCTCCTTTTCCTGCTCCTGTTTCTGCTCCTCCTCCTGCACCTGTTCCTGTTACTGCTCCTGTTCCTGTTCCTGTTTCTGCTCCTGCTCCTGTTCCTGCTCCTGTTCCTGTCACTGCGCTTGTTCCTGCTCCTGTTCCTGCTCCTGTTTCTCTTCCTGCTCCTGTTCCTACTCCTGTTCCTGTTCCTGTTCTGTTTGTGTTCCTGTTCCTGCTCCTGTTCCGGCTCCTGTTCCTGTTCCTGTTTCTGCTCCTTTTCCTGCTCCTGTTTCTGCTCCTCGACCTGCACCTGCTCCTGTTCCTGCTCCTGTTCCTGTCACTGCTCTTGTTCCTGCTCCTGTTCTTGTTCCTGTTTCTCTTCCTGCTCCTGTTCCCGTCCCGGTTCCTGTTCCTGCTTCTGTTCCTGTTCCTCCTCCTGTTCCCTTCCAGCTTCTGTTCCTGTTTCTCTTCCTGCTCCTGTTCCTGTTCCTGTTCCTGTTCTGTTCGTGTTCCTGTTCCTGCTCCTGTGCCTGATCCTGCTCCTGTTCCTGTTCCTGCTCCTGTTCCTGCTCCCATTCCTGTTCCCATTTCCCATTCTGCTCCGGTTCCTGCTCCTATTCCTGTTCCAGCTTCTGTTCTTGTTCCTGCTCCCGTTCGTGTTCCTCTTTCCGCTCCTCCTCCCACTCCCATTCCTGTTCCCATTTCCCTTTCTGCTCTGGTTCCTGCTCCTATTCCTGTTCCTGCTCCTGTTCTTGCTCCTGTTCCTGTTTCTGCTCCTGCTCCTATTCCTGTTCCTATTTCTGCTCCTTTTCCTGCACCTGCTCCTGTTCCTGTTCCTGTTGCGGTTCCTGCTCCTGCTCCCATTCCTGTTCCCATTTCCCTTTCTGCTCCGGTACCTGCTCCTATTCCTGTTCCAGCTTCTGTTCCTTTTCCTGCTCCCGTTCGTGTTCCTCTTTCCACTCCTCCTCCCACTCCCATTCCTGTTCCCATTTCCCTTTCTGCTCCGGTTCCTGCTCCTATTCCTGTTCCTGCTCCTGTTCTTGCTCCTGTTCCTGTTTCTGCTCCTGCTCCTGTTCCTGTTCCTGTTTCTGCTCCTTTTCCTGCTCCTGTTTCTGCTCCTCCTCCTGCACCTGCTCCTGTTCCTGCTCCTGTTGCTGTTCCTGCTCCTGCTCCCGTTCCTGTTCCTGTTTCTGCTCCTCTTCCTGCTCCTGTTTCTGCTCCTCCTCCTGCACCTGTTCCTGTTCCTGCTCCTGTTCCTGCTCCTGTTCCTGTTCCTGCTCCTGCTCCTGCTCCTGCTCCTGTTCCTGTTTCTGCTCCTGCTCCTGTTCCTGCTCCTGCTCCTGTCACTGCTCTTGTTCCTGCTACTGTTCCCGGTCCTGTTTCTCTTCCTGCTCCTGTTCCTGCTCCTGTTCCTGCTCCTGTTCCAGTTCCCGTTCTGTTCCTGTTCCTGTTCCTGCTCCTGTTCCTGTTCCGGCTCCTATTCCTGTTCCTGCGCCTGCTCCTGTTCCTGTTCCTGTTTCTGCTCCTTTTCCTGCTCCTGTTTCTGCTCCTCCTCCTGCACCTGCTCCTGTTCCTGCTCCTGTTGCTGTTCCTGCTCCTGCTCCCGTTCCTGTTCCTGTTTCTGCTCCTGCTCCTGTTCCTGCTCCTGTTCCTGCTCCTGTTCCTGTTCCTGTTTCTGCTCCTGCTCTTGTTCCTGCTCCTGTTCCTGTTCCTGTTTCTCTTCCTGCTCCTGTTCCCATCCTGGTTCCTGTTCCTGTTTCTGTTCCTGTTCCTCCTCCTGTTCCCGTTCCTGCTTCTGTTCCTGTTTCTCTTCCTGCTCCTGTTCCTATTCCTGTTCCTGTTCTGTTCGTGTCCCTGTTCCTGCTCCTGTTCTTGCTCCTGTTCCTGTTTCTGCTCCTGCTCCTGTTCCTGTTCCTGTTTCTGCTCCTCCTCCTGCACCTGCTCCTGTTCCTGTTCCTGTTGCTGTTCCTGCTCCTGCTCCCGTTCCTGTTCCTGTTTCTGCTCCTGCTCCTGTTCCTGTTCCTGTTTCTGCTCCTCTTCCTGCTCCTGTTTCTGCTCCTCCTCCTGCACCTGTTCCTGTTCCTGCTCCTGTTCCTGCTCCTGTTCCTGTTCCTGCTCCTGCTCCTGTTCCTGTTCGTGCTCCTGCTCCTGTTCCTGTCACTACTCTTGTTCCTGCTCCTGTTCCCGGTCCTGTTTCTCTTCCTGCTCCTGTTCCTGCTCCTGATCCTGTTCTGTTCGTGTTCCTGTTCCTGCTCCTGTTCCTGTTCCTGCTCGTATTCCTGTTCCTGCACCTGTTCCTGTTCCTGCTCCTGTTCCTGCTCCTGTTCCTGTTCCTGCTCCTGCTCCTGCTCCGGTTCCTGTTTCTGCTCCTGCACCTGTTCCTGTCACTTCTCTTGTTCCTGCTCCTGTTCCCGGTCCTGTTTCTCTTCCTGCTCCTGTTCCTGTTCCTGTTCTGTTCGTGTTCCTGTTCCTGCTCCTGCTCCTGCTCCTGTTCCTGCTCCTGCTCCTGTCACTGCTCTTGTTCCTGCTACTGTTCCCGGTCCTGCTCCTCTTCCTGCTCCTGTTCCCGTTCCGGTTCCTGTTCCTGCTTCTGTTCCTGTTCCTCCTCCTGTTCCCGTTCCTGCTTCTGTTCCTGTTTCTCTTCCTACTCCTGTTCCTGTTCCTGTTTTGTTCGTGTTCCTGTTCCTGCTCCTGCTCCTGTTCCTGCTCCTGCTCCTGTTCCTGTTCCGGCTCCTGCTCCTGTTCCTGTTTCTGCTCCTGCTCCTGTTCCTGCTCCTGCTCCTGTCACTGCTCTTGTTCCTGCTACTGTTCCCGGTCTTGTTTCTCTTCCTGCTCCTGTTCCTGCTCCTGTTCCTGCTCCTGTTCCAGTTCCTGTTCTGTTCGTGTTCCTGTTCCTGCTCCTGTTCCTGTTCCGGCTCCTATTCCTGTTCCTGCGCCTGCTCCTGTTCCTGTTCCTGTTTCTCCTCATTCTCCTGCACCTGCTCCTTGTCCTGCTCCTTGTTCCTGTTCCTGTTCCTGCTCCTGTTCCTGCTCCCATTCCGGTTCCCATTTCCCTTTCTGCTCCGGTTCCTGCTCCTATTCCTGTTCCAGCTTCTGTTCCTGTTCCTGCTCCCGTTCGTGTTCCTCATTCCGCTCCTCCTCCCACTCCCATTCCTGTTCCCATTTCCCTTTCTGCTCCGGTTCCTGCTCCTATTCCTGTTCCTGCTCCTGTTCTTGCTCCTGTTCCTGTTTCTGCTCCTGCTCCTGTTCCTGTTCCTGTTCCTGTTTCTGCTCCTTTTCCTGCACCTGCTCCTGTTCCTGTTCCTGTTGCGGTTCCTGCTCCTGCTCCCATTCCTGTTCCCATTTCCCTTTCTGCTCCGCTACCTGCTCCTATTCCTGTTCCAGCTTCTGTTCCTTTTCCTGCTCCCGTTCGTGTTCCTCTTTCCGCTCCTCCTCCCACTCCCATTCCTGTTCCCATTTCCCTTTCTGCTCCGGTTCCTGCTCCTATTCCTGTTCCTGCTCCTGTTCTTGCTCCTGTTCCTGTTTCTGCTCCTGCTCCTGTTCCTGTTCCTGTTTCTGCTCCTTTTCCTGCTCCTGTTTCTGCTCCTCCTCCTGCACCTGCTCCTGTTCGTGCTCCTGTTGCTGTTCCTGCTCCTGCTCCCGTTCCTGTTCCTGTTTCTGCTCCTCTTCCTGCTCCTGTTTCTGCTCCTCCTCCTGCACCTGTTCCTGTTCCTGCTCCTGTTCCTGCTCCTGTTCCTGTTCCTGCTCCTGCTCCTGTTCCTGTTCCTGTTCCTGCTCCTGCTCCTGCTCCTGTTCCTGTTCCTGCTCCGGTTCCTGCTCCTATTCCTGTTCCAGCTTCTGTTCCTGTTCCTGCTCCCGTTCGTGTTCCTCTTTCCGCTCCTCCTCCCACTCCCATTCCTGTTCCCATTTCCCTTTCTGCTCCGGTTCCTGCTCCTATTCCTGTTCCTGCTCCTGTTCTTGCTCCTGTTCCTGTTTCTGCTCCTGCTCCTGTTCCTGTTCCTGTTTCTACTCCTTTTCCTGCTCCTGTTTCTGCTCCTCCTCCTGCACCTGCTCCTGTTCCTGCTCCTGTTGCTGTTCCTGCTCCTGCTCCCATTCCTGTTCCTGTTTCTGCTCGTCTTCCTGCTCCTGTTTCTGCTCCTCCTCCTGCACCTGTTCCTGTTCCTGCTCCTGTTCCTGCTCCTGTTCCTGTTCCTGCTCCTGCTCCTGCTCCTGCTCCTGTTTCTGTTCCTGCTCCTGTTCCTGCTCCTGTTCCTGCTCCTGTTCCAGTTCCTGTTCTGTTCGTGTTCCTGTTCCTGCTCCTGTTCCTGTTCCGGCTCCTATTCCTGTTCCTGCGCCTGCTCCTGTTCCTGTTCCTGTTTCTGCTCCTTTTCCTGCTCCTGTTTCTGCTCCTCCTCCTGCACCTGCTCCTGTTCCTGCTCCTGTTGCTGTTCCTGCTCCTGCTCCCGTTCCTGTTCCTGTTTCTGCTCCTGCTCCTGTTCCTGCTCCTGTTCCTGCTCCTGTTCCTGTTCCTGTTCTGTTCGTGTTCCTGTTCCTGCTCCTGTTCCTGTTCCGGCTCCTGTTCCTGTTCCTGTTTCTGCTCCTTTTCCTGCTCCTGTTTCTCCTCATCCTCCTGCACCTGCTCCTGGTCCTGCTCCCGTTCCTCTCACTGCTCTTGTTCCTGCTCCTGTTCCTGTTCCTGTTTCTCTTCCTGCTCCTGTTCCCATCCTGGTTCCTGTTCCTGTTTCTGTTCCTGTTCCTCCTCCTGTTCCCGTTCCTGCTTCTGTTCCTGTTTCTTTTCCTGCTCCTGTTCCTATTCCTGTTCCTGTTCTGTACGTGTCCCTGTTCCTGCTCCTGTTCTTGCTCCTGTTCCTGTTTCTGCTCCTGCTCCTGTTCCTGTTCCTGTTTCTGCTCCTGTTTCTGCTCCTCCTCCTGCACCTGCTCCTGTTCCTGTTCCTGTTGCTGTTCCTGCTCCTGCTCTCGTTTCTGTTCCTGTTTCTGCTCCTGCTCCTGTTCCTGTTCCTGTTTCTGCTCCTCTTCCTGCTCCTGTTTCTGCTCCTCCTCCTGCACCTGTTCCTGTTCCTCTTTCTGCTCCTGCTCCTGTTCCTGTCACTGCGCTTGTTCCTGCTCCTGTTCCTGGTCCTGTTTCTCTTCCTGCTCCTGTTCCTACTCCTGTTCCTGTTCCTGTTCTGTTTGTGTTCCTGTTCCTGCTCCTGTTCCGGCTCCTGTTCCTGTTCCTGTTTCTGCTCCTTTTCCTGCTCCTGTTTCTGCTCCTCGTCCTGCACCTGCTCCTGTTCCTGCTCCTGTTCCTGTCACTGCTCTTGTTCCTGCTCCTGTTCTTGTTCCTGTTTCTCTTCCTGCTCCTGTTCCCGTCCCGGTTCCTGTTCCTGCTTCTGTTCCTGTTCCTCCTCCTGTTCCCTTCCAGCTTCTGTTCCTGTTTCTCTTCCTGCTCCTGTTCCTGTTCCTGTTCCTGTTCTGTTCGTGTTCCTGTTCCTGCTCCTGCGCCCGATCCTGCTCCTGTTCCTGCTCCCATTCCTGTTCCCATTTCCCTTTCTGCTCCGGTTCCTGCTCCTATTCCTGTTCCAGCTTCTGTTCCTGTTCCTGCTCCCGTTCGTGTTCCTCATTCCGCTCCTCCTCCCACTCCCATTCCTGTTCCCATTTCCCTTTCTGCTCCGGTTCCTGCTCCTATTCCTGTTCCTGCTCCTGTTCTTGCTCCTGTTCCTGTTTCTGCTCCTGCTCCTGTTCCTGTTCCTGTTTCTGCTCCTTTTCCTGCACCTGCTCCTGTTCCTGTTCCTGTTGCGGTTCCTGCTTCTGCTCCCATTCCTGTTCCCATTTCCCTTTCTGCTCCGCTACCTGCTCCTATTCCTGTTCCAGCTTCTGTTCCTTTTCCTGCTCCCGTTCGTATTCCTCTTTCCGCTCCTCCTCCCACTCCCATTCCTGTTCCCATTTCCCTTTCTGCTCCGGTTCCTGCTCCTATTCCTGTTCCTGCTCCTGTTCTTGCTCCTGTTCCTGTTTCTGCTCCTGCTCCTGTTCCTGTTCCTGTTTCTGCTCCTTTTCCTGCTCCTGTTTCTGCTCCTCCTCCTGCACCTGCTCCTGTTCCTGCTCCTGTTGCTGTTCCTGCTCCTGCTCCCGTTCCTGTTCCTGTTTCTGCTCCTCTTCCTGCTCCTGTTTCTGCTCCTCCTCCTGCACCTGTTCCTGTTCCTGCTCCTGTTCCTGCTCCTGTTCCTGTTCCTGCTCCTGCTCCTGCTCCTGTTCCTGTTCCTGCTCCTGCTCCTGCTCCTGTTCCTGTTCCTGCTCCGGTTCCTGCTCCTATTCCTGTTCCAGCTTCTGTTCCTGTTCCTGCTCCCGTTCGTGTTCCTCATTCCGCTCCTCCTCCCACTCCCATTCCTGTTCCCATTTCCCTTTCTGCTCCGGTTCCTGCTCCTATTCCTGTTCCTGCTCCTGTTCTTGCTCCTGTTCCTGTTTCTGCTCCTGCTCCTGTTCCTGTTCCTGTTTCAGCTCCTTTTCCTGCTCCTGTTTCTGCTCCTCCTCCTGCACCTGCTCCTGTTCCTGCTCCTGTTGCTGTTCCTGCTCCTGCTCCCATTCCTGTTCCTGTTTCTGCTCCTCTTCCTGCTCCTGTTTCTGCTCCTCCTCCTGCACCTGTTCCTGTTCCTGCTCCTGTTCCTGCTCCTGTTCCTGTTCCTGCTCCTGCTCCTGCTCCTGTTCCTGTTTCTGCTCCTGCTCCTGTTCCTGCTCCTGCTCCTGTCACTGCTCTTGTTCCTGCTACTGTTCCCGGTCCTGTTTCTGTTCCTGCTCCTGTTCCTGCTCCTGTTCCTGCTCCTGTTCCAGTTCCTGTTCTGTTCGTGTTCCTGTTCCTGCTCCTGTTCCTGTTCCGGCTCCTATTCCTGTTCCTGCGCCTGCTCCTGTTCCTGTTCCTGTTTCTGCTCCTTTTCCTGCTCCTGTTTCTGCTCCTCCTCCTGCACCTGCTCCTGTTCCTGCTCCTGTTGCTGTTCCTGCTCCTGCTCCCGTTCCTGTTCCTGTTTCTGCTCCTGCTCCTGTTCCTGCTCCTGTTCCTGCTCCTGTTCCTGTTCCTGTTCTGTTCGTGTTCCTGTTCCTGCTCCTGTTCCTGTTCCGGCTCCTGTTCCTGTTCCTGTTTCTGCTCCTTTTCCTGCTCCTGTTTCTCCTCATCCTCCTGCACCTGCTCCTGGTCCTGCTCCCGTTCCTCTCACTGCTCTTGTTCCTGCTCCTGTTCCTGTTCCTGTTTCTCTTCCTGCTCCTGTTCCCATCCTGGTTCCTGTTCCTGTTTCTGTTCCTGTTCCTCCTCCTGTTCCCGTTCCTGCTTCTGTTCCTGTTTCTTTTCCTGCTCCTGTTCCTATTCCTGTTCCTGTTCTGTACGTGTCCCTGTTCCTGCTCCTGTTCTTGCTCCTGTTCCTGTTTCTGCTCCTGCTCCTGTTCCTGTTCCTGTTTCTGCTCCTGTTTCTGCTCCTCCTCCTGCACCTGCTCCTGTTCCTGTTCCTGTTGCTGTTCCTGCTCCTGCTCTCGTTTCTGTTCCTGTTTCTGCTCCTGCTCCTGTTCCTGTTCCTGTTTCTGCTCCTCTTCCTGCTCCTGTTTCTGCTCCTCCTCCTGCACCTGTTCCTGTTCCTCTTTCTGCTCCTGCTCCTGTTCCTGTTCCTGTTTCTGCTCCTCTTCCTGCTCCTGTTTCTGCTCCTCCTCCTGCTCCTATTCCTGTTCCTGCTCCAGTTCTTGCTCCTGTTCCTGCTTCTGCTCCTGCTCCTGTTCCTGTTCCTGTTTCTGCTCCTTTTCCTGCTCCTGTTTCTGCTCCACCTCCTGCACCTGCTCCTGTTCCTGCTCCTGTTGCTGTTCCTGCTCCTGCTCCCGTTCCTGTTCCTGTTTCTGCTCCTGCTCCTGTTCCTGTTTCTGCTCCTTTTCCTGCTCCTGTTTCTGCTCCTCCTCCTGCAGCTGTTCCTGTTCCTGCTCCTGTTCCTGTTCCTGTTTCTGCTCCTGCTCCTGTTCCTGCTCCTGTTCCTGTCACTGCGCTTGTTCCTGCTCCTGTTCCTGTTCCTGTTTCTGCTCCTCTTCCTGCTCCTGTTTCTGCTCCTCCTCCTGCACCTGTTCCTGTTCCTCTTTCTGCTCCTGCTCCTGTTCCTGTTCCTGTTTCTGCTCCTCTTCCTGCTCCTGTTTCTGCTCCTCCTCCTGCTCCTATTCCTGTTCCTGCTCCAGTTCTTGCTCCTGTTCCTGCTTCTGCTCCTGCTCCTGTTCCTGTTCCTGTTTCTGCTCCTTTTCCTGCTCCTGTTTCTGCTCCACCTCCTGCACCTGCTCCTGTTCCTGCTCCTGTTGCTGTTCCTGCTCCTGCTCCCGTTCCTGTTCCTGTTTCTGCTCCTGCTCCTGTTCCTGTTTCTGCTCCTTTTCCTGCTCCTGTTTCTGCTCCTCCTCCTGCAGCTGTTCCTGTTCCTGCTCCTGTTCCTGTTCCTGTTTCTGCTCCTGCTCCTGTTCCTGCTCCTGTTCCTGTCACTGCGCTTGTTCCTGCTCCTGTTCCTGGTCCTGTTTCTCTTCCTGCTCCTGTTCCTACTCCTGTTCCTGTTCCTGTTCAGTTTGTGTTCGTGTTCCTGCTCCTGTTCCGGCTCCTGTTCCTGTTCCTGTTTCTGCTCCTTTTCCTGCTCCTGTTTCTGCTCCTCGTCCTGCACCTGCTCCTGTTCCTGCTCCTGTTCCTGTCACTGCTCTTGTTCCTGCTCCTGTTCTTGTTCCTGTTTCTCTTCCTGCTCCTGTTCCCGTCCCGGTTCCTGTTCCTGCTTCTGTTCCTGTTCCTCCTCCTGTTCCCTTCCAGCTTCTGTTCCTGTTTCTCTTCCTGCTCCTGTTCCTGTTCCTGTTCCTGTTCTGTTCGTGTTCCTGTTCCTGCTCCTGCGCCCGATCCTGCTCCTGTTCCTGCTCCCATTCCTGTTCCCATTTCCCTTTCTGCTCCGGTTCCTGCTCCTATTCCTGTTCCAGCTTCTGTTCCTGTTCCTGCTCCCGTTCGTGTTCCTCATTCCGCTCCTCCTCCCACTCCCATTCCTGTTCCCATTTCCCTTTCTGCTCCGGTTCCTGCTCCTATTCCTGTTCCTGCTCCTGTTCTTGCTCCTGTTCCTGTTTCTGCTCCTGCTCCTGTTCCTGTTCCTGTTTCTGCTCCTTTTCCTGCACCTGCTCCTGTTCCTGTTCCTGTTGCGGTTCCTGCTCCTGCTCCCATTCCTGTTCCCATTTCCCTTTCTGCTCCGCTACCTCCTCCTATTCCTGTTCCAGCTTCTGTTCCTTTTCCTGCTCCCGTTCGTGTTTCTCTTTCCGCTCCTCCTCCCACTCCCATTCCTGTTCCCATTTCCCTTTCTGCTCCGGTTCCTGCTCCTATTCCTGTTCCTGCTCCTGTTCTTGCTCCTGTTCCTGTTCCTGCTCCTGCTCCTGCGCCTGTTCCTGTTTCTGCTCCTGCTCCTGTTCCTGCTCCTGCTCCTGTCACTGCTCTTGTTCCTGCTACTGTTCCCGGTCCTGTTTCTCTTCCTGCTCCTGTTCCAGCTCCTGTTCCTGCTCCTGTTCCAGTTCCTGTTCTGTTCGTGTTCCTGTTCCTGCTCCTGTTCCTGTTCCGGCTCCTATTCCTGTTCCTGCGCCTGCTCCTGTTCCTGTTCCTGTTTCTGCTCCTTTTCCTGCTCCTGTTTCTGCACCTCCTCCTGCACCTGCTCCTGTTCCTGCTCCTGTTGCTGTTCCTGCTCCTGCTCCCGTTCCTGTTCCTGTTTCTGCTCCTGCTCCTGTTCCTGCTCCTGTTCCTGCTCCTGTTCCTATTCCTGTTCTGTTCGTGTTCCTGTTCCTGCTCCTGTTCCTGTTCCGGCTCCTGTTCCTGTTCCTGTTTCTGCTCCTTTTCCTGCTCCTGTTTCTCCTCATCCTCCTGCACCTGCTCCTGGTCCTGCTCCCGTTCCTCTCACTGCTCTTGTTCCTGCTCCTGTTCCTGTTCCTGTTTCTCTTCCTGCTCCTGTTCCCATCCTGGTTCCTGTTCCTGTTTCTGTTCCTGTTCCTCCTCCTGTTCCCGTTCCTGCTTCTGTTCCTGTTTCTCTTCCTGCTCCTGTACCTATTCCTGTTCCTGTTCTGTTCGTGTCCCTGTTCCTGCTCCTGTTCTTGCACCTGTTCCTGTTTCTGCTCCTGCTCCTGTTCCTGTTCCTGTTTCTGCTCCTGTTTCTGCTCCTCCTCCTGCACCTGCTCCTGTTCCTGTTCCTGTTGCTGTTCCTGCTCCTGCTCCCGTTCCTGTTCCTGTTTCTGCTCCTGCTCCTGTTCCTGTTCCTGTTTCTGCTCCTCTTCCTGCTCCTGTTTCTGCTCCTCCTCCTGCACCTGTTCCTGTTCCTGCTCCTGTTCCTGCTCCTGTTCCTGTTCCTGCTCCTGCTCCTGTTCCTGTTCGTGCTCCTGCTCCTGTTCCTGCTCCTGTTCCTGTCACTACTCTTGTTCCTGCTCCTGTTCCCGGTCCTGTTTCTCTTCCTGCTCCTGTTCCTGCTCCTGATCCTGTTCTGTTCGTGTTCCTGCTCCTGCTCCTGTTCCTGTTCCTGCTCGTATTCCTGTTCCTGCACCTGTTCCTGTTCCTGCTCCTGTTCCTGCTCCTGTTCCTGTTCCTGCTCCTGCTCCTGCTCCTGTTCCTGTTTCTGCTCCTGCTCCTGTTCCTGCACCTGTTCCTGTCACTTCTCTTGTTCCTGCTCCTGTTCCCGGTCCTGTTTCTCTTCCTGCTCCTGTTCCTGTTCCTGTTCTGTTCGTGTTCCTGTTCCTGCTCCTGTTCCTGTTCCGGCTCCTGTTCCTGTTCCTGTTTCTGCTCCTTTTCCTGCTCCTGTTTCTGCTCCTCCTCCTGCACCTGCTCCTGTTCCTGCTCCTGTACCTCTCACTGCTCTTGTTCCTGTTCCTGTTCCTGCTCCTGTTCCTACTCCTGCTCCTGTTCCTGTTCCTGCTCCTGTTCCCTTTCCTGCTCCTCTTCCTGTTCCTGCACCTGCTCCTCTTCCTGCTCCTGCTCCTGCTCCTCTTCCTGTTCCTGCTCCTGTTCCTGTTCCTGCTCCTGTTCATGTTTCCTCTCCTGCTCCTCTTCCTTCTCCTGTTCCTGTTCCTGCTCCTTGTTCCTGTTCCTGCTCCTGTTCCTGTTACTGCTCCTGTTCCTGTTTCTGTTCCTGCTCCTGTTCCTGTTCCTGTTCCTGCTCCTTGTTCCTGTTCCTGCTCCTGTTCCTGTTACTGCTCCTGTTGCTGTTCCTGCTCCTGTTCCTGTTTCTGCTCCTGCTCCTCGTCCTGCTCCTGTTCCTGTTCCTGCTCATGTTCCTGTTTCTGTTCCTGCTCCTTGTTCCTGTTCCTGCTCCTGTTCCTGTTTCTGCTCCTGTTCCAGTTCCTACTTCTGCTCCTGTACCTGCTCCCATTGCTGTTCCCATTTCCCTTTCTGCTCTGGTTCCTGCTCCTATTCCTGTTCCTGCTCCTGTTCTTGCTCCTGCTCCTGTTCCTGCTCCTGCTCCTGTTCCTGTTCCGGCTCCTGTTCCTGTTCCTGTTTCTGCTCCTTTTCCTGTTCCTGTTTCTCCTCATCCTCCTGCACCTGCTCCTGGTCCTGCTCCCGTTCCTCTCACTGCTCTTGTTCCTGCTCCTGTTCCTGTTCCTGTTTCTCTTTCAGCTCCTGTTCCCATCCTGGTTCCTGTTCCTGTTTCTGTTCCTGTTCCTCCTCCTGTTCCCGTTCCTGCTTCTGTTCCTGTTTCTCTTCCTGCTCCTGTTCCTATTCCTGTTCCTGTTCTGTTCGTGTCCCTGTTCCTGCTCCTGTTCTTGCTCCTGTTCCTGTTTCTGCTCCTGCTCCTGTTCCTGTTCCTGTTTCTGCTCCTGTTTCTGCTCCTCCTCCTGCACCTGCTCCTGTTCCTGTTCCTGTTGCTGTTCCTGCTCCTGCTCCCGTTCCTGTTCCTGTTTCTGCTCCTGCTCCTGTTCCTGTTCCTGTTTCTGCTCCTCTTCCTGCTCCTGTTTCTGCTCCTCCTCCTGCACCTGTTCCTGTTCCTGCTCCTGTTCCTGCTCCTGTTCCTGTTCCTGCTCCTGCTCCTGTTCCTGTTCGTGCTCCTGCTCCTGTTCCTGCTCCTGTTCCTGTCACTACTCTTGTTCCTGCTCCTGTTCCCGGTCCTGTTTCTCTTCCTGCTCCTGTTCCTGCTCCTGATCCTGTTCTGTTCGTGTTCCTGTTCCTGCTCCTGTTTCTGTTCCGGCTCGTATTCCTGTTCCTGCACCTGTTCCTGTTCCTGCTCCTGTTCCTGCTCCTGTTCCTGTTCCTGCTCCTGCTCCTGTTCCTGTTTCTGCTCCTGCTCCTGTTCCTGCACCTGTTCCTGTCACTTCTCTTGTTCCTGCTCCTGTTCCCGGTCCTGTTTCTCTTCCTGCTCCTGTTCCTGCTCCTGTTCCTGTTCCTGTTCTGTTCGTGTTCCTGTTCCTGCTCCTGTTCCTGTTCCGGCTCCTGTTCCTGTTCCTGTTTCTGCTCCTGTTCCTGTTCCTGTTCCGGCTCCTATTCCTGTTCCTGTTCCTGCTCCTGTTCCTGTTCCGGCTCGTGTTCCTGTTCCTGTTTCTGCTCCTTTTCCTGTTCCTGTTTCTCCTCATCCTCCTGCACCTGCTCCTTGTCCTGCTCCTTGTTCCTGTTCCTGTTCCTGCTCCTGTTCCTGCTCCCATTCCGGTTCCCATTTCCCTTTCTGCTCCGGTTCCTGCTCCTATTCCTGTTCCTGCTCCAGTTCTTGCTCCTGTTCCTGTTTCTGCTCCTGCTCCTGTTCCTGTTCCTGTTTCTGCTCCTTTTCCTGCTCCTGTTTCTGCTCCTCCTCCTGCACCTGCTCCTGTTCCTGCTCCTGTTGCTGTTCCTGCTCCTGCTCCCGTTCCTGTTCCTGTTTCTGCTCCTGCTCCTGTTCCTGTTTCTGCTCCTTTTCCTGCTCCTGTTTCTGCTCCTCCTCCTGCAGCTGTTCCTGTTCCTGCTCCTGTTCCTGTTTCTGCTCCTGCTCCTGTTCCTGCTCCTGTTCCTGTCACTGCGCTTGTTCCTGCTCCTGTTCCTGGTCCTGTTTCTCTTCCTGCTCCTGTTCCTACTCCTGTTCCTGTTCCTGTTCTGTTTGTGTTCCTGTTCCTGCTCCTGTTCCGGCTCCTGTTCCTGTTCCTGTTTCTGCTCCTTTTCCTGCTCCTGTTCCTGCTCCTGTTCCTGCTCCTGTTCCTGTCACTGCTCTTGTTCCTGCTCCTGTTCTTGTTCCTGTTTCTCTTCCTGCTCCTGTTCCCGTCCCGGTTCCTGTTCCTGCTTCTGTTCCTGTTCCTCCTCCTGTTCCCTTCCAGCTTCTGTTCCTGTTTCTCTCCCTGCTCCTGTTCCTGTTCCTGTTCCTGTTCTGTTCGTGTTCCTGTTCCTGCTCCTGCGCCTGATCCTGCTCCTGTTCCTGCTCCCATTCCTGTTCCCATTTCCCTTTCTGCTCCGCTACCTGCTCCTATTCCTGTTCCAGCTTCTGTTCCTTTTCCTGCTCCCGTTCGTGTTCCTCTTTCCGCTCCTCCTCCCACTCCCATTCCTGTTCCCATTTCCCTTTCTGCTCCGGTTCCTGCTCCTATTCCTGTTCCTGCTCCTGTTCTTGCTCCTGTTCCTGTTTCTGCTCATGCTCCTGTTCCTGTTCCTGTTTCTGCTCCTTTTCCTGCTCCTGTTTCTGCTCCTCCTCCTGCACCTGCTCCTGTTCGTGCTCCTGTTGCTGTTCCTGCTCCTGCTCCCGTTCCTGTTCCTGTTTCTGCTCTTCTTCCTGCTCCTGTTTCTGCTCCTCCTCCTGCACCTGTTCCTGTTCCTGCTCCTGTTCCTGCTCCTGTTCCTGTTCCTGCTCCTGCTCCTGCTCCTGTTCCTGTTCCTGCTCCGGTTCCTGCTCCTATTCCTGTTCCAGCTCCTGTTCCTGTTCCTGCTCCCGTTCGTGTTCCTCATTCCGCTCCTCCTCCCACTCCCATTCCTGTTCCCATTTCCCTTTCTGCTCCGGTTCCTGCTCCTATTCCTGTTCCTGCTCCTGTTCTTGCTCCTGTTCCTGTTTCTGCTCCTGCTCCTCCTCCTGCACCTGCTCCTGTTCCTGCTCCTGTTGCTGTTCCTGCTCCTGCTCCCATTCCTGTTCCTGTTTCTGCTCCTCTTCCTGCTCCTGTTTCTGCTCCTCCTCCTGCACCTGTTCCTGTTCCTGCTCCTGTTCCTGCTCCTGTTCCTGTTCCTGCTCCTGCTCCTGCTCCTGTTCCTGTTTCTGCTCCTGCTCCTGTTCCTGCTCCTGCTCCTGTCACTGCTCTTGTTCCTGCTACTGTTCCCGGTCCTGTTTCTCTTCCTGCTCCTGTACCTGCTCCTGTTCCTGCTCCTGTTCCAGTTCCTGTTCTGTTCGTGTTCCTGTTCCTGCTCCTGTTCCTGTTCCTGCTCCTGTTGCTGTTCCTGCTCCTGCTCCCGTTCCTGTTCCTGTTTCTGCTCCTGCTCCTGTTCCTGCTCCTGTTCCTGCTCCTGTTCCTGCTCCTGTTCTGTTCGTGTTCCTGTTCCTGCTCCTGTTCCTGTTCCGGCTCCTGTTCCTGTTCCTGTTTCTGCTCCTTTTCCTGCTCCTGTTTCTCCTCATCCTCCTGCACCTGCTCCTGGTCCTGCTCCCGTTCCTCTCACTGCTCTTGTTCCTGCTCCTGTTCCTGTTCCTGTTTCTCTTCCTGCTCCTGTTCCCATCCTGGTTCCTGTTCTTGTTTCTGCTCCTGTTCCTCCTCCTGTTCCCGTTCCTGCTTCTGTTCCTGTTTCTCTTCCTGCTCCTGTTCCTATTCCTGTTCCTGTTCTGTTCGTGTCCCTGTTCCTGCTCCTGTTCTTGCTCCTGTTCCTGTTTCTGCTCCTGCTCCTGTTCCATTCCTGTTTCTGCTCCTGTTTCTGCACCTCCTCCTGCACCTGCTCCTGTTCCTGTTCCTGTTGCTGTTCCTGCACCTGCTCCCGTTCCTGTTCCTGTTTCTGCTCCTGCTCCTGTTCCTGTTCCTGTTTCTGCTCCTCTTCCTGCTCCTGTTTCTGCTCCTCCTCCTGCACCTGTTCCTGTTCCTGCTCCTGTTCCTGCTCCTGTTCCTGTTCCTGCTCCTGCTCCTGTTCCTGTTCGTGCTCCTGCTCCTGTTCCTGCTCCTGTTCCTGTCACTACTCTTGTTCCTGCTCCTGTTCCCGGTCCTGTTTCTCTTCCTGCTCCTGTTCCTGCTCCTGATCCTGTTCTGTTCGTGTTCCTGTTCCTGCTCCTGTTCCTGTTCCGGCTCGTATTCCTGTTCCTGCACCTGTTCCTGTTCCTGCTCCTGTTCCTGCACCTGTTCCTGTTCCTGCTCCTGCTCCTGCTCCTGTTCCTGTTTCTGCTCCTGCTCCTGTTCCTGCACCTGTTCCTGTCACTTCTCTTGTTCCTGCTCCTGTTCCCGGTCCTGTTTCTCTTCCTGCTCCTGTTCCTGTTCCTGTTCTGTTCGTGTTCCTGTTTCTGCTCCTGCTCCTGTTCCTGCACCTGTTCCTGTCACTTCTCTTGTTCCTGCTCCTGTTCCCGGTCCTGTTTCTCTTCCTGCTCCTGTTCCTGTTCCTGTTCTGTTCGTGTTCCTGTTCCTGCTCCTGTTCCTGTTCCGGCTCCTGTTCCTGTTCCTGTTTCTGCTCCTTTTCCTGCTCCTGTTTCTGCTCCTCCTCCTGCACCTGCTCCTGTTCCTGCTCCTGTACCTCTCACTGCTCTTGTTCCTGTTTCTGTTCCTGCTCCTGTTCCTACTCCTGCTCCTGTTCCTGTTCCTGCTCCTGTTCCCTTTCCTGCTCCTCTTCCTGTTCCTGCACCTGCTCCTCTTCCTGCTCCTGCTCCTGCTCCTCTTCCTGTTCCTGCTCCTGTTCCTGTTCCTGCTCCTGTTCATGTTTCCTCTCCTGCTCCTCTTCCTTCTCCTGTTCCTGTTCCTGCTCCTTGTTCCTGTTCCTGCTCCTGTTCCTGTTACTGCTCCTGTTCCTGTTTCTGTTCCTGCTCCTGTTCCTGTTCCTGTTCCTGCTCCTTGTTCCTGTTCCTGCTCCTGTTCCTGTTCCTGCTCCTGTTCCTGTTACTGCTCCTGTTCCTGTTTCTGTTCCTGCTCCTGTTCCTGTTCCTGTTCCTGCTCCTTGTTCCTGTTCCTGCTCCTGTTCCTGTTCCTGCTCCTGTTGCTGTTCCTGCTCCTGTTCCTGTTTCTGCTCCTGCTCCTCGTCCTGCTCCTGTTCCTGTTGCTGCTCATGTTCCTGTTTCTGTTCCTGCTCCTTGTTCCTGTACCTGCTCCTGTTCCTGTTTCTGCTCCTGTTCCTGCTCCCATTGCTGCTCCCATTTCCCTTTCTGCTCTGGTTCCGGCTCGTATTCCTGTTCCTGCACCTGTTCCTGTTCCTGCTCCTGTTCCTGCTCCTGTTCCTGTTCCTGCTCCGGCTCCTGCTCCTGTTCCTGTTTCTGCTCCTGTTCCTGCACCTGTTCCTGTCACTTCTCTTGTTCCTGCTCCTGTTCCCGGTCCTGTTTCTCTTCCTGCTCCTGGTTCTGTTCCTGTTCTGTTCGTGTTCCTGTTCCTGCTCCTGTTCCTCTTCTGGCTCCTGTTCCTGTTCCTGTTTCTGCTCCTTTTCCTGCTCCTGTTTCTGCTCCTCCTCCTGCACCTGCGCCTGTTCCTGCTCCTGTACCTCTCACTGCTCTTGTTCCTGTTCCTGTTCCTGCTCCTGTTCCTACTCCTGCTCCTGTTCCTGTTCCTGCTCCTGTTCCCTTTCCTGCTCCTCTTCCTGTTCCTGCACCTGCTCCTCTTCCTGCTCCTGCTCCTGCTCCTCTTCCTGTTCCTGTTCCTGTTTCTGCTCCTTTTCCTGCTCCTGTTTCTGCTCCTCCTCCTGCACCTGCGCCTGTTCCTGCTCCTGTACCTCTCACTGCTCTTGTTCCTGTTCCTGCTCCTGTTCCTGTTTCTGTTCCTGCTCCTGTTCCTGTTCCTGCTCCTGTTCCTGTTACTGCTCCTGTTCCTGTTCCTGTTCCTGCTCCTTGTTCCTGTTCCTGCTCCTGTTCCTGTTACTGCTCCTGTTCCTGTTCCTGTTCCTGCTCCTTGTTCCTGTTCCTGCTCCTGTTCCTGTTTCTACTCTTGCTCCTCGTCCTGCTCCTGTTCCTGTTCCTGCTCATGTTCCTGTTTCTGTTCCTGCTCCTTGTTCCTGTTCCTGCTCCTGTTCCTGCACCTGTTCCTGTCACTTCTCTTGTTCCTGCTCCTGTTCCCGGTCCTGTTTCTCTTCCTGCTCCTGTTCCTGCTCCTATTCCTGCTCCTGTTCCTGTTCCTGTTCTGTTCGTGTTCCTGTTCCTCTTCCTGCTCCTGTTCCTGTTTCTGCTCCTGTTCCAGTTCCTACTTCTGCTCCTGTACCTGCTCCCATTGCTGTTCCCATTTCCCTTTCTGCTCTGGTTCCTGCTCCTATTCCTGTTCCTGCTCCTGTTCTTGCTCCTGCTCCTGTTCCTGTTCCGGTTTCTGCTCCTTTTCCTGCTCCTAATTCTGCTCCTCCTCATGCACCTGTTCCTGTTCCTGCTCCTGTTCCTGCTCCTTGTTCCTGTTCCTGTTCCTGCTCCTGTTCCTGCTCCCATTCCTGTTCCCATTTCCCTTTCTGCTCCGGTTCCTGCTCCTATTCCTGTTCCTGCTCCAGTTCTTGCTCCTGTTCCTGTTTCTGCTCCTGCTCCTGTTCCTGTTCCTGTTTCTGCTCCTTTTCCTGCTCCTGTTTCTGCTCCTCCTCCTGCACCTGCTCCTGTTCGTGCTCCTGTTGCTGTTCCTGCTCCTGCTCCCGTTCCTGTTCCTGGTTCTGCTCCTGCTCCTGTTCCTGTTTCTGCTCCTTTTCCTGCTCCTGTTTCTGCTCCTCCTCCTGCACCTGTTCCTGTTACTGCTCCTGTTCCTGTTCCTGTTTCTGCTCCTGCTCCTGTTCCTGCTCCTGTTCCTGTCACTGCGCTTGTTCCTGCTCCTGTTCCTGCTCCTGTTTCTCTTCCTGCTCCTGTTCCTACTCCTGTTCCTGTTCCTGTTCTGTTTGTGTTCCTGTTCCTGCTCCTGTTCCGGCTCCTGTTCCTGTTCCTGTTTCTGCTCCTTTTCCTGCTCCTGTTTCTGCTCCTCGACCTGCACCTGCTCCTGTTCCTGCTCCTGTTCCTGTCACTGCTCTTGTTCCTGCTCCTGTTCTTGTTCCTGTTTCTCTTCCTGCTCCTGTTCCCGTCCCGGTTCCTGTTCCTGCTTCTGTTCCTGTTCCTCCTCCTGTTCCCTTCCAGCTTCTGTTCCTGTTTCTCTTCCTGCTCCTGTTCCTGTTCCTGTTCCTGTTCTGTTCGTGTTCCTGTTCCTGCTCCTGTGCCTGATCCTGCTCCTGTTCCTGTTCCTGCTCCTGTTCCTGCTCCCATTCCTGTTCCCATTTCCCATTCTGCTCCGGTTCCTGCTCCTATTCCTGTTCCAGCTTCTGTTCTTGTTCCTGCTCCCGTTCGTGTTCCTCTTTCCGCTCCTCCTCCCACTCCCATTCCTGTTCCCATTTCCCTTTCTGCTCTGGTTCCTGCTCCTATTCCTGTTCCTGCTCCTGTTCTTGCTCCTGTTCCTGTTTCTGCTCCTGCTCCTATTCCTGTTCCTATTTCTGCTCCTTTTCCTGCACCTGCTCCTGTTCCTGTTCCTGTTGCGGTTCCTGCTCCTGCTCCCATTCCTGTTCCCATTTCCCTTTCTGCTCCGGTACCTGCTCCTATTCCTGTTCCAGCTTCTGTTCCTTTTCCTGCTCCCGTTCGTGTTCCTCTTTCCACTCCTCCTCCCACTCCCATTCCTGTTCCCATTTCCCTTTCTGCTCCGGTTCCTGCTCCTATTCCTGTTCCTGCTCCTGTTCTTGCTCCTGTTCCTGTTTCTGCTCCTGCTCCTGTTCCTGTTCCTGTTTCTGCTCCTTTTCCTGCTCCTGTTTCTGCTCCTCCTCCTGCACCTGCTCCTGTTCCTGCTCCTGTTGCTGTTCCTGCTCCTGCTCCCGTTCCTGTTCCTGTTTCTGCTCCTCTTCCTGCTCCTGTTTCTGCTCCTCCTCCTGCACCTGTTCCTGTTCCTGCTCCTGTTCCTGCTCCTGTTCCTGTTCCTGCTCCTGCTCCTGCTCCTGCTCCTGTTCCTGTTTCTGCTCCTGCTCCTGTTCCTGCTCCTGCTCCTGTCACTGCTCTTGTTCCTGCTACTGTTCCCGGTCCTGTTTCTCTTCCTGCTCCTGTTCCTGCTCCTGTTCCTGCTCCTGTTCCAGTTCCCGTTCTGTTCCTGTTCCTGTTCCTGCTCCTGTTCCTGTTCCGGCTCCTATTCCTGTTCCTGCGCCTGCTCCTGTTCCTGTTCCTGTTTCTGCTCCTTTTCCTGCTCCTGTTTCTGCTCCTCCTCCTGCACCTGCTCCTGTTCCTGCTCCTGTTGCTGTTCCTGCTCCTGCTCCCGTTCCTGTTCCTGTTTCTGCTCCTGCTCCTGTTCCTGCTCCTGTTCCTGCTCCTGTTCCTGTTCCTGTTTCTGCTCCTGCTCTTGTTCCTGCTCCTGTTCCTGTTCCTGTTTCTCTTCCTGCTCCTGTTCCCATCCTGGTTCCTGTTCCTGTTTCTGTTCCTGTTCCTCCTCCTGTTCCCGTTCCTGCTTCTGTTCCTGTTTCTCTTCCTGCTCCTGTTCCTATTCCTGTTCCTGTTCTGTTCGTGTCCCTGTTCCTGCTCCTGTTCTTGCTCCTGTTCCTGTTTCTGCTCCTGCTCCTGTTCCTGTTCCTGTTTCTGCTCCTCCTCCTGCACCTGCTCCTGTTCCTGTTCCTGTTGCTGTTCCTGCTCCTGCTCCCATTCCTGTTCCTGTTTCTGCTCCTGCTCCTGTTCCTGTTCCTGTTTCTGCTCCTCTTCCTGCTCCTGTTTCTGCTCCTCCTCCTGCACCTGTTCCTGTTCCTGCTCCTGTTCCTGCTCCTGTTCCTGTTCCTGCTCCTGCTCCTGTTCCTGTTCGTGCTCCTGCTCCTGTTCCTGCTCCTGTTCCTGTCACTACTCTTGTTCCTGCTCCTGTTCCCGGTCCTGTTTCTCTTCCTGCTCCTGTTCCTGCTCCTGATCCTGTTCTGTTCGTGTTCCTGTTCCTGCTCCTGTTCCTGTTCCTGCTCGTATTCCTGTTCCTGCACCTGTTCCTGTTCCTGCTCCTGTTCCTGCTCCTGTTCCTGTTCCTGCTCCTGCTCCTGCTCCGGTTCCTGTTTCTGCTCCTGCACCTGTTCCTGTCACTTCTCTTGTTCCTGCTCCTGTTCCCGGTCCTGTTTCTCTTCCTGCTCCTGTTCCTGTTCCTGTTCTGTTCGTGTTCCTGTTCCTGCTCCTGCTCCTGCTCCTGTTCCTGCTCCTGCTCCTGTCACTGCTCTTGTTCCTGCTACTGTTCCCGGTCCTGCTCCTCTTCCTGCTCCTGTTCCCGTTCCGGTTCCTGTTCCTGCTTCTGTTCCTGTTCCTCCTCCTGTTCCCGTTCCTGCTTCTGTTCCTGTTTCTCTTCCTACTCCTGTTCCTGTTCCTGTTTTGTTCGTGTTCCTGTTCCTGCTCCTGCTCCTGTTCCTGCTCCTGCTCCTGTTCCTGTTCCGGCTCCTGCTCCTGTTCCTGTTTCTGCTCCTGCTCCTGTTCCTGCTCCTGCTCCTGTCACTGCTCTTGTTCCTGCTACTGTTCCCGGTCTTGTTTCTCTTCCTGCTCCTGTTCCTGCTCCTGTTCCTGCTCCTGTTCCAGTTCCTGTTCTGTTCGTGTTCCTGTTCCTGCTCCTGTTCCTGTTCCGGCTCCTATTCCTGTTCCTGCGCCTGCTCCTGTTCCTGTTCCTGTTTCTCCTCATTCTCCTGCACCTGCTCCTTGTCCTGCTCCTTGTTCCTGTTCCTGTTCCTGCTCCTGTTCCTGCTCCCATTCCGGTTCCCATTTCCCTTTCTGCTCCGGTTCCTGCTCCTATTCCTGTTCCAGCTTCTGTTCCTGTTCCTGCTCCCGTTCGTGTTCCTCATTCCGCTCCTCCTCCCACTCCCATTCCTGTTCCCATTTCCCTTTCTGCTCCGGTTCCTGCTCCTATTCCTGTTCCTGCTCCTGTTCTTGCTCCTGTTCCTGTTTCTGCTCCTGCTCCTGTTCCTGTTCCTGTTCCTGTTTCTGCTCCTTTTCCTGCACCTGCTCCTGTTCCTGTTCCTGTTGCGGTTCCTGCTCCTGCTCCCATTCCTGTTCCCATTTCCCTTTCTGCTCCGCTACCTGCTCCTATTCCTGTTCCAGCTTCTGTTCCTTTTCCTGCTCCCGTTCGTGTTCCTCTTTCCGCTCCTCCTCCCACTCCCATTCCTGTTCCCATTTCCCTTTCTGCTCCGGTTCCTGCTCCTATTCCTGTTCCTGCTCCTGTTCTTGCTCCTGTTCCTGTTTCTGCTCCTGCTCCTGTTCCTGTTCCTGTTTCTGCTCCTTTTCCTGCTCCTGTTTCTGCTCCTCCTCCTGCACCTGCTCCTGTTCGTGCTCCTGTTGCTGTTCCTGCTCCTGCTCCCGTTCCTGTTCCTGTTTCTGCTCCTCTTCCTGCTCCTGTTTCTGCTCCTCCTCCTGCACCTGTTCCTGTTCCTGCTCCTGTTCCTGCTCCTGTTCCTGTTCCTGCTCCTGCTCCTGTTCCTGTTCCTGTTCCTGCTCCTGCTCCTGCTCCTGTTCCTGTTCCTGCTCCGGTTCCTGCTCCTATTCCTGTTCCAGCTTCTGTTCCTGTTCCTGCTCCCGTTCGTGTTCCTCTTTCCGCTCCTCCTCCCACTCCCATTCCTGTTCCCATTTCCCTTTCTGCTCCGGTTCCTGCTCCTATTCCTGTTCCTGCTCCTGTTCTTGCTCCTGTTCCTGTTTCTGCTCCTGCTCCTGTTCCTGTTCCTGTTTCTACTCCTTTTCCTGCTCCTGTTTCTGCTCCTCCTCCTGCACCTGCTCCTGTTCCTGCTCCTGTTGCTGTTCCTGCTCCTGCTCCCATTCCTGTTCCTGTTTCTGCTCGTCTTCCTGCTCCTGTTTCTGCTCCTCCTCCTGCACCTGTTCCTGTTCCTGCTCCTGTTCCTGCTCCTGTTCCTGTTCCTGCTCCTGCTCCTGCTCCTGCTCCTGTTTCTGTTCCTGCTCCTGTTCCTGCTCCTGTTCCTGCTCCTGTTCCAGTTCCTGTTCTGTTCGTGTTCCTGTTCCTGCTCCTGTTCCTGTTCCGGCTCCTATTCCTGTTCCTGCGCCTGCTCCTGTTCCTGTTCCTGTTTCTGCTCCTTTTCCTGCTCCTGTTTCTGCTCCTCCTCCTGCACCTGCTCCTGTTCCTGCTCCTGTTGCTGTTCCTGCTCCTGCTCCCGTTCCTGTTCCTGTTTCTGCTCCTGCTCCTGTTCCTGCTCCTGTTCCTGCTCCTGTTCCTGTTCCTGTTCTGTTCGTGTTCCTGTTCCTGCTCCTGTTCCTGTTCCGGCTCCTGTTCCTGTTCCTGTTTCTGCTCCTTTTCCTGCTCCTGTTTCTCCTCATCCTCCTGCACCTGCTCCTGGTCCTGCTCCCGTTCCTCTCACTGCTCTTGTTCCTGCTCCTGTTCCTGTTCCTGTTTCTCTTCCTGCTCCTGTTCCCATCCTGGTTCCTGTTCCTGTTTCTGTTCCTGTTCCTCCTCCTGTTCCCGTTCCTGCTTCTGTTCCTGTTTCTTTTCCTGCTCCTGTTCCTATTCCTGTTCCTGTTCTGTACGTGTCCCTGTTCCTGCTCCTGTTCTTGCTCCTGTTCCTGTTTCTGCTCCTGCTCCTGTTCCTGTTCCTGTTTCTGCTCCTGTTTCTGCTCCTCCTCCTGCACCTGCTCCTGTTCCTGTTCCTGTTGCTGTTCCTGCTCCTGCTCTCGTTTCTGTTCCTGTTTCTGCTCCTGCTCCTGTTCCTGTTCCTGTTTCTGCTCCTCTTCCTGCTCCTGTTTCTGCTCCTCCTCCTGCACCTGTTCCTGTTCCTCTTTCTGCTCCTGCTCCTGTTCCTGTCACTGCGCTTGTTCCTGCTCCTGTTCCTGGTCCTGTTTCTCTTCCTGCTCCTGTTCCTACTCCTGTTCCTGTTCCTGTTCTGTTTGTGTTCCTGTTCCTGCTCCTGTTCCGGCTCCTGTTCCTGTTCCTGTTTCTGCTCCTTTTCCTGCTCCTGTTTCTGCTCCTCGTCCTGCACCTGCTCCTGTTCCTGCTCCTGTTCCTGTCACTGCTCTTGTTCCTGCTCCTGTTCTTGTTCCTGTTTCTCTTCCTGCTCCTGTTCCCGTCCCGGTTCCTGTTCCTGCTTCTGTTCCTGTTCCTCCTCCTGTTCCCTTCCAGCTTCTGTTCCTGTTTCTCTTCCTGCTCCTGTTCCTGTTCCTGTTCCTGTTCTGTTCGTGTTCCTGTTCCTGCTCCTGCGCCCGATCCTGCTCCTGTTCCTGCTCCCATTCCTGTTCCCATTTCCCTTTCTGCTCCGGTTCCTGCTCCTATTCCTGTTCCAGCTTCTGTTCCTGTTCCTGCTCCCGTTCGTGTTCCTCATTCCGCTCCTCCTCCCACTCCCATTCCTGTTCCCATTTCCCTTTCTGCTCCGGTTCCTGCTCCTATTCCTGTTCCTGCTCCTGTTCTTGCTCCTGTTCCTGTTTCTGCTCCTGCTCCTGTTCCTGTTCCTGTTTCTGCTCCTTTTCCTGCACCTGCTCCTGTTCCTGTTCCTGTTGCGGTTCCTGCTTCTGCTCCCATTCCTGTTCCCATTTCCCTTTCTGCTCCGCTACCTGCTCCTATTCCTGTTCCAGCTTCTGTTCCTTTTCCTGCTCCCGTTCGTATTCCTCTTTCCGCTCCTCCTCCCACTCCCATTCCTGTTCCCATTTCCCTTTCTGCTCCGGTTCCTGCTCCTATTCCTGTTCCTGCTCCTGTTCTTGCTCCTGTTCCTGTTTCTGCTCCTGCTCCTGTTCCTGTTCCTGTTTCTGCTCCTTTTCCTGCTCCTGTTTCTGCTCCTCCTCCTGCACCTGCTCCTGTTCCTGCTCCTGTTGCTGTTCCTGCTCCTGCTCCCGTTCCTGTTCCTGTTTCTGCTCCTCTTCCTGCTCCTGTTTCTGCTCCTCCTCCTGCACCTGTTCCTGTTCCTGCTCCTGTTCCTGCTCCTGTTCCTGTTCCTGCTCCTGCTCCTGCTCCTGTTCCTGTTCCTGCTCCTGCTCCTGCTCCTGTTCCTGTTCCTGCTCCGGTTCCTGCTCCTATTCCTGTTCCAGCTTCTGTTCCTGTTCCTGCTCCCGTTCGTGTTCCTCATTCCGCTCCTCCTCCCACTCCCATTCCTGTTCCCATTTCCCTTTCTGCTCCGGTTCCTGCTCCTATTCCTGTTCCTGCTCCTGTTCTTGCTCCTGTTCCTGTTTCTGCTCCTGCTCCTGTTCCTGTTCCTGTTTCAGCTCCTTTTCCTGCTCCTGTTTCTGCTCCTCCTCCTGCACCTGCTCCTGTTCCTGCTCCTGTTGCTGTTCCTGCTCCTGCTCCCATTCCTGTTCCTGTTTCTGCTCCTCTTCCTGCTCCTGTTTCTGCTCCTCCTCCTGCACCTGTTCCTGTTCCTGCTCCTGTTCCTGCTCCTGTTCCTGTTCCTGCTCCTGCTCCTGCTCCTGTTCCTGTTTCTGCTCCTGCTCCTGTTCCTGCTCCTGCTCCTGTCACTGCTCTTGTTCCTGCTACTGTTCCCGGTCCTGTTTCTGTTCCTGCTCCTGTTCCTGCTCCTGTTCCTGCTCCTGTTCCAGTTCCTGTTCTGTTCGTGTTCCTGTTCCTGCTCCTGTTCCTGTTCCGGCTCCTATTCCTGTTCCTGCGCCTGCTCCTGTTCCTGTTCCTGTTTCTGCTCCTTTTCCTGCTCCTGTTTCTGCTCCTCCTCCTGCACCTGCTCCTGTTCCTGCTCCTGTTGCTGTTCCTGCTCCTGCTCCCGTTCCTGTTCCTGTTTCTGCTCCTGCTCCTGTTCCTGCTCCTGTTCCTGCTCCTGTTCCTGTTCCTGTTCTGTTCGTGTTCCTGTTCCTGCTCCTGTTCCTGTTCCGGCTCCTGTTCCTGTTCCTGTTTCTGCTCCTTTTCCTGCTCCTGTTTCTCCTCATCCTCCTGCACCTGCTCCTGGTCCTGCTCCCGTTCCTCTCACTGCTCTTGTTCCTGCTCCTGTTCCTGTTCCTGTTTCTCTTCCTGCTCCTGTTCCCATCCTGGTTCCTGTTCCTGTTTCTGTTCCTGTTCCTCCTCCTGTTCCCGTTCCTGCTTCTGTTCCTGTTTCTTTTCCTGCTCCTGTTCCTATTCCTGTTCCTGTTCTGTACGTGTCCCTGTTCCTGCTCCTGTTCTTGCTCCTGTTCCTGTTTCTGCTCCTGCTCCTGTTCCTGTTCCTGTTTCTGCTCCTGTTTCTGCTCCTCCTCCTGCACCTGCTCCTGTTCCTGTTCCTGTTGCTGTTCCTGCTCCTGCTCTCGTTTCTGTTCCTGTTTCTGCTCCTGCTCCTGTTCCTGTTCCTGTTTCTGCTCCTCTTCCTGCTCCTGTTTCTGCTCCTCCTCCTGCACCTGTTCCTGTTCCTCTTTCTGCTCCTGCTCCTGTTCCTGTTCCTGTTTCTGCTCCTCTTCCTGCTCCTGTTTCTGCTCCTCCTCCTGCTCCTATTCCTGTTCCTGCTCCAGTTCTTGCTCCTGTTCCTGCTTCTGCTCCTGCTCCTGTTCCTGTTCCTGTTTCTGCTCCTTTTCCTGCTCCTGTTTCTGCTCCACCTCCTGCACCTGCTCCTGTTCCTGCTCCTGTTGCTGTTCCTGCTCCTGCTCCCGTTCCTGTTCCTGTTTCTGCTCCTGCTCCTGTTCCTGTTTCTGCTCCTTTTCCTGCTCCTGTTTCTGCTCCTCCTCCTGCAGCTGTTCCTGTTCCTGCTCCTGTTCCTGTTCCTGTTTCTGCTCCTGCTCCTGTTCCTGCTCCTGTTCCTGTCACTGCGCTTGTTCCTGCTCCTGTTCCTGTTCCTGTTTCTGCTCCTCTTCCTGCTCCTGTTTCTGCTCCTCCTCCTGCACCTGTTCCTGTTCCTCTTTCTGCTCCTGCTCCTGTTCCTGTTCCTGTTTCTGCTCCTCTTCCTGCTCCTGTTTCTGCTCCTCCTCCTGCTCCTATTCCTGTTCCTGCTCCAGTTCTTGCTCCTGTTCCTGCTTCTGCTCCTGCTCCTGTTCCTGTTCCTGTTTCTGCTCCTTTTCCTGCTCCTGTTTCTGCTCCACCTCCTGCACCTGCTCCTGTTCCTGCTCCTGTTGCTGTTCCTGCTCCTGCTCCCGTTCCTGTTCCTGTTTCTGCTCCTGCTCCTGTTCCTGTTTCTGCTCCTTTTCCTGCTCCTGTTTCTGCTCCTCCTCCTGCAGCTGTTCCTGTTCCTGCTCCTGTTCCTGTTCCTGTTTCTGCTCCTGCTCCTGTTCCTGCTCCTGTTCCTGTCACTGCGCTTGTTCCTGCTCCTGTTCCTGGTCCTGTTTCTCTTCCTGCTCCTGTTCCTACTCCTGTTCCTGTTCCTGTTCAGTTTGTGTTCGTGTTCCTGCTCCTGTTCCGGCTCCTGTTCCTGTTCCTGTTTCTGCTCCTTTTCCTGCTCCTGTTTCTGCTCCTCGTCCTGCACCTGCTCCTGTTCCTGCTCCTGTTCCTGTCACTGCTCTTGTTCCTGCTCCTGTTCTTGTTCCTGTTTCTCTTCCTGCTCCTGTTCCCGTCCCGGTTCCTGTTCCTGCTTCTGTTCCTGTTCCTCCTCCTGTTCCCTTCCAGCTTCTGTTCCTGTTTCTCTTCCTGCTCCTGTTCCTGTTCCTGTTCCTGTTCTGTTCGTGTTCCTGTTCCTGCTCCTGCGCCCGATCCTGCTCCTGTTCCTGCTCCCATTCCTGTTCCCATTTCCCTTTCTGCTCCGGTTCCTGCTCCTATTCCTGTTCCAGCTTCTGTTCCTGTTCCTGCTCCCGTTCGTGTTCCTCATTCCGCTCCTCCTCCCACTCCCATTCCTGTTCCCATTTCCCTTTCTGCTCCGGTTCCTGCTCCTATTCCTGTTCCTGCTCCTGTTCTTGCTCCTGTTCCTGTTTCTGCTCCTGCTCCTGTTCCTGTTCCTGTTTCTGCTCCTTTTCCTGCACCTGCTCCTGTTCCTGTTCCTGTTGCGGTTCCTGCTTCTGCTCCCATTCCTGTTCCCATTTCCCTTTCTGCTCCGCTACCTGCTCCTATTCCTGTTCCAGCTTCTGTTCCTTTTCCTGCTCCCGTTCGTATTCCTCTTTCCGCTCCTCCTCCCACTCCCATTCCTGTTCCCATTTCCCTTTCTGCTCCGGTTCCTGCTCCTATTCCTGTTCCTGCTCCTGTTCTTGCTCCTGTTTCTGTTTCTGCTCCTGCTCCTGTTCCTGTTCCTGTTTCTGCTCCTTTTCCTGCTCCTGTTTCTGCTCCTCCTCCTGCACCTGCTCCTGTTCCTGCTCCTGTTGCTGTTCCTGCTCCTGCTCCCGTTCCTGTTCCTGTTTCTGCTCCTCTTCCTGCTCCTGTTTCTGCTCCTCCTCCTGCACCTGTTCCTGTTCCTGCTCCTGTTCCTGCTCCTGTTCCTGTTCCTGCTCCTGCTCCTGCTCCTGTTCCTGTTCCTGCTCCTGCTCCTGCTCCTGTTCCTGTTCCTGCTCCGGTTCCTGCTCCTATTCCTGTTCCAGCTTCTGTTCCTGTTCCTGCTCCGGTTCCTGCTCCTATTCCTGTTCCAGCTTCTGTTCCTGTTCCTGCTCCCGTTCGTGTTCCTCTTTCCGCTCCTCCTCCCACTCCCATTCCTGTTCCCATTTCCCTTTCTGCTCCGGTTCCTGCTCCTATTCCTGTTCCTGCTCCTGTTCTTGCTCCTGTTCCTGTTTCTGCTCCTGCTCCTGTTCCTGTTCCTGTTTCTACTCCTTTTCCTGCACCTGCTCCTGTTCCTGTTCCTGTTGCGGTTCCTGCTCCTGCTCCCATTCCTGTTCCCATTTCCCTTTCTGCTCCGCTACCTCCTCCTATTCCTGTTCCAGCTTCTGTTCCTTTTCCTGCTCCCGTTCGTGTTCCTCTTTCCGCTCCTCCTCCCACTCCCATTCCTGTTCCCATTTCCCTTTCTGCTCCGGTTCCTGCTCCTATTCCTGTTCCTGCTCCTGTTCTTGCTCCTGTTCCTGTTCCTGCTCCTGCTCCTGCGCCTGTTCCTGTTTCTGCTCCTGCTCCTGTTCCTGCTCCTGCTCCTGTCACTGCTCTTGTTCCTGCTACTGTTCCCGGTCCTGTTTCTCTTCCTGCTCCTGTTCCAGCTCCTGTTCCTGCTCCTGTTCCAGTTCCTGTTCTGTTCGTGTTCCTGTTCCTGCTCCTGTTCCTGTTCCGGCTCCTATTCCTGTTCCTGCGCCTGCTCCTGTTCCTGTTCCTGTTTCTGCTCCTTTTCCTGCTCCTGTTTCTGCACCTCCTCCTGCACCTGCTCCTGTTCCTGCTCCTGTTGCTGTTCCTGCTCCTGCTCCCGTTCCTGTTCCTGTTTCTGCTCCTGCTCCTGTTCCTGCTCCTGTTCCTGCTCCTGTTCCTATTCCTGTTTTGTTCGTGTTCCTGTTCCTGCTCCTGTTCCTGTTCCGGCTCCTGTTCCTGTTCCTGTTTCTGCTCCTTTTCCTGCTCCTGTTTCTCCTCATCCTCCTGCACCTGCTCCTGGTCCTGCTCCCGTTCCTCTCACTGCTCTTGTTCCTGCTCCTGTTCCTGTTCCTGTTTCTCTTCCTGCTCCTGTTCCCATCCTGGTTCCTGTTCCTGTTTCTGTTCCTGTTCCTCCTCCTGTTCCCGTTCCTGCTTCTGTTCCTGTTTCTCTTCCTGCTCCTGTACCTATTCCTGTTCCTGTTCTGTTCGTGTCCCTGTTCCTGCTCCTGTTCTTGCACCTGTTCCTGTTTCTGCTCCTGCTCCTGTTCCTGTTCCTGTTTCTGCTCCTGTTTCTGCTCCTCCTCCTGCACCTGCTCCTGTTCCTGTTCCTGTTGCTGTTCCTGCTCCTGCTCCCGTTCCTGTTCCTGTTTCTGCTCCTGCTCCTGTTCCTGTTCCTGTTTCTGCTCCTCTTCCTGCTCCTGTTTCTGCTCCTCCTCCTGCACCTGTTCCTGTTCCTGCTCCTGTTCCTGCTCCTGTTCCTGTTCCTGCTCCTGCTCCTGTTCCTGTTCGTGCTCCTGCTCCTGTTCCTGCTCCTGTTCCTGTCACTACTCTTGTTCCTGCTCCTGTTCCCGGTCCTGTTTCTCTTCCTGCTCCTGTTCCTGCTCCTGATCCTGTTCTGTTCGTGTTCCTGCTCCTGCTCCTGTTCCTGTTCCTGCTCGTATTCCTGTTCCTGCACCTGTTCCTGTTCCTGCTCCTGTTCCTGCTCCTGTTCCTGTTCCTGCTCCTGCTCCTGCTCCTGTTCCTGTTTCTGCTCCTGCTCCTGTTCCTGCACCTGTTCCTGTCACTTCTCTTGTTCCTGCTCCTGTTCCCGGTCCTGTTTCTCTTCCTGCTCCTGTTCCTGTTCCTGTTCTGTTCGTGTTCCTGTTCCTGCTCCTGTTCCTGTTCCGGCTCCTGTTCCTGTTCCTGTTTCTGCTCCTTTTCCTGCTCCTGTTTCTGCTCCTCCTCCTGCACCTGCTCCTGTTCCTGCTCCTGTACCTCTCACTGCTCTTGTTCCTGTTCCTGTTCCTGCTCCTGTTCCTACTCCTGCTCCTGTTCCTGTTCCTGCTCCTGTTCCCTTTCCTGCTCCTCTTCCTGTTCCTGCACCTGCTCCTCTTCCTGCTCCTGCTCCTGCTCCTCTTCCTGTTCCTGCTCCTGTTCCTGTTCCTGCTCCTGTTCATGTTTCCTCTCCTGCTCCTCTTCCTTCTCCTGTTCCTGTTCCTGCTCCTTGTTCCTGTTCCTGCTCCTGTTCCTGTTACTGCTCCTGTTCCTGTTTCTGTTCCTGCTCCTGTTCCTGTTCCTGTTCCTGCTCCTTGTTCCTGTTCCTGCTCCTGTTCCTGTTACTGCTCCTGTTGCTGTTCCTGCTCCTGTTCCTGTTTCTGCTCCTGCTCCTCGTCCTGCTCCTGTTCCTGTTCCTGCTCATGTTCCTGTTTCTGTTCCTGCTCCTTGTTCCTGTTCCTGCTCCTGTTCCTGTTTCTGCTCCTGTTCCAGTTCCTACTTCTGCTCCTGTACCTGCTCCCATTGCTGTTCCCATTTCCCTTTCTGCTCTGGTTCCTGCTCCTATTCCTGTTCCTGCTCCTGTTCTTGCTCCTGCTCCTGTTCCTGCTCCTGCTCCTGTTCCTGTTCCGGCTCCTGTTCCTGTTCCTGTTTCTGCTCCTTTTCCTGTTCCTGTTTCTCCTCATCCTCCTGCACCTGCTCCTGGTCCTGCTCCCGTTCCTCTCACTGCTCTTGTTCCTGCTCCTGTTCCTGTTCCTGTTTCTCTTTCAGCTCCTGTTCCCATCCTGGTTCCTGTTCCTGTTTCTGTTCCTGTTCCTCCTCCTGTTCCCGTTCCTGCTTCTGTTCCTGTTTCTCTTCCTGCTCCTGTTCCTATTCCTGTTCCTGTTCTGTTCGTGTCCCTGTTCCTGCTCCTGTTCTTGCTCCTGTTCCTGTTTCTGCTCCTGCTCCTGTTCCTGTTCCTGTTTCTGCTCCTGTTTCTGCTCCTCCTCCTGCACCTGCTCCTGTTCCTGTTCCTGTTGCTGTTCCTGCTCCTGCTCCCGTTCCTGTTCCTGTTTCTGCTCCTGCTCCTGTTCCTGTTCCTGTTTCTGCTCCTCTTCCTGCTCCTGTTTCTGCTCCTCCTCCTGCACCTGTTCCTGTTCCTGCTCCTGTTCCTGCTCCTGTTCCTGTTCCTGCTCCTGCTCCTGTTCCTGTTCGTGCTCCTGCTCCTGTTCCTGCTCCTGTTCCTGTCACTACTCTTGTTCCTGCTCCTGTTCCCGGTCCTGTTTCTCTTCCTGCTCCTGTTCCTGCTCCTGATCCTGTTCTGTTCGTGTTCCTGTTCCTGCTCCTGTTTCTGTTCCGGCTCGTATTCCTGTTCCTGCACCTGTTCCTGTTCCTGCTCCTGTTCCTGCTCCTGTTCCTGTTCCTGCTCCTGCTCCTGTTCCTGTTTCTGCTCCTGCTCCTGTTCCTGCACCTGTTCCTGTCACTTCTCTTGTTCCTGCTCCTGTTCCCGGTCCTGTTTCTCTTCCTGCTCCTGTTCCTGCTCCTGTTCCTGTTCCTGTTCTGTTCGTGTTCCTGTTCCTGCTCCTGTTCCTGTTCCGGCTCCTGTTCCTGTTCCTGTTTCTGCTCCTGTTCCTGTTCCTGTTCCGGCTCCTATTCCTGTTCCTGTTCCTGCTCCTGTTCCTGTTCCGGCTCGTGTTCCTGTTCCTGTTTCTGCTCCTTTTCCTGTTCCTGTTTCTCCTCATCCTCCTGCACCTGCTCCTTGTCCTGCTCCTTGTTCCTGTTCCTGTTCCTGCTCCTGTTCCTGCTCCCATTCCGGTTCCCATTTCCCTTTCTGCTCCGGTTCCTGCTCCTATTCCTGTTCCTGCTCCAGTTCTTGCTCCTGTTCCTGTTTCTGCTCCTGCTCCTGTTCCTGTTCCTGTTTCTGCTCCTTTTCCTGCTCCTGTTTCTGCTCCTCCTCCTGCACCTGCTCCTGTTCCTGCTCCTGTTGCTGTTCCTGCTCCTGCTCCCGTTCCTGTTCCTGTTTCTGCTCCTGCTCCTGTTCCTGTTTCTGCTCCTTTTCCTGCTCCTGTTTCTGCTCCTCCTCCTGCAGCTGTTCCTGTTCCTGCTCCTGTTCCTGTTTCTGCTCCTGCTCCTGTTCCTGCTCCTGTTCCTGTCACTGCGCTTGTTCCTGCTCCTGTTCCTGGTCCTGTTTCTCTTCCTGCTCCTGTTCCTACTCCTGTTCCTGTTCCTGTTCTGTTTGTGTTCCTGTTCCTGCTCCTGTTCCGGCTCCTGTTCCTGTTCCTGTTTCTGCTCCTTTTCCTGCTCCTGTTCCTGCTCCTGTTCCTGCTCCTGTTCCTGTCACTGCTCTTGTTCCTGCTCCTGTTCTTGTTCCTGTTTCTCTTCCTGCTCCTGTTCCCGTCCCGGTTCCTGTTCCTGCTTCTGTTCCTGTTCCTCCTCCTGTTCCCTTCCAGCTTCTGTTCCTGTTTCTCTCCCTGCTCCTGTTCCTGTTCCTGTTCCTGTTCTGTTCGTGTTCCTGTTCCTGCTCCTGCGCCTGATCCTGCTCCTGTTCCTGCTCCCATTCCTGTTCCCATTTCCCTTTCTGCTCCGCTACCTGCTCCTATTCCTGTTCCAGCTTCTGTTCCTTTTCCTGCTCCCGTTCGTGTTCCTCTTTCCGCTCCTCCTCCCACTCCCATTCCTGTTCCCATTTCCCTTTCTGCTCCGGTTCCTGCTCCTATTCCTGTTCCTGCTCCTGTTCTTGCTCCTGTTCCTGTTTCTGCTCATGCTCCTGTTCCTGTTCCTGTTTCTGCTCCTTTTCCTGCTCCTGTTTCTGCTCCTCCTCCTGCACCTGCTCCTGTTCGTGCTCCTGTTGCTGTTCCTGCTCCTGCTCCCGTTCCTGTTCCTGTTTCTGCTCTTCTTCCTGCTCCTGTTTCTGCTCCTCCTCCTGCACCTGTTCCTGTTCCTGCTCCTGTTCCTGCTCCTGTTCCTGTTCCTGCTCCTGCTCCTGCTCCTGTTCCTGTTCCTGCTCCGGTTCCTGCTCCTATTCCTGTTCCAGCTCCTGTTCCTGTTCCTGCTCCCGTTCGTGTTCCTCATTCCGCTCCTCCTCCCACTCCCATTCCTGTTCCCATTTCCCTTTCTGCTCCGGTTCCTGCTCCTATTCCTGTTCCTGCTCCTGTTCTTGCTCCTGTTCCTGTTTCTGCTCCTGCTCCTCCTCCTGCACCTGCTCCTGTTCCTGCTCCTGTTGCTGTTCCTGCTCCTGCTCCCATTCCTGTTCCTGTTTCTGCTCCTCTTCCTGCTCCTGTTTCTGCTCCTCCTCCTGCACCTGTTCCTGTTCCTGCTCCTGTTCCTGCTCCTGTTCCTGTTCCTGCTCCTGCTCCTGCTCCTGTTCCTGTTTCTGCTCCTGCTCCTGTTCCTGCTCCTGCTCCTGTCACTGCTCTTGTTCCTGCTACTGTTCCCGGTCCTGTTTCTCTTCCTGCTCCTGTACCTGCTCCTGTTCCTGCTCCTGTTCCAGTTCCTGTTCTGTTCGTGTTCCTGTTCCTGCTCCTGTTCCTGTTCCTGCTCCTGTTGCTGTTCCTGCTCCTGCTCCCGTTCCTGTTCCTGTTTCTGCTCCTGCTCCTGTTCCTGCTCCTGTTCCTGCTCCTGTTCCTGCTCCTGTTCTGTTCGTGTTCCTGTTCCTGCTCCTGTTCCTGTTCCGGCTCCTGTTCCTGTTCCTGTTTCTGCTCCTTTTCCTGCTCCTGTTTCTCCTCATCCTCCTGCACCTGCTCCTGGTCCTGCTCCCGTTCCTCTCACTGCTCTTGTTCCTGCTCCTGTTCCTGTTCCTGTTTCTCTTCCTGCTCCTGTTCCCATCCTGGTTCCTGTTCTTGTTTCTGCTCCTGTTCCTCCTCCTGTTCCCGTTCCTGCTTCTGTTCCTGTTTCTCTTCCTGCTCCTGTTCCTATTCCTGTTCCTGTTCTGTTCGTGTCCCTGTTCCTGCTCCTGTTCTTGCTCCTGTTCCTGTTTCTGCTCCTGCTCCTGTTCCATTCCTGTTTCTGCTCCTGTTTCTGCACCTCCTCCTGCACCTGCTCCTGTTCCTGTTCCTGTTGCTGTTCCTGCACCTGCTCCCGTTCCTGTTCCTGTTTCTGCTCCTGCTCCTGTTCCTGTTCCTGTTTCTGCTCCTCTTCCTGCTCCTGTTTCTGCTCCTCCTCCTGCACCTGTTCCTGTTCCTGCTCCTGTTCCTGCTCCTGTTCCTGTTCCTGCTCCTGCTCCTGTTCCTGTTCGTGCTCCTGCTCCTGTTCCTGCTCCTGTTCCTGTCACTACTCTTGTTCCTGCTCCTGTTCCCGGTCCTGTTTCTCTTCCTGCTCCTGTTCCTGCTCCTGATCCTGTTCTGTTCGTGTTCCTGTTCCTGCTCCTGTTCCTGTTCCGGCTCGTATTCCTGTTCCTGCACCTGTTCCTGTTCCTGCTCCTGTTCCTGCACCTGTTCCTGTTCCTGCTCCTGCTCCTGCTCCTGTTCCTGTTTCTGCTCCTGCTCCTGTTCCTGCACCTGTTCCTGTCACTTCTCTTGTTCCTGCTCCTGTTCCCGGTCCTGTTTCTCTTCCTGCTCCTGTTCCTGTTCCTGTTCTGTTCGTGTTCCTGTTTCTGCTCCTGCTCCTGTTCCTGCACCTGTTCCTGTCACTTCTCTTGTTCCTGCTCCTGTTCCCGGTCCTGTTTCTCTTCCTGCTCCTGTTCCTGTTCCTGTTCTGTTCGTGTTCCTGTTCCTGCTCCTGTTCCTGTTCCGGCTCCTGTTCCTGTTCCTGTTTCTGCTCCTTTTCCTGCTCCTGTTTCTGCTCCTCCTCCTGCACCTGCTCCTGTTCCTGCTCCTGTACCTCTCACTGCTCTTGTTCCTGTTTCTGTTCCTGCTCCTGTTCCTACTCCTGCTCCTGTTCCTGCTCCTGTTCCTGTTCCCTTTCCTGCTCCTCTTCCTGTTCCTGCACCTGCTCCTCTTCCTGCTCCTGCTCCTGCTCCTCTTCCTGTTCCTGCTCCTGTTCCTGTTCCTGCTCCTGTTCATGTTTCCTCTCCTGCTCCTCTTCCTTCTCCTGTTCCTGTTCCTGCTCCTTGTTCCTGTTCCTGCTCCTGTTCCTGTTACTGCTCCTGTTCCTGTTTCTGTTCCTGCTCCTGTTCCTGTTCCTGTTCCTGCTCCTTGTTCCTGTTCCTGCTCCTGTTCCTGTTCCTGCTCCTGTTCCTGTTACTGCTCCTGTTCCTGTTTCTGTTCCTGCTCCTGTTCCTGTTCCTGTTCCTGCTCCTTGTTCCTGTTCCTGCTCCTGTTCCTGTTCCTGCTCCTGTTGCTGTTCCTGCTCCTGTTCCTGTTTCTGCTCCTGCTCCTCGTCCTGCTCCTGTTCCTGTTGCTGCTCATGTTCCTGTTTCTGTTCCTGCTCCTTGTTCCTGTACCTGCTCCTGTTCCTGTTTCTGCTCCTGTTCCTGCTCCCATTGCTGCTCCCATTTCCCTTTCTGCTCTGGTTCCGGCTCGTATTCCTGTTCCTGCACCTGTTCCTGTTCCTGCTCCTGTTCCTGCTCCTGTTCCTGTTCCTGCTCCGGCTCCTGCTCCTGTTCCTGTTTCTGCTCCTGTTCCTGCACCTGTTCCTGTCACTTCTCTTGTTCCTGCTCCTGTTCCCGGTCCTGTTTCTCTTCCTGCTCCTGGTTCTGTTCCTGTTCTGTTCGTGTTCCTGTTCCTGCTCCTGTTCCTCTTCTGGCTCCTGTTCCTGTTCCTGTTTCTGCTCCTTTTCCTGCTCCTGTTTCTGCTCCTCCTCCTGCACCTGCGCCTGTTCCTGCTCCTGTACCTCTCACTGCTCTTGTTCCTGTTCCTGTTCCTGCTCCTGTTCCTACTCCTGCTCCTGTTCCTGTTCCTGCTCCTGTTCCCTTTCCTGCTCCTCTTCCTGTTCCTGCACCTGCTCCTCTTCCTGCTCCTGCTCCTGCTCCTCTTCCTGTTCCTGCTCCTGTTCCTGTTCCTGCTCCTGTTCATGTTTCCTCTCCTGCTCCTCTTCCTGCTCCTGTTCCTGTTCCTGCTCCTTGTTCCTGTTCCTGCTCCTGTTCCTGTTACTGCTCCTGTTCCTGTTTCTGTTCCTGCTCCTGTTCCTGTTCCTGCTCCTGCTCCTTGTTCCTGTTCCTGCTCATCTTCCTGTTACTGCTCCTGTTGCTGTTCCTGCTCCTGTTCCTGTTTCTGCTCCTGCTCCTCGTCCTGCTCCTGTTCCTGTTCCTGCTCATGTTCCTGTTTCTGTTCCTGCTCCTTGTTCCTGTTCCTGCTCCTGTTCCTGTTTCTGCTCCTGTTCCAGTTCCTACTTCTGCTCCTGTACCTGCTCCCATTGCTGTTCCCATTTCCCTTTCTGCTCTGGTTCCTGCTCCTATTCCTGTTCCTGCTCCTGTTCTTGCTCCTGCTCCTGTTCCTGTTCCGGTTTCTGCTCCTTTTCCTGCTCCTAATTCTGCTCCTCCTCATGCACCTGTTCCTGTTCCTGCTTCTTGTTCCTGTTCCTGTTCCTGCTCCTGTTCCTTCTCCCATTCCGGTTCCCATTTCCCTTTCTGCTCCGGTTCCTGCTCCTATTCCTGTTCCTGCTCCAGTTCTTGCTCCTGTTCCTGTTTCTGCTCCTGCTCCTGTTCCTGTTCCTGTTTCTGCTCCTTTTCCTGCTCCTGTTTCTGCTCCTCCTCCTGCACCTGCTCCTGTTCCTGCTCCTGTTGCTGTTCCTGCTCCTGCTCCCGTTCCTGTTCCTGTTTCTGCTCCTGCTCCTGTTCCTGTTTCTGCTCCTTTTCCTGCTCCTGTTTCTGCTCCTCCTCCTGCAGCTGTTCCTGTTCCTGCTCCTGTTCCTGTTCCTGTTTCTGCTCCTGCTCCTGTTCCTGCTCCTGTTCCTGTCACTTCGTTTGTTCCTTCTCCTGTTCCTGGTCCTGTTTCTCTTCCTGCTCCTGTTCCTACTCCTGTTCCTGTTCCTGTTCTGTTTGTGTTCCTTTTCCTGCTCCTGTTCCGGCTCCTGTTCCTGTTCCTGTTTCTGCTCCTTTTCCTGCTCCTGTTTCTGCTCCTCGTCCTGCACCTGCTCCTGTTCCTGCTCTGTTCCTGTCACTGCTCTTCTTCCTGCTCCTGTTCTTGTTCCTGTTTCTCTTCCTGCTCCTGTTCCCGTCCCGGTTCCTGTTCCTGCTTCTGTTCCTGTTCCACCTCCTGTTCCCTTCCAGCTTCTGTTCCTGTTTCTCTTCCTGCTCCTGTTCCTGTTCCTGTTCCTGTTCTGTTCGTGTTCCTGTTCCTGCTCCTGCGCCTGATCCTGCTCCTGTTCCTGCTCCCATTCCTGTTCCCATTTCCCTTTCTGCTCCGGTTCCTGCTCCTATTCCTGTTCCAGCTTCTGTTCCTGTTCCTGCTCCCGTTCGTGTTCCTCATTCCGCTCCTCCTCCCAATCCCATTCCTGTTCCCATTTCCCTTTCTGCTCCGGTTCCTGCTCCTATTCCTGTTCCTGCTCCTGTTCTTGCTCCTGTTCCTGTTTCTGCTCCTGCTCCTGTTCCTGTTCCTGTTTCTGCTCCTTTTCCTGCACCTGCTCCTGTTCCTGTTCCTGTTGCGGTTCCTGCTCCTGCTCCCATTCCTGTTCCCATTTCCCTTTCTTCTCCGGTACCTGCTCCTATTCCTGTTCCAGCTTCTGTTCCTTTTCCTGCTCCCGTTCGTGATCCTCTTTCCGCTCCTCCTCCCACTACCATTCCTGTTCCCATTTCCCTTTCTGCTCCGGTTCCTGCTCCTATTCCTGTTCCTGCTCCTGTTCTTGCTCCTGTTCCTGTTTCTGCTCCTGCTCCTGTTCCTGTTCCTGTTTCTGCTCCTCTTCCTGCTCCTGTTTCTGCTCCTCCTCCTGCACCTGTTCCTGTTCCTGCTCCTGTTCCTGCTCCTGTTCCTGTTCCTGTTCCTGTTTCTGCTCCTGCTCCTGTTCCTGCTCCTGCTCCTGTCACTGCTCTTGTTCCTGCTACTGTTCCCGGTCCTGTTTCTCTTCCTGCTCCTGTTCCTGCTCCTGTTCCTGCTCCTGTTCCAGTTCCTGTTCTGTTCGTGTTCCTGTTCCTGCTCCTGTTCCTGTTCCGGCTCCTATTCCTGTTCCTGCGCCTGCTCCTGTTCCTGTTCCTGTTTCTGCTCCTTTTCCTGCTCCTGTTTCTGCTCCTCCTCCTGCACCTGCTCCTGTTCCTGCTCCCGTTCCTGTTCCTGTTTCTGCTCCTGCTCCTGTTCCTGCTCCTGTTCCTGCTCCTGTTCCTGTTCCTGTTCTGTTCGTGTTCCTATTCCTGCTCCTGTTCCTGTTCCGGCTCCTGTTCCTGTTCCTGTTTCTGCTCCTTTTCCTGTTCCTGTTTCTCCTCATCCTCCTGCACCTGCTCCTGGTCCTGCTCCCGTTCCTCTCACTGCTCTTGTTCCTGCTCCTGTTCCTGTTCCTGTTTCTCTTCCTGCTCCTGTTCCCATCCTGGTTCCTGTTCCCGTTTCTGTTCCTGTTCCTCCTCCTGTTCCCGTTCCTGCTTCTGTTCCTGTTTCTCTTCCTGCTCCAGTTCCTATTCCTGTTCCTGTTCTGTTCGTGTCCCTGTTCCTGCTCCTGTTCTTGCTCCTGTTCCTGTTTCTGCTCCTGCTCCTGTTCCTGTTCCTGTTTCTGCTCCTGTTTCTGCTCCTCCTCCTGCACCTGCTCCTGTTCCTGTTCCTGTTGCTGTTCCTGCTCCTGCTCCCGTTCCTGTTCCTGATTCTGCTCCTGCTCCTGTTCCTGTTCCTGTTTCTGCTCCTCTTCCTGCTCCTGTTTCTGCTCCTCCCCCTGCACCTGTTCCTGTTCCTGCTCCTGTTCCTGCTCCTCTTCCTGTTCCTGCTCCTGCTCCTGTTCCTGTTCGTGCTCCTGCTCCTGTTCCTGCTCCTGTTCCTGTCTCTACTCTTGTTCCTGCTCCTGTTCCCGGTCCTGTTTCTCTTCCTGCTCCTGTTCCTGCTCCTGATCCTGTTCTGTTCGTGTTCCTGTTCCTGCTCCTGTTCCTGTTCCGGCTCGTATTCCTGTTCCTGCACCTGTTCCTGTTCCTGCTCCTGTTCCTGCTCCTGTTCCTGTTCCTGCTCCTGCTCCTGCTCCTGTTCCTGTTTCTGCTCCTGCTCCTGTTCCTGCACCTGTTCCTGTCACTTCTCTTGTTCCTGCTCCTGTTCCCGGTCCTGTTTCTCTTCCTGCTCCTGTTCCTGCTCCTGTTCCTGCTCCTGTTCCTGTTCCTGTTCTGTTCGTGTTCCTGTTCCTGTTCCTGCTCCTGTTCCTGTTTCTGCTCCTGTTCCAGTTCCTACTTCTGCTCCTGTACCTGCTCCCATTGCTGTTCCCATTTCCCTTTCTGCTCTGGTTCCTGCTCCTATTCCTGTTCCTGCTCCTGTTCTTGCTCCTGCTCCTGTTCCTGTTCCGGTTTCTGCTCCTTTTCCTGCTCCTAATTCTGCTCCTCCTCATGCACCTGTTCCTGTTCCTGCTCCTGTTCCTGCTCCTTGTTCATGTTCCTGTTCCTGCTCCTGTTCCTGCTCCCATTCCGGTTCCCATTTCCCTTTCTGCTCCGGTTCCTGCTCCTATTCCTGTTCCTGCTCCAGTTCTTGCACCTGTTCCTGTTTCTGCTCCTGCTCCTGTTACTGTTCCTGTTTCTGCTCCTTTTCCTGCTCCTGTTTCTGCTCCTCCTCCTGCACCTGCTCCTGTTCCTGCTCCTGTTGCTGTTCCTGCTCCTGCTCCCGTTGCTGTTCCTGTTTCTGCTCCTGCTCCTGTTCCTGTTTCTGCTCCTTTTCCTGCTCCTGTTTCTGCTCCTCCTCCTGCAGCTGTTCCTGTTCCTGCTCCTGTTCCTGTTCCTGTTTCTGCTCCTGCTCCTGTTCCTGCTCCTGTTCCTGTCACTGCGCTTGTTCCTGCTCCTGTTCCTGGTCCTGTTTCTCTTCCTGCTCCTGTTCCTACTCCTGTTCCTGTTCCTGTTCAGTTTGTGTTCCTGTTCCTGCTCCTGTTCCGGCTCCTGTTCCTGTTCCTGTTTCTGCTCCTTTTCCTGCTCCTCTTTCTGCTCCTCCTCCTGCACCTGCTCCTGTTCCTGCTCCTGTTGCTGTTCCTGCTCCTGCTCCCGTTCCTGTTCCTGTTTCTGCTCCTCTTCCTGCTCCTGTTTCTGCTCCTCCTCCTGCACCTGTTCCTGTTCCTGCTCCTGTTCCTGCTCCTGTTCCTGTTCCTGCTCCTGCTCCTGCTCCTGTTCCAGTTCCTGCTCCTGTTCCTGCTCCTGCTCCCGTTGCTGTTCCTGTTTCTGCTCCTGCTCCTGTTCCTGTTTCAGCTCCTTTTCCTGCTCCTGTTTCTGCTCCTCCTCCTGCAGCTGTTCCTGTTCCTGCTCCTGTTCCTGTTCCTGTTTCTGCTCCTGCTCCTGTTCCTGCTCCTGTTCCTGTCACTGCGCTTGTTCCTGCTCCTGTTCCTGGTCCTGTTTCTCTTCCTGCTCCTGTTCCTACTCCTGTTCCTGTTCCTGTTCAGTTTGTGTTCGTGTTCCTGCTCCTGTTCCGGCTCCTGTTCCTGTTCCTGTTTCTGCTCCTTTTCCTGCTCCTGTTTCTGCTCCTCGTCCTGCACCTGCTCCTGTTCCTGCTCCTGTTCCTGTCACTGCTCTTGTTCCTGCTCCTGTTCTTGTTCCTGTTTCTCTTCCTGCTCCTGTTCCTGTTCCTGTTCTGTTCGTGTTCCTGTTCCTGCTCCTGCGCCTGATCCTGCTCCTGTTCCTGCTCCCATTCCTGTTCCCATTTCCCTTTCTGCTCCGGTTCCTGCTCCTATTCCTGTTCCAGCTTCTGTTCCTGTTCCTGCTCCCGTTCGTGTTCCTCATTCCGCTCCTCCACCCACTCCCATTCCTGTTCCCATTTCCCTTTCTGCTCCGGTTGCTGCTCCTATTCCTGTTCTGGCTCCTGTTCTTGCTCCTGTTCCTGTTTCTGCTCCTGCTCCTGTTCCTGTTCCTGTTTCTGCTCCTTTTCCTGCACCTGCTCCTGTTCCTGTTCCTGTTGCGGTTCCTGCTCATGCTCCCATTCCTGTTCCCATTTCCCTTTCTGCTCCGGTACCTGCTCCTATTCCTGTTCCAGCTTCTGTTCCTTTTCCTGCTCCCGTTCGTGTTCCTCTTTCCGCTCCTCCTCCCACTCCCATTCCTGTTCCCATTTCCCTTTCTGCTCCGGTTCCTGCTCCTATTCCTGTTCCTGCTCCTGTTCTTGCTCCTGTTCCTGTTTCTGCTCCTGCTCCTGTTCCTGTTCCTGTTCCTGCTCCTGCTCCTGCTCCTGCTCCTGTTCCAGTTCCTGCTCCTGCTCCTGCTCCTGTTCCTGTTCCTGCTCCGGTTCCTGCTCCTATTCCTGTTCCAGCTTCTGTTCCTGTTCCTGCTCCCGTTCGTGTTCCTCTTTCCGCTCCTCCTCCCACTCCCATTCCTGTTCCCATTTCCCTTTCTGCTCCGGTTCCTGCTCCTATTCCTGTTCCTGCTCCTGTTCTTGCTCCTGTTCGTGTTTCTGCTCCTGCTCCTGTTCCTGTTCCTGTTTCTGCTCCTTTTCCTGCACCTGCTCCTGTTCCTGTTCCTGTTGCGGTTCCTGCTCCTGCTCCCATTCCTGTTCCCATTTCCCTTTCTGCTCCGCTACCTGCTCCTATTCCTGTTCCAGCTTCTGTTCCTTTTCCTGCTCCCGTTCGTGTTCCTCTTGCCGCTCCTCCTCCCACTCCCATTCCTGTTCCCATTTCCCTTTCTGCTCCGGTTCCTGCTCCTATTCCTGTTCCTGCTCCTGTTCTTGCTCCTGTTCCTGTTTCTGCTCCTGCTCCTGTTCCTGTTCCTGTTTCTGCTCCTTTTCCTGCTCCTCTTTCTGCTCCTCCTCCTGCACCTGCTCCTGTTCCTGCTCCTGTTGCTGTTCCTGCTCCTGCTCCCGTTCCTGTTCCTGTTTCTGCTCCTCTTCCTGCTCCTGTTTCTGCTCCTCCTCCTGCACCTGTTCCTGTTCCTGCTCCTGTTCCTGCTCCTGTTCCTGTTCCTGCTCCTGCTCCTGCTCCTGTTCCTGTTTCTGCTCCTGCTCCTGTTCCTGCTCCTGCTCCAGTCACTGCTCTTGTTCCTGCTACTGTTCCCGGTCCTGTTTCTCTTCCTGCTCCTGTTCCTGCTCCTGTTCCTGCTCCTGTTCCAGTTCCTGTTCTGTTCGTGTTCCTGTTCCTGCTCCTGTTCCTGTTCCGGCTCCTATTCCTGTTCCTGCGCCTGCTCCTGTTCCTGTTCCTGTTTCTGCTCCTTTTCCTGCTCCTGTTTCTGCTCCTCCTCCTGCACCTGCTCCTGTTCCTGCTCCCGTTCCTGTTCCTGTTTCTGCTCCTGCTCCTGTTCCTGCTCCTGTTCCTGCTCCATTTCCTGTTCCTGTTCTGTTCGTGTTCCTGTTCCTGCTCCTGTTCCTGTTCCGGCTCCTGTTCCTGTTCCTGTTTCTGCTCCTTTTCCTGTTCCTGTTTCTCCTCATCCTCCTGCACTTGCTCCTGGTCCTGCTCCCGTTCCTCTCACTGCTCTTGTTCCTGCTCCTGTTCCTGTTCCTGTTTCTCTTCCTGCTCGTGTTCCCATCCTGGTTCCTGTTCCCGTTTCTGTTCCTGTTTCTCCTCCTGTTCCCGTTCCTGCTTCTGTTCCTGTTTCTCTTCCTGCTCCTGTTCCTATTCCTGTTCCTGTTCTGTTCGTGTCCCTGTTCCTGCTCCTGTTCTTGCTCCTGTTCCTGTTTCTGCTCCTGCTCCTGTTCCTGTTCCTGTTTCTGCTCCTGTTTCTGCTCCTCCTCCTGCACCTGCTCCTGTTCCTGTTCCTGTTGCTGTTCCTGCTCCTGCTCCCGTTCCTGTTCCTGTTTCTGCTCCTGCTCCTGTTCCTGTTCCTGTTTCTGCTCCTCTTCCTGCTCCTGTTTCTGCTCCTCCTCCTGCACCTGTTCCTGTTCCTGCTCCTGTTCCTGCTCCTGTTCCTGTTCCTGCTCCTGCTCCTGTTCCTGTTCGTGCTCCTGCTCCTGTTCCTGCTCCTGTTCCTGTCACTACTCTTGTTCCTGCTCCTGTTCCCGGTCCTGTTTCTCTTCCTGCTCCTGTTCCTGCTCCTGATCCTATTCTGTTCGTGTTCCTGTTCCTGCTCCTGTTCCTGTTCCTGCTCGTATTCCTGTTCCTGCACCTGTTCCTGTTCCTGCTCCTGTTCCTGCTCCTGTTCCTGTTCCTGCTCCTGCTCCTGCTCCTGTTCCTGTTTCTGCTCCTGCTCCTGTTCCTGCACCTGTTCCTGTCACTTCTCTTGTTCCTGCTCCTGTTCCCGGTCCTGTTTCTCTTCCTGCTCCTGTTCCTGCTCCTGTTCCTGCTCCTGTTCCTGTTCCTGTTCTGTTCGTGTTCCTGTTCCTGTTCCTGCTCCTGTTCCTGTTTCTGCTCCTGTTCCAGTTCCTACTTCTGCTCCTGTACCTGCTCCCATTGCTGTTCCCATTTCCCTTTCTGCTCTGGTTCCTGCTCCTATTCCTGTTCCTGCTCCTGTTCTTGCTCCTGCTCCTGTTCCTGTTCCGGTTTCTGCTCCTTTTCCTGCTCCTAATTCTGCTCCTCCTCATGCACCTGTTCCTGTTCCTGCTCCTGTTCCTGCTCCTTGTTCCTGTTCCTGTTCCTGCTCCTGTTCCTGCTCCCATTCCGGTTCCCATTTCCCTTTCTGCTCCGGTTCCTGCTCCAATTCCTGCTCCTGCTCCAATTCTTGCTCCTTTTCCTGTTTCTGCTCCTGCTCCTGCTCCTGTTCCTGTTTCTGCTCCTGCTCCTGTTCCTGCACCTGTTCCTGTCACTTCTCTTGTTCCTGCTCCTGTTCCCGGTCCTGTTTCTCTTCCTGCTCCTGTTCCTGTTCCTGTTCTGTTCGTGTTCCTGTTCCTGCTCCTGTTCCTGTTCCGGCTCCTGTTCCTGTTCCTGTTTCTGCTCCTTTTCCTGCTCCTGTTTCTGCTCCTCCTCCTGCACCTGCTCCTGTTCCTGCTCCTGTACCTCTCACTGCTCTTGTTCCTGTTCCTGTTCCTGCTCCTGTTCCTACTCCTGCTCCTGTTCCTGTTCCTGCTCCTGTTCCCTTTCCTGCTCCTCTTCCTGTTCCTGCACCTGCTCCTCTTCCTGCTCCTGCTCCTGCTCCTCTTCCTGTTCCTGCTCCTGTTCCTGTTCCTGCTCCTGTTCATGTTTCCTCTCCTGCTCCTCTTCCTTCTCCTGTTCCTGTTCCTGCTCCTTGTTCCTGTTCCTGCTCCTGTTCCTGTTACTGCTCCTGTTCCTGTTTCTGTTCCTGCTCCTGTTCCTGTTCCTGTTCCTGCTCCTTGTTCCTGTTCCTGCTCCTGTTCCTGTTACTGCTCCTGTTGCTGTTCCTGCTCCTGTTCCTGTTTCTGCTCCTGCTCCTCGTCCTGCTCCTGTTCCTGTTCCTGCTCATGTTCCTGTTTCTGTTCCTGCTCCTTGTTCCTGTTCCTGCTCCTGTTCCTGTTTCTGCTCCTGTTCCAGTTCCTACTTCTGCTCCTGTACCTGCTCCCATTGCTGTTCCCATTTCCCTTTCTGCTCTGGTTCCTGCTCCTATTCCTGTTCCTGCTCCTGTTCTTGCTCCTGCTCCTGTTCCTGCTCCTGCTCCTGTTCCTGTTCCGGCTCCTGTTCCTGTTCCTGTTTCTGCTCCTTTTCCTGTTCCTGTTTCTCCTCATCCTCCTGCACCTGCTCCTGGTCCTGCTCCCGTTCCTCTCACTGCTCTTGTTCCTGCTCCTGTTCCTGTTCCTGTTTCTCTTTCAGCTCCTGTTCCCATCCTGGTTCCTGTTCCTGTTTCTGTTCCTGTTCCTCCTCCTGTTCCCGTTCCTGCTTCTGTTCCTGTTTCTCTTCCTGCTCCTGTTCCTATTCCTGTTCCTGTTCTGTTCGTGTCCCTGTTCCTGCTCCTGTTCTTGCTCCTGTTCCTGTTTCTGCTCCTGCTCCTGTTCCTGTTCCTGTTTCTGCTCCTGTTTCTGCTCCTCCTCCTGCACCTGCTCCTGTTCCTGTTCCTGTTGCTGTTCCTGCTCCTGCTCCCGTTCCTGTTCCTGTTTCTGCTCCTGCTCCTGTTCCTGTTCCTGTTTCTGCTCCTCTTCCTGCTCCTGTTTCTGCTCCTCCTCCTGCACCTGTTCCTGTTCCTGCTCCTGTTCCTGCTCCTGTTCCTGTTCCTGCTCCTGCTCCTGTTCCTGTTCGTGCTCCTGCTCCTGTTCCTGCTCCTGTTCCTGTCACTACTCTTGTTCCTGCTCCTGTTCCCGGTCCTGTTTCTCTTCCTGCTCCTGTTCCTGCTCCTGATCCTGTTCTGTTCGTGTTCCTGTTCCTGCTCCTGTTTCTGTTCCGGCTCGTATTCCTGTTCCTGCACCTGTTCCTGTTCCTGCTCCTGTTCCTGCTCCTGTTCCTGTTCCTGCTCCTGCTCCTGTTCCTGTTTCTGCTCCTGCTCCTGTTCCTGCACCTGTTCCTGTCACTTCTCTTGTTCCTGCTCCTGTTCCCGGTCCTGTTTCTCTTCCTGCTCCTGTTCCTGCTCCTGTTCCTGTTCCTGTTCTGTTCGTGTTCCTGTTCCTGCTCCTGTTCCTGTTCCGGCTCCTGTTCCTGTTCCTGTTTCTGCTCCTGTTCCTGTTCCTGTTCCGGCTCCTATTCCTGTTCCTGTTCCTGCTCCTGTTCCTGTTCCGGCTCGTGTTCCTGTTCCTGTTTCTGCTCCTTTTCCTGTTCCTGTTTCTCCTCATCCTCCTGCACCTGCTCCTTGTCCTGCTCCTTGTTCCTGTTCCTGTTCCTGCTCCTGTTCCTGCTCCCATTCCGGTTCCCATTTCCCTTTCTGCTCCGGTTCCTGCTCCTATTCCTGTTCCTGCTCCAGTTCTTGCTCCTGTTCCTGTTTCTGCTCCTGCTCCTGTTCCTGTTCCTGTTTCTGCTCCTTTTCCTGCTCCTGTTTCTGCTCCTCCTCCTGCACCTGCTCCTGTTCCTGCTCCTGTTGCTGTTCCTGCTCCTGCTCCCGTTCCTGTTCCTGTTTCTGCTCCTGCTCCTGTTCCTGTTTCTGCTCCTTTTCCTGCTCCTGTTTCTGCTCCTCCTCCTGCAGCTGTTCCTGTTCCTGCTCCTGTTCCTGTTTCTGCTCCTGCTCCTGTTCCTGCTCCTGTTCCTGTCACTGCGCTTGTTCCTGCTCCTGTTCCTGGTCCTGTTTCTCTTCCTGCTCCTGTTCCTACTCCTGTTCCTGTTCCTGTTCTGTTTGTGTTCCTGTTCCTGCTCCTGTTCCGGCTCCTGTTCCTGTTCCTGTTTCTGCTCCTTTTCCTGCTCCTGTTCCTGCTCCTGTTCCTGCTCCTGTTCCTGTCACTGCTCTTGTTCCTGCTCCTGTTCTTGTTCCTGTTTCTCTTCCTGCTCCTGTTCCCGTCCCGGTTCCTGTTCCTGCTTCTGTTCCTGTTCCTCCTCCTGTTCCCTTCCAGCTTCTGTTCCTGTTTCTCTCCCTGCTCCTGTTCCTGTTCCTGTTCCTGTTCTGTTCGTGTTCCTGTTCCTGCTCCTGCGCCTGATCCTGCTCCTGTTCCTGCTCCCATTCCTGTTCCCATTTCCCTTTCTGCTCCGCTACCTGCTCCTATTCCTGTTCCAGCTTCTGTTCCTTTTCCTGCTCCCGTTCGTGTTCCTCTTTCCGCTCCTCCTCCCACTCCCATTCCTGTTCCCATTTCCCTTTCTGCTCCGGTTCCTGCTCCTATTCCTGTTCCTGCTCCTGTTCTTGCTCCTGTTCCTGTTTCTGCTCATGCTCCTGTTCCTGTTCCTGTTTCTGCTCCTTTTCCTGCTCCTGTTTCTGCTCCTCCTCCTGCACCTGCTCCTGTTCGTGCTCCTGTTGCTGTTCCTGCTCCTGCTCCCGTTCCTGTTCCTGATTCTGCTCCTGCTCCTGTTCCTGTTCCTGTTTCTGCTCCTCTTCCTGCTCCTGTTTCTGCTCCTCCCCCTGCACCTGTTCCTGTTCCTGCTCCTGTTCCTGCTCCTCTTCCTGTTCCTGCTCCTGCTCCTGTTCCTGTTCGTGCTCCTGCTCCTGTTCCTGCTCCTGTTCCTGTCTCTACTCTTGTTCCTGCTCCTGTTCCCGGTCCTGTTTCTCTTCCTGCTCCTGTTCCTGCTCCTGATCCTGTTCTGTTCGTGTTCCTGTTCCTGCTCCTGTTCCTGTTCCGGCTCGTATTCCTGTTCCTGCACCTGTTCCTGTTCCTGCTCCTGTTCCTGCTCCTGTTCCTGTTCCTGCTCCTGCTCCTGCTCCTGTTCCTGTTTCTGCTCCTGCTCCTGTTCCTGCACCTGTTCCTGTCACTTCTCTTGTTCCTGCTCCTGTTCCCGGTCCTGTTTCTCTTCCTGCTCCTGTTCCTGCTCCTGTTCCTGCTCCTGTTCCTGTTCCTGTTCTGTTCGTGTTCCTGTTCCTGTTCCTGCTCCTGTTCCTGTTTCTGCTCCTGTTCCAGTTCCTACTTCTGCTCCTGTACCTGCTCCCATTGCTGTTCCCATTTCCCTTTCTGCTCTGGTTCCTGCTCCTATTCCTGTTCCTGCTCCTGTTCTTGCTCCTGCTCCTGTTCCTGTTCCGGTTTCTGCTCCTTTTCCTGCTCCTAATTCTGCTCCTCCTCATGCACCTGTTCCTGTTCCTGCTCCTGTTCCTGCTCCTTGTTCATGTTCCTGTTCCTGCTCCTGTTCCTGCTCCCATTCCGGTTCCCATTTCCCTTTCTGCTCCGGTTCCTGCTCCTATTCCTGTTCCTGCTCCAGTTCTTGCACCTGTTCCTGTTTCTGCTCCTGCTCCTGTTACTGTTCCTGTTTCTGCTCCTTTTCCTGCTCCTGTTTCTGCTCCTCCTCCTGCACCTGCTCCTGTTCCTGCTCCTGTTGCTGTTCCTGCTCCTGCTCCCGTTGCTGTTCCTGTTTCTGCTCCTGCTCCTGTTCCTGTTTCTGCTCCTTTTCCTGCTCCTGTTTCTGCTCCTCCTCCTGCAGCTGTTCCTGTTCCTGCTCCTGTTCCTGTTCCTGTTTCTGCTCCTGCTCCTGTTCCTGCTCCTGTTCCTGTCACTGCGCTTGTTCCTGCTCCTGTTCCTGGTCCTGTTTCTCTTCCTGCTCCTGTTCCTACTCCTGTTCCTGTTCCTGTTCAGTTTGTGTTCCTGTTCCTGCTCCTGTTCCGGCTCCTGTTCCTGTTCCTGTTTCTGCTCCTTTTCCTGCTCCTCTTTCTGCTCCTCCTCCTGCACCTGCTCCTGTTCCTGCTCCTGTTGCTGTTCCTGCTCCTGCTCCCGTTCCTGTTCCTGTTTCTGCTCCTCTTCCTGCTCCTGTTTCTGCTCCTCCTCCTGCACCTGTTCCTGTTCCTGCTCCTGTTCCTGCTCCTGTTCCTGTTCCTGCTCCTGCTCCTGCTCCTGTTCCAGTTCCTGCTCCTGTTCCTGCTCCTGCTCCCGTTGCTGTTCCTGTTTCTGCTCCTGCTCCTGTTCCTGTTTCAGCTCCTTTTCCTGCTCCTGTTTCTGCTCCTCCTCCTGCAGCTGTTCCTGTTCCTGCTCCTGTTCCTGTTCCTGTTTCTGCTCCTGCTCCTGTTCCTGCTCCTGTTCCTGTCACTGCGCTTGTTCCTGCTCCTGTTCCTGGTCCTGTTTCTCTTCCTGCTCCTGTTCCTACTCCTGTTCCTGTTCCTGTTCAGTTTGTGTTCGTGTTCCTGCTCCTGTTCCGGCTCCTGTTCCTGTTCCTGTTTCTGCTCCTTTTCCTGCTCCTGTTTCTGCTCCTCGTCCTGCACCTGCTCCTGTTCCTGCTCCTGTTCCTGTCACTGCTCTTGTTCCTGCTCCTGTTCTTGTTCCTGTTTCTCTTCCTGCTCCTGTTCCTGTTCCTGTTCTGTTCGTGTTCCTGTTCCTGCTCCTGCGCCTGATCCTGCTCCTGTTCCTGCTCCCATTCCTGTTCCCATTTCCCTTTCTGCTCCGGTTGCTGCTCCTATTCCTGTTCTGGCTCCTGTTCTTGCTCCTGTTCCTGTTTCTGCTCCTGCTCCTGTTCCTGTTCCTGTTTCTGCTCCTTTTCCTGCACCTGCTCCTGTTCCTGTTCCTGTTGCGGTTCCTGCTCATGCTCCCATTCCTGTTCCCATTTCCCTTTCTGCTCCGGTACCTGCTCCTATTCCTGTTCCAGCTTCTGTTCCTTTTCCTGCTCCCGTTCGTGTTCCTCTTTCCGCTCCTCCTCCCACTCCCATTCCTGTTCCCATTTCCCTTTCTGCTCCGGTTCCTGCTCCTATTCCTGTTCCTGCTCCTGTTCTTGCTCCTGTTCCTGTTTCTGCTCCTGCTCCTGTTCCTGTTCCTGTTCCTGCTCCTGCTCCTGCTCCTGCTCCTGTTCCAGTTCCTGCTCCTGCTCCTGCTCCTGTTCCTGTTCCTGCTCCGGTTCCTGCTCCTATTCCTGTTCCAGCTTCTGTTCCTGTTCCTGCTCCCGTTCGTGTTCCTCTTTCCGCTCCTCCTCCCACTCCCATTCCTGTTCCCATTTCCCTTTCTGCTCCGGTTCCTGCTCCTATTCCTGTTCCTGCTCCTGTTCTTGCTCCTGTTCGTGTTTCTGCTCCTGCTCCTGTTCCTGTTCCTGTTTCTGCTCCTTTTCCTGCACCTGCTCCTGTTCCTGTTCCTGTTGCGGTTCCTGCTCCTGCTCCCATTCCTGTTCCCATTTCCCTTTCTGCTCCGCTACCTGCTCCTATTCCTGTTCCAGCTTCTGTTCCTTTTCCTGCTCCCGTTCGTGTTCCTCTTGCCGCTCCTCCTCCCACTCCCATTCCTGTTCCCATTTCCCTTTCTGCTCCGGTTCCTGCTCCTATTCCTGTTCCTGCTCCTGTTCTTGCTCCTGTTCCTGTTTCTGCTCCTGCTCCTGTTCCTGTTCCTGTTTCTGCTCCTTTTCCTGCTCCTGTTTCTGCTCCACCTCCTGCACCTGCTCCTGTTCCTGCTCCTGTTGCTGTTCCTGCTCCTGCTCCCGTTCCTGTTCCTGTTTCTGCTCCTCTTCCTGCTCCTGTTTCTGCTCCTCCTCCTGCACCTGTTCCTGTTCCTGCTCCTGTTCCTGCTCCTGTTCCTGTTCCTGCTCCTGCTCCTGCTCCTGTTCCTGTTTCTGCTCCTGCTCCTGTTCCTGCTCCTGCTCCAGTCACTGCTCTTGTTCCTGCTACTGTTCCCGGTCCTGTTTCTCTTCCTGCTCCTGTTCCTGCTCCTGTTCCTGCTCCTGTTCCAGTTCCTGTTCTGTTCGTGTTCCTGTTCCTGCTCCTGTTCCTGTTCCGGCTCCTATTCCTGTTCCTGCGCCTGCTCCTGTTCCTGTTCCTGTTTCTGCTCCTTTTCCTGCTCCTGTTTCTGCTCCTCCTCCTGCACCTGCTCCTGTTCCTGCTCCCGTTCCTGTTCCTGTTTCTGCTCCTGCTCCTGTTCCTGCTCCTGTTCCTGCTCCATTTCCTGTTCCTGTTCTGTTCGTGTTCCTGTTCTTGCTCCTGTTCCTGTTCCGGCTCCTGTTCCTGTTCCTGTTTCTGCTCCTTTTCCTGTTCCTGTTTCTCCTCATCCTCCTGCACTTGCTCCTGGTCCTGCTCCCGTTCCTCTCACTGCTCTTGTTCCTGCTCCTGTTCCTGTTCCTGTTTCTCTTCCTGCTCGTGTTCCCATCCTGGTTCCTGTTCCCGTTTCTGTTCCTGTTTCTCCTCCTGTTCCCGTTCCTGCTTCTGTTCCTGTTTCTCTTCCTGCTCCTGTTCCTATTCCTGTTCCTGTTCTGTTCGTGTCCCTGTTCCTGCTCCTGTTCTTGCTCCTGTTCCTGTTTCTGCTCCTGCTCCTGTTCCTGTTCCTGTTTCTGCTCCTGTTTCTGCTCCTCCTCCTGCACCTGCTCCTGTTCCTGTTCCTGTTGCTGTTCCTGCTCCTGCTCCCGTTCCTGTTCCTGTTTCTGCTCCTGCTCCTGTTCCTGTTCCTGTTTCTGCTCCTCTTCCTGCTCCTGTTTCTGCTCCTCCTCCTGCACCTGTTCCTGTTCCTGCTCCTGTTCCTGCTCCTGTTCCTGTTCCTGCTCCTGCTCCTGTTCCTGTTCGTGCTCCTGCTCCTGTTCCTGCTCCTGTTCCTGTCACTACTCTTGTTCCTGCTCCTGTAACCGGTCCTGTTTCTCTTCCTGCTCCTGTTCCTGCTCCTGATCCTATTCTGTTCGTGTTCCTGTTCCTGCTCCTGTTCCTGTTCCTGCTCGTATTCCTGTTCCTGCACCTGTTCCTGTTCCTGCTCCTGTTCCTGCTCCTGTTCCTGTTCCTGCTCCTGCTCCTGCTCCTGTTCCTGTTTCTGCTCCTGCTCCTGTTCCTGCACCTGTTCCTGTCACTTCTCTTGTTCCTGCTCCTGTTCCCGGTCCTGTTTCTCTTCCTGCTCCTGTTCCTGCTCCTGTTCCTGCTCCTGTTCCTGTTCCTGTTCTGTTCGTGTTCCTGTTCCTGTTCCTGCTCCTGTTCCTGTTTCTGCTCCTGTTCCAGTTCCTACTTCTGCTCCTGTACCTGCTCCCATTGCTGTTCCCATTTCCCTTTCTGCTCTGGTTCCTGCTCCTATTCCTGTTCCTGCTCCTGTTCTTGCTCCTGCTCCTGTTCCTGTTCCGGTTTCTGCTCCTTTTCCTGCTCCTAATTCTGCTCCTCCTCATGCACCTGTTCCTGTTCCTGCTCCTGTTCCTGCTCCTTGTTCCTGTTCCTGTTCCTGCTCCTGTTCCTGCTCCCATTCCGGTTCCCATTTCCCTTTCTGCTCCGGTTCCTGCTCCTATTCCTGCTCCTGCTCCAATTCTTGCTCCTTTTCCTGTTTCTGCTCCTGCTCCTGCTCCTGTTCCTGTTTCTGCTCCTGCTCCTGTTCCTGCACCTGTTCCTGTCACTTCTCTTGTTCCTGCTCCTGTTCCCGGTCCTGTTTCTCTTCCTGCTCCTGTTCCTGTTCCTGTTCTGTTCGTGTTCCTGTTCCTGCTCCTGTTCCTGTTCCGGCTCCTGTTCCTGTTCCTGTTTCTGCTCCTTTTCCTGCTCCTGTTTCTGCTCCTCCTCCTGCACCTGCTCCTGTTCCTGCTCCTGTACCTCTCACTGCTCTTGTTCCTGTTCCTGTTCCTGCTCCTGTTCCTACTCCTGCTCCTGTTCCTGTTCCTGCTCCTGTTCCCTTTCCTGCTCCTCTTCCTGTTCCTGCACCTGCTCCTCTTCCTGCTCCTGCTCCTGCTCCTCTTCCTGTTCCTGCTCCTGTTCCTGTTCCTGCTCCTGTTCATGTTTCCTCTCCTGCTCCTCTTCCTTCTCCTGTTCCTGTTCCTGCTCCTTGTTCCTGTTCCTGCTCCTGTTCCTGTTACTGCTCCTGTTCCTGTTTCTGTTCCTGCTCCTGTTCCTGTTCCTGTTCCTGCTCCTTGTTCCTGTTCCTGCTCCTGTTCCTGTTACTGCTCCTGTTGCTGTTCCTGCTCCTGTTCCTGTTTCTGCTCCTGCTCCTCGTCCTGCTCCTGTTCCTGTTCCTGCTCATGTTCCTGTTTCTGTTCCTGCTCCTTGTTCCTGTTCCTGCTCCTGTTCCTGTTTCTGCTCCTGTTCCAGTTCCTACTTCTGCTCCTGTACCTGCTCCCATTGCTGTTCCCATTTCCCTTTCTGCTCTGGTTCCTGCTCCTATTCCTGTTCCTGCTCCTGTTCTTGCTCCTGCTCCTGTTCCTGCTCCTGCTCCTGTTCCTGTTCCGGCTCCTGTTCCTGTTCCTGTTTCTGCTCCTTTTCCTGTTCCTGTTTCTCCTCATCCTCCTGCACCTGCTCCTGGTCCTGCTCCCGTTCCTCTCACTGCTCTTGTTCCTGCTCCTGTTCCTGTTCCTGTTTCTCTTTCAGCTCCTGTTCCCATCCTGGTTCCTGTTCCTGTTTCTGTTCCTGTTCCTCCTCCTGTTCCCGTTCCTGCTTCTGTTCCTGTTTCTCTTCCTGCTCCTGTTCCTATTCCTGTTCCTGTTCTGTTCGTGTCCCTGTTCCTGCTCCTGTTCTTGCTCCTGTTCCTGTTTCTGCTCCTGCTCCTGTTCCTGTTCCTGTTTCTGCTCCTGTTTCTGCTCCTCCTCCTGCACCTGCTCCTGTTCCTGTTCCTGTTGCTGTTCCTGCTCCTGCTCCCGTTCCTGTTCCTGTTTCTGCTCCTGCTCCTGTTCCTGTTCCTGTTTCTGCTCCTCTTCCTGCTCCTGTTTCTGCTCCTCCTCCTGCACCTGTTCCTGTTCCTGCTCCTGTTCCTGCTCCTGTTCCTGTTCCTGCTCCTGCTCCTGTTCCTGTTCGTGCTCCTGCTCCTGTTCCTGCTCCTGTTCCTGTCACTACTCTTGTTCCTGCTCCTGTTCCCGGTCCTGTTTCTCTTCCTGCTCCTGTTCCTGCTCCTGATCCTGTTCTGTTCGTGTTCCTGTTCCTGCTCCTGTTTCTGTTCCGGCTCGTATTCCTGTTCCTGCACCTGTTCCTGTTCCTGCTCCTGTTCCTGCTCCTGTTCCTGTTCCTGCTCCTGCTCCTGTTCCTGTTTCTGCTCCTGCTCCTGTTCCTGCACCTGTTCCTGTCACTTCTCTTGTTCCTGCTCCTGTTCCCGGTCCTGTTTCTCTTCCTGCTCCTGTTCCTGCTCCTGTTCCTGTTCCTGTTCTGTTCGTGTTCCTGTTCCTGCTCCTGTTCCTGTTCCGGCTCCTGTTCCTGTTCCTGTTTCTGCTCCTGTTCCTGTTCCTGTTCCGGCTCCTATTCCTGTTCCTGTTCCTGCTCCTGTTCCTGTTCCGGCTCGTGTTCCTGTTCCTGTTTCTGCTCCTTTTCCTGTTCCTGTTTCTCCTCATCCTCCTGCACCTGCTCCTTGTCCTGCTCCTTGTTCCTGTTCCTGTTCCTGCTCCTGTTCCTGCTCCCATTCCGGTTCCCATTTCCCTTTCTGCTCCGGTTCCTGCTCCTATTCCTGTTCCTGCTCCAGTTCTTGCTCCTGTTCCTGTTTCTGCTCCTGCTCCTGTTCCTGTTCCTGTTTCTGCTCCTTTTCCTGCTCCTGTTTCTGCTCCTCCTCCTGCACCTGCTCCTGTTCCTGCTCCTGTTGCTGTTCCTGCTCCTGCTCCCGTTCCTGTTCCTGTTTCTGCTCCTGCTCCTGTTCCTGTTTCTGCTCCTTTTCCTGCTCCTGTTTCTGCTCCTCCTCCTGCAGCTGTTCCTGTTCCTGCTCCTGTTCCTGTTTCTGCTCCTGCTCCTGTTCCTGCTCCTGTTCCTGTCACTGCGCTTGTTCCTGCTCCTGTTCCTGGTCCTGTTTCTCTTCCTGCTCCTGTTCCTACTCCTGTTCCTGTTCCTGTTCTGTTTGTGTTCCTGTTCCTGCTCCTGTTCCGGCTCCTGTTCCTGTTCCTGTTTCTGCTCCTTTTCCTGCTCCTGTTCCTGCTCCTGTTCCTGCTCCTGTTCCTGTCACTGCTCTTGTTCCTGCTCCTGTTCTTGTTCCTGTTTCTCTTCCTGCTCCTGTTCCCGTCCCGGTTCCTGTTCCTGCTTCTGTTCCTGTTCCTCCTCCTGTTCCCTTCCAGCTTCTGTTCCTGTTTCTCTCCCTGCTCCTGTTCCTGTTCCTGTTCCTGTTCTGTTCGTGTTCCTGTTCCTGCTCCTGCGCCTGATCCTGCTCCTGTTCCTGCTCCCATTCCTGTTCCCATTTCCCTTTCTGCTCCGCTACCTGCTCCTATTCCTGTTCCAGCTTCTGTTCCTTTTCCTGCTCCCGTTCGTGTTCCTCTTTCCGCTCCTCCTCCCACTCCCATTCCTGTTCCCATTTCCCTTTCTGCTCCGGTTCCTGCTCCTATTCCTGTTCCTGCTCCTGTTCTTGCTCCTGTTCCTGTTTCTGCTCATGCTCCTGTTCCTGTTCCTGTTTCTGCTCCTTTTCCTGCTCCTGTTTCTGCTCCTCCTCCTGCACCTGCTCCTGTTCGTGCTCCTGTTGCTGTTCCTGCTCCTGCTCCCGTTCCTGTTCCTGTTTCTGCTCTTCTTCCTGCTCCTGTTTCTGCTCCTCCTCCTGCACCTGTTCCTGTTCCTGCTCCTGTTCCTGCTCCTGTTCCTGTTCCTGCTCCTGCTACTGCTCCTGTTCCTGTTCCTGCTCCGGTTCCTGCTCCTATTCCTGTTCCAGCTCCTGTTCCTGTTCCTGCTCCCGTTCGTGTTCCTCATTCCGCTCCTCCTCCCACTCCCATTCCTGTTCCCATTTCCCTTTCTGCTCCGGTTCCTGCTCCTATTCCTGTTCCTGCTCCTGTTCTTGCTCCTGTTCCTGTTTCTGCTCCTGCTCCTCCTCCTGCACCTGCTCCTGTTCCTGCTCCTGTTGCTGTTCCTGCTCCTGCTCCCATTCCTGTTCCTGTTTCTGCTCCTCTTCCTGCTCCTGTTTCTGCTCCTCCTCCTGCACATGTTCCTGTTCCTGCTCCTGTTCCTGCTCCTGTTCCTGTTCCTGCTCCTGCTCCTGCTCCTGTTCCTGTTTCTGCTCCTGCTCCTGTTCCTGCTCCTGCTCCTGTCACTGCTCTTGTTCCTGCTACTGTTCCCGGTCCTGTTTCTCTTCCTGCTCCTGTTCCTGCTCCTGTTCCTGCTCCTGTTCCAGTTCCTGTTCTGTTCGTGTTCCTGTTCCTGCTCCTGTTCCTGTTCCGGCTCCTATTCCTGTTCCTGCGCCTGCTCCTGTTCCTGTTCCTGTTTCTGCTCCTTTTCCTGCTCCTGTTTCTGCTCCTCCTCCTGCACCTGCTCCTGTTCCTGCTCCTGTTGCTGTTCCTGCTCCTGCTCCCGTTCCTGTTCCTGTTTCTGCTCCTGCTCCTGTTCCTGCTCCTGTTCCTGCTCCTGTTCCTGCTCCTGTTCTGTTCGTGTTCCTGTTCCTGCTCCTGTTCCTGTTCCGGCTCCTGTTCCTGTTCCTGTTTCTGCTCCTTTTCCTGCTCCTGTTTCTCCTCATCCTCCTGCACCTGCTCCTGGTCCTGCTCCCGTTCCTCTCACTGCTCTTGTTCCTGCTCCTGTTCCTGTTCCTGTTTCTCTTCCTGCTCCTGTTCCCATCCTGGTTCCTGTTCTTGTTTCTGTTCCTGTTCCTCCTCCTGTTCCCGTTCCTGCTTCTGTTCCTGTTTCTCTTCCTGCTCCTGTTCCTATTCCTGTTCCTGTTCTGTTCGTGTCCCTGTTCCTGCTCCTGTTCTTGCTCCTGTTCCTGTTTCTGCTCCTGCTCCTGTTCCATTCCTGTTTCTGCTCCTGTTTCTGCACCTCCTACTGCACCTGCTCCTGTTCCTGTTCCTGTTGCTGTTCCTGCACCTGCTCCCGTTCCTGTTCCTGTTTCTGCTCCTGCTCCTGTTCCTGTTCCTGTTTCTGCTCCTCTTCCTGCTCCTGTTTCTGCTCCTCCCCCTGCACCTGTTCCTGTTCCTGCTCCTGTTCCTGCTCCTCTTCCTGTTCCTGCTCCTGCTCCTGTTCCTGTTCGTGCTCCTGCTCCTGTTCCTGCTCCTGTTCCTGTCACTACTCTTGTTCCTGCTCCTGTTCCCGGTCCTGTTTCTCTTCCTGCTCCTGTTCCTGCTCCTGATCCTGTTCTGTTCGTGTTCCTGTTCCTGCTCCTGTTCCTGTTCCGGCTCGTATTCCTGTTCCTGCACCTGTTCCTGTTCCTGCTCCTGTTCCTGCACCTGTTCCTGTTCCTGCTCCTGCTCCTGCTCCTGTTCCTGTTTCTGCTCCTGCTCCTGTTCCTGCACCTGTTCCTGTCACTTCTCTTGTTCCTGCTCCTGTTCCCGGTCCTGTTTCTCTTCCTGCTCCTGTTCCTGTTCCTGTTCTGTTCGTGTTCCTGTTTCTGCTCCTGCTCCTGTTCCTGCACCTGTTCCTGTCACTTCTCTTGTTCCTGCTCCTGTTCCCGGTCCTGTTTCTCTTCCTGCTCCTGTTCCTGTTCCTGTTCTGTTCGTGTTCCTGTTCCTGCTCCTGTTCCTGTTCCGGCTCCTGTTCCTGTTCCTGTTTCTGCTCCTTTTCCTGCTCCTGTTTCTGCTCCTCCTCCTGCACCTGCTCCTGTTCCTGCTCCTGTACCTCTCACTGCTCTTGTTCCTGTTCCTGTTCCTGCTCCTGTTCCTACTCCTGCTCCTGTTCCTGTTCCTGCTCCTGTTCCCTTTCCTGCTCCTCTTCCTGTTCCTGCACCTGCTCCTCTTCCTGCTCCTGCTCCTGCTCCTCTTCCTGTTCCTGCTCCTGTTCCTGTTCCTGCTCCTGTTCATGTTTCCTCTCCTGCTCCTCTTCCTTCTCCTGTTCCTGTTCCTGCTCCTTGTTCCTGTTCCTGCTCCTGTTCCTGTTACTGCTCCTGTTCCTGTTTCTGTTCCTGCTCCTGTTCCTGTTCCTGTTCCTGCTCCTTGTTCCTGTTCCTGCTCCTGTTCCTGTTCCTGCTCCTGTTCCTGTTACTGCTCCTGTTCCTGTTTCTGTTCCTGCTCCTGTTCCTGTTCCTGTTCCTGCTCCTTGTTCCTGTTCCTGCTCCTGTTCCTGTTCCTGCTCCTGTTGCTGTTCCTGCTCCTGTTCCTGTTTCTGCTCCTGCTCCTCGTCCTGCTCCTGTTCCTGTTGCTGCTCATGTTCCTGTTTCTGTTCCTGCTCCTTGTTCCTGTACCTGCTCCTGTTCCTGTTTCTGCTCCTGTTCCTGCTCCCATTGCTGCTCCCATTTCCCTTTCTGCTCTGGTTCCGGCTCGTATTCCTGTTCCTGCACCTGTTCCTGTTCCTGCTCCTGTTCCTGCTCCTGTTCCTGTTCCTGCTCCGGCTCCTGCTCCTGTTCCTGTTTCTGCTCCTGTTCCTGCACCTGTTCCTGTCACTTCTCTTGTTCCTGCTCCTGTTCCCGGTCCTGTTTCTCTTCCTGCTCCTGGTTCTGTTCCTGTTCTGTTCGTGTTCCTGTTCCTGCTCCTGTTCCTCTTCTGGCTCCTGTTCCTGTTCCTGTTTCTGCTCCTTTTCCTGCTCCTGTTTCTGCTCCTCCTCCTGCACCTGCGCCTGTTCCTGCTCCTGTACCTCTCACTGCTCTTGTTCCTGTTCCTGTTCCTGCTCCTGTTCCTACTCCTGCTCCTGTTCCTGTTCCTGCTCCTGTTCCCTTTCCTGCTCCTCTTCCTGTTCCTGCACCTGCTCCTCTTCCTGCTCCTGCTCCTGCTCCTCTTCCTGTTCCTGCTCCTGTTCCTGTTCCTGCTCCTGTTCATGTTTCCTCTCCTGCTCCTCTTCCTGCTCCTGTTCCTGTTCCTGCTCCTTGTTCCTGTTCCTGCTCCTGTTCCTGTTACTGCTCCTGTTCCTGTTTCTGTTCCTGCTCCTGTTCCTGTTCCTGCTCCTGCTCCTTGTTCCTGTTCCTGCTCATCTTCCTGTTACTGCTCCTGTTGCTGTTCCTGCTCCTGTTCCTGTTTCTGCTCCTGCTCCTCGTCCTGCTCCTGTTCCTGTTCCTGCTCATGTTCCTGTTTCTGTTCCTGCTCCTTGTTCCTGTTCCTGCTCCTGTTCCTGTTTCTGCTCCTGTTCCAGTTCCTACTTCTGCTCCTGTACCTGCTCCCATTGCTGTTCCCATTTCCCTTTCTGCTCTGGTTCCTGCTCCTATTCCTGTTCCTGCTCCTGTTCTTGCTCCTGCTCCTGTTCCTGTTCCGGTTTCTGCTCCTTTTCCTGCTCCTAATTCTGCTCCTCCTCATGCACCTGTTCCTGTTCCTGCTTCTTGTTCCTGTTCCTGTTCCTGCTCCGGTTCCTTCTCCCATTCCGGTTCCCATTTCCCTTTCTGCTCCGGTTCCTGCTCCTATTCCTGTTCCTGCTCCAGTTCTTGCTCCTGTTCCTGTTTCTGCTCCTGCTCCTGTTCCTGTTCCTGTTTCTGCTCCTTTTCCTGCTCCTGTTTCTGCTCCTCCTCCTGCACCTGCTCCTGTTCCTGCTCCTGTTGCTGTTCCTGCTCCTGCTCCCGTTCCTGTTCCTGTTTCTGCTCCTGCTCCTGTTCCTGTTTCTGCTCCTTTTCCTGCTCCTGTTTCTGCTCCTCCTCCTGCAGCTGTTCCTGTTCCTGCTCCTGTTCCTGTTCCTGTTTCTGCTCCTGCTCCTGTTCCTGCTCCTGTTCCTGTCACTTCGTTTGTTCCTTCTCCTGTTCCTGGTCCTGTTTCTCTTCCTGCTCCTGTTCCTACTCCTGTTCCTGTTCCTGTTCTGTTTGTGTTCCTTTTCGTGCTCCTGTTCCGGCTCCTGTTCCTGTTCCTGTTTCTGCTCCTTTTCCTGCTCCTGTTTCTGCTCCTCGTCCTGCACCTGCTCCTGTTCCTGCTCCTGTTCCTGTCACTGCTCTTCTTCCTGCTCCTGTTCTTGTTCCTGTTTCTCTTCCTGCTCCTGTTCCCGTCCCGGTTCCTGTTCCTGCTTCTGTTCCTGTTCCACCTCCTGTTCCCTTCCAGCTTCTGTTCCTGTTTCTCTTCCTGCTCCTGTTCCTGTTCCTGTTCCTGTTCTGTTCGTGTTCCTGTTCCTGCTCCTGCGCCTGATCCTGCTCCTGTTCCTGCTCCCATTCCTGTTCCCATTTCCCTTTCTGCTCCGGTTCCTGCTCCTATTCCTGTTCCAGCTTCTGTTCCTGTTCCTGCTCCCGTTCGTGTTCCTCATTCCGCTCCTCCTCCCAATCCCATTCCTGTTCCCATTTCCCTTTCTGCTCCGGTTCCTGCTCCTATTCCTGTTCCTGCTCCTGTTCTTGCTCCTGTTCCTGTTTCTGCTCCTGCTCCTGTTCCTGTTCCTGTTTCTGCTCCTTTTCCTGCACCTGCTCCTGTTCCTGTTCCTGTTGCGGTTCCTGCTCCTGCTCCCATTCCTGTTCCCATTTCCCTTTCTTCTCCGGTACCTGCTCCTATTCCTGTTCCAGCTTCTGTTCCTTTTCCTGCTCCCGTTCGTGATCCTCTTTCCGCTCCTCCTCCCACTACCATTCCTGTTCCCATTTCCCTTTCTGCTCCGGTTCCTGCTCCTATTCCTGTTCCTGCTCCTGTTCTTGCTCCTGTTCCTGTTTCTGCTCCTGCTCCTGTTCCTGTTCCTGTTTCTGCTCCTCTTCCTGCTCCTGTTTCTGCTCCTCCTCCTGCACCTGTTCCTGTTCCTGCTCCTGTTCCTGCTCCTGTTCCTGTTCCTGTTCCTGTTTCTGCTCCTGCTCCTGTTCCTGCTCCTGCTCCTGTCACTGCTCTTGTTCCTGCTACTGTTCCCGGTCCTGTTTCTCTTCCTGCTCCTGTTCCTGCTCCTGTTCCTGCTCCTGTTCCAGTTCCTGTTCTGTTCGTGTTCCTGTTCCTGCTCCTGTTCCTGTTCCGGCTCCTATTCCTGTTCCTGCGCCTGCTCCTGTTCCTGTTCCTGTTTCTGCTCCTTTTCCTGCTCCTGTTTCTGCTCCTCCTCCTGCACCTGCTCCTGTTCCTGCTCCCGTTCCTGTTCCTGTTTCTGCTCCTGCTCCTGTTCCTGCTCCTGTTCCTGCTCCTGTTCCTGTTCCTGTTCTGTTCGTGTTCCTATTCCTGCTCCTGTTCCTGTTCCGGCTCCTGTTCCTGTTCCTGTTTCTGCTCCTTTTCCTGTTCCTGTTTCTCCTCATCCTCCTGCACCTGCTCCTGGTCCTGCTCCCGTTCCTCTCACTGCTCTTGTTCCTGCTCCTGTTCCTGTTCCTGTTTCTCTTCCTGCTCCTGTTCCCATCCTGGTTCCTGTTCCCGTTTCTGTTCCTGTTCCTCCTCCTGTTCCCGTTCCTGCTTCTGTTCCTGTTTCTCTTCCTGCTCCAGTTCCTATTCCTGTTCCTGTTCTGTTCGTGTCCCTGTTCCTGCTCCTGTTCTTGCTCCTGTTCCTGTTTCTGCTCCTGCTCCTGTTCCTGTTCCTGTTTCTGCTCCTGTTTCTGCTCCTCCTCCTGCACCTGCTCCTGTTCCTGTTCCTGTTGCTGTTCCTGCTCCTGCTCCCGTTCCTGTTCCTGTTTCTGCTCCTGCTCCTGTTCCTGTTCCTGTTTCTGCTCCTCTTCCTGCTCCTGTTTCTGCTCCTCCCCCTGCACCTGTTCCTGTTCCTGCTCCTGTTCCTGCTCCTCTTCCTGTTCCTGCTCCTGCTCCTGTTCCTGTTCGTGCTCCTGCTCCTGTTCCTGCTCCTGTTCCTGTCTCTACTCTTGTTCCTGCTCCTGTTCCCGGTCCTGTTTCTCTTCCTGCTCCTGTTCCTGCTCCTGATCCTGTTCTGTTCGTGTTCCTGTTCCTGCTCCTGTTCCTGTTCCGGCTCGTATTCCTGTTCCTGCACCTGTTCCTGTTCCTGCTCCTGTTCCTGCTCCTGTTCCTGTTCCTGCTCCTGCTCCTGCTCCTGTTCCTGTTTCTGCTCCTGCTCCTGTTCCTGCACCTGTTCCTGTCACTTCTCTTGTTCCTGCTCCTGTTCCCGGTCCTGTTTCTCTTCCTGCTCCTGTTCCTGCTCCTGTTCCTGCTCCTGTTCCTGTTCCTGTTCTGTTCGTGTTCCTGTTCCTGTTCCTGCTCCTGTTCCTGTTTCTGCTCCTGTTCCAGTTCCTACTTCTGCTCCTGTACCTGCTCCCATTGCTGTTCCCATTTCCCTTTCTGCTCTGGTTCCTGCTCCTATTCCTGTTCCTGCTCCTGTTCTTGCTCCTGCTCCTGTTCCTGTTCCGGTTTCTGCTCCTTTTCCTGCTCCTAATTCTGCTCCTCCTCATGCACCTGTTCCTGTTCCTGCTCCTGTTCCTGCTCCTTGTTCATGTTCCTGTTCCTGCTCCTGTTCCTGCTCCCATTCCGGTTCCCATTTCCCTTTCTGCTCCGGTTCCTGCTCCTATTCCTGTTCCTGCTCCAGTTCTTGCACCTGTTCCTGTTTCTGCTCCTGCTCCTGTTCCTGTTCCTGTTTCTGCTCCTTTTCCTGCTCCTGTTTCTGCTCCTCCTCCTGCACCTGCTCCTGTTCCTGCTCCTCTTGCTGTTCCTGCTCCTGCTCCCGTTGCTGTTCCTGTTTCTGCTCCTGCTCCTGTTCCTGTTTCTGCTCCTTTTCCTGCTCCTGTTTCTGCTCCTCCTCCTGCAGCTGTTCCTGTTCCTGCTCCTGTTCCTGTTCCTGTTTCTGCTCCTGCTCCTGTTCCTGCTCCTGTTCCTGTCACTGCGCTTGTTCCTGCTCCTGTTCCTGGTCCTGTTTCTCTTCCTGCTCCTGTTCCTACTCCTGTTCCTGTTTCTGTTCAGTTTGTGTTCCTGTTCCTGCTCCTGTTCCGGCTCCTGTTCCTGTTCCTGTTTCTGCTCCTTTTCCTGCTCCTCTTTCTGCTCCTCCTCCTGCACCTGCTCCTGTTCCTGCTCCTGTTGCTGTTCCTGCTCCTGCTCCCGTTCCTGTTCCTGTTTCTGCTCCTCTTCCTGCTCCTGTTTCTGCTCCTCCTCCTGCACCTGTTCCTGTTCCTGCTCCTGTTCCTGCTCCTGTTCCTGTTCCTGCTCCTGCTCCTGCTCCTGTTCCAGTTCCTGCTCCTGTTCCTGCTCCTGCTCCCGTTGCTGTTCCTGTTTCTGCTCCTGCTCCTGTTCCTGTTTCAGCTCCTTTTCCTGCTCCTGTTTCTGCTCCTCCTCCTGCAGCTGTTCCTGTTCCTGCTTCTGTTCCTGTTCCTGTTTCTGCTCCTGCTCCTGTTCCTGCTCCTGTTCCTGTCACTGCGCTTGTTCCTGCTCCTGTTCCTGGTCCTGTTTCTCTTCCTGCTCCTGTTCCTACTCCTGTTCCTGTTCCTGTTCAGTTTGTGTTCGTGTTCCTGCTCCTGTTCCGGCTCCTGTTCCTGTTCCTGTTTCTGCTCCTTTTCCTGCTCCTGTTTCTGCTCCTCGTCCTGCACCTGCTCCTGTTCCTGCTCCTGTTCCTGTCACTGCTCTTGTTCCTGCTCCTGTTCTTGTTCCTGTTTCTCTTCCTGCTCCTGTTCCTGTTCCTGTTCTGTTCGTGTTCCTGTTCCTGCTCCTGCGCCTGATCCTGCTCCTGTTCCTGCTCCCATTCCTGTTCCCATTTCCCTTTCTGCTCCGGTTCCTGCTCCTATTCCTGTTCCAGCTTCTGTTCCTGTTCCTGCTCCCGTTCGTGTTCCTCATTCCGCTCCTCCACCCACTCCCATTCCTGTTCCCATTTCCCTTTCTGCTCCGGTTGCTGCTCCTATTCCTGTTCCGGCTCCTGTTCTTGCTCCTGTTCCTGTTTCTGCTCCTGCTCCTGTTCCTGTTCCTGTTTCTGCTCCTTTTCCTGCACCTGCTCCTGTTCCTGTTCCTGTTGCGGTTCCTGCTCATGCTCCCATTCCTGTTCCCATTTCCCTTTCTGCTCCGGTACCTGCTCCTATTCCTGTTCCAGCTTCTGTTCCTTTTCCTGCTCCCGTTCGTGTTCCTCTTTCCGCTCCTCCTCCCACTCCCATTCCTGTTCCCATTTCCCTTTCTGCTCCGGTTCCTGCTCCTATTCCTGTTCCTGCTCCTGTTCTTGCTCCTGTTCCTGTTTCTGCTCCTGCTCCTGTTCCTGTTCCTGTTCCTGCTCCTGCTCCTGCTCCTGCTCCTGTTCCAGTTCCTGCTCCTGCTCCTGCTCCTGTTCCTGTTCCTGCTCCGGTTCCTGCTCCTATTCCTGTTCCAGCTTCTGTTCCTGTTCCTGCTCCCGTTCGTGTTCCTCTTTCCGCTCCTCCTCCCACTCCCATTCCTGTTCCCATTTCCCTTTCTGCTCCGGTTCCTGCTCCTATTCCTGTTCCTGCTCCTGTTCTTGCTCCTGTTCGTGTTTCTGCTCCTGCTCCTGTTCCTGTTCCTGTTTCTGCTCCTTTTCCTGCACCTGCTCCTGTTCCTGTTCCTGTTGCGGTTCCTGCTCCTGCTCCCATTCCTGTTCCCATTTCCCTTTCTGCTCCGCTACCTGCTCCTATTCCTGTTCCAGCTTCTGTTCCTTTTCCTGCTCCCGTTCGTGTTCCTCTTGCCGCTCCTCCTCCCACTCCCATTCCTGTTCCCATTTCCCTTTCTGCTCCGGTTCCTGCTCCTATTCCTGTTCCTGCTCCTGTTCTTGCTCCTGTTCCTGTTTCTGCTCCTGCTCCTGTTCCTGTTCCTGTTTCTGCTCCTTTTCCTGCTCCTGTTTCTGCTCCTCCTCCTGCACCTGCTCCTGTTCCTGCTCCTGTTGCTGTTCCTGCTCCTGCTCCCGTTCCTGTTCCTGTTTCTGCTCCTCTTCCTGCTCCTGTTTCTGCTCCTCCTCCTGCACCTGTTCCTGTTCCTGCTCCTGTTCCTGCTCCTGTTCCTGTTCCTGCTCCTGCTCCTGCTCCTGTTCCTGTTTCTGCTCCTGCTCCTGTTCCTGCTCCTGCTCCAGTCACTGCTCTTATTCCTGCTACTGTTCCCGGTCCTGTTTCTCTTCCTGCTCCTGTTCCTGCTCCTGTTCCTGCTCCTGTTCCAGTTCCTGTTCTGTTCGTGTTCCTGTTCCTGCTCCTGTTCCTGTTCCGGCTCCTATTCCTGTTCCTGCGCCTGCTCCTGTTCCTGTTCCTGTTTCTGCTCCTTTTCCTGCTCCTGTTTCTGCTCCTCCTCCTGCACCTGCTCCTGTTCCTGCTCCCGTTCCTGTTCCTGTTTCTGCTCCTGCTCCTGTTCCTGCTCCTGTTCCTGCTCCTGTTCCTGTTCCTGTTCTGTTCGTGTTCCTGTTCCTGCTCCTGTTCCTGTTCCTGCACCTGTTCCTGTTCCTGCTCCTGTTCCTGCTCCTGTTCCTGTTCCTGCTCCTGCTCCTGCTCCTGTTCCTGTTTCTGCTCCTGCTCCTGTTCCTGCACCTGTTCCTGTCACTTCTCTTGTTCCTGCTCCTGTTCCCGGTCCTGTTTCTCTTCCTGCTCCTGTTCCTGCTCCTGTTCCTGCTCCTGTTCCTGTTCCTGTTCTGTTCGTGTTCCTGTTCCTGTTCCTGCTCCTGTTCCTGTTTCTGCTCCTGTTCCAGTTCCTACTTCTGCTCCTGTACCTGCTCCCATTGCTGTTCCCATTTCCCTTTCTGCTCTGGTTCCTGCTCCTATTCCTGTTCCTGCTCCTGTTCTTGCTCCTGCTCCTGTTCCTGTTCCGGTTTCTGCTCCTTTTCCTGCTCCTAATTCTGCTCCTCCTCATGCACCTGTTCCTGTTCCTGCTCCTGTTCCTGCTCCTTGTTCCTGTTCCTGTTCCTGCTCCTGTTCCTGCTCCCATTCCGGTTCCCATTTCCCTTTCTGCTCCGGTTCCTGCTCCTATTCCTGCTCCTGCTCCAATTCTTGCTCCTTTTCCTGTTTCTGCTCCTGCTCCTGCTCCTGTTCCTGTTTCTGCTCCTGCTCCTGTTCCTGCACCTGTTCCTGTCACTTCTCTTGTTCCTGCTCCTGTTCCCGGTCCTGTTTCTCTTCCTGCTCCTGTTCCTGTTCCTGTTCTGTTCGTGTTCCTGTTCCTGCTCCTGTTCCTGTTCCGGCTCCTGTTCCTGTTCCTGTTTCTGCTCCTTTTCCTGCTCCTGTTTCTGCTCCTCCTCCTGCACCTGCTCCTGTTCCTGCTCCTGTACCTCTCACTGCTCTTGTTCCTGTTCCTGTTCCTGCTCCTGTTCCTACTCCTGCTCCTGTTCCTGTTCCTGCTCCTGTTCCCTTTCCTGCTCCTCTTCCTGTTCCTGCACCTGCTCCTCTTCCTGCTCCTGCTCCTGCTCCTCTTCCTGTTCCTGCTCCTGTTCCTGTTCCTGCTCCTGTTCATGTTTCCTCTCCTGCTCCTCTTCCTTCTCCTGTTCCTGTTCCTGCTCCTTGTTCCTGTTCCTGCTCCTGTTCCTGTTACTGCTCCTGTTCCTGTTTCTGTTCCTGCTCCTGTTCCTGTTCCTGTTCCTGCTCCTTGTTCCTGTTCCTGCTCCTGTTCCTGTTACTGCTCCTGTTGCTGTTCCTGCTCCTGTTCCTGTTTCTGCTCCTGCTCCTCGTCCTGCTCCTGTTCCTGTTCCTGCTCATGTTCCTGTTTCTGTTCCTGCTCCTTGTTCCTGTTCCTGCTCCTGTTCCTGTTTCTGCTCCTGTTCCAGTTCCTACTTCTGCTCCTGTACCTGCTCCCATTGCTGTTCCCATTTCCCTTTCTGCTCTGGTTCCTGCTCCTATTCCTGTTCCTGCTCCTGTTCTTGCTCCTGCTCCTGTTCCTGCTCCTGCTCCTGTTCCTGTTCCGGCTCCTGTTCCTGTTCCTGTTTCTGCTCCTTTTCCTGTTCCTGTTTCTCCTCATCCTCCTGCACCTGCTCCTGGTCCTGCTCCCGTTCCTCTCACTGCTCTTGTTCCTGCTCCTGTTCCTGTTCCTGTTTCTCTTTCAGCTCCTGTTCCCATCCTGGTTCCTGTTCCTGTTTCTGTTCCTGTTCCTCCTCCTGTTCCCGTTCCTGCTTCTGTTCCTGTTTCTCTTCCTGCTCCTGTTCCTATTCCTGTTCCTGTTCTGTTCGTGTCCCTGTTCCTGCTCCTGTTCTTGCTCCTGTTCCTGTTTCTGCTCCTGCTCCTGTTCCTGTTCCTGTTTCTGCTCCTGTTTCTGCTCCTCCTCCTGCACCTGCTCCTGTTCCTGTTCCTGTTGCTGTTCCTGCTCCTGCTCCCGTTCCTGTTCCTGTTTCTGCTCCTGCTCCTGTTCCTGTTCCTGTTTCTGCTCCTCTTCCTGCTCCTGTTTCTGCTCCTCCTCCTGCACCTGTTCCTGTTCCTGCTCCTGTTCCTGCTCCTGTTCCTGTTCCTGCTCCTGCTCCTGTTCCTGTTCGTGCTCCTGCTCCTGTTCCTGCTCCTGTTCCTGTCACTACTCTTGTTCCTGCTCCTGTTCCCGGTCCTGTTTCTCTTCCTGCTCCTGTTCCTGCTCCTGATCCTGTTCTGTTCGTGTTCCTGTTCCTGCTCCTGTTTCTGTTCCGGCTCGTATTCCTGTTCCTGCACCTGTTCCTGTTCCTGCTCCTGTTCCTGCTCCTGTTCCTGTTCCTGCTCCTGCTCCTGTTCCTGTTTCTGCTCCTGCTCCTGTTCCTGCACCTGTTCCTGTCACTTCTCTTGTTCCTGCTCCTGTTCCCGGTCCTGTTTCTCTTCCTGCTCCTGTTCCTGCTCCTGTTCCTGTTCCTGTTCTGTTCGTGTTCCTGTTCCTGCTCCTGTTCCTGTTCCGGCTCCTGTTCCTGTTCCTGTTTCTGCTCCTGTTCCTGTTCCTGTTCCGGCTCCTATTCCTGTTCCTGTTCCTGCTCCTGTTCCTGTTCCGGCTCGTGTTCCTGTTCCTGTTTCTGCTCCTTTTCCTGTTCCTGTTTCTCCTCATCCTCCTGCACCTGCTCCTTGTCCTGCTCCTTGTTCCTGTTCCTGTTCCTGCTCCTGTTCCTGCTCCCATTCCGGTTCCCATTTCCCTTTCTGCTCCGGTTCCTGCTCCTATTCCTGTTCCTGCTCCAGTTCTTGCTCCTGTTCCTGTTTCTGCTCCTGCTCCTGTTCCTGTTCCTGTTTCTGCTCCTTTTCCTGCTCCTGTTTCTGCTCCTCCTCCTGCACCTGCTCCTGTTCCTGCTCCTGTTGCTGTTCCTGCTCCTGCTCCCGTTCCTGTTCCTGTTTCTGCTCCTGCTCCTGTTCCTGTTTCTGCTCCTTTTCCTGCTCCTGTTTCTGCTCCTCCTCCTGCAGCTGTTCCTGTTCCTGCTCCTGTTCCTGTTTCTGCTCCTGCTCCTGTTCCTGCTCCTGTTCCTGTCACTGCGCTTGTTCCTGCTCCTGTTCCTGGTCCTGTTTCTCTTCCTGCTCCTGTTCCTACTCCTGTTCCTGTTCCTGTTCTGTTTGTGTTCCTGTTCCTGCTCCTGTTCCGGCTCCTGTTCCTGTTCCTGTTTCTGCTCCTTTTCCTGCTCCTGTTCCTGCTCCTGTTCCTGCTCCTGTTCCTGTCACTGCTCTTGTTCCTGCTCCTGTTCTTGTTCCTGTTTCTCTTCCTGCTCCTGTTCCCGTCCCGGTTCCTGTTCCTGCTTCTGTTCCTGTTCCTCCTCCTGTTCCCTTCCAGCTTCTGTTCCTGTTTCTCTCCCTGCTCCTGTTCCTGTTCCTGTTCCTGTTCTGTTCGTGTTCCTGTTCCTGCTCCTGCGCCTGATCCTGCTCCTGTTCCTGCTCCCATTCCTGTTCCCATTTCCCTTTCTGCTCCGCTACCTGCTCCTATTCCTGTTCCAGCTTCTGTTCCTTTTCCTGCTCCCGTTCGTGTTCCTCTTTCCGCTCCTCCTCCCACTCCCATTCCTGTTCCCATTTCCCTTTCTGCTCCGGTTCCTGCTCCTATTCCTGTTCCTGCTCCTGTTCTTGCTCCTGTTCCTGTTTCTGCTCATGCTCCTGTTCCTGTTCCTGTTTCTGCTCCTTTTCCTGCTCCTGTTTCTGCTCCTCCTCCTGCACCTGCTCCTGTTCGTGCTCCTGTTGCTGTTCCTGCTCCTGCTCCCGTTCCTGTTCCTGTTTCTGCTCTTCTTCCTGCTCCTGTTTCTGCTCCTCCTCCTGCACCTGTTCCTGTTCCTGCTCCTGTTCCTGCTCCTGTTCCTGTTCCTGCTCCTGCTCCTGCTCCTGTTCCTGTTCCTGCTCCGGTTCCTGCTCCTATTCCTGTTCCAGCTCCTGTTCCTGTTCCTGCTCCCGTTCGTGTTCCTCATTCCGCTCCTCCTCCCACTCCCATTCCTGTTCCCATTTCCCTTTCTGCTCCGGTTCCTGCTCCTATTCCTGTTCCTGCTCCTGTTCTTGCTCCTGTTCCTGTTTCTGCTCCTGCTCCTCCTCCTGCACCTGCTCCTGTTCCTGCTCCTGTTGCTGTTCCTGCTCCTGCTCCCATTCCTGTTCCTGTTTCTGCTCCTCTTCCTGCTCCTGTTTCTGCTCCTCCTCCTGCACCTGTTCCTGTTCCTGCTCCTGTTCCTGCTCCTGTTCCTGTTCCTGCTCCTGCTCCTGCTCCTGTTCCTGTTTCTGCTCCTGCTCCTGTTCCTGCTCCTGCTCCTGTCACTGCTCTTGTTCCTGCTACTGTTCCCGGTCCTGTTTCTCTTCCTGCTCCTGTTCCTGCTCCTGTTCCTGCTCCTGTTCCAGTTCCTGTTCTGTTCGTGTTCCTGTTCCTGCTCCTGTTCCTGTTCCGGCTCCTATTCCTGTTCCTGCGCCTGCTCCTGTTCCTGTTCCTGTTTCTGCTCCTTTTCCTGCTCCTGTTTCTGCTCCTCCTCCTGCACCTGCTCCTGTTCCTGCTCCTGTTGCTGTTCCTGCTCCTGCTCCCGTTCCTGTTCCTGTTTCTGCTCCTGCTCCTGTTCCTGCTCCTGTTCCTGCTCCTGTTCCTGCTCCTGTTCTGTTCGTGTTCCTGTTCCTGCTCCTGTTCCTGTTCCGGCTCCTGTTCCTGTTCCTGTTTCTGCTCCTTTTCCTGCTCCTGTTTCTCCTCATCCTCCTGCACCTGCTCCTGGTCCTGCTCCCGTTCCTCTCACTGCTCTTGTTCCTGCTCCTGTTCCTGTTCCTGTTTCTCTTCCTGCTCCTGTTCCCATCCTGGTTCCTGTTCTTGTTTCTGTTCCTGTTCCTCCTCCTGTTCCCGTTCCTGCTTCTGTTCCTGTTTCTCTTCCTGCTCCTGTTCCTATTCCTGTTCCTGTTCTGTTCGTGTCCCTGTTCCTGCTCCTGTTCTTGCTCCTGTTCCTGTTTCTGCTCCTGCTCCTGTTCCATTCCTGTTTCTGCTCCTGTTTCTGCACCTCCTCCTGCACCTGCTCCTGTTCCTGTTCCTGTTGCTGTTCCTGCACCTGCTCCCGTTCCTGTTCCTGTTTCTGCTCCTGCTCCTGTTCCTGTTCCTGTTTCTGCTCCTCTTCCTGCTCCTGTTTCTGCTCCTCCTCCTGCACCTGTTCCTGTTCCTGCTCCTGTTCCTGCTCCTGTTCCTGTTCCTGCTCCTGCTCCTGTTCCTGTTCGTGCTCCTGCTCCTGTTCCTGCTCCTGTTCCTGTCACTACTCTTGTTCCTGCTCCTGTTCCCGGTCCTGTTTCTCTTCCTGCTCCTGTTCCTGCTCCTGATCCTGTTCTGTTCGTGTTCCTGTTCCTGCTCCTGTTCCTGTTCCGGCTCGTATTCCTGTTCCTGCACCTGTTCCTGTTCCTGCTCCTGTTCCTGCACCTGTTCCTGTTCCTGCTCCTGCTCCTGCTCCTGTTCCTGTTTCTGCTCCTGCTCCTGTTCCTGCACCTGTTCCTGTCACTTCTCTTGTTCCTGCTCCTGTTCCCGGTCCTGTTTCTCTTCCTGCTCCTGTTCCTGTTCCTGTTCTGTTCGTGTTCCTGTTTCTGCTCCTGCTCCTGTTCCTGCACCTGTTCCTGTCACTTCTCTTGTTCCTGCTCCTGTTCCCGGTCCTGTTTCTCTTCCTGCTCCTGTTCCTGTTCCTGTTCTGTTCGTGTTCCTGTTCCTGCTCCTGTTCCTGTTCCGGCTCCTGTTCCTGTTCCTGTTTCTGCTCCTTTTCCTGCTCCTGTTTCTGCTCCTCCTCCTGCACCTACTCCTGTTCCTGCTCCTGTACCTCTCACTGCTCTTGTTCCTGTTCCTGTTCCTGCTCCTGTTCCTACTCCTGCTCCTGTTCCTGTTCCTGCTCCTGTTCCCTTTCCTGCTCCTCTTCCTGTTCCTGCACCTGCTCCTCTTCCTGCTCCTGCTCCTGCTCCTCTTCCTGTTCCTGCTCCTGTTCCTGTTCCTGCTCCTGTTCATGTTTCCTCTCCTGCTCCTCTTCCTTCTCCTGTTCCTGTTCCTGCTCCTTGTTCCTGTTCCTGCTCCTGTTCCTGTTACTGCTCCTGTTCCTGTTTCTGTTCCTGCTCCTGTTCCTGTTCCTGTTCCTGCTCCTTGTTCCTGTTCCTGCTCCTGTTCCTGTTCCTGCTCCTGTTCCTGTTACTGCTCCTGTTCCTGTTTCTGTTCCTGCTCCTGTTCCTGTTCCTGTTCCTGCTCCTTGTTCCTGTTCCTGCTCCTGTTCCTGTTCCTGCTCCTGTTGCTGTTCCTGCTCCTGTTCCTGTTTCTGCTCCTGCTCCTCGTCCTGCTCCTGTTCCTGTTGCTGCTCATGTTCCTGTTTCTGTTCCTGCTCCTTGTTCCTGTACCTGCTCCTGTTCCTGTTTCTGCTCCTGTTCCTGCTCCCATTGCTGCTCCCATTTCCCTTTCTGCTCTGGTTCCGGCTCGTATTCCTGTTCCTGCACCTGTTCCTGTTCCTGCTCCTGTTCCTGCTCCTGTTCCTGTTCCTGCTCCGGCTCCTGCTCCTGTTCCTGTTTCTGCTCCTGTTCCTGCACCTGTTCCTGTCACTTCTCTTGTTCCTGCTCCTGTTCCCGGTCCTGTTTCTCTTCCTGCTCCTGGTTCTGTTCCTGTTCTGTTCGTGTTCCTGTTCCTGCTCCTGTTCCTCTTCTGGCTCCTGTTCCTGTTCCTGTTTCTGCTCCTTTTCCTGCTCCTGTTTCTGCTCCTCCTCCTGCACCTGCGCCTGTTCCTGCTCCTGTACCTCTCACTGCTCTTGTTCCTGTTCCTGTTCCTGCTCCTGTTCCTACTCCTGCTCCTGTTCCTGTTCCTGCTCCTGTTCCCTTTCCTGCTCCTCTTCCTGTTCCTGCACCTGCTCCTCTTCCTGCTCCTGCTCCTGCTCCTCTTCCTGTTCCTGCTCCTGTTCCTGTTCCTGCTCCTGTTCATGTTTCCTCTCCTGCTCCTCTTCCTGCTCCTGTTCCTGTTCCTGCTCCTTGTTCCTGTTCCTGCTCCTGTTCCTGTTACTGCTCCTGTTCCTGTTTCTGTTCCTGCTCCTGTTCCTGTTCCTGCTCCTGCTCCTTGTTCCTGTTCCTGCTCATCTTCCTGTTACTGCTCCTGTTGCTGTTCCTGCTCCTGTTCCTGTTTCTGCTCCTGCTCCTCGTCCTGCTCCTGTTCCTGTTCCTGCTCATGTTCCTGTTTCTGTTCCTGCTCCTTGTTCCTGTTCCTGCTCCTGTTCCTGTTTCTGCTCCTGTTCCAGTTCCTACTTCTGCTCCTGTACCTGCTCCCATTGCTGTTCCCATTTCCCTTTCTGCTCTGGTTCCTGCTCCTATTCCTGTTCCTGCTCCTGTTCTTGCTCCTGCTCCTGTTCCTGTTCCGGTTTCTGCTCCTTTTCCTGCTCCTAATTCTGCTCCTCCTCATGCACCTGTTCCTGTTCCTGCTTCTTGTTCCTGTTCCTGTTCCTGCTCCTGTTCCTTCTCCCATTCCGGTTCCCATTTCCCTTTCTGCTCCGGTTCCTGCTCCTATTCCTGTTCCTGCTCCAGTTCTTGCTCCTGTTCCTGTTTCTGCTCCTGCTCCTGTTCCTGTTCCTGTTTCTGCTCCTTTTCCTGCTCCTGTTTCTGCTCCTCCTCCTGCACCTGCTCCTGTTCCTGCTCCTGTTGCTGTTCCTGCTCCTGCTCCCGTTCCTGTTCCTGTTTCTGCTCCTGCTCCTGTTCCTGTTTCTGCTCCTTTTCCTGCTCCTGTTTCTGCTCCTCCTCCTGCAGCTGTTCCTGCTCCTGTTCCTGCTCCTGTTCCTGTCACTTCGTTTGTTCCTTCTCCTGTTCCTGGTCCTGTTTCTCTTCCTGCTCCTGTTCCTACTCCTGTTCCTGTTCCTGTTCTGTTTGTGTTCCTTTTCCTGCTCCTGTTCCGGCTCCTGTTCCTGTTCCTGTTTCTGCTCCTTTTCCTGCTCCTGTTTCTGCTCCTCGTCCTGCACCTGCTCCTGTTCCTGCTCCTGTTCCTGTCACTGCTCTTCTTCCTGCTCCTGTTCTTGTTCCTGTTTCTCTTCCTGCTCCTGTTCCCGTCCCGGTTCCTGTTCCTGCTTCTGTTCCTGTTCCACCTCCTGTTCCCTTCCAGCTTCTGTTCCTGTTTCTCTTCCTGCTCCTGTTCCTGTTCCTGTTCCTGTTCTGTTCGTGTTCCTGTTCCTGCTCCTGCGCCTGATCCTGCTCCTGTTCCTGCTCCCATTCCTGTTCCCATTTCCCTTTCTGCTCCGGTTCCTGCTCCTATTCCTGTTCCAGCTTCTGTTCCTGTTCCTGCTCCCGTTCGTGTTCCTCATTCCGCTCCTCCTCCCAATCCCATTCCTGTTCCCATTTCCCTTTCTGCTCCGGTTCCTGCTCCTATTCCTGTTCCTGCTCCTGTTCTTGCTCCTGTTCCTGTTTCTGCTCCTGCTCCTGTTCCTGTTCCTGTTTCTGCTCCTTTTCCTGCACCTGCTCCTGTTCCTGTTCCTGTTGCGGTTCCTGCTCCTGCTCCCATTCCTGTTCCCATTTCCCTTTCTTCTCCGGTACCTGCTCCTATTCCTGTTCCAGCTTCTGTTCCTTTTCCTGCTCCCGTTCGTGATCCTCTTTCCGCTCCTCCTCCCACTACCATTCCTGTTCCCATTTCCCTTTCTGCTCCGGTTCCTGCTCCTATTCCTGTTCCTGCTCCTGTTCTTGCTCCTGTTCCTGTTTCTGCTCCTGCTCCTGTTCCTGTTCCTGTTTCTGCTCCTCTTCCTGCTCCTGTTTCTGCTCCTCCTCCTGCACCTGTTCCTGTTCCTGCTCCTGTTCCTGCTCCTGTTCCTGTTCCTGTTCCTGTTTCTGCTCCTGCTCCTGTTCCTGCTCCTGCTCCTGTCACTGCTCTTGTTCCTGCTACTGTTCCCGGTCCTGTTTCTCTTCCTGCTCCTGTTCCTGCTCCTGTTCCTGCTCCTGTTCCAGTTCCTGTTCTGTTCGTGTTCCTGTTCCTGCTCCTGTTCCTGTTCCGGCTCCTATTCCTGTTCCTGCGCCTGCTCCTGTTCCTGTTCCTGTTTCTGCTCCTTTTCCTGCTCCTGTTTCTGCTCCTCCTCCTGCACCTGCTCCTGTTCCTGCTCCCGTTCCTGTTCCTGTTTCTGCTCCTGCTCCTGTTCCTGCTCCTGTTCCTGCTCCTGTTCCTGTTCCTGTTCTGTTCGTGTTCCTATTCCTGCTCCTGTTCCTGTTCCGGCTCCTGTTCCTGTTCCTGTTTCTGCTCCTTTTCCTGTTCCTGTTTCTCCTCATCCTCCTGCACCTGCTCCTGGTCCTGCTCCCGTTCCTCTCACTGCTCTTGTTCCTGCTCCTGTTCCTGTTCCTGTTTCTCTTCCTGCTCCTGTTCCCATCCTGGTTCCTGTTCCCGTTTCTGTTCCTGTTCCTCCTCCTGTTCCCGTTCCTGCTTCTGTTCCTGTTTCTCTTCCTGCTCCAGTTCCTATTCCTGTTCCTGTTCTGTTCGTGTCCCTGTTCCTGCTCCTGTTCTTGCTCCTGTTCCTGTTTCTGCTCCTGCTCCTGTTCCTGTTCCTGTTTCTGCTCCTGTTTCTGCTCCTCCTCCTGCACCTGCTCCTGTTCCTGTTCCTGTTGCTGTTCCTGCTCCTGCTCCCGTTCCTGTTCCTGTTTCTGCTCCTGCTCCTGTTCCTGTTCCTGTTTCTGCTCCTCTTCCTGCTCCTGTTTCTGCTCCTCCCCCTGCACCTGTTCCTGTTCCTGCTCCTGTTCCTGCTCCTCTTCCTGTTCCTGCTCCTGCTCCTGTTCCTGTTCGTGCTCCTGCTCCTGTTCCTGCTCCTGTTCCTGTCTCTACTCTTGTTCCTGCTCCTGTTCCCGGTCCTGTTTCTCTTCCTGCTCCTGTTCCTGCTCCTGATCCTGTTCTGTTCGTGTTCCTGTTCCTGCTCCTGTTCCTGTTCCGGCTCGTATTCCTGTTCCTGCACCTGTTCCTGTTCCTGCTCCTGTTCCTGCTCCTGTTCCTGTTCCTGCTCCTGCTCCTGCTCCTGTTCCTGTTTCTGCTCCTGCTCCTGTTCCTGCACCTGTTCCTGTCACTTCTCTTGTTCCTGCTCCTGTTCCCGGTCCTGTTTCTCTTCCTGCTCCTGTTCCTGCTCCTGTTCCTGCTCCTGTTCCTGTTCCTGTTCTGTTCGTGTTCCTGTTCCTGTTCCTGTTCCTGTTCCTGTTCCTGTTCTGTTCGTGTTCCTGCTCCTGTACCTGCTCCCATTGCTGTTCCCATTTCCCTTTCTGCTCTGGTTCCTGCTCCTATTCCTGTTCCTGCTCCTGTTCTTGCTCCTGCTCCTGTTCCTGTTCCGGTTTCTGCTCCTTTTCCTGCTCCTAATTCTGCTCCTCCTCATGCACCTGTTCCTGTTCCTGCTCCTGTTCCTGCTCCTTGTTCATGTTCCTGTTCCTGCTCCTGTTCCTGCTCCCATTCCGGTTCCCATTTCCCTTTCTGCTCCGGTTCCTGCTCCTATTCCTGTTCCTGCTCCAGTTCTTGCACCTGTTCCTGTTTCTGCTCCTGCTCCTGTTCCTGTTCCTGTTTCTGCTCCTTTTCCTGCTCCTGTTTCTGCTCCTCCTCCTGCACCTGCTCCTGTTCCTGCTCCTCTTGCTGTTCCTGCTCCTGCTCCCGTTGCTGTTCCTGTTTCTGCTCCTGCTCCTGTTCCTGTTTCTGCTCCTTTTCCTGCTCCTGTTTCTGCTCCTCCTCCTGCAGCTGTTCCTGTTCCTGCTCCTGTTCCTGTTCCTGTTTCTGCTCCTGCTCCTGTTCCTGCTCCTGTTCCTGTCACTGCGCTTGTTCCTGCTCCTGTTCCTGGTCCTGTTTCTCTTCCTGCTCCTGTTCCTACTCCTGTTCCTGTTCCTGTTCAGTTTGTGTTCCTGTTCCTGCTCCTGTTCCGGCTCCTGTTCCTGTTCCTGTTTCTGCTCCTTTTCCTGCTCCTCTTTCTGCTCCTCCTCCTGCACCTGCTCCTGTTCCTGCTCCTGTTGCTGTTCCTGCTCCTGCTCCCGTTCCTGTTCCTGTTTCTGCTCCTCTTCCTGCTCCTGTTTCTGCTCCTCCTCCTGCACCTGTTCCTGTTCCTGCTCCTGTTCCTGCTCCTGTTCCTGTTCCTGCTCCTGCTCCTGCTCCTGTTCCAGTTCCTGCTCCTGTTCCTGCTCCTGCTCCCGTTGCTGTTCCTGTTTCTGCTCCTGCTCCTGTTCCTGTTTCAGCTCCTTTTCCTGCTCCTGTTTCTGCTCCTCCTCCTGCAGCTGTTCCTGTTCCTGCTCCTGTTCCTGTTCCTGTTTCTGCTCCTGCTCCTGTTCCTGCTCCTGTTCCTGTCACTGCGCTTGTTCCTGCTCCTGTTCCTGGTCCTGTTTCTCTTCCTGCTCCTGTTCCTACTCCTGTTCCTGTTCCTGTTCAGTTTGTGTTCGTGTTCCTGCTCCTGTTCCGGCTCCTGTTCCTGTTCCTGTTTCTGCTCCTTTTCCTGCTCCTGTTTCTGCTCCTCGTCCTGCACCTGCTCCTGTTCCTGCTCCTGTTCCTGTCACTGCTCTTGTTCCTGCTCCTGTTCTTGTTCCTGTTTCTCTTCCTGCTCCTGTTCCTGTTCCTGTTCTGTTCGTGTTCCTGTTCCTGCTCCTGCGCCTGATCCTGCTCCTGTTCCTGCTCCCATTCCTGTTCCCATTTCCCTTTCTGCTCCGGTTCCTGCTCCTATTCCTGTTCCAGCTTCTGTTCCTGTTCCTGCTCCCGTTCGTGTTCCTCATTCCGCTCCTCCACCCACTCCCATTCCTGTTCCCATTTCCCTTTCTGCTCCGGTTGCTGCTCCTATTCCTGTTCCGGCTCCTGTTCTTGCTCCTGTTCCTGTTTCTGCTCCTGCTCCTGTTCCTGTTCCTGTTTCTGCTCCTTTTCCTGCACCTGCTCCTGTTCCTGTTCCTGTTGCGGTTCCTGCTCATGCTCCCATTCCTGTTCCCATTTCCCTTTCTGCTCCGGTACCTGCTCCTATTCCTGTTCCAGCTTCTGTTCCTTTTCCTGCTCCCGTTCGTGTTCCTCTTTCCGCTCCTCCTCCCACTCCCATTCCTGTTCCCATTTCCCTTTCTGCTCCGGTTCCTGCTCCTATTCCTGTTCCTGCTCCTGTTCTTGCTCCTGTTCCTGTTTCTGCTCCTGCTCCTGTTCCTGTTCCTGTTCCTGCTCCTGCTCCTGCTCCTGCTCCTGTTCCAGTTCCTGCTCCTGCTCCTGCTCCTGTTCCTGTTCCTGCTCCGGTTCCTGCTCCTATTCCTGTTCCAGCTTCTGTTCCTGTTCCTGCTCCCGTTCGTGTTCCTCTTTCCGCTCCTCCTCCCACTCCCATTCCTGTTCCCATTTCCCTTTCTGCTCCGGTTCCTGCTCCTATTCCTGTTCCTGCTCCTGTTCTTGCTCCTGTTCGTGTTTCTGCTCCTGCTCCTGTTCCTGTTCCTGTTTCTGCTCCTTTTCCTGCACCTGCTCCTGTTCCTGTTCCTGTTGCGGTTCCTGCTCCTGCTCCCATTCCTGTTCCCATTACCCTTTCTGCTCCGCTACCTGCTCCTATTCCTGTTCCAGCTTCTGTTCCTTTTCCTGCTCCCGTTCGTGTTCCTCTTGCCGCTCCTCCTCCCACTCCCATTCCTGTTCCCATTTCCCTTTCTGCTCCGGTTCCTGCTCCTATTCCTGTTCCTGCTCCTGTTCTTGCTCCTGTTCCTGTTTCTGCTCCTGCTCCTGTTCCTGTTCCTGTTTCTGCTCCTTTTCCTGCTCCTGTTTCTGCTCCTCCTCCTGCACCTGCTCCTGTTCCTGCTCCTGTTGCTGTTCCTGCTCCTGCTCCCGTTCCTGTTCCTGTTTCTGCTCCTCTTCCTGCTCCTGTTTCTGCTCCTCCTCCTGCACCTGTTCCTGTTCCTGCTCCTGTTCCTGCTCCTGTTCCTGTTCCTGCTCCTGCTCCTGCTCCTGTTCCTGTTTCTGCTCCTGCTCCTGTTCCTGCTCCTGCTCCAGTCACTGCTCTTGTTCCTGCTACTGTTCCCGGTCCTGTTTCTCTTCCTGCTCCTGTTCCTGCTCCTGTTCCTGCTCCTGTTCCAGTTCCTGTTCTGTTCGTGTTCCTGTTCCTGCTCCTGTTCCTGTTCCGGCTCCTATTCCTGTTCCTGCGCCTGCTCCTGTTCCTGTTCCTGTTTCTGCTCCTTTTCCTGCTCCTGTTTCTGCTCCTCCTCCTGCACCTGCTCCTGTTCCTGCTCCCGTTCCTGTTCCTGTTTCTGCTCCTGCTCCTGTTCCTGCTCCTGTTCCTGCTCCTGTTCCTGTTCCTGTTCTGTTCGTGTTCCTGTTCCTGCTCCTGTTCCTGTTCCGGCTCCTGTTCCTGTTCCTGTTTCTGCTCCTTTTCCTGTTCCTGTTTCTCCTCATCCTCCTGCACTTGCTCCTGGTCCTGCTCCCGTTCCTCTCACTGCTCTTGTTCCTGCTCCTGTTCCTGTTCCTGTTTCTCTTCCTGCTCGTGTTCCCATCCTGGTTCCTGTTCCCGTTTCTGTTCCTGTTTCTCCTCCTGTTCCCGTTCCTGCTTCTGTTCCTGTTTCTCTTCCTGCTCCTGTTCCTATTCCTGTTCCTGTTCTGTTCGTGTCCCTGTTCCTGCTCCTGTTCTTGCTCCTGTTCCTGTTTCTGCTCCTGCTCCTGTTCCTGTTCCTGTTTCTGCTCCTGTTTCTGCTCCTCCTCCTGCACCTGCTCCTGTTCCTGTTCCTGTTGCTGTTCCTGCTCCTGCTCCCGTTCCTGTTCCTGTTTCTGCTCCTGCTCCTGTTCCTGTTCCTGTTTCTGCTCCTCTTCCTGCTCCTGTTTCTGCTCCTCCTCCTGCACCTGTTCCTGTTCCTGCTCCTGTTCCTGCTCCTGTTCCTGTTCCTGCTCCTGCTCCTGTTCCTGTTCCTGCTCCTGCTCCTGTTCCTGCTCCTGTTCCTGTCACTACTCTTGTTCCTGCTCCTGTTCCCGGTCCTGTTTCTCTTCCTGCTCCTGTTCCTGCTCCTGATCCTGTTCTGTTCGTGTTCCTGTTCCTGCTCCTGTTCCTGTTCCTGCTCGTATTCCTGTTCCTGCACCTGTTCCTGTTCCTGCTCCTGTTCCTGCTCCTGTTCCTGTTCCTGCTCCTGCTCCTGCTCCTGTTCCTGTTTCTGCTCCTGCTCCTGTTCCTGCACCTGTTCCTGTCACTTCTCTTGTTCCTGCTCCTGTTCCCGGTCCTGTTTCTCTTCCTGCTCCTGTTCCTGCTCCTGTTCCTGCTCCTGTTCCTGTTCCTGTTCTGTTCGTGTTCCTGTTCCTGTTCCTGCTCCTGTTCCTGTTTCTGCTCCTGTTCCAGTTCCTACTTCTGCTCCTGTACCTGCTCCCATTGCTGTTCCCATTTCCCTTTCTGCTCTGGTTCCTGCTCCTATTCCTGTTCCTGCTCCTGTTCTTGCTCCTGCTCCTGTTCCTGTTCCGGTTTCTGCTCCTTTTCCTGCTCCTAATTCTGCTCCTCCTCATGCACCTGTTCCTGTTCCTGCTCCTGTTCCTGCTCCTTGTTCCTGTTCCTGTTCCTGCTCCTGTTCCTGCTCCCATTCCGGTTCCCATTTCCCTTTCTGCTCCGGTTCCTGCTCCTATTCCTGCTCCTGCTCCAATTCTTGCTCCTTTTCCTGTTTCTGCTCCTGCTCCTGTTCCTGTTCCTGTTTCTGCTCCTTTTCCTGCTCCTGTTTCTGCTCCTCCTCCTGCACCTGCTCCTGTTCCTGCTCCTGTTGCTGTTCCTGCTCCTGCTCCCGTTCCTGTTCCTGTTTCTGCTCCTGCTCCTGTTCCTGTTTCTGCTCCTCCTCCTGCAGCTGTTCCTGTTCCTGCTCCTGTTCCTGTTCCTGTTTCTGCTCCTGCTCCTGTTCCTGCTCCTGTTCCTGTCACTGCGCTTGTTCCTGCTCCTGTTCCTGGTCCTGTTTCTCTTCCTGCTCCTCTTCCTACTCCTGTTCCTGTTCCTGTTCTGTTTGTGTTCCTGCTCCTGCTCCCATTCCTGTTCCCATTTCCCTTTCTGCTCCGCTACCTGCTCCTATTCCTGTTCCAGCTTCTATTCCTTTTCCTGCTCCCGTTCGTGTTCCTCTTTCCGCTCCTCCTCCCACTCCCATTCCTGTTCCCATTTCCCTTTCTGCTCCAGTTCCTGCTCCTATTCCTGTTCCTGCTCCTGTTCTTGCTCCTGTTCCTGTTTCTGCTCCTGCTCCTGTTCCTGCTCCTGTTTCTGCTCCTTTTCCTGCTCCTGTTTCTGCTCCTCCTCCTGCACCTGCTCATGTTCCTGCTCCTGTTGCTGTTCCTGCTCCTGCTCCCGTTCCTGTTCCTGTTTCTGCTCCTCTTCCTGCTCCTGTTTCTGCTCCTCCTCCTGCACCTGTTCCTGTTCCTGCTCCTGTTCCTGCTCCTGTTCCTGTTCCTGCTCCTGCTCCTGCTCCTGTTCCTGTTTCTGCTCCTGCTCCTGTTCCTGCTCCTGCTCCAGTCACTGCTCTTGTTCCTGCTACTGTTCCCGGTCCTGTTTCTCTTCCTGCTCCTGTTCCTGCTCCTGTTCCTGCTCCTGTTCCAGTTCCTGTTCTGTTCGTGTTCCTGTTCCTGCTCCTGTTAATGTTCCGGCTCCTATTCCTGTTCCTGCGCCTGCTCCTGTTCCTGTTCCTGTTTCTGCTCCTTTTCCTGCTCCTGTTTCTGCTCCTCCTCCTGCACCTGCTCCTGTTCCTGCTCCCGTTCCTGTTCCTGTTTCTGCTCCTGCTCCTGTTCCTGCTCCTGTTCCTGCTCCTGTTCCTGTTCCTGTTCTGTTCGTGTTCCTGTTCCTGCTCCTGTTCCTGTTCCGGCTCCTGTTCCTGCTCCTGTTCCGGCTCATGTTCCTGTTTCTGTTCCTGCTCCTTGTTCCTGTTCCTGCTCCTGTTCCTGTTTCTGCTCCTGTTCCAGTTCCTACTTCTGCTCCTGTACCTGCTCCCATTGCTGTTCCCATTTCCCTTTCTGCTCTGGTTCCTGCTCCTATTCCTGTTCCTGCTCCTGTTCTTGCTCCTGCTCCTGTTCCTGTTCCGGTTTCTGCTCCTTTTCCTGCTCCTAATTCTGCTCCTCCTCATGCACCTGTTCCTGTTCCTGCTTCTTGTTCCTGTTCCTGTTCCTGCTCCTGTTCCTTCTCCCATTCCGGTTCCCATTTCCCTTTCTGCTCCGGTTCCTGCTCCTATTCCTGTTCCTGCTCCAGTTCTTGCTCCTGTTCCTGTTTCTGCTCCTGCTCCTGTTCCTGTTCCTGTTTCTGCTCCTTTTCCTGCTCCTGTTTCTGCTCCTCCTCCTGCACCTGCTCCTGTTCCTGCTCCTGTTGCTGTTCTTGCTCCTGCTCCCGTTCCTGTTCCTGTTTCTGCTCCTGCTCCTGTTCCTGTTTCTGCTCCTTTTCCTGCTCCTGTTTCTGCTCCTCCTCCTGCAGCTGTTCCTGTTCCTGTTCCTGTTTCTGCTCCTGCTCCTGTTCCTGCTCCTGTTCCTGTCACTTCGTTTGTTCCTTCTCCTGTTCCTGGTCCTGTTTCTCTTCCTGCTCCTGTTCCTACTCCTGTTCCTGTTCCTGTTCTGTTTGTGTTCCTTTTCCTGCTCCTGTTCCGGCTCCTGTTCCTGTTCCTGTTTCTGCTCCTTTTCCTGCTCCTGTTTCTGCTCCTCGTCCTGCACCTGCTCCTGTTCCTGCTCCTGTTCCTGTCACTGCTCTTCTTCCTGCTCCTGTTCTTGTTCCTGTTTCTCTTCCTGCTCCTGTTCCCGTCCCGGTTCCTGTTCCTGCTTCTGTTCCTGTTCCACCTCCTGTTCCCTTCCAGCTTCTGTTCCTGTTTCTCTTCCTGCTCCTGTTCCTGTTCCTGTTCCTGTTCTGTTCGTGTTCCTGTTCCTGCTCCTGCGCCTGATCCTGCTCCTGTTCCTGCTCCCATTCCTGTTCCCATTTCCCTTTCTGCTCCGGTTCCTGCTCCTATTCCTGTTCCAGCTTCTGTTCCTGTTCCTGCTCCCGTTCGTGTTCCTCATTCCGCTCCTCCTCCCAATCCCATTCCTGTTCCCATTTCCCTTTCTGCTCCGGTTCCTGCTCCTATTCCTGTTCCTGCTCCTGTTCTTGCTCCTGTTCCTGTTTCTGCTCCTGCTCCTGTTCCTGTTCCTGTTTCTGCTCCTTTTCCTGCACCTGCTCCTGTTCCTGTTCCTGTTGCGGTTCCTGCTCCTGCTCCCATTCCTGTTCCCATTTCCCTTTCTTCTCCGGTACCTGCTCCTATTCCTGTTCCAGCTTCTGTTCCTTTTCCTGCTCCCGTTCGTGTTCCTCTTTCCGCTCCTCCTCCCACTACCATTCCTGTTCCCATTTCCCTTTCTGCTCCGGTTCCTGCTCCTATTCCTGTTCCTGCTCCTGTTCTTGCTCCTGTTCCTGTTTCTGCTCCTGCTCCTGTTCCTGTTCCTGTTTCTGCTCCTCTTCCTGCTCCTGTTTCTGCTCCTCCTCCTGCACCTGTTCCTGTTCCTGCTCCTGTTCCTGCTCCTGTTCCTGTTCCTGTTCCTGTTTCTGCTCCTGCTCCTGTTCCTGCTCCTGCTCCTGTCACTGCTCTTGTTCCTGCTACTGTTCCCGGTCCTGTTTCTCTTCCTGCTCCTGTTCCTGCTCCTGTTCCTGCTCCTGTTCCAGTTCCTGTTCTGTTCGTGTTCCTGTTCCTGCTCCTGTTCCTGTTCCGGCTCCTATTCCTGTTCCTGCGCCTGCTCCTGTTCCTGTTCCTGTTTCTGCTCCTTTTCCTGCTCCTGTTTCTGCTCCTCCTCCTGCACCTGCTCCTGTTCCTGCTCCCGTTCCTGTTCCTGTTTCTGCTCCTGCTCCTGTTCCTGCTCCTGTTCCTGCTCCTGTTCCTGTTCCTGTTCTGTTCGTGTTCCTATTCCTGCTCCTGTTCCTGTTCCGGCTCCTGTTCCTGTTCCTGTTTCTGCTCCTTTTCCTGTTCCTGTTTCTCCTCATCCTCCTGCACCTGCTCCTGGTCCTGCTCCCGTTCCTCTCACTGCTCTTGTTCCTGCTCCTGTTCCTGTTCCTGTTTCTCTTCCTGCTCCTGTTCCCATCCTGGTTCCTGTTCCCGTTTCTGTTCCTGTTCCTCCTCCTGTTCCCGTTCCTGCTTCTGTTCCTGTTTCTCTTCCTGCTCCAGTTCCTATTCCTGTTCCTGTTCTGTTCGTGTCCCTGTTCCTGCTCCTGTTCTTGCTCCTGTTCCTGTTTCTGCTCCTGCTCCTGTTCCTGTTCCTGTTTCTGCTCCTGTTTCTGCTCCTCCTCCTGCACCTGCTCCTGTTCCTGTTCCTGTTGCTGTTCCTGCTCCTGCTCCCGTTCCTGTTCCTGTTTCTGCTCCTGCTCCTGTTCCTGTTCCTGTTTCTGCTCCTCTTCCTGCTCCTGTTTCTGCTCCTCCCCCTGCACCTGTTCCTGTTCCTGCTCCTGTTCCTGCTCCTCTTCCTGTTCCTGCTCCTGCTCCTGTTCCTGTTCGTGCTCCTGCTCCTGTTCCTGCTCCTGTTCCTGTCTCTACTCTTGTTCCTGCTCCTGTTCCCGGTCCTGTTTCTCTTCCTGCTCCTGTTCCTGCTCCTGATCCTGTTCTGTTCGTGTTCCTGTTCCTGCTCCTGTTCCTGTTCCGGCTCGTATTCCTGTTCCTGCACCTGTTCCTGTTCCTGCTCCTGTTCCTGCTCCTGTTCCTGTTCCTGCTCCTGCTCCTGCTCCTGTTCCTGTTTCTGCTCCTGCTCCTGTTCCTGCACCTGTTCCTGTCACTTCTCTTGTTCCTGCTCCTGTTCCCGGTCCTGTTTCTCTTCCTGCTCCTGTTCCTGCTCCTGTTCCTGTTCCTGTTCCTGTTCCTGTTCTGTTCGTGTTCCTGTTCCTGTTCCTGCTCCTGTTCCTGTTTCTGCTCCTGTTCCAGTTCCTACTTCTGCTCCTGTACCTGCTCCCATTGCTGTTCCCATTTCCCTTTCTGCTCTGGTTCCTGCTCCTATTCCTGTTCCTGCTCCTGTTCTTGCTCCTGCTCCTGTTCCTGTTCCGGTTTCTGCTCCTTTTCCTGCTCCTAATTCTGCTCCTCCTCATGCACCTGTTCCTGTTCCTGCTCCTGTTCCTGCTCCTTGTTCATGTTCCTGTTCCTGCTCCTGTTCCTGCTCCCATTCCGGTTCCCATTTCCCTTTCTGCTCCGGTTCCTGCTCCTATTCCTGTTCCTGCTCCAGTTCTTGCACCTGTTCCTGTTTCTGCTCCTGCTCCTGTTCCTGTTCCTGTTTCTGCTCCTTTTCCTGCTCCTGTTTCTGCTCCTCCTCCTGCACCTGCTCCTGTTCCTGCTCCTGTTGCTGTTCCTGCTCCTGCTCCCGTTGCTGTTCCTGTTTCTGCTCCTGCTCCTGTTCCTGTTTCTGCTCCTTTTCCTGCTCCTGTTTCTGCTCCTCCTCCTGCAGCTGTTCCTGTTCCTGCTCCTGTTCCTGTTCCTGTTTCTGCTCCTGCTCCTGTTCCTGCTCCTGTTCCTGTCACTGCGCTTGTTCCTGCTCCTGTTCCTGGTCCTGTTTCTCTTCCTGCTCCTGTTCCTACTCCTGTTCCTGTTCCTGTTCAGTTTGTGTTCCTGTTCCTGCTCCTGTTCCGGCTCCTGTTCCTGTTCCTGTTTCTGCTCCTTTTCCTGCTCCTCTTTCTGCTCCTCCTCCTGCACCTGCTCCTGTTCCTGCTCCTGTTGCTGTTCCTGCTCCTGCTCCCGTTCCTGTTCCTGTTTCTGCTCCTCTTCCTGCTCCTGTTTCTGCTCCTCCTCCTGCACCTGTTCCTGTTCCTGCTCCTGTTCCTGCTCCTGTTCCTGTTCCTGCTCCTGCTCCTGCTCCTGTTCCAGTTCCTGCTCCTGTTCCTGCTCCTGCTCCCGTTGCTGTTCCTGTTTCTGCTCCTGCTCCTGTTCCTGTTTCAGCTCCTTTTCCTGCTCCTGTTTCTGCTCCTCCTCCTGCAGCTGTTCCTGTTCCTGCTCCTGTTCCTGTTCCTGTTTCTGCTCCTGCTCCTGTTCCTGCTCCTGTTCCTGTCACTGCGCTTGTTCCTGCTCCTGTTCCTGGTCCTGTTTCTCTTCCTGCTCCTGTTCCTACTCCTGTTCCTGTTCCTGTTCAGTTTGTGTTCGTGTTCCTGCTCCTGTTCCGGCTCCTGTTCCTGTTCCTGTTTCTGCTCCTTTTCCTGCTCCTGTTTCTGCTCCTCGTCCTGCACCTGCTCCTGTTCCTGCTCCTGTTCCTGTCACTGCTCTTGTTCCTGCTCCTGTTCTTGTTCCTGTTTCTCTTCCTGCTCCTGTTCCTGTTCCTGTTCTGTTCGTGTTCCTGTTCCTGCTCCTGCGCCTGATCCTGCTCCTGTTCCTGCTCCCATTCCTGTTCCCATTTCCCTTTCTGCTCCGGTTCCTGCTCCTATTCCTGTTCCAGCTTCTGTTCCTGTTCCTGCTCCCGTTCGTGTTCCTCATTCCGCTCCTCCACCCACTCCCATTCCTGTTCCCATTTCCCTTTCTGCTCCGGTTGCTGCTCCTATTCCTGTTCCGGCTCCTGTTCTTGCTCCTGTTCCTGTTTCTGCTCCTGCTCCTGTTCCTGTTCCTGTTTCTGCTCCTTTTCCTGCACCTGCTCCTGTTCCTGTTCCTGTTGCGGTTCCTGCTCATGCTCCCATTCCTGTTCCCATTTCCCTTTCTGCTCCGGTACCTGCTCCTATTCCTGTTTCAGCTTCTGTTCCTTTTCCTGCTCCCGTTCGTGTTCCTCTTTCCGCTCCTCCTCCCACTCCCATTCCTGTTCCCATTTCCCTTTCTGCTCCGGTTCCTGCTCCTATTCCTGTTCTTGCTCCTGTTCTTGCTCCTGTTCCTGTTTCTGCTCCTGCTCCTGTTCCTGTTCCTGTTCCTGCTCCTGCTCCTGCTCCTGCTCCTGTTCCAGTTCCTGCTCCTGCTCCTGCTCCTGTTCCTGTTCCTGCTCCGGTTCCTGCTCCTATTCCTGTTCCAGCTTCTGTTCCTGTTCCTGCTCCCGTTCGTGTTCCTCTTTCCGCTCCTCCTCCCACTCCCATTCCTGTTCCCATTTCCCTTTCTGCTCCGGTTCCTGCTCCTATTCCTGTTCCTGCTCCTGTTCTTGCTCCTGTTCGTGTTTCTGCTCCTGCTCCTGTTCCTGTTCCTATTTCTGCTCCTTTTCCTGCACCTGCTCCTGTTCCTGTTCCTGTTGCGGTTCCTGCTCCTGCTCCCATTCCTGTTCCCATTTCCCTTTCTGCTCCGCTACCTGCTCCTATTCCTGTTCCAGCTTCTGTTCCTTTTCCTGCTCCCGTTCGTGTTCCTCTTGCCGCTCCTCCTCCCACTCCCATTCCTGTTCCCATTTCCCTTTCTGCTCCGGTTCCTGCTCCTATTCCTGTTCCTGCTCCTGTTCTTGCTCCTGTTCCTGTTTCTGCTCCTGCTCCTGTTCCTGTTCCTGTTTCTGCTCCTTTTCCTGCTCCTGTTTCTGCTCCTCCTCCTGCACCTGCTCCTGTTCCTGCTCCTGTTGCTGTTCCTGCTCCTGCTCCCGTTCCTGTTCCTGTTTCTGCTCCTCTTCCTGCTCCTGTTTCTGCTCCTCCTCCTGCACCTGTTCCTGTTCCTGCTCCTGTTCCTGCTCCTGTTCCTGTTCCTGCTCCTGCTCCTGCTCCTGTTCCTGTTTCTGCTCCTGCTCCTGTTCCTGCTCCTGCTCCAGTCACTGCTCTTGTTCCTGCTACTGTTCCCGGTCCTGTTTCTCTTCCTGCTCCTGTTCCTGCTCCTGTTCCTGCTCCTGTTCCAGTTCCTGTTCTGTTCGTGTTCCTGTTCCTGCTCCTGTTCCTGTTCCGGCTCCTATTCCTGTTCCTGCGCCTGCTCCTGTTCCTGTTCCTGTTTCTGCTCCTTTTCCTGCTCCTGTTTCTGCTCCTCCTCCTGCACCTGCTCCTGTTCCTGCTCCCGTTCCTGTTCCTGTTTCTGCTCCTGCTCCTGTTCCTGCTCCTGTTCCTGCTCCTGTTCCTGTTCCTGTTCTGTTCGTGTTCCTGTTCCTGCTCCTGTTCCTGTTCCGGCTCCTGTTCCTGTTCCTGTTTCTGCTCCTTTTCCTGTTCCTGTTTCTCCTCATCCTCCTGCACTTGCTCCTGGTCCTGCTCCCGTTCCTCTCACTGCTCTTGTTCCTGCTCCTGTTCCTGTTCCTGTTTCTCTTCCGGCTCGTGTTCCCATCCTGGTTCCTGTTCCCGTTTCTGTTCCTGTTTCTCCTCCTGTTCCCGTTCCTGCTTCTGTTCCTGTTTCTCTTCCTGCTCCTGTTCCTATTCCTGTTCCTGTTCTGTTCGTGTCCCTGTTCCTGCTCCTGTTCTTGCTCCTGTTCCTGTTTCTGCTCCTGCTCCTGTTCCTGTTCCTGTTTCTGCTCCTGTTTCTGCTCCTCCTCCTGCACCTGCTCCTGTTCCTGTTCCTGTTGCTGTTCCTGCTCCTGCTCCCGTTCCTGTTCCTGTTTCTGCTCCTGCTCCTGTTCCTGTTCCTGTTTCTGCTCCTCTTCCTGCTCCTGTTTCTGCTCCTCCTCCTGCACCTGTTCCTGTTCCTGCTCCTGTTCCTGCTCCTGTTCCTGTTCCTGCTCCTGCTCCTGTTCCTGTTCGTGCTCCTGCTCCTGTTCCTGCTCCTGTTCCTGTCACTACTCTTGTTCCTGCTCCTGTTCCCGGTCCTGTTTCTCTTCCTGCTCCTGTTCCTGCTCCTGATCCTGTTCTGTTCGTGTTCCTGTTCCTGCTCCTGTTCCTGTTCCTGCTCGTATTCCTGTTCCTGCACCTGTTCCTGTTCCTGCTCCTGTTCCTGCTCCTGTTCCTGTTCCTGCTCCTGCTCCTGCTCCTGTTCCTGTTTCTGCTCCTGCTCCTGTTCCTGCACCTGTTCCTGTCACTTCTCTTGTTCCTGCTCCTGTTCCCGGTCCTGTTTCTCTTCCTGCTCCTGTTCCTGCTCCTGTTCCTGCTCCTGTTCCTGTTCCTGTTCTGTTCGTGTTCCTGTTCCTGTTCCTGCTCCTGTTCCTGTTTCTGCTCCTGTTCCAGTTCCTACTTCTGCTCCTGTACCTGCTCCCATTGCTGTTCCCATTTCCCTTTCTGCTCTGGTTCCTGCTCCTATTCCTGTTCCTGCTCCTGTTCTTGCTCCTGCTCCTGTTCCTGTTCCGGTTTCTGCTCCTTTTCCTGCTCCTAATTCTGCTCCTCCTCATGCACCTGTTCCTGTTCCTGCTCCTGTTCCTGCTCCTTGTTCCTGTTCCTGTTCCTGCTCCTGTTCCTGCTCCCATTCCGGTTCCCATTTCCCTTTCTGCTCCGGTTCCTGCTCCTATTCCTGCTCCTGCTCCAATTCTTGCTCCTTTTCCTGTTTCTGCTCCTGCTCCTGTTCCTGTTCCTGTTTCTGCTCCTTTTCCTGCTCCTGTTTCTGCTCCTCCTCCTGCACCTGCTCCTGTTCCTGCTCCTGTTGCTGTTCCTGCTCCTGCTCCCGTTCCTGTTCCTGTTTCTGCTCCTGCTCCTGTTCCTGTTTCTGCTCCTCCTCCTGCAGCTGTTCCTGTTCCTGCTCCTGTTCCTGTTCCTGTTTCTGCTCCTGCTCCTGTTCCTGCTCCTGTTCCTGTCACTGCGCTTGTTCCTGCTCCTGTTCCTGGTCCTGTTTCTCTTCCTGCTCCTCTTCCTACTCCTGTTCCTGTTCCTGTTCTGTTTGTGTTCCTGTTCCTGCTCCTGTTCCGGCTCCTGTTCCTGTTCCTGTTCCTGTTGCGGTTCCTGCTCCTGCTCCCATTCCTGTTCCCATTTCCCTTTCTGCTCCGCTACCTGCTCCTATTCCTGTTCCAGCTTCTATTCCTTTTCCTGCTCCCGTTCGTGTTCCTCTTTCCGCTCCTCCTCCCACTCCCATTCCTGTTCCCATTTCCCTTTCTGCTCCAGTTCCTGCTCCTATTCCTGTTCCTGCTCCTGTTCTTGCTCCTGTTCCTGTTTCTGCTCCTGCTCCTGTTCCTGTTCCTGTTTCTGCTCCTTTTCCTGCTCCTGTTTCTGCTCCTCCTCCTGCACCTGCTCCTGTTCCTGCTCCTGTTGCTGTTCCTGCTCCTGCTCCCGTTCCTGTTCCTGTTTCTGCTCCTCTTCCTGCTCCTGTTTCTGCTCCTCCTCCTGCACCTGTTCCTGTTCCTGCTCCTGTTCCTGCTCCTGTTCCTGTTCCTGCTCCTGCTCCTGCTCCTGTTCCTGTTTCTGCTCCTGCTCCTGTTCCTGCTCCTGCTCCAGTCACTGCTCTTGTTCCTGCTACTGTTCCCGGTCCTGTTTCTCTTCCTGCTCCTGTTCCTGCTCCTGTTCCTGCTCCTGTTCCAGTTCCTGTTCTGTTCGTGTTCCTGTTCCTGCTCCTGTTCCTGTTCCGGCTCCTATTCCTGTTCCTGCGCCTGCTCCTGTTCCTGTTCCTGTTTCTGCTCCTTTTCCTGCTCCTGTTTCTGCTCCTCCTCCTGCACCTGCTCCTGTTCCTGCTCCCGTTCCTGTTCCTGTTTCTGCTCCTGCTCCTGTTCCTGCTCCTGTTCCTGCTCCTGTTCCTGTTCCTGTTCTGTTCGTGTTCCTGTTCCTGCTCCTGTTCCTGTTCCGGCTCCTGTTCCTGTTCCTGTTTCTGCTCCTTTTCCTGTTCCTGTTTCTCCTCATCCTCCTGCACTTGCTCCTGGTCCTGCTCCCGTTCCTCTCACTGCTCTTGTTCCTGCTCCTGTTCCTGTTCCTGTTTCTCTTCCTGCTCGTGTTCCCATCCTGGTTCCTGTTCCCGTTTCTGTTCCTGTTTCTCCTCCTGTTCCCGTTCCTGCTTCTGTTCCTGTTTCTCTTCCTGCTCCTGTTCCTATTCCTGTTCCTGTTCTGTTCGTGTCCCTGTTCCTGCTCCTGTTCTTGCTCCTGTTCCTGTTTCTGCTCCTGCTCCTGTTCCTGTTCCTGTTTCTGCTCCTGTTTCTGCTCCTCCTCCTGCACCTGCTCCTGTTCCTGTTCCTGTTGCTGTTCCTGCTCCTGCTCCCGTTCCTGTTCCTGTTTCTGCTCCTGCTCCTGTTCCTGTTCCTGTTTCTGCTCCTCTTCCTGCTCCTGTTTCTGCTCCTCCTCCTGCACCTGTTCCTGTTCCTGCTCCTGTTCCTGCTCCTGTTCCTGTTCCTGCTCCTGCTCCTGTTCCTGTTCATGCTCCTGCTCCTGTTCCTGCTCCTGTTCCTGTCACTACTCTTGTTCCTGCTCCTGTTCCCGGTCCTGTTTCTCTTCCTGCTCCTGTTCCTACTCCTGATCCTGTTCTGTTCGTGTTCCTGTTCCTGCTCCTGTTCCTGTTCCGGCTCCTGTTCCTGCTCCTGTTCCTGTTCCTGCTCCTGCTCCTGCTCCTGTTCCTGTTTCTGCTCCTGCTCCTGTTCCTGCACCTGTTCCTGTCACTTCTCTTGTTCCTGCTGCTGTTCCCGGTCCTGTTTCTCTTCCTGCTCCTGTTCCTGCTCCTGTTCCTGCTCCTGTTCCTGTTCCTGTTCTGTTCGTGTTCCTGTTCCTGTTCCTGCTCCTGTTCCTGTTCCTGTTCTGTTCGTGTTCCTGCTCCTGTACCTGCTCCCATTGCTGTTCCCATTTCCCTTTCTGCTCTGGTTCCTGCTCCTATTCCTGTTCCTGCTCCTGTTCTTGCTCCTGCTCCTGTTCCTGTTCCGGTTTCTGCTCCTTTTCCTGCTCCTAATTCTGCTCCTCCTCATGCACCTGTTCCTGTTCCTGCTCCTGTTCCTGCTCCTTGTTCCTGTTCCTGTTCCTGCTCCTGTTCCTGCTCCCATTCCGGTTCCCATTTCCCTTTCTGCTCCGGTTCCTGCTCCTATTCCTGTTCCTGCTCCAGTTCTTGCTCCTGTTCCTGTTTCTGCTCCTGCTCCTGTTCCTGTTCCTGTTTCTGCTCCTTTTCCTGCTCCTGTTTCTGCTCCTCCTCCTGCACCTGCTCCTGTTCCTGCTCCTGTTGCTGTTCCTGCTCCTGCTCCCGTTGCTGTTCCTGTTTCTGCTCCTGCTCCTGTTCCTGTTTCAGCTCCTTTTCCTGCTCCTGTTTCTGCTCCTCCTCCTGCAGCTGTTCCTGTTCCTGCTCCTGTTCTGTTCCTGTTTCTGCTCCTGCTCCTGTTCCTGCTCCTGTTCCTGTCACTGCGCTTGTTCCTGCTCCTGTTCCTGGTCCTGTTTCTCTTCCTGCTCCTGTTCCTACTCCTGTTCCTGTTCCTGTTCAGTTTGTGTTCCTGTTCCTGCTCCTGTTCCGGCTCCTGTTCCTGTTCTTGTTTCTGCTCCTTTTCCTGCTCCTGTTTCTGCTCCTCCTCCTGCACCTTCTCCTGTTCCTGCTCCTGTTCCTGTCACTGCGCTTGTTCCTGCTCCTGTTCCTGGTCCTGTTTCTCTTCCTGCTCCTGTTCCTACTCCTGTTCCTGTTCCTGTTCAGTTTGTGTTCCTGTTCCTGCTCCTGTTCCGGCTCCTGTTCCTGTTCCTGTTTCTGCTCCTTTTCCTGCTCCTGTTTCTGCTCCTCCTACTGCACCTGCTCCTGTTCCTGCTCCTGTTCCTGTCACTGCTCTTGTTCCTGCTCCTGTTCTTGTTTCTGTTTCTCTTCCTGCTCCTGTTCCTGTTCCTGTTCTGTTCGTGTTCCTGTTCCTGCTCCTGCGCCTGATCCTGCTCCTGTTCCTGCTCCCATTCCTGTTCCCATTTCCCTTTCTGCTCCGGTTCCTGCTCCTATTCCTGTTCCAGCTTCTGTTCCTGTTCCTGCTCCCGTTCGTGTTCCTCATTCCGCTCCTCCTCCCACTCCCATTCCTGTTCCCATTTCCCTTTCTGCTCCGGTTCCTGCTCCTATTCCTGTTCCTGCTCCTGTTCTTGCTCCTGTCCCTGTTTCTGCTCCTGCTCCTGTTCCTGTTCCTGTTTCTATTCCTTTTCCTGCACCTGCTCCTGTTCCTGTTCCTGTTGCGGTTCCTGCTCATGCTCCCATTCCTGTTCCCATTTCCCTTTCTGCTCCGGTACCTGCTCCTATTCCTGTTCCAGCTTCTGTTCCTTTTCCTGCTCCCGTTCGTGTTCCTCTTTCCGCTCCTCCTCCCACTCCCATTCCTGTTCCCATTTCCCTTTCTGCTCCGGTTCCTGCTCCTATTCCTGTTCCTGCTCCTGTTCTTGCTCCTGCTCCTGTTCCTGTTCCTGTTCTGTTCGTGTTCCTGTTCCTGTTCCTGCTCCTGCTCCTGCTCCTGTTCCTGTTTCTGCTCCTGCTCCTGTTCCTGCTCCTGCTCCTGTCACTGCTCTTGTTCCTGCTACTGTTCCCGGTCCTGTTTCTCTTTCTGCTCCTGTTCCTGCTCCTGTTCCTGCTCCTGTTCCAGTTCCTGTTCTGTTCGTGTTCCTGTTCCTGCTCCTGTTCCTGTTCCGGCTCCTATTCCTGCTCCCATTTCCCTTTCTGCTCTGGTTCCTGCTCCTACTCCTGTTCCTGCTCCTGTTCTTGCTCCTGCTCCTGTTCCTGTTCCGGTTTCTGCTCCTTTTCCTGCTCCTAATTCTGCTCCTCATCATGCACCTGTTCCTGTTCCTGCTCCTGTTCCTGCTCCTTGTTCCTGTTCCTGTTCCTGCTCCTGTTCCTGCTCCCATTCCGGTTCCCATTTCCCTTTCTGCTTTGGTTCCTGCTCCTATTCCTGTTCCTGCTCCAGTTCTTGCTCCTGTTCCTGTTTCTGCTCCTGCTCCTGTTCCTGTTCCTGTTTCTGCTCCTTTTCCTGCTCCTGTTTCTGCTCCTCCTCCTGCACCTGCTCCTGTTCCTGCTCCTGTTGCTGTTCCTGCTCCTGCTCCCGTTCCTGTTCCTGTTTCTGCTCCTGCTCCTGTTCCTGTTTCTGCTCCTTTTCCTGCTCCTGTTTCTGCTCCTCCTCCTGCAGCTGTTCCTGTTCCTGCTCCTGTTCCTGTTCCTGTTTCTGCTCCTGCTCCAGTTCCTGCTCCTGTTCCTGTCACTGCGCTTGTTCCTGATCCTGTTCCTGGTCCTGTTTCTCTTCCTGCTCCTGTTCCTACTCCTGTTCCTGTTCCTGTTCTGTTTGTGTTCCTGTTCCTGCTCCTGTTCCGGCTCCTGTTCCTGTTCCTGTTTCTGCTCCTTTTCCTGCTCCTGTTTCTGCTCCTCGTCCTGCACCTGCTCCTGTTCCTGCTCCTGTTCCTCTCACTGCTCTTGTTCCTGCTCCTGTTCTTGTTCCTGTTTCTCTTCCTGCACCTGTTCCCGTCCCGGTTCCTGTTCCTGCTTCTGTTCCTGTTCCTCCTCCTGTTCCCTTCCAGCTTCTGCTCCTGTTTCTCTTCCTGCTCCTGTTCCTGTTCCTGTTCCTGTTCTGTTCGTGTTCCTGTTCCTGCTCCTGCGCCTGATCCTGCTCCTGTTCCTGTTCCTGCTCCTGTTCCTGCTCCCATTCCTGTTCCCATTTCCCTTTCTGCTCCGGTTCCTGCTCCTATTCCTGTTCCAGCTTCTGTTCCTATTCCTGCTCCCGTTCGTGTTCCTCTTTCTGCTCCTCCTCCCACTCACATTCCTGCTCCGGTTCCTGCTCCTATTCCTGTTCCTGCTCCTCTTCCTGCTCCTGTTCCTGTTCCTGCTCATGTTCCTGTTTCTGTTCCTGCTCCTTGTTCCTGTTCCTGGTCCTGTTCCTGTTTCTGCTCCTGTTCTAGTTCCTGCTCCTGCTCCTGTACCTGCTCCCATTGCTGTTCCCATTTCCCTTTCTGCTCTGGTTCCTGCTCCTATTCCTGTTCCTGCTCCTGTTCTTGCTCCTGCTCCTGCTCCTGTTCCTGTTCCTGTTCCTGCTCATGTTCCTGTTTCTGTTCCTGCTCCTATTCCTGTTCCTGCTCCTGTTCCTGTTTCTGCTCCTGCTCCTGTTCCTCTTTCTGCTCCTTTTCCTGCTCCTGTTTCTGCTCCTCCTCCTGCACCTGTTCCTGTTCCTGCTCCTGCTCCTGTTCCTGTTTCTGCCTCTGCTCCTGTTCCTGTTCCTGTTCCTGCTCCTGTTCCTGTCACTGCGCTTGTTCCTGCTCCTGTTCCTGGTCCTGTTTCTCTTCCTGCTCCTGTTCCTACTCCTGTTCCTGTTCCTGTTCTGTTTGTGTTCCTGTTCCTGCTCCTGTTCCGGCTCCTGTTCCTGTTCCTGTTTCTGCTCCTTTTCCTGCTCCTGTTTCTGCTCCTCGTCCTGCACCTGATCCTGTTCGTGCTCCTGTTCCGGCTCCTGCTCCTGTTACTGTCACTGCTCTTGTTCCTGCTCCTGTTCTTGTTCCTGTTTCTCTTCCTGCTCCTGTTCCCGTCCCGGTTCCTGTTCCTGCTTCTGTTCCTGTTCCTCCTCCTGTTCCCTTCCAGCTTCTGTTCCTGTTTCTCTTCCTGCTCCTGTTCCTGTTCCTGTTCCTGTTCTGTTCGTGTTCCTGTTCCAGCTCCTGCTCCTGATCCTGCTCCTGTTCCTGTTCCTGCTCCTGTTCCTGCTCCCATTCCTGTTCCCATTTCCCTTTCTGCTCCGTTTCCTGCTCCTATTCCTGTTCCAGCTTCTGTTCCTGTTCCTGCTCCCGTTCGTGTTCCTCATTCCGCTCCTCCTCCCACTCCCATTCCTGTTCCCATTTCCCTTTCTGCTCCGGTTCCTGCTCCTATTCCTGTTCCTGCTCCTGTTCTTGCTCCTGTTCCTGTTTCTGCTCCTGCTCCTGTTCCTGTTCCTGTTTCTGCTCCTTTTCCTGCACCTGCTCCTGTTCCTGTTCCTGTTGCGGTTCCTGCTCCTGCTCCTGTTCCTGTTCCCATTTCCCTTTCTGCTCCGCTACCTGCTCCTATTCCTGTTCCAGCTTCTGTTCCTTTTCCTGCTCCCGTTCGTGTTCCTCTTTCCGCTCCTCCTCCCACTCCCATTCCTGTTCCCATTTCCCTTTCTGCTCCGGTTCCTGCTCCTATTCCTGTTCCTGCTCCTGTTCTTGCTCCTGTTCCTGTTTCTGCTCCTGCTCCTGTTCCTGTTCCTGTTTCTGCTCCTTTTCCTGCTCCTGTTTCTGCTCCTCCTCCTGCACCTGCTCCTGTTTCTGCTCCTGTTGCTGTTCCTGCTCCTGCTCCCGTTCCTGTTCCTGTTTCTGCTCCTCTTCCTGCTCCTGTTTCTGCTCCTCCTCCTGCACCTGTTCCTGTTTCTGCTCCTCTTCCTGCTCCTGTTCCTGTTCCTGCTCCTGCTCCTGCTCCTGTTCCTGTTTCTGCTCCTGCTCCTGTTCCTGCTCCTGCTCCTGTCACTGCTCTTGTTCCTGCTCCTGTTCCCGGTCCTGTTTCTCTTCCTGCTCCTGTTCCTGCTCCTGTTCCTGCTCCTGTTCCAGTTCCTGTTCTGTTCGTGTTCCTGTTCCTGCTCCTGTTCCTGTTCCGGCTCCTATTCCTGTTCCTGCGCCTGCTCCTGTTCCTGTTCCTGTTTCTGCTCCTTTTCCTGCTCCTGTTTCTGCTCCTCCTCCTGCACCTGCTCCTGTTCCTGCTCCTGTTGCTGTTCCTGCTCCTGCTCCCGTTCCTGTTCCTGTTTCTGCTCCTGCTCCTGTTCCTGCTCCTGTTCCTGCTCCTGTTCCTGTTCCTGTTCTGTTCGTGTTCCTGTTCCTGCTCCTGTTCCTGTTCCGGCTCCTGTTCCTGTTCCTGTTTCTGCTCCTTTTCCTGCTCCTGTTTCTGCTCCTCCTCCTGCACCTGCTCCTGTTCCTGCTCCCGTTCCTCTCACTGCTCTTGTTCCTGCTCCTGTTCCTGTTCCTGTTTCTCTTCCTGCTCCTGTTCCCATCCTGGTTCCTGTTCCTGTTTCTGTTCCTGTTCCTCCTCCTGTTCCCGTTCCTTCTTCTGTTCCTGTTTCTCTTCCTGCTCCTGTTCCTATTCCTGTTCCTGTTCTGTTCGTTTCCCTGTTCCTGCTCCTGTTCTTGCTCCTGTTCCTGTTTCTGCTCCTGCTCCTGTTCCTGTTCCTGTTTCTGCTCCTGTTTCTGCTCCTCCTCCTGCATCTGCTCCTGTTCCTGTTCCTGTTGCTGTTCCTGCTCCTGCTCCCGTTCCTGTTCCTGTTTCAGCTCCTGCTCCTGTTCCTGCTCCTGTTCTGTTCGTGTTCCTGTTCCTGCTCCTGTTCCTGTTCCGGCTCCTGTTCCTGTTCCTGTTTCTGCTCCTTTTTCGTGCTCCTGTTTCTGCTCCTCCTCCTGCACCTGCTCCTGTTCCTGCTCCTGTTCCTCTCACTGCTCTTGATTCTGCTCCTGTTCCTGTTCCTGTATGTCTTCCTGCTCCTGTTCCCATCCTGGTTCCTGTTCCTGCTTCTGTTCCTGTTCCTCCTCCTGTTCCCGTTCCTGGTTCTGTTCCTGTTTCTCTTCCTGCTCCTGTTCCTGTTCCTGTTCCTGTTCTGTTCGTGTCCCTGTTCCTGCTCCTGTTCCTGCTCCTGCTCCAGTTCCTGCTCCTGTTCCTGCTCCCATTCCTGTTCCCATTTCCCTTTCTGCTCCGGTTCCTGCTCCTATTCCTGTTCCAGCTTCTGTTCCTATTCCTGCTCCCGTTCGTGTTCCTCTTTCTGCTCCTCCTCCCACTCACATTCCTGCTCCGGTTCCTGCTCCTATTCCTGCTCCTGCTCCTCTTCCTGCTCCTGTTCCTGTTCCTGCTCATGTTCCTGTTTCTGTTCCTGCTCCTTGTTCCTGTTCCTGCTCCTGTTCCTGTTTCTGCTCCTGTTCTAGTTCCTGCTCCTGCTCCTGTACCTGCTCCCATTGCTGTTCCCATTTCCCTTTCTGCTCTTGTTCCTGCTCCTATTCCTGTTCCTGCTCCTGTTCTTGCTCCTGCTCCTGTTCCTGTTCCTGTTTCTGCTCCTTTTCCTGCTCCTAATTCTGCTCCTCCTCCTGCACCTGCTCCTGTTCCTGCTCCTGCTCCTGTTCCTGCTCCTGTTCCTGTTCCTGTTTCTGCTCCTGCTCCTGTTCCTGTTTCTGCTCCTTTTCCTGCTCCTGTTTCTGCTCCTCCTCCTACACCTGTTCCTGTTCCGGCTCCTGCTCCTGTTCCTGTTTCTGCTCCTGCTCCTGTTCCTGTTCCTGTTCCTGCTCCTGCTCCTGTTCCTGCTCCTGTTCCTGTCACTGCGCTTGTTCCTGCTCCTGTTCCTGCTCCTGTTTCTCTTCCTGCTCCTGTTCCTACTCCTGTTCCTGTTCCTGTTCTGTTTGTGTTCCTGTTCCTGCTCCTGTTCCGGCTCCTGTTCCTGTTCCTGTTTCTGCTCCTTTTCCTGCTCCTCGTCCTGCACCTGCTCCTGTTCGTGCTCCTGTTCCGGCTCCTGCTCCTGTTACTGTCACTGCTCTTGTTCCTGCTCCTGTTCTTGTTCCTGTTTGTCTTCCTGCTACTGTTCCCGTCCCGGTTCCTGTTCCTGCTTCTGTTCCTGTTCCTCCTCCTGTTCCCTTCCAGCTTCTGTTCCTGTTTCTCTTCCTGCTCCTGTTCCTGTTCCTGTTCCTGTTCTGTTCGTGTTCCTGTTCCTGCTCCTGCTCCTGATCCTGCTCCTGTTCCTGTTCCTGTTCCTGCTCCTGTTCCTGCTCCCATTCCTGTTCCCATTTCCCTTCCTGCTCCGGTTCCTGCTCCTATTCCTGTTCCAGCTTCTGTTCCTGTTCCTGCTCCTGTTCCTGCTCCTTGTTCCTGTTCCTGTTCCTGCTCCTGTTCCTGTTCCCATTTACCTTTCTGCTCCGGTTCCTGCTCCTATTCCTGTTCCAGCTTCTGTTCCTGTTCCTGCTCCCGTTCGTGTTTCTCTTTCCGCTCCTCCTCCGACTCCCATTCCTGTTCCCATTTCCCTTTCTGCTCTGGTTCCTGCTCCTATTCCTGTTCCTGCTCCTGTTCTTGCTCCTGTTCCTGTTTCTGCTCCTGCTCCTGTTCCTGTTCCTGTTTCTGCTCCTTTTCCTGCTCCTGTTTCTGCTCCTCCTCCTGCACCTGCTCCTGTTCCTGCTCCTGTTGCTGTTCCTGCTCCTGCTCCCGTTCCTATTCCTGTTTCTGCTCCTGCTCCTGTTCCTGTTCCTGTTTCTGCTCCTCTTCCTGCTCCTGTTTCTGCTCCTCCTCCTGCACCTGTACCTGTTCCTGTTCCTGTTCCTGCTCCTGTTCCTGCTCCTGATCCTGTTCCAGCTCCTATTCCTGTTCCTGCACCTGTTCCTGTTCCTGCTCCTGTTCTTGCTCCTGTACCTGTTCCTGCTCCTGCTCCTGTTCCTGTTTCAGCTCCTGCTCCTGTTCCTGTCACTGCTCTTGTTCCTGCTCCTGTTCCCGGTCCTGTTTCTCGTCCTGCTCCTGTTCCTGCTCCTGTTCTTGCTCCTGTTCCTGTTCCTGTTCTGTTCGTGTTCGTGTTCCTGATCCTGTTCCTGTTCCGGCTCCTGTTCCCGTTCCTGTTTCTGCTCCTTTTCCTGCTCCTGTTTCTGCTCCTCCTCCTGCACCTGCTCCTGTTCCTGCTCCTGTTCCTGTCACTGCTCTTGTTCCTGCTTCTGTTCCTGTTCCTCCTCCTGTTCCCGTTCCTGCTTCTGGTCCTGTTTCTCTTCCTGCTCTTGTTCCTGTTCCTGTTCTGTTCGTGTCCCTGTTGCTGCTCCTGTTCCTGCTCCTGCTCCAGTTCCTGCTCCTGTTCCTGCTCCCATTCCTGTTCCCATTTCCCTTTCTGCTCCGGTTCCTGCTCCTATTCCTGTTCCAGCTTCTGTTCCTGTTCCTGCTCCTGATCCTGCTCCTTGTTCCTGTTCCTTTTCCTGCTCCTGTTCCTGCTCCCAATCCTGTTCCCATTTCCCTTTCTGCTCCGGTTCCTGCTCCTGTTCCTGTTCCAGCTTCTGTTCCTGTTCCTGTTTCTCTTCCTGCTCTTGTTCCTGTTCCTGTTCCTGTTCTGTTCGTGTCCCTGTTCCTGCTCCTGTTCCTGCTCCTGCTCCAGTTCCTGCTCCTGTTCCTGCTCCCATTCCTGTTCCCATTTCCCTTTCTGCTCCGGTTCCTGCTCCTATTCCTGTTCCTGCTCCAGTTCTTGCTCCTGTTCCTGTTTCTGCTCCTGATCCTGTTCCTGTTCCTGTTTCTGCTCCTCTTCCTGCTCCTGTTTCTGCTCCTCCTCCTGCACCTGTTCCTGTTCCTACTCCTGTTCCTGCTCCTGTTCCTGCTCCCATTCCTGTTCCTATTTCCCTTTCTGCTCCGGTTCCTGCTCCTATTCCTGTTCCAGCTTCTGTTCCTGTTCCTGCTCCCGTTCGTGTTCCCATTTCTGCTCCTCCTCCCACTCCCATTCCTGCTCCTGTTCCCACTTCCGTTCCTCTTCCTGCTCCTGTTCCTGCTCCTGTTGCTGTTCCTGCTCATGTTCCTGTTTCTGTTCCTGCTCCTTGTTCCTGTTCCTGTTTCTGCTCCTTGTTCCTGTTCCAGTTCCTGCTCCTGCTCCTGTACCTGCTCCCATTGCTCTTCCCATTTCCCTTTCTGCTCTGGTTCCTGCTCCTATTCCTGTTCCTGCTCCTGTTCTTGCTCCTGCTCCTGTTCCTGTTTCTGCTCCTTTTCCTGCTCCTAATTCTGCTCCTCCTCCTGCACCTGCTCCTGTTCCTGCTCCTGTTCCTGTTCCTGCTCCTGTTCCTTTTTCTGCTCCTGCTCCTGATCCTGTTTCTGCTCCTTTTCCTGCTCCTGTTTCTGCTCCTCCTCATGCACCTGTTCCTGTTCCTGCTCCTGTTCCTGCTCCTGTTCCTGTTTCTGCTCCTGTTCCTGGTCCTGTTTCTCTTCCTGCTCCTGTTCCTACTCCTGTTCCTGTTCGTGCTCCTGTTCTGTTTGTGTTCCTGTTCCTGCTCCTGTTCCGGCTTCTGTTCCTGTTCCTGTTTCTTCTCCTTTTCCTGCTCCTGTTTCTGCTCCTCCTCCTGCACCTGTTCCTGTCACTGCTCTTGTTCCTGCTCCTGTTCTTGTTCCTGTTTCTCTTCCTGCTCCTGTTCCCATCCTGGTTCCTGTTCCTGCTTCTGTTCCTGTTCCTCCTCCTGTTCCCTTCCAGCTTCTGTTCCTGTTTCTCTTCCTGCTCCTGTTCCTGTTCCTGTTCTGATCGTGTACCTGTTCCTGCTCCTGCTCCTGCTCCTGATCCTGCTCCTGTTTCTGTTCCTAATCCCGTTCCTGCTCCCATTCCTGTTCCCATTTCCCTTTCTGCTCCGGTTCCTGCTCCTGTTTCTGCTCCTCCTCCTGCACCTGCTCCTGTTCCTGCTCCTGTTGCTGTTCCTGCTCCTGCTCCCGTTCGTTTTCCTGTTTCTGTTCCTGCTCCTGTTCCTGCTCCTGTTCCTGTTCCTGTTCTGTTCGTGTTCCTGTTCCTGCTCCTGTTCCTGTTCCGGCTCCTGTTCCTGTTCCTGTTTCTGCTCCTTTTCCTGTTCCTGTTTCTCCTCCTCCTCCTGCACCTGCTCCTGGTCCTGCTCCCGTTCCTCTCACTGCTCTTGTTCCTGCTCCTGTTCCTGTTCCTGTTTCTCTTCCTGCTCCTGTTCCCATCCTGGTTCCTGTTCCTGTTTCTGTTCCTGTTCCTCCTCCTGTTCCCGTTCCTGCTTCTGTTCCTGTTTCTCTTCCTGCTCCTGTTCCTATTCCTGTTCCTGTTCTGTTCGTGTCCCAGTTCCTGCTCCTGTTCTTGCTCCTGTTCCTGTTTCTGCTCCTGCTCCTGTTCCTGTTCCTGTTTCTGCTCCTGTTTCTGCTCCTCCTCCTGCACCTGCTCCTGTTCCTGTTCCTGTTGCTGTTCCTGCTCCTGCTCCCGTTCCTGTTCCTGTTTCTGCTCCTGCTCCTGTTCCTGCTCCTGTTCTGTTCGTGTTCCTGTTCCTGCTCCTGTTCCTGTTCCGGCTCCTGTTCCTGTTCCTGTTTCTGCTCCTTTTTCGTGCTCCTGTTTCTGCTCCTCCTCCTGCACCTGCTCCTTTTCCTGCTCCTGTTCCTCTCACTGCTCTTGTTCCTGCTCCTGTTCCTGTTCCTGTTTCTCTTCCTGCTCCTGTTCCCATCCTGGTTCCTGTTCCTGCTTCTGTTCCTGTTCCTCCTCCTGTTCCCGTTCCTGGTTCTGTTCCTGTTTCTCTTCCTGCTCCTGTTCCTGTTCCTGTTCCTGTTCTGTTCGTGTCCCTGTTCCTGCTCAAGTTCCTGCTCCTGCTCCAGTTCCTGCTCCTGTTCCTGCTCCCATTCCTGTTCCCATTTCCCTTTCTGCTCCGGTTCCTGCTCCTATTCCTGTTCCAGCTTCTGTTCCTATTCCTGCTCCCGTTCGTATTCCTCTTTCTGCTCCTCCTCCCACTCACATTCCTGCTCCGGTTCCTGCACCTATTCCTGTTCCTGCTCATGTTCCTGTTTCTGTTCCTGCTCCTTGTTCCTGTTCCTGTTTCTGCTCCTGTTCCAGTTCCTGCTCCTGCTCCTGTACCTGCTCCCATTGCTGTTCCCATTTCCCTTTCTGCTCTGGTTCCTGCTCCTATTCCTGTTCCTGCTCCTGTTCTTGCTCCTGCTCCTGTTCCTGTTTCTGCTCCTTTTCCTGCTCCTAATTCTGCTCCTCCTCCTGCACCTGCTCCTGTTCCTGTTCCTGCTCCTGCTCCTGTTCCTGCTCCTGTTCCTGTTCCTGCTCCTGCTCCTGTTCCTGTTTCTGCTCCTTTTTCTGCTCCTGTTTCTGCTCCTCCTCCTGCACCTGTTCCTGTTCCTGCTCCTGTTCCTGCTCCTCCTCCTACACCTGTTCCTGTTCCTGTTCCTGTTCCTGCTCCTGTTCCTGTCACTACGCTTGTTCCTGCTCCTGTTCCTGGTCCTGTTTCTCTTCCTGCTCCTGTTCCTACTCCTGTTCCTGTTCCTGCTCCTGTTCTGTTTGTGTTCGTGTTCCTGCTCCTGTTCCGGCTTCTGTTCCTGTTCCTGTTTCTTCTCCTATTCCTGCTCCTGTTTCTGCTCCTCCTCCTGCACCTGTTCCTGTCACTGCTCTTGTTCCTGCTCCTGTTCTTGTTCCTGTTTCTCTTCCTGCTCCTGTTCCCATCCTGGTTCCTGTTCTTGCTTCTGTTCCTGTTCCTCCTCCTGTTCCCTTCCAGCTTCTGTTCCTGTTTCTCTTCCTGCTCCTGCTCCTGTTCCTGTTCCTGTTCTGTTCATGTACCTGTTCCTGCTCCTGCTCCTGCTCCTTGTTCCTGTTCCTGTTCCTGCTCCTGTTCCTGTTCCCATTCGTGTTCCCATTGCCCTTTCTGCTCCGGTTCCTGCTCCTATTCCTGTTCCAGCTTCTGTTCATGTTCCTGCTCCCGTTCGTGTTCCACTTTCCGCTCCTCCTCCCACTCCCATTCCTGTTCCCATTTCCCTTTCTGCTCCGGTTCCTGCTCCTATTCCTGTTCCTGCTCCTGTTCTTGCTCCTGTTCCTGTTTCTGCTCCTGCTCCTGTTCCTGTTCCTGTTTCTGCTCCTTTTCCTGCTCCTGTTTCTGCTCCTCCTCCTGCACCTGCTCCTGTTCCTGCTCCTGTTGCTGTTCCTGCTCCTGCTCCCGTTCCTGTTCCTGTTTCTGCTCCTCCTCCTGCACCTGTTTCCGTTCCTGCTCCTGTTCCTGCTCCTGTTCCTGTTCCTGCTCCTGCTCCTGCTCCTATTCCTGTTCGTGCTCCTGTTCCTGTCACTGCTCTTGTTCCTGCTCCTGTTCCCAGTCCTGTTTCTCTTCCTGCTCATGTTCCTGCTCCTGTTCCTGCTCCTGTTCCTGTTCCTGTTCTGTTCGTGTTCCTGATCCTGCTCCTGTTTCTGTTCCGGCTCCTATTCCTGTTCCTGCACCTGTTCCTATTCCTGCTCCTGTTCCTGCTCCTGTTCCTGTTCCTGCTCCTGCTCCTGCTCCTGTTCCTGTTTCTGCTCCTGCTCCTGTTCCTGCTCCTGTTCCTGTTCATGTTCTGTTCCTGTTCCTGTTTCTGCTCCTTTTCCTGCTCCTGTTTCTGCTCCTCCTCCTGCACCTGCTCCTGTTCCTCTGACTGCTCTTGTTCCTGCTCCTGTTCCTGTTCCTGTTTCTCTTCCTGTTCCTGTTCCCATCCTAGTTCCTGTTCCTGCTTCTGTTCCTGTTCCTCCTCCTGTTCCCGTTCCTGCTTCTGTTCCTGTTTCTCTTCCTGCTCTTGTTCCTGTTCCTGTTCTGTTCGTGTCCCTGTTCCTGCTCCTGTTCCTGCTCCTGCTCCAGTTCCTGCTCCTGTTCCTGCTCACATTCCTGTTCCCATTTCCCTTTCTGCTCCGGTTCCTGCTCCTATTCCTGTTCCAGCTTCTGTTCCTGTTCCTGCTCACGTTCATGTTCCTCTTTCCGCTCCTCCTCCCACTCCCATTCCTGTTCCCATTTCCCTTTCTGCTCCGGTTCCTGCTCCTATTCCTGTTCCTGCTCCTGTTCTTGCTCCTGCTCCTGTTTCTGCTCCTCCTCCTGCACCTGTTCCTGTCACTGCTCTTGTTCCTGCTCCTGTTCTTGTTCCTGTTTCTCTTCCTGCTCCTGTTCCCATCCTGGTTCCTGTTCTTGCTTCTGTTCCTGTTCCTCCTCCTGTTCCCTTCCAGCTTCTGTTCCTGTTTCTCTTCCTGCTCCTGCTCCTGTTCCTGTTCCTGTTCTGTTCATGTACCTGTTCCTGCTCCTGCTCCTTGTTCCTGTTCCTGTTCCTGCTCCTGTTCCTGTTCCCATTCGTGTTCCCATTGCCCTTTCTGCTCCGGTTCCTGCTCCTATTCCTGTTCCAGCTTCTGTTCATGTTCCTGCTCCCGTTCGTGTTCCACTTTCCGCTCCTCCTCCCACTCCCATTCCTGTTCCCATTTCCCTTTCTGCTCCGGTTCCTGCTCCTATTCCTGTTCCTGCTCCTGTTCTTGCTCCTGTTCCTGTTTCTGCTCCTGCTCCTGTTCCTGTTCCTGTTTCTGCTCCTTTTCCTGCTCCTGTTTCTGCTCCTCCTCCTGCACCTGCTCCTGTTCCTGCTCCTGTTGCTGTTCCTGCTCCTGCTCCCGTTCCTGTTCCTGTTTCTGCTCCTCCTCCTGCACCTGTTTCTGTTCCTGCTCCTGTTCCTGCTCCTGTTCCTGTTCCTGCTCCTGCTCCTGCTCCTATTCCTGTTCGTGCTCCTGCTCCTGTTCCTGCTCCTGTTCCTGTCACTGCTCATGTTCCTGCTCCTGTTCCTGCTCCTGTTCCTGTTCCTGTTCTGTTCGTGTTCCTGATCCTGCTCCTGTTTCTGTTCCGGCTCCTATTCCTGTTCCTGCACCTGTTCCTATTCCTGCTCCGGTTCCTGCTCCTGTTCCTGTTCCTGCTCCTGCTCCTGCTCCTGTTCCTGTTTCTGCTCCTACTCCTGTTCCTGCTCCTGTTCCTGTTCCTGTTCTGTTCCTGTTCCTGTTTCTGCTCCTTTTCCTGCTCCTGTTTCTGCTCCTCCTCCTGCACCTGCTCCTGTTCCTCTGACTGCTTTTGTTCCTGCTCCTGTTCCTGTTCCTGTTTCTCTTCCTGCTCCTGTTCCCATCCTAGTTCCTGTTCCTGCTTCTGTTCCTGTTCCTCCTCCTGTTCCCGTTCCTGCTTCTGTTCCTGTTTCTCTTCCTGCTCTTGTTCCTGTTCCTGTTCTGTTCGTGTCCCTGTTCCTGCTCCTGTTCCTGCTCCTGCTCCAGTTCCTGCTCCTGTTCCTGCTCACATTCCTGTTCCCATTTCCCTTTCTGCTCCGGTTCCTGCTCCTATTCCTGTTCCAGCTTCTGTTCCTGTTCCTGCTCACGTTCATGTTCCTCTTTCCGCTCCTCCTCCCACTCCCATTCCTGTTCCCATTTCCCTTTCTGCTCCGGTTCCTGCTCCTATCCCTGTTCCTGCTCCTGTTCTTGCTCCTGTTCCTGTTTCTGCTCCTGCTCCTGCTCCTGTTCCTGTTTCTGCTCCTTTTCCTGCTCCTGTTTCTGCTCCTCCTCCTGCACCTGCTCCTGTTCCTGCTCCTGTTGCTGTTCCTGCTCCCGTTCCTGTTCCTGTTTCTGCTCCTGCTCCTTTTCCTGTTCCTGTTTCTGCTACTCTTCCTGCTCCTGTTTCTGCTCCTCCTCCTGCACCTGTTCCTGTTCCTGCTCCTGTTCCTGCTCCTGTTCCTGTTCCTGCTCCTGCTCCTGTTCCTGTTTCTGCTCCTGCTCCTGTTCCTGCTCCTGCTCCTGTCACTGCTCTTGTTCCTGCTCCTGTTCCCGGTCCTGTTTCTCTTCCTGCTCCTGTTCCTGCTCCTGTTCCTGCTCCTGTTCCTATTCTGTTCGTGTTCCTGTTCCTGCTCCTGTTCCTGTTCCGGCTCCTATTCCTGTTCCTGCTCCTGCTCCTGTTCCTGTTCCTGTTTCTGCTCGTTTTCCTGCTCCTGTTTCTGCTCCTCCTCCTGCACCTGCTCCTTTTCCTGCTCCTGTTGCTGTTCCTGCTCCTGCTCCCGTTCCTGTTCCTGTTTCTGCTCCTGCTCCTGTTCCTGGTCCTGTTCCTGTTCCTGTTCCTGTTTCTGCTTCTCTTCCTGCTCCTGTTTCTGCTCCTCCTCCAGCACCTGTTCCTGTTCCTGCTCCAGTTCCTGCTCCTGTTCCTGTTCCTGTTTCTGCTCCTGCTCCTGTTCCTTGTCCTGTTCCTGTTCCTGTTCCTGTTTCTGCTTCTCTTCCTGCTCCTGTTTCTGCTCCTTCTCCTGCACCTGTTCTTGTTCCTGCTCCTTGTTCCTGTTCTTGTTCCTGCTCCTGTTCCTGCTCCCATTCCTGTTCCCATTTCCCTTTCTGCTCTGGTTCCTGCTCCTATTCCTGTTCCAGCTTCTGTTCCTGTTCCTGCTCCCGTCCGTGTTCCTCTTTCTGCTCCTCCTCCCGCTCCCATTCCTGCTCCTGTTCCCACTTCCGTTCATGTTCCTGCTCCTCTTCCTGCTCCTGTTCCTGTTCCTGCTCATGTTCCTGTTTCTGTTCCTGCTCCTTATTCCAGTTCCTGGTCCTGTTCCTGTTTCTACCCCTGTTCCAGTTCCTGCTCCTGCTCCTGTACCTGCTCCCATTGCTGTTCCCATTTCCCTTTCTGCTCTGGTTCCTGCTCCTATTCCTGTTCCTGCTCCTGTTCTTGCTCCTGCTCCTGTTCCTGTTCCTGTTTCTGCTCCTTTTCCTGCTCCTAATTCTGCTCCTCATCCTGCACCTGCTCCTGTTCCTGCTCCTGTTCCTGTTCCTGCTCCTGCTCCTGTTCGTGTTCCTCTTTCTGCTCCTGCTCCTGTTCCTGTTTCTGCTTCTTTTCCTGCTCCTGTTTCTGCTTCTCCTCCTGCACCTGTTCGTGTTCCTGCTCCTGTTCCTGCTCCTGTTCCTCTTCCGGCCTCCTGCTCCTGTTCCTGTTTCTGCTCCTGATCCTGTTCCTGTTCCTGTTCCTGCTCCTGTTCCTGTCACTGCGCTTGTTCCTGCTCCTGCTCCTGTTCCTGGTCCTGTTTCTCTTCCTGCTCCTGTTCCTACTCCTGTTCCTGTTCCTGTTCCTGTTCTGTTTGAGTTCCTGTTCTTGTTCCTGTTTCTCTTCCTGCTCCTGTTCCTGTTCCTGTTCTGATCGTGTACCTGTTCCTGCTCCTGCTCCTGCTCCTGATCCTGCTCCTGTTTCTGTTCCTGCTCCTATTCCTGCTCCCATTCCTGTTCCCATTTCACTTTCTGCTCCGGTTCCTGCTCCTATTCCTGTTCCAGCTTCTGTTCCTGTTCCTGTTCCTGCTCCTTGTTCCTGTTCCTGTTCCTGCTCCTGTTCCTGCTCCCATTCCTGTTCCCATTTCCCTTTCTGCTCCGGTTCCTGCTCCTATTCCTGTTCCAGCTTCTGTTCCTGTTCCTGCTCCCGTTCGTGTTCCTCTTTCCGCTCCTCCTCCCACTCCCATTCCTGTTCCCATTTCCCTTTATGCTCCGGTTCCTGCTCCTATTCCTGTTCCTGCTTCTGTTCTTGCTCCTGTTCCTGTTTCTGCTCCTGCTCCTGTTCCTGTTCCTGTTTCTGCTCCTTTTCCTGCTCCTGTTTCTGCTCCTCCTCCTGCACCTGATCCTGTTCCTGCTCCTGTTGCTGTTCCTGCTCCTGCTCCCGTTCCTGCTCCTGTTCCTGTTCCTGCTCCTGCACCTGTTCCTGTTTCTGCTCCTGTTCCTGGTCCTGTTCCTGTTCCTGCTCCCGTTTCTGCTTCTCTTCCTGCTCCTGTTTCTGCTCCTCCTCCTGCACCTATTCCTGTTCCAGCTCCTGTTCCTGCTCCTGTTTCTGTTCCTGCTCCTGCTCCTGGTCCTGTTCCTGTTTCTGCTCCTGTTCCTGTTCCTGCTCCTGTTCCTGTCACTGGTCTTGTTCCTGCTCCTGTTCCCGGTCCTGTTTCTCTTCCTGCTCCTGTTCCTGCTCTTGTTCCTGCTCCTGTTCCTGTTCCTGTTCTGTTCGTGTTCCTGTTCCTGCTCCTGTTTCTCTTCCTGCTCCTGTTCCCATCCCGGTTCCTGTTCCTGCTTCTGTTCCTGTTCCTGTTTCTGCTTCTCTTCCTGCTCCTGTTTATGGTCCTCCTCCTGCACCTGTTCCTGTTCCTGTTCCTGTTCCTGCTCCTGTTCCTGTTCCTGCTCCTGCTCCTGCTCCTGTTCCTGTTCCTGTTTCTGCTCCTGCACCTCTTCCTGCTCCTGTTCCTCTCACTGCTCTTGTTCCTGCTCCTGTTCCTGCTCCTGTTCCTGTTCCTGTTCTGTTCGTGTTCCTGTTCCTGTTCTGTTCGTGTTCCTATTTCTGCTCCTCCTCCCACTCCCATTCCTGCTCCTGTTCCCATTTCCGTTCCTCTTCCTGCTCCTCTTCCTGCTCCTGTTCCTGTTCCTGCTCCTGTTCCTGTTCCTGCACCTGCTCCTGTTCCTGCGCCTGTTCCTCTCACTGCTCTTGTTCCTACTCCTGTTCCTGTTTCTGTTTCTCTTCCTGCTCCTGTTCCCATCCTGGTTCCTGTTCCTGCTTCTGTTCCTGTTCCTCCTCCTGTTCCCGTTCCTGGTTCTGTTCCTGGTTCTCTTCCTGCTCCTGTTCCTGTTCCTGTTCCTGTTCTGTTCGTGTCTCTGTTTCTGCCCCTGTTGCTGCTACTGCTCCAGTTCCTGCTCCTGTTCCTGCTCCCATTCCCGTTCCTATTTCCCTTTCTGCTCCGGTTCCTGCTCCTATTCCTGTTCCAGCTTCTGTTCCTGTTCCTGCTCCCGTTCGTGTTCCTATTTCTGCTCCTCCTCCCACTCCCATTCCTGCTCCTGTTCCCATTTCCGTTCCTTTTCCTGCTCCTCTTCCTGCTCCTGCTCCTGTTCCTGCTCCTGTTCCTGTTCCTGCTCCTGTTCCTGTTCCTGCTTCTGCTCCTGCTCCTGTTCCTGTTTCTGCTCCTTTTCCTGCTCCTGTTTCTGCTCCTCCTCCTGCACCTGTTCCTGTTCCTGCTCCTGTTCCTGCTCCTGTTCCTGTTCCTGTTCCTGCTCCTGATCCTGTCACTGCGCTTGTTCCTGTTCCTGTTCCTGGTCCTGTTTCTCTTCCTGCTCCTGTTCCTACTCCTGTTCCTGTTCCTGCTCCTGTTCTGTTCCTGTTCCTGTTCCTGCTCCTGTTCCTGTCACTGCTCTTGTTCCTGCTCCTGTTCTTGTTCCTGTTTCTCTTCCTGCTCCTGTTCCCGTTCCTGCTTCTGTTCCTGTTTCTCTTCCTGCTCCTGTTCCTGTTCCTGTTCCTGTTCTGTTCGTGTCCCTGTTCCTGCTGCTGTTCCTGCGCCTGCTTCAGTTCCTGCTCCTGTTCCTGCTCGCATTCCTGTTCCCATTTCCCTTTCTGCTCCGGTTCCTGCTCCTATTCCTGTTCCAGCTTCTGTTCCTGTTCCTGCTCCCGTTTGTGTTCCTCTTTGTGCTCCTCCTCCCACTCCCATTCCTGCTCCTGTTCCCACTTCCTTTCCTGTTCCTGCTGCTCTTCCTGCTCCTGTTCCTGTTCCTGCTCATGTTACTGTTTCTGTTCCTGCTCCTTGTTCCTGTTCCTGCTCCTGTTCCTGTTTCTGCTCCTGTTTCAGTTCGTGCTCCTGCTCCTGTACCTGCTCCCATTGCTGTTCCCATTTCACTTTCTGCTCTGGTTCCTGCTCCTATTCCTGTTCCTGCTCCTGTTCTTGCTCCTGCTCCTGTTCCTGTTCCTGTTCCTGCTCCTGTTCCTGTCACTGCGCTTGTTCCTGCTCCTGCTCCTTTTCCTGGTCCTGTTTCTCTTCCTGCTCCTGTTCCTACTCCTGTTCCTGTTCTTGTTCCTGTTCCTGTTCTGTTTGTGTTCCTGTTCCTGCTCCTGTTCCGGCTCCTGTTCCTGTTCCTGTTCCTGCTCCTTTTCCTGCTCCTGTTTCTGCTCCTCGTCCTGCGCCTGCTCCTGGTCCTGCTCCTGTTGCTGTTCCTGCTCCTGCTCCCGTTCCTGTTCCTGTTTCTGCTCCTCTTCCTGCTCCTGTTTCTGCTCCTCCTCCTGCACCTGTTCCTGTTCCTGCTCCTGTTCCTGCTCCTGTTCCTGTTCCTGTTCCTGTTTCTGCTCCTGCTCCTGTTCCTGCTCCTGTTTCTGCTCCTCCTCCTGCACCTGCTCCTGTTCCTGCTCCTGTTCCTCTCACTGCTCTTGTTCCTGTTCCTGTTCTTGTTCCTGTTTCTCTACCTGCTCCTGTTCCCGTCCCGGTTCCTGTTCCTGCTTCTGTTCCTGTTCCTCCTCCTGTTCCCTTCCAGCTTCTGTTCCTGTTTCTCTTCCTGCTCCTGTTCCTGTTCCTGTTCCTGTTCTGTTCGTGTTCCTCTTCCTGCTCCTGCTCCTGATCCTGCTCCTGTTCCTGTTCCTGCTCCTGTTCCTGCTCCCATTCCTGTTCCCATTTCCCTTTCTGCTCCGGTTCCTGCTCCTATTCCTGTTCCAGCTTCTGTTCCTGTTCCTGCACCTGTTCCTGCTCCCATTCCTGTTCCTATTTCCCTTTCTGCTCCGGTTCCTGCTCCTATTCCTGTTCCAGCTTCTGTTCCTGTTCCTGCTCCCGTTCGTGTTACTCTTTCTGCTCCTCCTCCCACTCCCATTCCTGTTCCCATTTCCCTTCCTCCTCCGGTTGCTGCTCGTATTCCTCTTCCTGCTCCTGTTCTTGCTCCTGTTCCTGTTTCTGCTCCTGCTCCTGGCGCTGTTCCTGTTTCTGCTCCTTTTCCTGCTCCTGTTTCTGCTCCTCCTCCTGCACCTGCTTCTGTTCCTGCTCCTGTTGCTGTTCCTGCTCCTGCTCCCGTTCCTGTTCCTGTTTCTGCTCCTGCTCCTGTTCCTGTTCCTGTTTCTGCTCCTGTTCCTGTTCCTGCTCCTGCTCCTGCACCTGTTCCTGTTTCTGCTCCTGTTCCTGGTCCTGTTCCTGTTCCTGCTCCTGTTCCTGCTCCCGTTTCTGCTTCTCTTCCTGCTCCTGTTTCTGCTCCTCCTCCTGCACCTATTCCTGTTCCTGCTCCTGTTCCTGCTCCTGTTTCTGTTCCTGCTCCTGCTCCTGGTCCTGTTCCTGTTTCTGCTCCTATTCCTGTTCCTGCTCCTGTTCCTGTCACTGCTATTGTTCCTGCTCCTGTTCGCGGTCCTGTTTCTCTTCCTGCTCCTGTTCCTGCTCTTGTTCCTGCTCCTGTTCCTGTTCCTGATCTGTTCGTGTTCCTGTTCCTGCTCCTGTTTCTCTTCCTGCTCCTGTTCCCATCCCGGTTCCTGTTCCTGCTTCTGTTCCTGTTCCTCCTCCTGTTCCCGTTCTTGCTTCTATTCCTGTTTCTCTTCCTGCTCCTGTTCCTGTTCTGTTCGTGTTCCTGTTCCTGCTCCTGTTCCTGCTCCTGCTTCAGTTCCTGCTCCTGTTCCTGCTCCCATTCCTGTTCCCATTTCCCTTTCTGCTCCGGTTCCTGCTCCTATTCCTGTTCCAGCTTCTGTTCCTGTTCCTGCTCCCGTTCGTGTTCCTCTTTCTGCTCCTCCTCCCACTCCCATTCCTGCTCCTGTTCCCACTTCCGTTCCTCTTCCTGCTCCTCTTCCTGCTCCTGTTCTTGTTCCTGCTCATGTTCCTGTTTCTGTTCCTGCTCCTTGTTCCTGTTCCTGCTCCTGTTCCTGTTTCTGCTCCTGTTTCAGTTCCTGCTCCTGCTCCTGTACCTGCTCCCATTGCTGTTCCCATTTCACTTTCTGCTCTGGTTCCTGCTCCTATTCCTGTTCCTGCTCCTGTTCTTGCTCCTGCTCCTGTTCCTGTTCCTGCTCCTGCTCCTTTTCCTGGTCCTGTTTCTCTTCCTGCTCCTGTTCCTACTCCTGTTCCTGTTCCTGTTCCTGTTCCTGTTCTGTTTGTGTTCCTGTTCCTGCTCCTGTTCCGGCTCCTGTTCCTGTTCCTGTTTCTGCTCCTTTTCCTGCTCCTGTTTCTTCTCCTCGTCCTGCGCCTGCTCCTGTTCCTGCTCCTGTTCCTGTCACTGCTCTTGTTCCTGCTTCTGTTCCTGTTCCTCCTCCTGTTCCCTTCCAGCTTCTGTTCCTGTTTCTCTTCCTGCTCCTGTTCCTGTTCCTGTTCCTGTTCTGTTTGTGTTCCTCTTCCTGCTCCTGCTCCTGATCCTGCTCCTGTTCCTGTTCCTGCTCCTGTTCCTGCTCCCATTCCTGTTCCCATTTCCCTTTCTGCTCCGGTTCCTGCTCCTATTCCTGTTCCAGCTTCTGTTCCTGTTCCTGCACCTGTTCCTGCTCCTTGTTCCTGTTCCTGTTCCTGCACCTGTTCCTTCTCCCATTCCTGTTCCCATTTCCCTTTCTGCTCCGGTTCCTGCTCCTATTCCTGTTCCAGCTTCTGTTCCTGTTCCTGCTCCCGTTCGTGTTCCTCTTTCTGCTCCTCCTCCCACTCCCATTCCTGTTCCCATTTCCCTTCCTCCTCCGGTTGCTGCTCCTATTCCTCTTCCTGCTGCTGTTCTTGCTCCTGTTCCTGTTTCTGCTCCTGCTCCTGTTCCTGTTCCTGTTTCAGCTCCTTTTCCTGCTCCTGTTTCTGCTCCTCCTCCTGCACCTGCTCCTGTTCCTGCTCCTGTTGCTGTTCCTGCTCCTGCTCCCGTTCCTGTTCCTGTTTCTGCTCCTGCTCCTGTTCCTGTTCCTGTTTCTGCTCCTCTTCCTGCTCCTGTTTCTGCTCCTCCTCCTGCACCTGTTCCTGTTCCTGCTCCTGTTCCTGCTCCTGTTCCTGCTCCTGCTCCTGCTCCTGTTCCTGTTTCTCCTCCTGCTCCTGTTCCAGCTCCTGTTCCTGTCACTGCTCTTGTTCCTACTCCTGTTCCCGGTCCTGTTTCTCTTCCTGCTCCTGTTCCTGCTCCTGTTCCTGTTCCGGCTCCTATTCCTGTTCCTGCTCCTGCTCCTGTTCCTGTTCCTGTTTCTGCTCCTTTTCCTGCTCCTGTTTCTGCTCCTCCTCCTGCACCTGCTCCTGTTCCTGTCACTGCTCTTGTTCCTGCTCCTGTTCTTGTTCCTGTTTCTCTTCCTGCTCCTGTTCCCGTCCCGGTTCCTGTTCCCGCTTCTGTTCCTGTTCCTCCTCCTGTTCCCTTCAGCTTCTGTTCCTGTTTCTCTTCCTGCTCCTGTTCCTGTTCTGTTTGTGTACCTGTTCCTGCTCCTGCTCCTGACCCTGCTCCTATTCCTGTTCCTGTTCCTGCTCCTGTTCCTGCTCCCATTCCTGTTCCCTTTTCCCTTTCTGCTCCGGTTCCTGCTCCTATTCCTGTTCCAGCTTCTGTTCCTGTTCCTGCACCTGTTCCTGCTCCTTGTTCCTGTTCCTGTTCCTGCACCTGTTCCTTCTCCCATTCCTGTTCCCATTTCCCTTTCTGCTCCGGTTCCTGCTCCTATTCCTGTTCCAGCTTCTGTTCCTGTTCCTGCTCCCGTTCGTGTTCCTCTTTCCGCTCCTCCTCCCACTCCCATTCCTGTTCCCATTTCCCTTTCTGCTCTGGTTCCTGGTCCTATTCCTGTTCCTGCTCCTGTTCTTGCTCCTGTTCCTGTTTCTGCTCCTGCTCCTATTCCTGTTCCTGTTTCTGCTCCTTTTCCTGCTCCTGTTTCTTTTTCCTCCTCCTGCACCTGCTCCTGTTCCTGCTCCTGTTGCTGTTCCTGCTCCTGCTCCCGTTCCTGTTCCTGTTTCTGCTACTGCTCCTGTTCCTGTTCCTGTTTCTGCTCCTGTTCCTGTTCCTGCTCCTGCTCCTGCTCCTGTTCCTGTTTCTGCTCGTGTTCCTGGTCCTGTTCCTGTTCCTGCTCCCGTTTCTGCTTCTCTTCCTGCTCCTGTTTCTGCTCCTCCTCCTGCACCTATTCCTGTTCCTGCTCCTGTTCCTGCTCCTGTTTCTGTTCCTGCTCCTGCTCCTGGTCCTGTTCCTGTTTCTGCTCCTGTTCCTGTTCCTGCTCCTGTTCCTGTCACTGGTCTTGTTCCTGCTCCTGTTCCCGGTCCTGTTTCTCTTCCTGCTCCTGTTCCTGCTCTTGTTCCTGCTCCTGTTCCTGTTCCTGTTCTGTTCGTGTTCCTGTTCCTGCTCCTGTTTCTCTTCCTGCTCCTGTTCCCATCCCGGTTCCTGTTCATGCTTCTGTTCCTGTTCCGCCTCCTGTTCCCGTTCCTGCTTCTGTTCCTGTTTCTCTTCCTGCTCCTGTTCCTGTTCCTGTTCCTGTTCTGTTCGTGTCCCTGTTCCTGCTCCTGTTCCTGCTCCTGCTTCAGTTCCTGCTCCTGTTCCTGCTCCCATTCCTGTTCCCATTTCCCTTTCTGCTCCGGTTCCTGCTCCTATTCGTGTTCCAGCCCTGTTCCTGTTCCTGCTCCCGTTCGTGTTCCTCTTTCTGCTCCTCCTCCCACTCCCATTCCTGCTCCTGTCCCCACTTCCGTTCCTCTTCCTGCTCTCTTCCTGCTCCTGTTCCTGTTCCTGCTCATGTTCCTGTTTCTGTTCCTGCTCCTTGTTCCTGTTCCTGCTCCTGTTCCTGTTTCTGCTCCTGTTTCAGTTCCTGCTCCAGCTCCTGTACCTGCTCCCATTGATGTTCCCATTTCACTTTCTGCTCTGGTTCCTGCTCCTATTCCTGTTCCTGCTCTTGTTCTTGCTCCTGCTCCTGTTCCTGTTCCTGTTCCTGCTCTTGTTCCTGCTCCTGCTCCTTTTCCTGGTCCTGTTTCTCTTCCTGCTCCTGTTCCTACTCCTGTTCCTGTTCCTGTTCCTGTTCTGTTTGTGTTCCTGTTCCTGCTCCTGTTCCGGCTCCTGTTCCTGTTCCTGTTTCTGCTCCTGATTCTGCTCCTCGTCCTGCGCCTGCTCCTGTTCCTGCTCCTGTTCCTGTCACTGCTCTTGTTCCTGCTCCTGTTCTTGTTCCTGTTTCTCTTCCTGCTCCTGTTCCCGCCCCGGTTCCTGTTCCTGCTTCTGTTCCTGTTCCTCGTCCTGTTCCCTTCCAGCTTCTGATCCTGTTCCTGTTACTACTCCTGCTCCTGTTCCTGCTCCTGTTCCTGTTCCTGCTCCTGATCCTCTTCCTGCTCCTGCTCCTGCTCCTGTTCCTGATCTCGTTCTTGGTCCTGTTCCTGTTACTACTCCTGTTCCTGCTCCTGCTCCTGTTCCTGTTACTGCTCCTGCTCGTGTTCCTGCTCCTGTTCCTGTTCCTGCTCCTGTTCCTGTTCCTGCTCCTGATCCTCTTCCTGCTCCTGCTCCTGCTCCTCTTCCTGCTCCTGCTCCTGTTCCTGTTCCTTCTCCTGCTCCTGTTCCTGTTCCTGTTCCTGCTCCTGTTCCTGTTCCTGCTCCTGCTCCTGTTCCTCCTCCTGTTCCCGTTCCTGCTTCTGTTCCTGTTTCTCTTCCTGCTCCTGTTCCTGTTCCTGTTCTGTTCGTGTTCCTCTTCCTGCTCCTGCCCCTGATCCTGCTCCTGTTCCTGTTCCTGCTCCTGTTCCTGCTCCCATTCCTGTTCCCATTTCCCTTTCTGCTCCGGTTCCTGCTCCTATTCCTGTTCCAGCTTCTGTTCCTGTTCCTGCTCCCGTTCGTGTTCCTCTTTCTGCTCCTCCTCCCACTCCCATTCCTGTTCCCATTTCCCTTCCTCCTCCGGTAGCTGCTCCTATTCCTCTTCCTGCTCCTGTTCTTGCTCCTGTTCCTGTTTCTGCTCCTGCTCCTGTTCCTGTTCCTGTTTCTGCTCCTTTTCCTGCTCCTGTTTCTGCTCCTCATCCTGCACCTGCTCCTGTTCCTGCTCCTGTTGCTGTTCCTGCTCCTGCTCCCGTTCCTGTTCCTGTTTCTGCTCCTGCTCCTGTTCCTGTTCCTGTTCCTTCTCCTGCACCTGCTCCTGTTCCTGCTCCTGTTGCTGTTCCTGCTCCTGCTCCCGTTCCTGTTCCTGTTTCTGCTCCTGCTCCTGTTCCTGTTTCTGCTCCTGCTCCTGTTTCTGCTCCTGCTCCTGTTCCTGTTCCTGTTTCTGCTCCTCTTCCTGCTCCTGTTTCTGCTCCTCCTCCTGCACCTGTTCCTGTTCCTGCTCATGTTCCTGCTCCTGTTCCTGCTCCTGCTCCTGCTCCTGCTCCTGTTCCTGTTTCTCCTCCTGCTCCTGTTCCTGCTCCTGTTCCTGTCACTGCTCTTGTTCCTACTCCTGTTCCCGGTCCTGTTTCTCTTCCTGCTCCTGTTCCTGCTCCTGTTCCTGCTCCTGTTCCTGTTCCTGTTCTGTTCGTGTTCCTGTTCCTGCTCCTGTTCCTGTTCCGGCTCCTATTCCTGTTCCTGCTCCTGCACCTGTTCCTGTTCCTGTTTCTGCTCCTTTTCCTGCTCCTGTTTCTGCTCCTCCTCCTGCACCTGCTCCTGTTCCTGTCACTGCTCTTGTTCCTGCTCCTGTTCTTGTTCCTGTTTCTCTTCCTGCTCCTGTTCCTGTCCCGGTTCCTGTTCCCGCTTCTGTTCCTGTTCCTCCTCCTGTTCCCTTCAGCCTCTGTTCCTGTTTCTCTTCCTGCTCCTGTTCCTGTTCCTGTTCCTGTTCTGTTTGTGTACCTGTTCCTGCTCCTGCTCCTGACCCGGCTCCTATTCCTGTTCCTGTTCCTGCTCCTGTTCCTGCTCCCATTCCTGTTCCCATTTCCCTTTCTGCTCCGGTTCCTGCTCCTATTCCTGTTCCAGCTTCTGTTCCTGTTCCTGCTCCTGTTCCTGCTCCTTGTTCCTGTTCCTGTTCCTGCACCTGTTCCTGTCACTGCTCTTGTTCCTGCTCCTGTTCCCGGTCCTGTTTCTCTTCCTGCTCCTGTTCCTGCTCTTGTTCCTGCTCCTGTTCCGGTTCCTGTTCTGTTAGTTTTCCTGTTCCTGCTCCTGTTTCTCTTCCTGCTCCGGTTCCCATCCCGGTTCCTGTTCCTGCTTCTGTTCCTGTTCCTCCTCCTGTTCCCGTTCCTGCTTCTGTTCCTGTTTCTCTTCCTGCTCCTGTTCCTGTTCCTGTTCCTGTTCTGTTCGTGTCCCTGTTCCTGCTCCTGTTCCTGCTCCTGCTTCAGTTCCTGCTCCTGTTCCTGCTCCCATTCCTGTTCCCATTTCCCTTTCTGCTCCGGTTCCTGCTCCTATTCCTGTTCCAGCTTCTGTTCCTTTTCCTGCTCCCGTTCGTGTTCCTCTTTCCGCTCCTCCTCCCACCGCCATTCCTGTTCCCATTTCCCTTTCTGCTCTGGTTCCTGGTCCTATTCCTGTTCCTGCTCCTGTTCTTGCTCCTGTTCCTGTTTCTGCTCCTGCTCCTATTCCTGTTCCTGTTTCTGCTCCTTTTCCTGCTCCTGTTTCTTTTTCCTCCTCCTGCACCTGCTCCTGTTCCTGCTCCTGTTGCTGTTCCTGCTCCTGCTCCCGTTCCTGTTCCTGTTTCTGCTCCTGCTCCTGTTCCTGTTCCTGTTTCTGCTCCTGTTCCTGTTACTGCTCCTGCTGCTGCTCCTGTTCCTGTTTCTGCTCCTGTTCCTGGTCCTGTTCCTGTTCCTGCTCCCGTTTCTGCTTCTCTTCCTGCTCCTGTTTCTGCTCCTCCTCCTGCACCTATTCCTGTTCCTGCTCCTGTTCCTGCTCCTGTTTCTGTTCCTGCTGCTGCTCCTGGTCCTGTTCCTGCTCCTGTTCCTGTCACTGCTCTTGTTCCTGCTCCTGTTCCCGGTCCTGTTTCTCTTCCTGCTCCTGTTCCTGCTCCTGTTCCTGTTCCTGTTCTGTTCGTGTTCCTGCTCCTGCTCCTGTTCCTGTTCCGGCTCCTATTCCTGTTCCTGTTTCTGCTCCTTTTCCTGCTCCTGTTTCTGCTCCTCCTCCTGCACCTGCTCCTGTTCCTGCTCCTGTTCCTCTCACTGCTCTTGTTCCTGTTCCTGTTCCCGGTCCTGTTTCTCTTCCTGCTCCTGTTCCCATCCCGGTCCCCGTTCCTGCTTCTGTTCCTGTTCCTGTTCCTGTTTTGTTCGTGTCCCTGTTCCTGCTCCTGTTCCTGCTCCTGCTCCAGTTCCTGCTCCTGTTCCTGCTTCCATTCCTGTTCCCATTTCCCTTTCTGCTCCGGTTCCTGCTCCTATTCCTGTTCCAGCTTCTGTTCCTGTTCCTGCTCCCGTTCATGTTCCTCTTTCCGCTCCTCCTCCCACTCCCATTCCTGTTCTCATTTCCCTTTCTGCTCCGGTTCCTGCTCCTATTCCTGTTTCTGCTCCTTTTCCTGCCCTTATTCTGCTCCTCCTCCTGCACCTGCTCCTGTTCCTGCTCCTGTTCCTGTTCCTGCTCCTGTTCCTGTTCCTGTTTCTGCTCCTGTTCCTGTTTCTGCTCCTTTTCCTGCTCCTGTGTCTGCTCCTCCTCCTGCACCTGTTCCTCTTCCTGCTCCTGTTCCTGCTCCTGTTCCTGTTCCTGCTCCTGTTCCTGTTCCTGTTTCTGCTCCTGCTCCTGTTCCTGTTCCTGTTCCTGCTCCTGTTCGTGTTTCTGCTCCTGCTCCTGTTCCTGTTCCTGCTCCTGTTCCTATTTCTGCTCCTGCTCCTGCTCCAGTTCCTGTTCCTGTTCCTGCTCCTGTTCCTGTTTCTGCTCCTGGTCTTGTTCCTGCTCCTGTTCCTGGTCCTGTTTCTCTTCCTGCTCCTGTTCCTACTCCTGTTCCTGTTCCTGTTCCTGTTCTGTTTGTGTTCCTGTTCCTGCTCCTGTTCCGGCTCCTGTTCCTGTTCCTGTTTCTGCTCCTTTTCCTGCTCCTGTTTCTGCTCCTCGTCCTGCACCTGCTCCTGTTCCTGCTCCTGTTCCTGTCACTGGTCTTGTTCCTGCTCCTGTTCCTGTTCCTGTTTCTCTTCCTGCTCCTGTTCTCGTCCCGGTTCCTGTTCCTGCTTCTGTTCCTGTTCCTCCTCCTGTTCCCGTTCCAGCTTCTGTTCCTGTTTCTCTTCCTGCTCCTGTTCCTGTTCCTGTTCCTGTTCTGTTGGTGTTCCTGTTCCTGCGCCTGCTCCTGATCCTGCTCCTGCTCCAGTTCCTGCTCCTGTTCCTGCTCCCATTCCTGTTCCCATTTCCCTTTCTGCTCCCGTTCCTGCTCCTATTCCTGTTCCAGCTTCCGTTCCTGTTCCTGCTCCCGTTCGTGTTCCTCTTTCCGCTCCTCCTCCCACTCCCATTCCTGTTCCCATTTCCCTTTCTGCTCCGTTTGCTGCTCTTGTTCCTGCTCCTGTTCCTGTTCCTGTTCTGTTCGTGTTCCTGTTCCTGCTCCTGTTTCTCTTCCTGCTCCTGTTCCCATCCCGGTTCCTGTTCATGCTTCTGTTCCTGTTCCGCCTCCTGTTCCCGTTCCTGCTTCTGTTCCTGTTTCTCTTCCTGCTCCTGTTCCTGTTCCTGTTCCTGTTCTGTTCGTGTCCCTGTTCCTGCTCCTGTTCCTGCTCCTGCTTCAGTTCCTGCTCCTGTTCCTGCTCCCATTCCTGTTCCCATTTCCCTTTCTGCTCCGGTTCCTGCTCCTATTCGTGTTCCAGCCTCTGTTCCTGTTCCTGCTCCCGTTCGTGTTCCTCTTTCTGCTCCTCCTCCCACTCCCATTCCTGCTCCTGTCCCCACTTCCGTTCCTCTTCCTGCTCTCTTCCTGCTCCTGTTCCTGTTCCTGCTCATGTTCCTGTTTCTGTTCCTGCTCCTTGTTCCTGTTCCTGCTCCTGTTCCTGTTTCTGCTCCTGTTTCAGTTCCTGCTCCAGCTCCTGTACCTGCTCCCATTGATGTTCCCATTTCACTTTCTGCTCCGGTTCCTGCTCCTATTCCTGTTCCTGCTCTTGTTCTTGCTCCTGCTCCTGTTCCTGTTCCTGTTCCTGCTCTTGTTCCTGCTCCTGCTCCTTTTCCTGGTCCTGTTTCTCTTCCTGCTCCTGTTCCTACTCCTGTTCCTGTTCCTGTTCCTGTTCTGTTTGTGTTCCTGTTCCTGCTCCTGTTCCGGCTCCTGTTCCTGTTCCTGTTTCTGCTCCTGATTCTGCTCCTCGTCCTGCGCCTGCTCCTGTTCCTGCTCCTGTTCCTGTCACTGCTCTTGTTCCTGCTCCTGTTCTTGTTCCTGTTTCTCTTCCTGCTCCTGTTCCCGCCCCGCTTCCTGTTCCTGCTTCTGTTCCTGTTCCTCGTCCTGTTCCCTTCCAGCTTCTGATCCTGTTCCTGTTACTACTCCTGCTCCTGTTCCTGCTCCTGTTCCTGATCTCGTTCTTGTTCCTGTTCCCGTTCCTGTTCCTGATCCTGCTCCTGCTCCCATTCCTGATCTTTCTCACGTTCCTGTTCCTGATCCTGTTCCTGTTACTACTCCTGTTCCTGCTCCTGCTCCTGTTCCTGTTACTGCTCCTGCTCGTGTTCCTGCTCCTGTTCCTGTTCCTGCTCCTGTTCCTGTTCCTGCTCCTGATCCTCTTCCTGCTCCTGCTCCTGCTCCTCTTCCTGCTCCTGCTCCTGTTCCTGTTCCTTCTCCTGCTCCTGTTCCTGTTCCTGTTCCTGCTCCTGTTCCTGTTCCTGCTCCTGCTCCTGTTCCTCCTCCTGTTCCCGTTCCTGCTTCTGTTCCTGTTTCTCTTCCTGCTCCTGTTCCTGTTCCTGTTCTGTTCGTGTTCCTCTTCCTGCTCCTGCCCCTGATCCTGCTCCTGTTCCTGTTCCTGCTCCTGTTCCTGCTCCCATTCCTGTTCCCATTTCCCTTTCTGCTCCGGTTCCTGCTCCTATTCCTGTTCCAGCTTCTGTTCCTGTTCCTGCTCCCGTTCGTGTTCCTCTTTCTGCTCCTCCTCCCACTCCCATTCCTGTTCCCATTTCCCTTCCTCCTCCGGTAGCTGCTCCTATTCCTCTTCCTGCTCCTGTTCTTGCTCCTGTTCCTGTTTCTGCTCCTGCTCCTGTTCCTGTTCCTGTTTCTGCTCCTTTTCCTGCTCCTGTTTCTGCTCCTCATCCTGCACCTGCTCCTGTTCCTGCTCCTGTTGCTGTTCCTGCTCCTGCTCCCGTTCCTGTTCCTGTTTCTGCTCCTGCTCCTGTTCCTGTTCCTGTTCCTCCTCCTGCACCTGCTCCTGTTCCTGCTCCTGTTGCTGTTCCTGCTCCTGCTCCCGTTCCTGTTCCTGTTTCTGCTCCTGCTCCTGTTCCTGTTTCTGCTCCTGCTCCTGTTTCTGCTCCTGCTCCTGTTCCTGTTCCTGTTTCTGCTCCTCTTCCTGCTCCTGTTTCTGCTCCTCCTCCTGCACCTGTTCCTGTTCCTGCTCATGTTCCTGCTCCTGTTCCTGCTCCTGCTCCTGCTCCTGCTCCTGTTCCTGTTTCTCCTCCTGCTCCTGTTCCTGCTCCTGTTCCTGTTCCTGTTCTGTTCGTGTTCCTGTTCCTGCTCCTGTTCCTGTTCCGGCTCCTATTCCTGTTCCTGCTCCTGCACCTGTTCCTGTTCCTGTTTCTGCTCCTTTTCCTGCTCCTGCTCCTGTTCCTGTCACTGCTCTTGTTCCTGCTCCTGTTCTTGTTCCTGTTTCTCTTCCTGCTCCTGTTCCTGTCCCGGTTCCTGTTCCCGCTTCTGTTCCTGTTCCTCCTCCTGTTCCCTTCAGCTTCTGTTCCTGTTTCTCTTCCTGCTCCTGTTCCTGTTCCTGTTCCTGTTCTGTTTGTGTACCTGTTCCTGCTCCTGCTCCTGACCCGGCTCCTATTCCTGTTCCTGTTCCTGCTCCTGTTCCTGCTCCCATTCCTGTTCCCATTTCCCTTTCTGCTCCGGTTCCTGCTCCTATTCCTGTTCCAGCTTCTGTTCCTGTTCCTGCTCCTGTTCCTGCTCCTTGTTCCTGTTCCTGTTCCTGCACCTGTTCCTGTCACTGCTCTTGTTCCTGCTCCTGTTCCCGGTCCTGTTTCTCTTCCTGCTCCTGTTCCTGCTCTTGTTCCTGCTCCTGTTCCGGTTCCTGTTCTGTTCGTTTTCCTGTTCCTGCTCCTGTTTCTCTTCCTGCTCCGGTTCCCATCCCGGTTCCTGTTCCTGCTTCTGTTCCTGTTCCTCCTCCTGTTCCCGTTCCTGCTTCTGTTCCTGTTTCTCTTCCTGCTCCTGTTCCTGTTCCTGTTCCTGTTCTGTTCGTGTCCCTGTTCCTGCTCCTGTTCCTGCTCCTGCTTCAGTTCCTGCTCCTGTTCCTGCTCCCATTCCTGTTCCCATTTCCCTTTCTGCTCCGGTTCCTGCTCCTATTCCTGTTCCAGCTTCTGTTCCTTTTCCTGCTCCCGTTCGTGTTCCTCTTTCCGCTCCTCCTCCCACCGCCATTCCTGTTCCCATTTCCCTTTCTGCTCTGGTTCCTGGTCCTATTCCTGTTCTTGCTCCTGTTCCTGTTTCTGCTCCTGCTCCTATTCCTGTTCCTGTTTCTGCTCCTTTTCCTGCTCCTGTTTCTTTTTCCTCCTCCTGCACCTGCTCCTGTTCCTGCTCCTGTTGCTGTTCCTGCTCCTGCTCCCGTTCCTGTTCCTGTTTCTGCTCCTGCTCCTGTTCCTGTTCCTGTTTCTGCTCCTGTTCCTGTTACTGCTCCTGCTGCTGCTCCTGTTCCTGTTTCTGCTCCTGTTCCTGGTCCTGTTCCTGTTCCTGCTCCCGTTTCTGCTTCTCTTCCTGCTCCTGTTTCTGCTCCTCCTCCTGCACCTATTCCTGTTCCTGCTCCTGTTCCTGCTCCTGTTTCTGTTCCTGCTGCTGCTCCTGGTCCTGTTCCTGTTTCTGCTCCTGTTCCTGTTCCTGCTCCTGTTCCTGTCACTGCTCTTGTTCCTGCTCCTGTTCCCGGTCCTGTTTCTCTTCCTGCTCCTGTTCCTGCTCCTGTTCCTGTTCCTGTTCTGTTCGTGTTCCTGCTCCTGCTCCTGTTCCTGTTCCGGCTCCTATTCCTGTTCCTGTTTCTGCTCCTTTTCCTGCTCCTGTTTCTGCTCCTCCTCCTGCACCTGCTCCTGTTCCTGCTCCTGTTCCTCTCACTGCTCTTGTTCCTGTTCCTGTTCCCGGTCCTGTTTCTCTTCCTGCTCCTGTTCCCATCCCGGTCCCCGTTCCTGCTTCTGTTCCTGTTCCTGTTCCTGTTTTGTTCGTGTCCCTGTTCCTGCTCCTGTTCCTGCTCCTGCTCCAGTTCCTGCTCCTGTTCCTGCTTCCATTCCTGTTCCCATTTCCCTTTCTGCTCCGGTTCCTGCTCCTATTCCTGTTCCAGCTTCTGTTCCTGTTCCTGCTCCCGTTCATGTTCCTCTTTCCGCTCCTCCTCCCACTCCCATTCCTGTTCTCATTTCCCTTTCTGCTCCGGTTCCTGCTCCTATTCCTGTTTCTGCTCCTTTTCCTGCCCTTATTCTGCTCCTCCTCCTGCACCTGCTCCTGTTCCTGCTCCTGTTCCTGTTCCTGCTCCTGTTCCTGTTCCTGTTTCTGCTCCTGTTCCTGTTTCTGCTCCTTTTCCTGCTCCTGTGTCTGCTCCTCCTCCTGCACCTGTTCCTCTTCCTGCTCCTGTTCCTGCTCCTGTTCCTGTTCCTGCTCCTGTTCCTGTTCCTGTTTCTGCTCCTGCTCCTGTTCCTGTTCCTGTTCCTGCTCCTGTTCGTGTTTCTGCTCCTGCTCCTGTTCCTGTTCCTGCTCCTGTTCCTATTTCTGCTCCTGCTCCTGCTCCAGTTCCTGTTCCTGTTCCTGCTCCTGTTCCTGTTTCTGCTCCTGGTCTTGTTCCTGCTCCTGTTCCTGGTCCTGTTTCTCTTCCTGCTCCTGTTCCTACTCCTGTTCCTGTTCCTGTTCCTGTTCTGTTTGTGTTCCTGTTCCTGCTCCTGTTCCGGCTCCTGTTCCTGTTCCTGTTTCTGCTCCTATTCCTGCTCCTGTTTCTGCTCCTCGTACTGCACCTGCTCCTGTTCCTGCTCCTGTTCCTGTCACTGGTCTTGTTCCTGCTCCTGTTCCTGTTCCTGTTTCTCTTCCTGCTCCTGTTCTCGTCCCGGTTCCTGTTCCTGCTTCTGTTCCTGTTCCTCCTCCTGTTCCCGTTCCAGCTTCTGTTCCTGTTTCTCTTCCTGCTCCTGTTCCTGTTCCTGTTCCTGTTCTGTTGGTGTTCCTGTTCCTGCGCCTGCTCCTGATCCTGCTCCTGCTCCAGTTCCTGCTCCTGTTCCTGCTCCCATTCCTGTTCCCATTTCCCTTTCTGCTCCCGTTCCTGCTCCTATTCCTGTTCCAGCTTCTGTTCCTGTTCCTGCTCCCGTTCGTGTTCCTCTTTCCGCTCCTCCTCCCACTCCCATTCCTGTTCCCATTTCCCTTTCTGCTCCGTTTGCTGCTCCTATTCCTGTTCCTGCTCCTGTTCTTGCTCCTGTTCCTGTTCCTGTTCCTGTTTCTGCTCCTGCTCCTGTTCCTGTTCCTGTTTCTGCTCCTTTTCCTGCTCCTCTTTCTGCTCCTCCTCCTGCACCTGCTCCTGTTCCTGCTGCTGTTCCTGTTCCTGCTCCTGTTCCTGTTCCTGTTCCTCTTTCTGCTCCTGCTCCTATTCCTGCTCCTGTTCCTGTTCCTGTTTCTGCTCCTCCTCCTGCACCTGCTCCTGTTCCTGCTCCTGTTCCTGTCACTGCTCTTGTTCCTGCTCCTGTTCCTGTTCCTGGTCCTGTTCCTCTTCCTGCTCCTGTTCCCGTTCCGGTTCCTGGTCGTGCTTCTGTTCCTGTTTCTCTTCCTGCTCCTGTTTCTGTTCCTGTTCTGTTCGTGTTCCTGTTCCTGCTCCTGTTCCTGCTCCTGCTCTAGTTCCTGCTCCAGTTCCTGCTCCCATTCCTGTTCCCATTTCCCTTTCTGCTCCGGTTCCTGCTCCTATTCCTGTTCCAGCTTTTGTTCCTATTCCTGGTCCCGTTCGTGTTCCACTTTCTGCTCCTCTTCCCTCTCCTACTCCTGCTCCTGTTCCCACTCTGTTACTGTTCCTGTTTCTGCTCCTGTGCCATCTCCTGTACCTGCTCCTGTTACTGTTCCTGTTCCTGGTCCTGTTCCTATTCCTGTTCCCGTTCCGACTCCTGTTGCTGTTCCTGCTCCTGTTCCTGTTCCTGCTCCTGTTCCTGTACCTGCTCCTGTTACTGCTGCTGCTCCCGTTCCTGTTCCGGTTCCTTTTCCTGTTCCTGATCCTGCTCCTGTTCCTGTTCCTGCTCCCTTTCCAGCTCCTGCTCCTGCTCCCTTTCCAGTTTCCGCTCCTGCTCCTGTTCCTGCTCCTGCCCCATTCCTATTAGTGCGCCTGTTCCTGCTCCTGTTCCTGTTCCTGCTCCTGTTCCTGCTTCTGTTCCTGCTCCTGTTCTTGCTCCTGCTCCTGTTCCTGTTCCTGATCCCGTTCTTGTTCCAGTTCCCGTTCCTGTTCCTGATCCTGCTCCTGCTCCCATTCCTGATCTTTCTCACATTCCTGTTCCTGATCCTGTTCCTGTTACTACTCCTGTTCCTGCTCCTGCTCCTGTTCCTGTTACTGCTCCTGCTCCTGTTCCTGCTCCTGTTCCTGTTCATGCTCCTGATCCTCTTCCTGCTCCTGCTCCTGCTCCTGCTCCACTTGCTGCTCCTGCTCCTGTTCCTGTTCCTGATCTCGTTCTTGTTCCTGTTCCCGTTCCTGTTCCTGATCCTGCTCCTGCTCCCATTCCTGATCTTTCTCACGTTCCTGTTCCTGATCCTGTTCCTGTTACTACTCCTGTTCCTGCTCCTGCTCCTGTTCCTGTTACTGCTCCTGCTCGTGTTCCTGCTCCTGTTCCTGTTCCTGCTCCTGTTCCTGTTCCTGCTCCTGATCCTCTTCCTGCTCCTGCTCCTGCTCCTCTTCCTGCTCCTGCTCCTGTTCCTGTTCCTTCTCCTGCTCCTGTTCCTGTTCCTGTTCCTGCTCCTGTTCCTGTTCCTGCTCCTGCTCCTGTTCCTCCTCCTGTTCCCGTTCCTGCTTCTGTTCCTGCTCCTGTGCCTGCTCCTGTTCCAGTTCCTGCTCCTGCTCCTGTTCCTCCTCCTGTTCCCGTTCCTGCTTCTGTTCCTGCTCCTGTTCCTGCTCCTGTTCCTGTTCCTGCTCCTGCTCCCATTCCTGATCCTTCTCTTGTTCCTGTTCCTGTTCCTGTTTCTGCTCCTGCTCCTCTTCCTGCTCCTGTTCCTGTTTCTGCTCTTCCTCCTGCACCTGCTCCTGTTCCTGCACCTGTTCCTGGTCCTGTTCCTCTTCCTGCTCCTGTTCCCGTCCCGGTTCCTGTTCCTGCTTCTGTTCCTGTTACTCCTCCTGTTCCCGTTCCTGCTTCTATTCCTGTTTCTCTTCCTGCTCCTGTTTCTGTTCCTGTTCTGTTCGTGTTCCTGTTCCTGCTCCTGTTCCTGCTCCTACTCCAGTTCCTGCTCCTGTTCCTGCTCCCATTCCTGTTCCCATTTCCATTTCTGCTCCGGTTCCTGCTCCTATTCCTGTTCCTGCTCCTGTTCCCGTTCCTGCTCCTGTTACTGCTGCTGCTCCCGTTCCTGTTCCTGTTCCTGTTCCTGTTCCTGCTCCTGCTCCTGTTCCTGCTCCTGTTCCTGTTCCTGCTCCTGTTCCTGTTCCTGTTTCTGCTCCTGCTCCTGTTCCTGTTCCTGTTCCTGCTCCTGTTCGTGTTTCTGCTCCTGCTCCTGTTCCTGTTCCTGCTCCTGTTCCTGTTTCTGCTCCTGCTCCTGCTCCAGTTCCTGTTCCTGTTCCTGCTCCTGTTCCTGTTTCTGCTCCTGGTCTTGTTCCTGCTCCTGTTCCTGGTCCTGTTTCTCTTCCTGCTCCTGTTCCTACTCCTGTTCCTGTTCCTGTTCCTGTTCTGTTTGTGTTCCTGTTCCTGCTCCTGTTCCGGCTCCTGTTCCTGTTCCTGTTTCTGCTCCTTTTCCTGCTCCTGTTTCTGCTCCTCGTCCTGCACCTGCTCCTGTTCCTGCTCCTGTTCCTGTCACTGGTCTTGTTCCTGCTCCTGTTCCTGTTCCTGTTTCTCTTCCTGCTCCTGTTCTCGTCCCGGTTCCTGTTCCTGCTTCTGTTCCTGTTCCTCCTCCTGTTCCCGTTCCAGCTTCTGTTCCTGTTTCTCTTCCTGCTCCTGTTCCTGTTCCTGTTCCTGTTCTGTTGGTGTTCCTGTTCCTGTGCCTGCTCCTGATCCTGCTCCTGCTCCAGTTCCTGCTCCTGTTCCTGCTCCCATTCCTGTTCCCATTTCCCTTTCTGCTCCCGTTCCTGCTCCTATTCCTGTTCCAGCTTCTGTTCCTGTTCCTGCTCCCGTTCGTGTTCCTCTTTCCGCTCCTCCTCCCACTCCCATTCCTGTTCCCATTTCCCTTTCTGCTCCGTTTGCTGCTCCTATTCCTGTTCCTGCTCCTGTTCTTGCTCCTGTTCCTGTTCCTGTTCCTGTTTCTGCTCCTGCTCCTGTTCCTGTTCCTGTTTCTGCTCCTTTTCCTGCTCCTCTTTCTGCTCCTCCTCCTGCACCTGCTCCTGTTCCTGCTGCTGTTCCTGTTCCTGCTCCTGTTCCTGTTCCTGTTCCTCTTTCTGCTCCTGCTCCTGTTCCTGCTCCTGTTCCTGTCACTGCTCTTGTTCCTGCTCCTGTTCCTGTTCCTGGTCCTGTTCCTCTTCCTGCTCCTGTTCCCGTTCCGGTTCCTGGTCGTGCTTCTGTTCCTGTTTCTCTTCCTGCTCCTGTTTCTGTTCCTGTTCTGTTCGTGTTCCTGTTCCTGCTCCTGTTCCTGCTCCTGCTCTAGTTCCTGCTCCAGTTCCTGCTCCCATTCCTGTTCCCATTTCCCTTTCTGCTCCGGTTCCTGCTCCTATTCCTGTTCCAGCTTTTGTTCCTATTCCTGGTCCCGTTCGTGTTCCACTTTCTGCTCCTCTTCCCTCTCCTACTCCTGCTCCTGTTCCCACTCTGTTACTGTTCCTGTTTCTGCTCCTGTGCCATCTCCTGTACCTGCTCCTGTTACTGTTCCTGTTCCTGGTCCTGTTCCTATTCCTGTTCCCGTTCCGACTCCTGTTGCTGTTCCTGCTCCTGTTCCTGTTCCTGCTCCTGTTCCTGTACCTGCTCCTGTTACTGCTGCTGCTCCCGTTCCTGTTCCGGTTCCTTTTCCTGTTCCTGATCCTGCTCCTGTTCCTGTTCCTGCTCCCTTTCCAGCTCCTGCTCCTGCTCCCTTTCCAGTTTCCGCTCCTGCTCCTGTTCCTGCTCCTGCCCCATTCCTATTAGTGCGCCTGTTCCTGCTCCTGTTCCTGTTCCTGCTCCTGTTCCTGCTTCTGTTCCTGCTCCTGTTCTTGCTCCTGCTCCTGTTCCTGTTCCTGATCCCGTTCTTGTTCCAGTTCCCGTTCCTGTTCCTGATCCTGCTCCTGCTCCCATTCCTGATCTTTCTCACATTCCTGTTCCTGATCCTGTTCCTGTTACTACTCCTGTTCCTGCTCCTGCTCCTGTTCCTGTTACTGCTCCTGCTCCTGTTCCTGCTCCTGTTCCTGTTCCTGCTCCTGATCCTCTTCCTGCTCCTGCTCCTGCTCCTGTTCCTGATCTCGTTCTTGTTCCTGTTCCCGTTCCTGTTCCTGATCCTGCTCCTGCTCCCATTCCTGATCTTTCTCACGTTCCTGTTCCTGATCCTGTTCCTGTTACTACTCCTGTTCCTGCTCCTGCTCCTGTTCCTGTTACTGCTCCTGCTCGTGTTCCTGCTCCTGTTCCTGTTCCTGCTCCTGTTCCTGTTCCTGCTCCTGATCCTCTTCCTGCTCCTGCTCCTGCTCCTCTTCCTGCTCCTGCTCCTGTTCCTGTTCCTTCTCCTGCTCCTGTTCCTGTTCCTGTTCCTGCTCCTGTTCCTGTTCCTGCTCCTGCTCCTGTTCCTCCTCCTGTTCCCGTTCCTGCTTCTGTTCCTGCTCCTGTTCCTGCTCCTGTTCCAGTTCCTGCTCCTGCTCCTGTTCCTCCTCCTGTTCCCGTTCCTGCTTCTGTTCCTGCTCCTGTTCCTGCTCCTGTTCCTGTTCCTGCTCCTGCTCCCATTCCTGATCCTTCTCTTGTTCCTGTTCCTGTTCCTGTTTCTGCTCCTGCTCCTGTTCCTGCTCCTGTTCCTGTTTCTGCTCTTCCTCCTGCCCCTGCTCCTGTTCCTGCACCTGTTCCTGGTCCTGTTCCTCTTCCTGCTCCTGTTCCCGTCCCGGTTCCTGTTCCTGCTTCTGTTCCTGTTACTCCTCCTGTTCCCGTTCCTGCTTCTATTCCTGTTTCTCTTCCTGCTCCTGTTTCTGTTCCTGTTCTGTTCGTGTTCCTGTTCCTGCTCCTGTTCCTGCTCCTACTCCAGTTCCTGCTCCTGTTCCTGCTCCCATTCCTGTTCCCATTTCCATTTCTGCTCCGGTTCCTGCTCCTATTCCTGTTCCTGCTCCTGTTCCCGTTCCTGCTCCTGTTACTGCTGCTGCTCCCGTTCCTGTTCCTGTTCCTGTTCCTGTTCCTGCTCCTGCTCCTGCTTCTGTTCCTGCTCCTATTCTTGCTCCTGCTCCTGTTCCTGATCCCGTTCTTGTTCCTGTTCCCGTTCCTGTTCCTGATCCTGCTCCTGCTCCCATTCCTGATCCTTCTCTTGTTCCTGTTCCTGTTACTGCTCCTGTTCCTGCTCCTGCTCCTGTTCCTGTTTTTGCTCCTGCTCCTGTGCCTGCTCCTGTCCCTGTTCCTGCTCCTGATCCTGATCCTCTTGCTGCTCCTGCTCCTGCTCCTGTTCCTGCTCCTGCTCCTGTTCCTGTTCCTGATCTCGTTCTTGTTCCTGTTCCCGTTCCTGTTCCTGATCCTGCTCCTGCTCCCATTCCTGATCCTTCTCCCGTTCCTGTTCCTGATCCTGTTCCTGTAACAATTCCTGTTCCAGATCCTGCTCCTGCTCCCGTTCCTGTTCCAGATCCTGATACTGCTCCTGCTCCTGCTCCTGTTCCTGCTCCTGCTCCTGCTCCTCTTCCTGCTCATGTTCCTGTTCCTGTTCCTGTTCCTGCTCCAGCTCCTGTTCCTGTTCCTTCTCCTGTTCTTGTTTCTGCTCCTGCTCCTGTTCCTGTTCCTGTTCCTGCTCCTCTTCCTGCTCCTGGTCCTACTCCTGCTCCTGTTCCTGTTCCTGCTCCTGTTCCCTTTCCTGCTCTTGCTCCTGTTCTTGTTCCTGCTCCTGCTCCTGTTCCTGCTCCTGCTCCTCTTCCTCTTCCTGCTCCTGCTCCTGTTCCTGTTCCTGCTCCTGTTCCTGCTCCTGTTCCTGCTCCTGCTCCTCTTCCTGCTCCTGTTCCTACTCCTGCTCCTCTTCCTACTCATGCTCCTGTTCCTTTTCCTGCTCCTGTTCCTGTTCCTGTTCCTGCTCCTGCTCCTGTTCCTGCTCCTGCTCCTGTTCCTGCTCCTGTACCTGCTCCTGTTCCTGTTCCTGCTCCTCTTCCTGCTCCTGTTCCTGTTCCTGTTCCTGATCCTGTTCCTGCTTCTGTTCCTGCTCCTGTTCCTGTTCCTCCTCCTGTTCCCGTTCCTGCTTCTGTTCCTGTGTCTGTTCCTGCTCCTGTTCCTGTTCCCGTTCCTGTTCCTGCTCCTGTTCCTGTTCCTGCTCCTGTTCCTGCTCCTGTTCCTGCTCCTGCTCCTCTTCCTGCTCCTGTTCCTACTCCTGCTCCTCTTCCTACTCATGCTCCTGTTCCTTTTCCTGCTCCTGTTCCTGTTCCTGTTCCTGCTCCTGCTCCTGTTCCTGCTCCTGCTCCTGTTCCTGCTCCTGTACCTGCTCCTGTTCCTGTTCCTGCTCCTCTTCCTGCTCCTGTTCCTGTTCCTGTTCCTGATCCTGTTCCTGCTTCTGTTCATGCTCCTGTTCCTGTTCCTCCTCCTGTTCCCGTTCCTGCTTCTGTTCCTGTGTCTGTTCCTGCTCCTGTTCCTGTTCCCGTTCCTGTTCCTGCTCCTGTTCCTGCTCCTGTTCCTGCTCCCATTCCTGTTACCATTTCCCTTTCTGCTCCGGTTCCTGCTCCCATTCCTGTTCCAGCTTCTGTTCCTGTTCCAGCTCCAGTTTGTGTTCCTCTTTCTGCTCCTCCTCCCACTCCCATTCCTGCTCCTGTTCCCACTTCCATTCCTGTTCCTGCTCCCGTTCCTGTTCCTGTTTCTGCTCCTGTGCCAGCTCCTGTTCCTGCTCCTGCTCCATTTCCTGCTCCTGTTCCTGCTCCCATTCCTGTTCCCATTTCCCTTTCTGCTCTGATTCCTGCTCGTATTCCTGTTCCTGCTCCTGTTCTTGCTCCTGTTCCTGTTCCTGTTCCTGTTTCTGCTCCTGCTCCTGTTCCTGTTCCTGTTTCTGCTCCTTTTCCTGCTCCTGTTCCTGTTCCTGTTTCTGCTCCTCCTCCTGCACCTGCTCCTGTTCCTGCTCCTGTTCCTGTCACTACTCCACTACTCTTGTTCCTGCTCCTGTTCCTGTTCCTGTTACCGTTCCTCTTCCTGCTCCTGTTCCCGTTCCGGTTCCTGTTCCTGCTTCTGTTCCTGTTTCTCTTCCTGCTCCTGTTTCTGTTCCTGTTCTGTTCGTGTTCCTGTTCCTGCTCCTGTTCCTGCTCCTGCTCCAGTTCCTGCTCCAATTCCTGTTCCCATTTCCCTTTCTGCTCTGGTTCATGCTCCTATTCCTGTTCCAGCTTCTGTTCCTGTTCCTGCTCCCGTTCGTGTTCCTCTTTCTGCTCCTCTTCCCACTCCCACTCCTGCTCCTGTTCCCACTTCCTTTCCTGTTCCTGCTCCCGTTCCTGTTCCTGTTTTTGCTCCTGTGCCAGCTCCTGTACCCACTCCTGTTCCTGTACCTGCTCCTGTTACTGCTGCTGCTCCCGTTCCTGTTCCGGTTCCTGTTCCTGTTCCTGATCCTGCTCCTGTTCCTACTCCCTGTCCAGCTCCTGCTCCTGCTCCCTTTCCAGCTTCCGCTCCTGCTCCTGTTCCTGCTCCTGCCCATTCATATTAGTGCGCCTGTTCCTGCTCCTGTTCCTGTTCCTGCTCCTGTTCCTGATCCTGTTCTTGTTCCTGTTCCCGTTCCTGTTCCTGATCCTGCTCCTGCTCCCATTCCTGATCCTTCTCCTGTTCCTGTTCCTGATCCTGTTTCTGTTACTGCTCCTGTTCCTGCTCCTGCTCCTGTTCCTGTTTTTGCTCCTGCTCCTGTTCCTGTTCCTGCTCCTGATCCTGATCCTCTTCCTGCTCCTGCTCCTGCTCCTGCTCCTGCTCCTGCTCCTGTTCCTGTTCCTGATCTCGTTCTTGTTCCTGTTCCCGTTCCTGTTCCTGATCCTGCTCCTGCTCCCATTCCTGATCCTTCTCCCGTTCCTGTTCCTGATCCTGTTCCTGTGACCATTCCTGTTCCAGATCCTGCTCCTGCTCCCGTTCCTGTTCCAGTTCCTGATACTGCTCCTGCTCCTGTTCCTGTTCCTGCTCCTGGTGCTGTTCCTGCTTCTGTTCCCGTTCCTGCTCCTATTCCTGTTCCTGCTCCCGTTCCTGTTGCTGATCCTGCTCCTGCTCCTGTTCCTGCTCCTGCTCCTATTCCTGCTCCTGCTCCTCTTCCTGCTCATGTTCCTGTTCCTGCTCCAGCTCCTGTTCCTGTTCCTGTTCCTTCTCCTGTTCTTCTTCCTGCTACTGCTCCTGTTCCTGTTCCTGTTCCTGCTCCTCTTCCTGCTCCTGTTCCTACTCCTGCTCCTGTTCCTGTTCCTGCTCCTATTCCCTTTCCTGCTCCTGCTCCTGTTCCTGTTCCTGCTCCTGCTCCTGCTCCTGTTCCTGCCCCTGCTCCTCTTCCTGCTCCTGTTCCTACTCCTGCTCCTCTTCCTACTCATGCTCCTGTTCCTTTTCCTGCACCTGTTCCTGTTCCTGTTCCTGCTCCTGCTCCTGTTCCTGTTCCTGCTCCTGCTCCTGTTCCTGCTCCTGTACCTGCTCCTGTTCCTGTTCCTGCTCCTCTTCCTGCCCCTGTTCCTGTTCCCGTCCCTGTTCCTGTTCCTACTTCTGTTCCTGCTCCTGTTCCTGTTCGTCCTCCTGTTCCCGTTACAGCTTCTGTTCCTGTTTCTCTTCCTGCTCCTGTTCCTGTTCCTGTTCCTTTTCCTGCTCCTGATCCTGCTCCTTGTTCCTGTTCCTGTTCCTGCTCCTGTTCCTGCTTCCATTCCTGTTCCCATTTCCCTTTCTGCTCCGGTTCCTGCTCCTATTCCTGTTCCAGCTTCTGTTCCTGTTCCTGCTCCCGTTCGTGTTCCTCTTTCTGCTCCTCCTCCCACTCCCATTCCTGCTCCTGTTCCCACTCCGTTCCTGTTACTGCTCCCATTCCTGTTCCTGTTTCTGCTCCTGTGCCAGCTCCTGTTCCTGCTCCTGCTCCATTTCCTATTCCTGTTCCTGCTCCCATTCCTGTTCCCATTTCCCTTTCTGCTCCGGTTCCTGATCGTATTCCTGTTCCTGCTCCTGTTCTTTCTCCTGTTCCTGTTCCTCTTCCTGTTTCTGCTCCTGCTCCTGTTCCTGTTCCTGTTTCTGCTCCTTTTCCTGCTCCTGTTTCTGCTCCTTTTCCTGCTCCTGTTCCTGCTCCTGTTCCTGTTCCTGCTCCTGTTCCTGTTCCTGTTTCTGCTCCTGCTCCTGTTCCTGCTCCTGTTCCTGTTCCTGTTTCTGCTCCTCCTCCTGCACCTGCTCCTAATCCTGCTTCTGTTCCTGTTTCTCTTCCTGCTCCTGTTTCTGTTCCTGTTCTGTTCGTGTTCCTGTTCCTGCTCCTGTTCCTGCTCCTGCTCCAGTTCCTGCTCCTGTTCCTGCTCCCATTCCTGTTCCCATTTCCCTTTCTGCTCTGGTTCCTGCTCCTATTCCTGTTCCAGCTTCTGTTCATGTTCCTGCTCCCGTTCGTGTTCCTCTTTCTGCTCCTCTTCCCACTCACATTCCTGCTCCTGTTCCCACTTCCTTTCCTGTTCCTGCTCCCATTCCTGTTGCTGTTCCTGCTCCTGTACCTGCTCCTGTTACTGCTGCTGCTCCCGTTCCTGTTCCAGTTCCTGTTCCTGTTCCTGATCCTGCTCCTGTTCCTACTCCCTTTCCAGCTCCTGCTCCTGCTCCCTTTCCAGCTTCCGCTCCTGCTCCTGTTCCTGCTCCTGCCCCATTCCTATTAGTGCGCCTGTTCCTGCTCCTGTTCCTGTTCCTGCTCCTGCTCCTGCTTCTGGTCCCGCTCCTGTTCTTGCTCCTGTTCCTGTTCCTGATCCCGTTCTTGTTCCTGTTCCCGTTCCTGTTCCTGATCCTGCTCCTGCTCCCATTCCTGATCCTTCTCCTGTTCCTGTTCCTGATCCTGTTCCTGTTACTGCTCCTGTTCCTGTTCCTGCTCCTGTTCCTGTTTTTGCTCCTGCTCCTGTTCCTGTTCCTGCTCCTGATCCTGATCCTCTTCCTGCTCCTGCTCCTGCTCCTGTTCCTGCTCCTGCTCCTGTTCCTGTTTTTGCTCCTGCTCCTGTTCCTGCTCCTGTTCCTGTTCCTGCTCCTGATCCTGATCCTCTTCCTGCTCCTGCTCCTGATCCTGTTCCTGCTCCTGCTCCTGTTCCTGTTCCTGATCACGTTCTTGTTCCTGTTCCCGTTCCTGTTCCTGATCCTGCTCCTGCTCCCATTCCTGATCCTTCTCCTGTTCCTGTTCGTGATCCTGTTCCTGTGACCATTCCTGTTCCAGATCCTGCTCCTGCTCCCGTTCCTGTTCCAGTTCCTGATACTGCTCCTGCTCCTGTTCCTGTTCCTGCTCCTGGTGCTGTTCCTGCTTCTGTTCCCGTTCCTGCTCCTATTCCTGTTCCTGCTCCCGTTCCTGTTGCTGATCCTGCTCCTGCTCCTGTTCCTGCTCCTGCTCCTATTCCTGCTCCTGCTCCTCTTCCTGCTCATGTTCCTGTTCCTGCTCCAGGTTCTGTTCCTGTTCCTGCTCCTCTTCCTGCTCCTGTTCCTATTCCTGCTCCTGTTCCTGTTCCTGCTCCTGTTCCCTTTCCTGCTCCTGATCCTGTTCCTGTTCCTGCTCCTGCTCCTGTTCCTGTTCCTGTTCCTGCTCCTCTTCCTGTTCCTGCTCCTGCTCCTGTTCCTGTTCCTGCTCCTGTTCCTGCTCCTATTCCTGCTCATGCTCCTCTTCCTGCTCATGTTCTTGTTCCTGTTCCTGTTCCTGCTCCAGCTCCTGTTCCTGTTCCTGTTCCTTCTCCTGTTCTTGTTCCTGCTCCTGCTCCTGCTCCTGTTCCTGTTCCTACTCCTGTTCCCTTTCCTGCTCCTGCTCCTGTTCCTGTTCCTGCTGCTGCTCCTGTTCCTGTTCCTGTTCCTGCTCCTCTTCCTGTTCCTGCTCCTGCTCCTGTTCCTGTTCCTGCTCCTGTTCCTGTTCCTGCTCCTGTTCCTGCTCCTGTTCCTGCTACTGCTCCTCTTCCTGCTCCTGTTCCTCCTCCTGCTCCTCTTCCTACTCATGTTCCTGTTCCTTTTCCTGCTCCTGTTCCTGTTCCTGTTCCTGCTCCTGCTCCTGCTCCTGTTCCTGCTCCTTCTTCTGTTCCTGCTCCTGTACCTGCTCCTGTTCCTGTTCCTGCTCCTCCTCCTGCTCCTGTGCCCTTTCCCATCCCTGTTGCTGTTCCTGCTTCTGTTCCTGCTCCTGTTCCTGTTCCTCCTCCTGTTCCCGTTCCTGCTTCTGTTTCTGTTTCTGTTCCTGCTCCTGTTCCTGTTCCTGCTCCTGTTCCTGCTCCTTGTTCCTTTTCCTGTTCCTACTCCTGTTCCTGCTCCTATTCCTGTTCCTGCTCCTGTTCTTGCTCCTGTTCCTGTTCCTGTTCCTGTTTCTGCTCCTGCTCCTGTTCCTGTTTCTGCTCCTTTTCCTGCTCGTGTTTCTGCTCCTCCTCCTGCACTTGCTCCTGTTCCTGCTCCTGTTCCTGTTCCTGCTATGTTCCTGTTCCTGTTTCTGCTCCTGCTCCTGTTCCTGTTTCTGCTCCTTTTCCTGCTCGTGTTTCTGCTCCTCCTCCTGCACTTGCTCCTGTTCCTGCTCCTGTTCCTGTTCCTGCTCCTGTTCCTGTTCCTGTTTCTGCTCCTGCTCCTGTTTCTGCTCCTCCTCCTGCACCTGCTCCTGTTCCTGCTCCTGATCCTGTCACTGCTCTTGTTCCTGATCCTGTTCCTGTTGCTGGTCCTGTTCCTCTTCCTGCTCCTGTTCCCGTTCCGGTTCCTGTTCCTGCTTCTGTTCCTGTTTCTCTTCCTGCTCTTTTTTCTGTTCCTGTTCTGTTCGTGTTGCTGTTCCTGCTCCTGTTCCTGCTCCTGCTCCAGTTCCTGCTCCTGTTCCTGCACCCATTCCTGTTCCCATTTCCCTTTCTGCTCCGGTTTCTGCTCCTATTCCTGTTCCAGCTTCTGTTCCTATTCCTGCTCCCGTTCGTGTTCCTCTTTCTGCTCCTCTTCGTACTCCCATTCCTGCTCCTGTTCCCACTCCGTTCCCGTTCCTGCTCCCGTTCCTGTTCCTGTTTCTGCTCCTGTGCCAGCTCCTGTTCCTGCTCGTGCTCCATTTCCTGCTCCTGTTCCAGCTCCCATTGCTGTTCTCATTTCCCTTTCTGCTCCGGTTCCTGCTCCTATTCCTGTTCCTGCTCCTGTTCTTGCTCCTGTTCCTGTTCCTGTTCCTGTTTCTGCTCCTGCACCTGTTCCTGCACCTGTTCCTGTTCCTGTTCCTGCTCCTGTTCCTGTTCGTTTCCTCTCCTCCTCCTGCACTGCTCCTGTTCCTGCTCCTTGTTCCTGTTCCTGCTCCTGTTCCAGTTCCTGCTCCTTTTCCTGCTCCTGCTCCTTCTCCTGTTCCTGTTCCTGTTCCTGTTCCTGTTTCTGCTCCTGCTCCTGTTCCTGTTCCTGTTCCTGTTTCTGCTCTTCCTACTGCACCTGCTCCTGTTCCTGCACCTGTTCCTGGTCCTGTTCCTCTTCCTGCTCCTGTTCCCGTCCCGGTTCCTGTTCCAGCTTCTGTTCCTGTTACTCTTCCTGTTCTCGTTCCTGCTTCTATTCCTGTTTCTCTTCCTGCTCCTGTTTCTGTTCCTGTTCTGTTCGCGTTCCTGTTCCTGCTCCTGTTCCTGCTCCTACTCCAGTTCCTGCTCCTGTTCCTGCTCCCATTCCTGTTCCCATTTCCATTTCTGCTCCGGTTCCTGCTCCTATTCCTGTTCCTGCTCATGTTCCCGTTCCTGCTCCTGTTACTGCTGCTGCTCCCGTTCCTGTTCCGTTTCCTGTTCCTGTTCCTGATCCTGCTCCTGATCCTATTAGTGCGCCTGTTCCTGCTCCTTGTTCCTGTTCCTGCTCCTTCTCCTGCTTCTGTTCCTGCTCCTATTCTTGCTCCTGATCCTGTTCCTGATCCCGTTCTTGTTCCTGTTCCCGTTCCTGTTCCTGATCCTGCTACTGCTCCCATTCCTGATCCTTCTCTTGTTCCTGTTCCTGTTACTGCTCCTGCTCCTGTTCCTGTTTTTGCTCCTGCTCCTGTGCCTGCTCCTGTTCCTGTTCCTGCTCCTGCTCCTGAACCTCTTGCTGCTCCTGCTCCTGCTCCTGTTCCTGCTCCTGCTCCTGTTCCTGTTCCTGATCTCGTTCTTGTTCCTGTTCCCGTTCCTGTTCCTGATCCTGCTCCTGCTCCCATTCCTGATCCTTCTCCCGTTCCTGTTCCTGATACTGTTACTGTGACAATTCCTGTTCCAGATCCTGCTCCTGCTCCCATTCCTGTTACAGTTCCTGATACTGCTCCTGCTCCTGCTCCTGTTCCTGCTCCTGCTCCTCTTGCTGTTCATGTTCCTGTTCCTGTTCCTGTTCCTGCTCCAGCTCCTGTTCCTGTTCCTTCTCCTGTTCTTGTTCCTGCTCCTGCTCCTGTTCCTGTTCCTGTTCCTGCTCCTCTTCCTGCTCCTGTTCCTACTCCTGCTCCTGTTCCTGTTCCTGCTCCTGTTCCCTTTCTTGCTCCTGCTCCTGTTCTTGTTCCTGCTCCTGCTCCTGTTCCTGTTCCTGAACCTGCTCCTCTTCCTGTTCCTTCTCCTGCTCCTGTTCCTGTTCCTGCTCCTGTTCCTGCCCCTGTTCCTGCTCCTGCTCCTCTTCCTGCTCCTGTTCCCACTTCCGTTCCTCTTCCTGCTCCCGTTCCTGTTCCTGTTTCTGCTCCTGTGCCAGATCCTATTACTGTTCCTGTTCCTGGTCCTGTTCCCGTTCCTGCTCCTGTTGCTGCTGCTGCTCCCATTCCTGTTCCTGTTCCTGCTCATGCTCCTGCTACTGTTCCTGCTCCTGTTCCTTTTCCTGCTCCTGCTCCTGTTCCTGCTCCGGGTCATACTCCTGTTCCTGTTCCTGCTCCTGCTCCTGTTCCAGCTCCTGTTCCTGTTCCTGCTCCTGCTCCTGCTCCTGTTCCTGCTCCTGTTCCTGTCACTGCTCTTGTTCCTGTTTCTGTTCCTGTTCCTGTTTCTGCTCCTGTTCCTTTTCCTGCTCCTGTTCCCGTTCCGGCTCCTGTTGCTGCTGCTGCTTCCGTTCCTGTTCCGGTTCCTGCTCCTGTTCCTGCTCCTGCTCCTGCTCCTGCTCCTGCTCCTTCTCCTGTTCCTTTTCCTGCTCCTGCTCCTGCTCCTGTTCCGGCTCCCGGTCCTACTCCTGTTCCTGTTCCTGCTACTGCTCCTGTTTCGGTTCCTGTTCCTGTTCCTGTTCTTGCTCCTGCTCCTGTTCCTGCTCCTGTTCCTGTTCCTCTTTCTGCTCCTGCACCTGCTCCTGTTCCTGTTAATGTTTCTGCTCCTTTTCCTGCTCTTGTTCCTGCTTCTGTTCCTGGTCCTGTTCCTCTTCCTGCTCCTGTTCCCGTCCCGGTTCTTGTTCCTGCTTCTGTTCCTGTTCCTCCTCCTGTTCCCGTTCCTGCTTCTGTTCCTGTTTCTCTTCCTGTTCCTGTTCCTGTTCCTGTTCTGTTCGTGTTCCTGTTCTTGCTCCTGTTCCAGCTTCTGTTCCTGTTCCTGCTCCCGTTCGTGTTCCTCTTTCTGCTCCTCCTCCCACTCCCATTCCTGCTCCTGTACCCACTTCCGTTCCTGTTCCTACTCCCGTTCCTGTTCGTGTTTCTGCTGCTGTGCCAGATCCTGTTACTGTTCCTGTTCCTGCTCCTGTTCCCGTTCCTGTTCCTGGTCCTGTCCCTATTCCTATTCCTGTTCCCGTTCCTCCTCCTGTTGCTGTTCCTGATCCTGTTGCTGCTCCTGCTCCTGCTCCTGTTCCCGCTCCTGTTCCTTTTCCTGCTCCTGTTCCTGTTCCTGCTCCTGCTCCTGTTCCTATTCCTGTTCTTGCTCCTGCTCCTGTTCCTGCTCCTGTTCCTGTTCCTGCTCCTGCTCCTGTTCCAGTTCCTGTTTCTGCTCCTCCTCCTGCACCTGCTCCAGGTCCTGCTCCTGTTCCTGCTCCCATTCCTGTTCTCATTTCCGTTTCTGATCTGGTTCCTGCTCCTATTCCTGTTCCAGCTTCTGTTCCTGTTCCTGCTCCCATTCGTATTCCTCTTTCTGCTCCTCCTCCCACTCCCATTCCTGCTCCTGTTCCCACTTCCGTTCCTGTTCCTGCTCCCGTTCCTGTTCCTGTTTCTGCTCCTGTTCCTGCTCCTTTTCCCGTTCCTGTTCCTGGTCCACTTCCTATTCCTGTTCCCGTTCCTACTCCTGTTGCTGTTCCTGCTCCTGTACCTGTTCCTGCTCCTGTTCCCGTTCCTGCTCCTGTTGCTGCTGCTGCTCCTGTTCCTGCTCCTGTTCCTGTTGCTGCTCCTGCTCCTGTTCCTGCTCCTGTTCCATTTCCAGCTCCTGCTCCTGTTCCTGCTCCGGGTCCTGCTCCTGTTCCTGTTCCTGTTCTTGCTCCTGCTCGTGTTCCTGCTCCTGTTCCTGTTCCTGCTCCTGCTCCTGTTCTAGTTCCTGTTTCTGCTCCTTTTCCTGCTCCTCTTTCTGCTCCTCCTCCTGCACCTGCTCCTGTTCCTGCTCCTGTTCCTGTCACTGCTCTTGTTCCTGCTCCTGTTCCATTCCTGGTTCCTCTTCCTGCTCCTGTTCCCGTCCCTGTTCCTGTTCCTGCTTCTGTTCCTGTTCCTCCTCCTGTTCCCGTTCCTGCTCTTGTTCCTGTTTCTCTTCCTGCTCCTGTTCCTGCTCCTGCTCCAGGTCCTGCTCCGGTTCCTGCTCCCATTCCTGTTCCCATTTCCATTTCTGATCCTTTTCCTGCTCCTGCTCCTGTTCCTGCTCCTGCTCCTCTTCCTGCTCATGTTCCTGTTCCTGTTCCTTTTCCTGCTCCTGCCCCTGTTCCTGTTTCTGCTCCTTTTCCTGCTCCTCTTTCTGCTCCTCCTCCCACTCCCATTCCTGCTCCTGTTCCCACTTCCGTTCCTCTTCCTGCTCCCGTTCCTGTTCCTGTTTCTGCTCCTGTGCCAGATCCTGTTACTGTTCCTGTTCCTGGTCCTGTTCCTGTTCCTGCTCCTGTTGCTGCTGCTGCTCCCATTCCTGTTCCTGTTCCTGCTCATGCTCCTGCTCCTGTTCCTGCTCCTGTTCCTTTTCCTGCTCCTGCTCCTGTTCCTGCTCCGGGTCATACTCCTGTTCCTGTTCCTGCTCCTGCTCCTGTTCCGGCTCCTGTTCCTGTTCCTGCTCCTGCTCCTGCTCCTGTTTCTGCTCCTGTTCCTGTCACTGCTCTTGTTCCTGTTCCTGTTCCTGTTCCTGTTTCTGCTCCTGTTCCTGTTCCTGCTCCTGTTCCCGTTCCGGCTCCTGTTGCTGCTGCTGCTTCCGTTCCTGTTCCGGTTCCTGCTCCTGTTCCTGCTCCTGCTCCTGCTCCTTCTCCTGTTCCTTTTCCTGCTCCTGCTCCTGTTCCTGCTCCCGGTCCTACTCCTGTTCCTGTTCCTGCTCCTGCTCCTGTTTCTGTTCCTGTTCCTGTTCCTGTTCTTGCTCCTGCTCCTGTTCCTGCTCCTGTTCCTCTTTCTGCTCCTGCACCTGCTCCTGTTCCTGTTACTGTTTCTGCTCCTTTTCCTGCTCTTGTTCCTGCTTCTGTTCCTGGTCCTGTTCCTCTTCCTGCTCCTGTTCCCGTCCCGGTTCTTGTTCCTGCTTCTGTTCCTGTTCCCCCTCCTGTTCCCGTTCCTGCTTCTGTTCCTGTTTCTCTTCCTGTTCCTGTTCCTGTTCCTGTTCTGTTCGTGTTCCTGTTCTTGCTCCTGTTCCAGCTTCTGTTCCTGTTCCTGCTCCCGTTCGTGTTCCTCTTTCTGCTCCTCCTCCCACTCCCATTCCTGCTCCTGTACCCACTTCCGTTCCTGTTCCTACTCCCGTTCCTATTCGTGTTTCTGCTGCTGTGCCAGATCCTGTTACTGTTCCTGTTCCTGCTCCTGTTCCCGTTCCTGTTCCTGGTCCTGTCCCTATTCCTATTCCTGTTCCCGTTCCTACTCCTGTTGCTGTTCCTGATCCTGTTGCTGCTCCTGCTCCTACTCCTGTTCCCGCTCCTGTTCCTTTTCCTGCTCCTGCTCCAGTTCCTGTTCCTGCTCCTGCTCCTGTTCCTATTCCTGTTCTTGCTCCTGCTCCTGTTCCTGCTCCTGTTCCTGTTCCTGCTCCTGCTCCTGTTCCAGTTCCTGTTTCTGCTCCTCCTCCTGCACCTGCTCCAGGTCCTGCTCCTGTTCCTGCTCCCATTCCTGTTCTCATTTCCGTTTCTGATCTGGTTCCTGCTCCTATTCCTGTTCCAGCTTCTGTTCCTGTTCCTGCTCCCATTCGTATTCCTCTTTCTGCTCCTCCTCCCACTCCCATTCCTGCTCCTGTTCCCACTTCCGTTCCTGTTCCTGCTCCCGTTCCTGTTCCTGTTTCTGCTCCTGTTCCTGCTCCTTTTCCCGTTCCTGTTCCTGGTCCACTTCCTATTCCTGTTCCCGTTCCTACTCCTGTTGCTGTTCCTGCTCCTGTGCCTGTTCCTGCTCCTGTTGCTGCTGCTGCTCCTGTTCCTGCTCCTGTTCCTGTTGCTGCTCCTGCTCCTGCTCCTGTTCCTGCTCCTGTTCCATTTCCAGCTCCTGCTCCTGTTCCTGCTCCGGGTCCTGCTCCTGTTCCTGTTCCTGTTCTTGCTCCTGCTCGTGTTCCTGCTCCTGTTCCTGTTCCTGCTCCTGCTCCTGTTCTAGTTCCTGTTTCTGCTCCTTTTCCTGCTCCTCTTTCTGCTCCTCCTCCTGCACCTGCTCCTGTTCCTGCTCCTGTTCCTGTCACTGCTCTTGTTCCTGCTCCTGTTCCATTCCTGGTTCCTCTTCCTGCTCCTGTTCCCGTCCCTGTTCCTGTTCCTGCTTCTGTTCCTGTTCCTCCTCCTGTTCCCGTTCCTGCTCTTGTTCCTGTTTCTCTTCCTGCTCCTGTTCCTGCTCCTGCTCCAGGTCCTGCTCCGGTTCCTGCTCCCATTCCTGTTCCCATTTCCATTTCTGATCCTTTTCCTGCTCCTGCTCCTGTTCCTGCTCCTGCTCCTCTTCCTGCTCATGTTCCTGTTCCTGTTCCTTTTCCTGCTCCTGCCCCTGTTCCTGTTTCTGCTCCTTTTCCTGCTCCTCTTTCTGCTCCTCCTCCCACTCCCATTCCTGCTCCTGTTCCCACTTCCGTTCCTCTTCCTGCTCCCGTTCCTGTTCCTGTTTCTGCTCCTGTGCCAGATCCTGTTACTGTTCCTGTTCCTGGTCCTGTTCCCGTTCCTGCTCCTGTTGCTGCTGCTGCTCCCATTCCTGTTCCTGTTCCTGCTCATGCTCCTGCTCCTGTTCCTGCTCCTGCTCCTGTTCCTGTTCCTGATCTCGTTCTTGTTCCTGTTCCCGTTCCTGTTCCTGATCCTGCTCCTGCTCCCATTCCTGATCCTTCTCCCGTTCCTGTTCCTGATACTGTTACTGTGACAATTCCTGTTCCAGATCCTGCTCCTGCTCCCATTCCTGTTACAGTTCCTGATACTGCTCCTGCTCCTGCTCCTGTTCCTGCTCCTGCTCCTATTCCTGCTCCTGCTCCTCTTGCTGTTCATGTTCCTGTTCCTGTTCCTGTTCCTGCTCCAGCTCCTGTTCCTGTTCCTTCTCCTGTTCTTGTTCCTGCTCCTGCTCCTGTTCCTGTTCCTGTTCCTGCTCCTCTTCCTGCTCCTGTTCCTACTCCTGCTCCTGTTCCTGTTCCTGCTCCTGTTCCCTTTCTTGCTCCTGCTCCTGTTCTTGTTCCTGCTCCTGCTCCTGTTCCTGTTCCTGAACCTGCTCCTCTTCCTGTTCCTTCTCCTGCTCCTGTTCCTGTTCCTGCTCCTGTTCCTGCCCCTGTTCCTGCTCCTGCTCCTCTTCCTGCTCCTGTTCCCACTTCCGTTCCTCTTCCTGCTCCCGTTCCTGTTCCTGTTTCTGCTCCTGTGCCAGATCCTATTACTGTTCCTGTTCCTGGTCCTGTTCCCGTTCCTGCTCCTGTTGCTGCTGCTGCTCCCATTCCTGTTCCTGTTCCTGCTCATGCTCCTGCTCCTGTTCCTGCTCCTGTTCCTTTTCCTGCTCCTGCTCCTGTTCCTGCTCCGGGTCATACTCCTGTTCCTGTTCCTGCTCCTGCTCCTGTTCCAGCTCCTGTTCCTGTTCCTGCTCCTGCTCCTGCTCCTGTTCCTGCTCCTGTTCCTGTCACTGCTCTTGTTCCTGTTTCTGTTCCTGTTCCTGTTTCTGCTCCTGTTCCTTTTCCTGCTCCTGTTCCCGTTCCGGCTCCTGTTGCTGCTGCTGCTTCCGTTCCTGTTCCGGTTCCTGCTCCTGTTCCTGCTCCTGCTCCTGCTCCTGCTCCTGCTCCTTCTCCTGTTCCTTTTCCTGCTCCTGCTCCTGCTCCTGTTCCGGCTCCCGGTCCTACTCCTGTTCCTGTTCCTGCTACTGCTCCTGTTTCGGTTCCTGTTCCTGTTCCTGTTCTTGCTCCTGCTCCTGTTCCTGCTCCTGTTCCTGTTCCTCTTTCTGCTCCTGCACCTGCTCCTGTTCCTGTTACTGTTTCTGCTCCTTTTCCTGCTCTTGTTCCTGCTTCTGTTCCTGGTCCTGTTCCTCTTCCTGCTCCTGTTCCCGTCCCGGTTCTTGTTCCTGCTTCTGTTCCTGTTCCTCCTCCTGTTCCCGTTCCTGCTTCTGTTCCTGTTTCTCTTCCTGTTCCTGTTCCTGTTCCTGTTCTGTTCGTGTTCCTGTTCTTGCTCCTGTTCCAGCTTCTGTTCCTGTTCCTGCTCCCGTTCGTGTTCCTCTTTCTGCTCCTCCTCCCACTCCCATTCCTGCTCCTGTACCCACTTCCGTTCCTGTTCCTACTCCCGTTCCTGTTCGTGTTTCTGCAGCTGTGCCAGATCCTGTTACTGTTCCTGTTCCTGCTCCTGTTCCCGTTCCTGTTCCTGGTCCTGTCCCTATTCCTATTCCTGTTCCCGTTCCTACTCCTGTTGCTGTTCCTGATCCTGTTGCTGCTCCTGCTCCTACTCCTGTTCCCGCTCCTGTTCCTTTTCCTGCTCCTGCTCCAGTTCCTGTTCCTGCTCCTGCTCCTGTTCCTATTCCTGTTCTTGCTCCTGCTCCTGTTCCTGCTCCTGTTCCTGTTCCTGTTCCTGCTCCTGCTCCTGTTCCAGTTCCTGTTTCTGCTCCTCCTCCTGCACCTGCTCCAGGTCCTGCTCCTGTTCCTGCTCCCATTCCTGTTCTCATTTCCGTTTCTGATCTGGTTCCTGCTCCTATTCCTGTTCCAGCTTCTGTTCCTGTTCCTGCTCCCATTCGTATTCCTCTTTCTGCTCCTCCTCCCACTCCCATTCCTGCTCCTGTTCCCACTTCCGTTCCTGTTCCTGCTCCCGTTCCTGTTCCTGTTTCTGCTCCTGTTCCTGCTCCTTTTCCCGTTCCTGTTCCTGGTCCACTTCCTATTCCTGTTCCCGTTCCTACTCCTGTTGCTGTTCCTGCTCCTGTACCTGTTCCTGCTCCTGTTCCCGTTCCTGCTCCTGTTGCTGCTGCTGCTCCTGTTCCTGCTCCTGTTCCTGTTGCTGCTCCTGCTCCTGCTCCTGTTCCTGCTCCTGTTCCATTTCCAGCTCCTGCTCCTGTTCCTGCTCCGGGTCCTGCTCCTGTTCCTGTTCCTGTTCTTGCTCCTGCTCGTGTTCCTGCTCCTGTTCCTGTTCCTGCTCCTGCTCCTGTTCTAGTTCCTGTTTCTGCTCCTTTTCCTGCTCCTCTTTCTGCTCCTCCTCCTGCACCTGCTCCTGTTCCTGCTCCTGTTCCTGTCACTGCTCTTGTTCCTACTCCTGTTCCATTCCTGGTTCCTCTTCCTGCTCCTGTTCCCGTCCCTGTTCCTGTTCCTGCTTCTGTTCCTGTTCCTCCTCCTGTTCCCGTTCCTGCTCTTGTTCCTGTTTCTCTTCCTGCTCCTGGTCCTGCTCCTGCTCCAGGTCCTGCTCCGGTTCCTGCTCCCATTCCTGTTCCCATTTCCATTTCTGATCCTTTTCCTGCTCCTGCTCCTGTTCCTGCTCCTGCTCCTCTTCCTGCTCATGTTCCTGTTCCTGTTCCTTTTCCTGCTCCTGCCCCTGTTCCTGTTTCTGCTCCTTTTCCTGCTCCTCTTTCTGCTCCTCCTCCCACTCCCATTCCTGCTCCTGTTCCCACTTCCGTTCCTCTTCCTGCTCCCGTTCCTGTTCCTGTTTCTGCTCCTGTGCCAGATCCTGTTACTGTTCCTGTTCCTGCTTCTGTTCCTGTTCCTCCTCCTGTTCCCGTTCCTGCTCTTGTTCCTGTTTCTCTTCCTGCTCCTGGTCCTGCTCCTGCTCCAGGTCCTGCTCCGGTTCCTGCTCCCATTCCTGTTCCCATTTCCATTTCTGATCCTTTTCCTGCTCCTGCTCCTGTTCCTGCTCCTGCTCCTCTTCCTGCTCATGTTCCTGTTCCTGTTCCTTTTCCTGCTCCTGCCCCTGTTCCTGTTTCTGCTCCTTTTCCTGCTCCTCTTTCTGCTCCTCCTCCCACTCCCATTCCTGCTCCTGTTCCCACTTCCGTTCCTCTTCCTGCTCCCGTTCCTGTTCCTGTTTCTGCTCCTGTGCCAGATCCTGTTACTGTTCCTGTTCCTGGTCCTGTTCCTGTTCCTGCTCCTGTTGCTGCTGCTGCTCCCATTCCTGTTCCTGTTCCTGCTCATGCTCCTGCTCCTGTTCCTGCTCCTGTTCCTTTTCCTGCTCCTGCTCCTGTTCCTGCTCCGGGTCCTACTCCTGTTCCTGTTCCTGCTCCTGCTCCTGTTCCGGCTCCTGTTCCTGTTCCTGCTCCTGCTCCTGCTCCTGTTTCTGCTCCTGTTCCTGTCACTGCTCTTGTTCCTGTTCCTGTTCCTGTTCCTGTTTCTGCTCCTGTTCCTGTTCCTGCTCCTGTTCCCGTTCCGGCTCCTGTTGCTGCTGCTGCTTCCGTTCCTGTTCCGGTTCCTGCTCCTGTTCCTGCTCCTGCTCCTGCTCCTTCTCCTGTTCCTTTTCCTGCTCCTGCTCCTGTTCCTGCTCCCGGTCCTACTCCTGTTCCTGTTCCTGCTCCTGCTCCTGTTTCTGTTCCTGTTCCTGTTCCTGTTCTTGCTCCTGCTCCTGTTCCTGCTCCTGTTCCTCTTTCTGCTCCTGCACCTGCTCCTGTTCCTGTTACTGTTTCTGCTCCTTTTCCTGCTCTTGTTCCTGCTTCTGTTCCTGGTCCTGTTCCTCTTCCTGCTCCTGTTCCCGTCCCGGTTCTTGTTCCTGCTTCTGTTCCTGTTCCCCCTCCTGTTCCCGTTCCTGCTTCTGTTCCTGTTTCTCTTCCTGTTCCTGTTCCTGTTCCTGTTCTGTTCGTGTTCCTGTTCTTGCTCCTGTTCCAGCTTCTGTTCCTGTTCCTGCTCCCGTTCGTGTTCCTCTTTCTGCTCCTCCTCCCACTCCCATTCCTGCTCCTGTACCCACTTCCGTTCCTGTTCCTACTCCCGTTCCTATTCGTGTTTCTGCTGCTGTGCCAGATCCTGTTACTGTTCCTGTTCCTGCTCCTGTTCCCGTTCCTGTTCCTGGTCCTGTCCCTATTCCTATTCCTGTTCCCGTTCCTACTCCTGTTGCTGTTCCTGATCCTGTTGCTGCTCCTGCTCCAGTTCCTGTTCCTGCTCCTGCTCCTGTTCCTATTCCTGTTCTTGCTCCTGCTCCTGTTCCTGCTCCTGTTCCTGTTCCTGCTCCTGCTCCTGTTCCAGTTCCTGTTTCTGCTCCTCCTCCTGCACCTGCTCCAGGTCCTGCTCCTGTTCCTGCTCCCATTCCTGTTCTCATTTCCGTTTCTGATCTGGTTCCTGCTCCTATTCCTGTTCCAGCTTCTGTTCCTGTTCCTGCTCCCATTCGTATTCCTCTTTCTGCTCCTCCTCCCACTCCCATTCCTGCTCCTGTTCCCACTTCCGTTCCTGTTCCTGCTCCCGTTCCTGTTCCTGTTTCTGCTCCTGTTCCTGCTCCTTTTCCCGTTCCTGTTCCTGGTCCACTTCCTATTCCTGTTCCCGTTCCTACTCCTGTTGCTGTTCCTGCTCCTGTACCTGTTCCTGCTCCTGTTCCCGTTCCTGCTCCTGTTGCTGCTGCTGCTCCTGTTCCTGCTCCTGTTCCTGTTGCTGCTCCTGCTCCTGCTCCTGTTCCTGCTCCTGTTCCATTTCCAGCTCCTGCTCCTGTTCCTGCTCCGGGTCCTGCTCCTGTTCCTGTTCCTGTTCTTGCTCCTGCTCGTGTTCCTGCTCCTGTTCCTGTTCCTGCTCCTGCTCCTGTTCTAGTTCCTGTTTCTGCTCCTTTTCCTGCTCCTCTTTCTGCTCCTCCTCCTGCACCTGCTCCTGTTCCTGCTCCTGTTCCTGTCACTGCTCTTGTTCCTGCTCCTGTTCCATTCCTGGTTCCTCTTCCTGCTCCTGTTCCCGTCCCTGTTCCTGTTCCTGCTTCTGTTCCTGTTCCTCCTCCTGTTCCCGTTCCTGCTCTTGTTCCTGTTTCTCTTCCTGCTCCTGTTCCTGCTCCTGCTCCAGGTCCTGCTCCGGTTCCTGCTCCCATTCCTGTTCCCATTTCCATTTCTGATCCTTTTCCTGCTCCTGCTCCTGTTCCTGCTCCTGCTCCTCTTCCTGCTCATGTTCCTGTTCCTGTTCCTTTTCCTGCTCCTGCCCCTGTTCCTGTTTCTGCTCCTTTTCCTGCTCCTCTTTCTGCTCCTCCTCCCACTCCCATTCCTGCTCCTGTACCCACTTCCGTTCCTCTTCCTGCTCCCGTTCCTGTTCCTGTTTCTGCTCCTGTGCCAGATCCTGTTACTGTTCCTGTTCCTGGTCCTGTTCCCGTTCCTGCTCCTGTTGCTGCTGCTGCTCCCATTCCTGTTCCTGTTCCTGCTCATGCTCCTGCTCCTGTTCCTGCTCCTGTTCCTTTTCCTGCTCCTGCTCCTGTTCCTGCTCCGGGTCCTACTCCTGTTCCTGTTCCTGCTCCTGCTCCTGTTCCGGCTCCTGTTCCTGTTCCTGCTCCTGCTCCTGCTCCTGTTTCTGCTCCTGTTCCTATCACTGCTCTTGTTCCTGTTCCTGTTCCTGTTCCTGTTTCTGCTCCTGTTCCTGTTCCTGCTCCTGTTCCCGTTCCGGCTCCTGTTGCTGCTGCTGCTTCCGTTCCTGTTCCGGTTCCTGCTCCTGTTCCTGCTCCTGCTCCTGCTCCTTCTCCTGTTCCTGTTCTTGCTCCTGCTCCTGCACCTGCTCCTGTTCCTGTTACTGTTTCTGCTCCTTTTCCTGCTCTTGTTCCTGCTTCTGTTCCTGGTCCTGTTCCTCTTCCTGCTCCTGTTCCTGTCCCGGTTCTTGTTCCTGCTTCTGTTCCTGTTCCTCCTCCTGTTCCCGTTCCTGCTTCTGTTCCTGTTTCTCTTCCTGTTCCTGTTCCTGTTCCTGTTCTGTTCGTGTTCCTGTTCTTGCTCCTGTTCCAGCTTCTGTTCCTGTTCCTGCTCCCGTTCGTGTTCCTCTTTCTGCTCCTCCTCCCACTCCCATTCCTGCTCCTGTACCCACTTCCGTTCCTGTTCCTACTCCCCTTCCTGTTCGTGTTTCTGCTGCTGTGCCAGATCCTGTTACTGTTCCTGTTCCTGCTCCTGTTCCCGTTCCTGTTCCTGGTTCCTGTCCCTATTCCTGCTCCTGTTCCCGCTCCTGTTCCTTTTCCTGCTCCTGCTCCTGTTCCTGTTCCTGCTCCTGCTCCTGTTCCTATTCCTGTTCTTGCTCCTGCTCCTGTTCCTGCTCCTGTTCCTGTTCCTGCTCCCGTTCCTGTTCCTGTTTCTGCTCCTGTTCCTGCTCCTTTTCCCGTTCCTGTTCCTGGTCCACTTCCTATTCTTGTTCCCGTTCCTACTCCTGTTGCTGTTCCTGCTCCTGTACCTGTTCCTGCTCCTGTTCCCGTTCCTGCTCCTGTTGCTGCTGCTGCTCCTGTTCCTGCTCCTGTTCCTGTTGCTGCTCCTGCTCCTGCTCCTGTTCCTGCTCCTGTTCCATTTCCAGCTCCTGCTCCTGTTCCTGCTCCGGGTCCTGCTCCTGTTCCTGTTCCTGTTCTTGCTCCTGCTCTTGTTCCTGCTCCTGTTCCTGTTCCTGTTCCTGCTCCTGCTCCTGCTCCTGTTCCTGTTCTTGCTTCTGTTCCTGTTCCTCCTCCTGTTCCCGTCCCTGCTTCTGTTCCTGTTTCTCTTCCTGCTCCTGTTCCTGCTCCTGTTCCTGTTCTGTTCGTGTTCCTGCTCCTGCTCCTGTTCCTGTTCCTGCTCCGTTTCCTGTTCCTGCTCCTGCTCCTGTTCCTGCACCTGCTTCTGCTACTGCTCCTACTCCAGTTGCTGTTCCTGCTCCTGTACCTGTTCCTGCTCCTGTTCCCGTTCCTGCTCCTGTTGCTGCTGCTGCTCCTGTTCCTGCTCCTGTTCCTGTTGCTGCTCCTGCTCCTGCTCCTGTTCCTGCTCCTGTTCCATTTCCAGCTCCTGCTCCTGTTCCTGCTCCGGGTCCTGCTCCTGTTCCTGTTCCTGTTCTTGCTCCTGCTCGTGTTCCTGCTCCTGTTCCTGTTCCTGCTCCTGCTCCTGCTCCTGTTCTAGTTCCTGTTTCTGCTCCTTTTCCTGCTCCTCTTCCTGCTCCTCCTCCTGCACCTGCTCCTGTTCCTGCTCCTGTTCCTGTCACTGCTCTTGTTCCTGCTCCTGTTCCATTCCTGGTTCCTCTTCCTGCTCCTGTTCCCGTCCCTGTTCCTGTTCCTGCTTCTGTTCCTGTTCCTCCTCCTGTTCCCGTTCCTGCTCTTGTTCCTGTTTCTCTTCCTGCTCCTGTTCCTGCTCCTGCTCCAGGTCCTGCTCCGGTTCCTGCTCCCATTCCTGTTCCCATTTCCATTTCTGATCCTTTTCCTGCTCCTGCTCCTGTTCCTGCTCCTGCTCCTCTTCCTGCTCATGTTCCTGTTCCTGTTCCTTTTCCTGCTCCTGCCCCTGTTCCTGTTTCTGCTCCTTTTCCTGCTCCTCTTTCTGCTCCTCCTCCCACTCCCATTCCTGCTCCTGTTCCCACTTCCGTTCCTCTTCCTGCTCCCGTTCCTGTTCCTGTTTCTGCTCCTGTGCCAGATCCTGTTACTGTTCCTGTTCCTGGTCCTGTTCCCGTTCCTGCTCCTGTTGCTGCTGCTGCTCCCATTCCTGTTCCTGTTCCTGCTCATGCTCCTGCTCCTGTTCCTGCTCCTGTTCCTTTTCCTGCTCCTGCTCCTGTTCCTGCTCCGGGTCCTACTCCTGTTCCTGTTCCTGCTCCTGCTCCCGTTCCGGCTCCTGTTCCTGTTCCTGCTCCTGCTCCTGCTCCTGTTTCTGCTCCTGTTCCTGTCACTGCTCTTGTTCCTATTCCTGTTCCTGTTCCTGTTTCTGCTCCTGTTCCTGTTCCTGCTCCTGTTCCCGTTCCGGCTCCTGTTGCTGCTGCTGCTTCCGTTCCTGTTCCGGTTCCTGCTCCTGTTCCTGCTCCTGCTCCTGCTCCTGCTCCTGCTCCTTCTCCTGTTCCTTTTCCTGCTCCTGCTCCTGCTCCTGCTCCCGGTCCTACTCCTGTTCCTGTTCCTGCTCCTGCTCCTGTTTCTGTTCCTGTTCCTGTTCCTGTTCTTGCTCCTGTTCCTGTTCCTGCTGCTGCTCCTCTTTCTGCTCCTGCACCTGCTCCTGTTCCTGTTACTGTTTCTGCTCCTTTTCCTGCTCTTGTTCCTGCTTCTGTTCCTGGTCTTGTTCCTCTTCCTGCTCCTGTTCCCGTCCCGGTTCTTGTTCCTGCTTCTGTTCCTGTTCCTCCTCCTGTTCCCGTTCCTGCTTCTGTTCCTGTTTCTCTTCCTGTTCCTGTTCCTGTTCCTGTTCTGTTCGTGTTCCTGTTCTTGCTCCTGTTCCAGCTTCTGTTCCTGTTCCTGCTCCCGTTCGTGTTCCTCTTTCTGCTCCTCCTCCCACTCCCATTCCTGCTCCTGTACCCACTTCCGTTCCTGTTCCTACTCCCCTTCCTGTTCGTGTTTCTGCTGCTGTGCCAGATCCTGTTACTGTTCCTGTTCCTGCTCCTGTTCCCGTTCCTGTTCCTGGTTCCTGTCCCTATTCCTGCTCCTGTTCCCGCTCCTGTTCCTTTTCCTGCTCCTGCTCCTGTTCCTGTTCCTGCTCCTGCTCCTGTTCCTATTCCTGTTCTTGCTCCTGCTCCTGTTCCTGCTCCTGTTCCTGTTCCTGCTCCCGTTCCTGTTCCTGTTTCTGCTCCTGTTCCTGCTCCTTTTCCCGTTCCTGTTCCTGGTCCACTTCCTATTCTTGTTCCCGTTCCTACTCCTGTTGCTGTTCCTGCTCCTGTACCTGTTCCTGCTCCTGTTCCCGTTCCTGCTCCTGTTGCTGCTGCTGCTCCTGTTCCTGCTCCTGTTCCTGTTGCTGCTCCTGCTCCTGCTCCTGTTCCTGCTCCTGTTCCATTTCCAGCTCCTGCTCCTGTTCCTGCTCCGGGTCCTGCTCCTGTTCCTGTTCCTGTTCTTGCTCCTGCTCTTGTTCCTGCTCCTGTTCCTGTTCCTGTTCCTGCTCCTGCTCCTGCTCCTGTTCCTGTTCTTGCTTCTGTTCCTGTTCCTCCTCCTGTTCCCGTCCCTGCTTCTGTTCCTGTTTCTCTTCCTGCTCCTGTTCCTGCTCCTGTTCCTGTTCTGTTCGTGTTCCTGCTCCTGCTCCTGTTCCTGTTCCTGCTCCGTTTCCTGTTCCTGCTCCTGCTCCTGTTCCTGCACCTGCTTCTGCTACTGCTCCTACTCCAGTTGCTGTTCCTGCTCCTGTACCTGTTCCTGCTCCTGTTCCCGTTCCTGCTCCTGTTGCTGCTGCTGCTCCTGTTCCTGCTCCTGTTCCTGTTGCTGCTCCTGCTCCTGCTCCTGTTCCTGCTCCTGTTCCATTTCCAGCTCCTGCTCCTGTTCCTGCTCCGGGTCCTGCTCCTGTTCCTGTTCCTGTTCTTGCTCCTGCTCGTGTTCCTGCTCCTGTTCCTGTTCCTGCTCCTGCTCCTGCTCCTGTTCTAGTTCCTGTTTCTGCTCCTTTTCCTGCTCCTCTTCCTGCTCCTCCTCCTGCACCTGCTCCTGTTCCTGCTCCTGTTCCTGTCACTGCTCTTGTTCCTGCTCCTGTTCCATTCCTGGTTCCTCTTCCTGCTCCTGTTCCCGTCCCTGTTCCTGTTCCTGCTTCTGTTCCTGTTCCTCCTCCTGTTCCCGTTCCTGCTCTTGTTCCTGTTTCTCTTCCTGCTCCTGTTCCTGCTCCTGCTCCAGGTCCTGCTCCGGTTCCTGCTCCCATTCCTGTTCCCATTTCCATTTCTGATCCTTTTCCTGCTCCTGCTCCTGTTCCTGCTCCTGCTCCTCTTCCTGCTCATGTTCCTGTTCCTGTTCCTTTTCCTGCTCCTGCCCCTGTTCCTGTTTCTGCTCCTTTTCCTGCTCCTCTTTCTGCTCCTCCTCCCACTCCCATTCCTGCTCCTGTTCCCACTTCCGTTCCTCTTCCTGCTCCCGTTCCTGTTCCTGTTTCTGCTCCTGTGCCAGATCCTGTTACTGTTCCTGTTCCTGGTCCTGTTCCCGTTCCTGCTCCTGTTGCTGCTGCTGCTCCCATTCCTGTTCCTGTTCCTGCTCATGCTCCTGCTCCTGTTCCTGCTCCTGTTCCTTTTCCTGCTCCTGCTCCTGTTCCTGCTCCGGGTCCTACTCCTGTTCCTGTTCCTGCTCCTGCTCCCGTTCCGGCTCCTGTTCCTGTTCCTGCTCCTGCTCCTGCTCCTGTTTCTGCTCCTGTTCCTGTCACTGCTCTTGTTCCTATTCCTGTTCCTGTTCCTGTTTCTGCTCCTGTTCCTGTTCCTGCTCCTGTTCCCGTTCCGGCTCCTGTTGCTGCTGCTGCTTCCGTTCCTGTTCCGGTTCCTGCTCCTGTTCCTGCTCCTGCTCCTGCTCCTGCTCCTGCTCCTTCTCCTGTTCCTTTTCCTGCTCCTGCTCCTGCTCCTGCTCCCGGTCCTACTCCTGTTCCTGTTCCTGCTCCTGCTCCTGTTTCTGTTCCTGTTCCTGTTCCTGTTCTTGCTCCTGCTCCTGTTCCTGCTGCTGCTCCTCTTTCTGCTCCTGCACCTGCTCCTGTTCCTGTTACTGTTTCTGCTCCTTTTCCTGCTCTTGTTCCTGCTTCTGTTCCTGGTCTTGTTCCTCTTCCTGCTCCTGTTCCCGTCCCGGTTCTTGTTCCTGCTTCTGTTCCTGTTCCTCCTCCTGTTCCCGTTCCTGCTTCTGTTCCTGTTTCTCTTCCTGTTCCTGTTCCTGTTCCTGTTCTGTTCGTGTTCCTGTTCTTGCTCCTGTTCCAGCTTCTGTTCCTGTTCCTGCTCCCGTTCGTGTTCCTCTTTCTGCTCCTCCTCCCACTCCCATTCCTGCTCCTGTACCCACTTCCGTTCCTGTTCCTACTCCCCTTCCTGTTCGTGTTTCTGCTGCTGTGCCAGATCCTGTTACTGTTCCTGTTCCTGCTCCTGTTCCCGTTCCTGTTCCTGGTCCTGTCCCTATTCCTGCTCCTGTTCCCGCTCCTGTTCCTTTTCCTGCTCCTGCTCCTGTTCCTGTTCCTGCTCCTGCTCCTGTTCCTATTCCTGTTCTTGCTCCTGCTCCTGTTCCTGCTCCTGTTCCTGTTCCTGCTCCTGCTCCTGTTCCAGTTCCTGTTTCTGCTCCTCCTCCTGCACCTGCTCCAGGTCCTGCTCCTGTTCCTGCTCCCATTCCTGTTCTCATTTCCGTTTCTGATCTGGTTCCTGCTCCTATTCCTGTTCCAGCTTCTGTTCCTGTTCCTGCTCCCATTCGTATTCCTCTTTCTGCTCCTCCTCCCACTTCCATTCCTGCTCCTGTTCCCACTTCCGTTCCTGTTCCTGCTCCCGTTCCTGTTCCTGTTTCTGCTCCTGTTCCTGCTCCTGTTCCCGTTCCTGCTCTTGTTCCTGTTTCTCTTCCTGCTCCTGTTCCTGCTCCTGCTCCAGGTCCTGCTCTGGTTCCTGCTCCCATTCCTGTTCCCATTTCCATTTCTGATCCTCTTCCTGCTCATGTTCCTGTTTCTGCTCCTTTTCCTGCTCCTGTTCCTGCTCCTGTTCCTGTTCCTGCTCCTGTTCCTGTTCCTGTTTCTGCTCCTGCTCCTGTTCCTGCTCCTGTTCCTGTTCCTGTTTCTGCTCCTGCACCTGCTCCTGTTCCTGCTCCTGTTCCTGTCACTACTCTTGTTCCTGCTCCTGTTCCTGTTCCTGGTCCCGTTCCTCTTCCTGCTCCTGTTCCCGTTCCGGTTCCTGTTCCTGCTTCTGTTCCTGTTCCTCTTCCTGCTCCTGTTTCTGTTCCTGTTCTGTTCGTGTTCCTGTTCCTGCTCCTGTTCCTGCTCCTGCTCCAGTTCCTGCTCCTGTTCCTGCTCCCATTCCTGTTCCCATTTCCCTTTCTGCTCTGGTTCCTGCTCCTATTCCTGTTCCAGCTTCTGTTCATGTTCCTGCTCCCGTTCGTGTTCCTCTTTCTGCTCCTCTTCCCACTCACATTCCTGCTCCTGTTCCCACTTCCTTTCCTGTTCCTGCTCCCGTTCCTGTTCCTGTTTTTGCTCCTGTGCCAGCTCCTGTACCTACTTCTGTTGCTGTTCCTGCTCCTGTTCCTGTACCTGCTCCTGTTACTGCTGCTGCTCCCGTTCCTGTTCCGGTTCCTGTTCCTGTTCCTGATCCTGCTCCTGTTCCTACTCCCTTTCCAGCTACTGCTCCTGCTCCCTTTCCAGCTTCCGCTCCTGCTCCTGTCCCTGCTCCTGCCCCATTCCTATTAGTGCGCCTGTTCCTGCTCCTGTTCCTGTTCCTGCTCCTGCTCCTGCTCCTGTTCCTGCTCCTGCTCCTGTTCCTGTTCCTGATCTCGTTCTTGTTCCTGTTCCCGTTCCTGTTCCTGATCCTGCTCCTGCTCCCATTCCTGATCCTCCTCCCGTTCCTGTTCCTGATCCTGTTCCTGTAACCATTCCTTTTCCAGATCCTGCTCCTGCTCCCGTTCCTGTTCCAGTTCCTGATACTGCTCCTGCTCCTGTTCCTGTTCCTGCTCGTGCTCCTGTTCCTGTTCCTGTTTCTGCTCCTGCTCCTGTTCCTGTTCCTGTTTCTGCTCCTTTTCCTGCTCCTGTTTCTGCTCCTCCTCCTGCACCTGCTCCAGTTCCTGCTCCTGTTCCTGCTCCCATTCCTGTTCCCATTTCCCTTTCTGCTCCGGTTCCTGCTCATATTCCTGTTCCAGCTTCTGTTCCTGTCCCTGCTCCCGTTCGTATTCCTCTTTCTGCTCCTCCTCCCACTCCCATTCCTGCTCCTGTTCCCACTTTCGTTCCGGTTCCTGCTCCCGTTCCTGTTCCTGTTTCTGCTCCTGTACGAGATCCTGTTACCTTTGCTGTTCCTGCTCCTGTTCCTGCTTCTGTTCCCATTCCTGGTCCTGTTCCTGGTCCTGTTCCTGTTCTGTTCGTGATCCTGTTCCTGCTCCTGTTGCTGCTCCTGCTCCTGTTCCTGCTCCTGTTCCTGCTCGCATTCCTGTTCCTATTTCCCTTTCTGCTCTGGTTTCTGCTCCAATTCCTGTTCCAGCTTCTGTTCCTGCTCCCGTTCGTGTTCCTCTTTCTGCTCCTCCTCCCACTCCCATTCCTGCTCCTGTTTCCAATCCGTTCCTGTTCCTGCTCCCGTTCCTGTTCCTGTTTCTGCTCCTGTGCCAGATCCTGTTACTGTTCCTGTTCCTGCTCCTGTTCCCGTTCCTGCTCCTGTTGCTGCTGCTGCTCCCGTTCTTGTTCCGGTTCCTGTTCCTGCTCCTGCTCGTATTGCTGCTCCTGTTCCTTTTCCTGCTCCTGCTCCTGTTCCTGCTCCGGGTCCTACTCCTGTTCCTGTTCCTGTTTCTGCTCCTCATCCTGCACCTGCTCCTGTTCCTGTCATTGCTCTTGTTCCTGCTCCTGTTCCAGTTCCTGCTCCTGTTCCTGTTCCTGCTCCTGTTCCCGTTCCTGCTCGTGTTGCTGCTGCTGCTCCCGTTCCTGTTCCGGTTCCTGTTCCTGCACCTGCTCCTGCTCCTGCTCCGGCTCCTGTTCCTGCTCCTGCTCCTGTTCCTGGTCCTGTTCCTCTTCCTGCTCCTGTTCCCGTTCCGGTTCCTGTTCCTGCTTCTGTTCCTGTTCCTCCTCCTGTTCCCGTTCCTACTTCTGTTCCTGTTTCTCTTCCTACTCCTGTTCCTGTTGCTGTTCTGTTCGTGTTCCTGTTCCTGCTCCTGTTCCCGCTTCTGTTCATGTTCCTGCTCCCGTTCGTGTTCCTCTTTCTGCTCCTCCTCCCACTCCCATTCCTGCTCCTGTTCCCACTTCCGTTCCTGTTCCTACTCCCGTTCCTGTTCATGTTTCTGCTGCTGTGCCAGATCCTGTTACTGTTCCTGTTCCTGCTCCTGTTTCCGTTCCTGTTCCTGTTCCTGGTCCTGTTCCTATTCCTATTCCTGTTGCTGTTCCTGCTCCTGTTGCTGCTGCTGCTCCTGTTCCTGCTCCTGCTCCTGCTCCTGCTCCTGTTCCTGCTCCTGTTCCATTTCCAGCTCCTGCTCCTGTTCCTGCTCCGGGTCCTGCTCCTGTTCCTGTTCCTGTTCTTGCTCCTGTTCCAGCTTCTGTTCCTGTTCCTGCTCCCGTTCGTGTTCCTCTTTCTGCTCCTCCTCCCACTCCCATTCCTGCTCCTGTACCCACTTCCGTTCCTGTTCCTACTCCCGTTCCTGTTCGTGTTTCTGCTGCTGTGCCAGATCCTGTTACTGTTCCTGTTCCTGCTCCTGTTCCCGTTCCTGTTCCTGGTCCTGTCCCTATTCCTGCTCCTGTTCCCGCTCCTGTTCCTTTTCCTGCTCCTGCTCCTGTTCCTGTTCCTGCTCCTGTTCCTATTCCTGTTCTTGCTCCTGCTCCGGGTCCTGCTCCTGTTCCTGTTCCTGTTCTTGCTCCTGCTCTTGTTCCTGCTCCTGTTCCTGTTCCTGCTCCTGCTCCTGCTCCTGTTCCTGTTCTTGCTTCTGTTCCTGTTCCTCCTCCTGTTCCCGTCCCTGCTTCTGTTCCTGTTTCTCTTCCTGCTCCTGTTCCTGCTCCTGTTCCTGTTCTGTTCGTGTTCCTGTTCCTGCTCCTGCTCCAGTTCCTGCTCCTGTTCCTGCTCCCATTACTGTTCCCATTTACCTTTCTGCTCCGTTTCCTGCTCCTATTCCTGTTCCAGCTTCTGTTCATGTTCCTGCTCCCGTTCGTGTTCCTCTTTCTGCTCCTCCTCCCCCTCCCATTCCTGCTCCTGTTCCCACTTCCGTTCCTGTTCCTGCTCCCGTTCCTGTTCCTGTTTCTGCTCCTGTGCCAGATTCTGTTCTCGTTCCTGTTCCCGTTCCTGCCTCTGTTGCTGCTGCTGCTTCTGTTCCTGTTCCTGCTACTGTTCCGGTTCCTTTTCCTGCTCCTGCTCCTGTTCCTGCTCCTGTTCCTGTTCCTGCTCCTGCTCCTGTTCCTGCACCTGCTCCTGCTCCTGCTCCTGCCCCTGTTCCTGCTCCTGTTCCTGTTCCTGTTTCTGCTCCTTGTCCTGCTCTTGTTCCTGCTCCTGTTCCTGGTCCTGTTCCTCTTCCTGCTCCTGTTCCCGTTCCGGTTCCTGTTCCTGCTTCTGTTCCTGTTCCTCCTCCTGTTCCCGTTCCTGCTTCTGTTCCTGTTTCTCTTCCTACTCCTGTTCCTGTTGCTGTTCTGTTCGTGTTCCTGTTCCTGCTCCTGTTCCCGCTTCTGTTCATGTTCCTGCTCCCGTTCGTGTTCCTCTTTCTGCTCCTCCTCCCACTCCCATTCCTGCTCTTGTTCCCACTTCCGTTCCTGTTCCTACTCCCGTTCCTGTTCGTGTTTCTGCTGCTGTGCCAGATCCTGTTACTGTTCCTGTTCCTGCTCCTGTTCTCGTTCCTGTTCCTGGTCCTGTCCCTATTCCTATTCCTGTTCCCGTTCCTACTCCTGTTGCTGTTCCTGATCCTGTTGCTGATCCTGCTCCTGCTCCTGTTCCCGCTCCTGTTCCTTTTCCTGCTCCTGCTCCTGTTCCTGTTCCTGCTCCTGCTCCTGTTCCTATTCCTGTTCTTGCTCCTGCTCCTGTTCCTGCTCCTGTTCCTGTTCCTGCTCCTGCTCCTGTTCCAGTTCCTGTTTCTGCTCCTCCTCCTGCACCTGCTCCAGGTCCTGCTCCTGTTCCTGCTCACATTCCTGTTCTCATTTCCGTTTCTGATCTGGTTCCTGCTCCTATTCCTGTTCCAGCTTCTGTTCCTGTTCCTGCTCCCATTCGTATTCCTCTTTCTGCTCCTCCTCCCACTCCCATTCCTGCTCCTGTTCCCACTTCCGTTCCTGTTCCTGCTCCCGTTCCTGTTCCTTTTTCTGCCCCTGTTCCTGCTCCTTTTCCCGTTCCTGTTCCTGGTCCACTTCCTATTCCTGTTCCCGTTCCTACTCCTGTTGCTGTTCCTGCTCCTGTACCTGTTCCTGCTCCTGTTCCCGTTCCTGCTCCTGTTGCTGCTGCTGCTCCTGTTCCTGCTCCTGTTCCTGTTCCTGCTCCTGCTCCTGCTCCTGTTCCTGCTCCTGTTCCATTTCCAGCTCCTGCTCCTGTTCCTGCTCCGGGTCCTGCTCCTGTTCCTGTTCCTGTTCTTGCTCCTGCTCGTGTTCCTGCTCCTGTTCCTGTTCCTGCTCCTGCTCCTGTTCTAGTTCCTGTTTCTGCTCCTTTTCCTGCTCCTCTTTCTGCTCCTCCTCCTGCACCTGCTCCTGTTCCTTCTCCTGTTCCATTCCTGGTTCCTCTTCCTGCTCCTGTTCCCGTCCCTGTTCCTGTTCCTGCTTCTGTTCCTGTTCCTCCTCCTGTTCCCGTTCCTGCTCTTGTTCCTGTTTCTCTTCCTGCTCCTGTTCCTGCTCCTGCTCCAGGTCCTGCTCCGGTTCCTGCTCCCATTCCTGTTCCCATTTCCATTTCTGATCCTTTTCCTGCTCCTGCTCCTGTTCCTGCTCCTGCTCCTCTTCCTGCTCATGTTCCTGTTCCTGTTCCTTTTCCTGCTCCTGCCCCTGTTCCTGTTTCTGCTCCTTTTCCTGCTCCTCTTTCTGCTCCTCCTCCCACTCCCATTCCTGCTCCTGTTCCCACTTCCGTTCCTCTTCCTGCTCCCGTTCCTGTTCCTGTTTCTGCTCCTGTGCCAGATCCTGTTACTGTTCCTGTTCCTGGTCCTGTTCCCGTTCATGCTCCTGTTGCTGCTGCTGCTCCCATTCCTGTTCCTGTTCCTGCTCATGCTCCTGCTCCTGTTCCTGCTCCTGTTCCTTTTCCTGCTCCAGCTCCTGTTCCTGCTCCGGGTCCTACTCCTGTTCCTGTTCCTGCTCCTGCTCCTGTTCCGGCTCCAGTTCCTGTTCCTGCTCCTGCTCCTGCTCCTGTTCCTGCTCCTGTTCCTGTCACTGCTCTTGTTCCTGTTCCTGTTCCTGTTCCTGTTTTTGCTCCTGTTCCTGTTTCTGCTCCTGTTCCCGGTCCGGCTCCTGTTGCTGCTGCTGCTTCCGTTCCTGTTCCGGTTCCTGCTCCTGTTCCTGCTCCTGCTCCTGCTCCTGCTCCTGCTCCTTCTCCTGTTCCTTTTCCTGCTCCTGCTCCTGCTCCTGTTCCTGCTCCCGGTCCTGCTCCTGTTCCTGTTCCTGCTCCTGCTCCTGTTTCTGTTCCTGTTCCTGTTCCTGTTCTTGCTCCAGCTCCTGTTCCTGCTCCTGTTCCTGTTACTGTTTCTGCTCCTTTTCCTGCTCTTGTTCCTGCTTCTGTTCCTGGTCCTGTTCCTCTTCCTGCTCCTGTTCCCGTCCCGGTTCTTGTTCCTGCTTCTGTTCCTGTTCCTCCTCCTGTTCCCGTTCCTGCTTCTGTTCCTGTTTCTCTTCCTGTTCCTGTTCCTGTTCCTGTTCTGTTCGTGTTCCTGTTCTTGCTCCTGTTCCAGCTTCTGTTCCTGTTCCTGCTCCCGTTCGTGTTCCTCTTTCTGCTCCTCCTCCCACTCCCATTCCTGCTCCTGTACCCACTTCCGTTCCTGTTCCTACTCCCGTTCCTGTTTGTGTTTCTGCTGCTGTGCCAGATCCTGTTATTGTTCCTGTTCCTGCTCCTGTTCCCGTTCCTGTTCCTGGTCCTGTCCCTATTCCTATTCCTGTTCCCGTTCCTACTCCTGTTGCTGTTCCTGATCCTGTTGCTGCTCCTGCTCCTGCTCCTGTTCCCGCTCCTGTTCCTTTTCCTGCTCCTGCTCCTGTTCCTGTTCCTGCTCCTGCTCCTGTTCCAGTTCCTGTTTCTGCTCCTCCTCCTGCACCTGCTCCAGGTCCTGCTCCTGTTCCTGCTCCCATTCCTGTTCTCATTTCCGTTTCTGATCTGGTTCCTGCTCCTATTCCTGTTCCAGCTTCTGTTCCTGTTCCTGCTCCCATTCGTATTCCTCTTTCTGCTCCTCCTCCCACTCCCATTCCTGCTCCTGTTCCCACTTCCGTTCCTGTTCCTGCTCCCGTTCCTGTTCCTGTTTCTGCTCCTGTTCCTGCTCCTTTTCCCGTTCCTGTTCCTGGTCCACTTCCTATTCCTGTTCCCGTTCCTACTCCTGTTGCTGTTCCTGCTCCTGTACCTGTTCCTGCTCCTGTTCCCGTTCCTGCTCCTGTTGCTGCTGCTGCTCCTGTTCCTGCTCCTGTTCCTGTTCCTGCTCCTGCTCCTGCTCCTGTTCCTGCTCCTGTTCCATTTCCAGCTCCTGCTCCTGTTCCTGCTCCGGGTCCTGCTCCAGATCCTGTTCCTGTTCTTGCTCCTGCTCGTGTTCCTGCTCCTGTTCCTGTTCCTGCTCCTGCTCCTGCTCCTGTTCCTGTTCTTGCTTCTGTTCCTGTTCCTCCTCCTGTTCCCGTCCCTGCTTCTGTTCCTGTTTCTCTTCCTGCTCCTGTTCCTGCTCCTGTTCCTGTTCTGTTCGTGTTCCTGTTCCTGCTCCTGCTCCAGTTCCTGCTCCCATTACTGTTCCCATTTCCCTTTCTGCTCCGTTTCCTGCTCCTATTCCTGTTCCAGCTTCTGTTCATGTTCCTGCTCCCGTTCGTGTTCCTCTTTCTGCTCCTCCTCCCCCTCCCATTCCTGCTCCTGTTCCCACTTCCGTTCCTGTTCCTGCTCCCGTTCCTGTTCCTGTTTCTGCTCCTGTGCCAGATTCTGTTCTCGTTCCTGTTCCCATTCCTGCCTCTGTTGCTGCTGCTGCTTCTGTTCCTGTTCCTGCTACTGTTCCGGTTCCTTTTCCTGCTCCTGCTCCTGTTCCTGCTCCTGCTCCTGTTCCTGGTCCTGCTCCTGTTCCTGTTCCTGCTCCTACTCCTGTTCCTGTTCCTGTTCTTGCTCCTGCTCCTGTTCCTGCTCCTGTTCCTGTTCCTGCTCCTGCTCCTGCTCCTGTTCCTGCTCCTGTTTCTGCTCCTCCTCCTGCACCTGTTCCTGTTCATGCTCCTGTTCCCGTTCCTGCTTCTGTTCCTGTTTCTCTTCCTGTTCCTGTTCCTGTTCCTGTTCTGTTCGTGTTCCTGTTCTTGCTCCTGTTCCAGCTTCTGTTCCTGTTCCTGCTCCCGTTCGTGTTCCTCTTTCTGCTCCTCCTCCCACTCCCATTCCTGCTCCTGTACCCACTTCCGTTCCTGTTCCTACTCCCGTTCCTGTTCGTGTTTCTGCTGCTGTGCCAGATCCTGTTACTGTTCCTGTTCCTGCTCCTGTTCCCGTTCCTGTTCCTGGTCCTGTCCCTATTCCTATTCCTGTTCCCGTTCCTACTCCTGTTGCTGTTCCTGATCCTGTTGCTGCTCCTGCTCCTGCTCCTGTTCCCGCTCCTGTTCCTTTTCCTGCTCGTGTTCCTGTTCCTGCTCCTGCTCCTGTTCCTATTCCTGTTCTTGCTCCTGCTCCTGTTCCTGCTCCTGTTCCTGTTCCTGTTTCTGCTCCTCCTCCTGCACCTGCTCCAGGTCCTGCTCCTGTTCCTGCTCCCATTCCTGTTCTCATTTCCGTTTCTGATCTGGTTCCTGCTCCTATTCCTGTTCCAGCTTCTGTTCCTGTTCCTGCTCCCATTCGTATTCCTCTTTCTGCTCCTCCTCCCACTCCCATTCCTGCTCCTGTTCCCACTTCCGTTCCTGTTCCTGCTCCCGTTCCTGTTCCTGTTTCTGCTCCTGTTCCTGCTCCTTTTCCCGTTCCTGTTCCTGGTCCACTTCCTATTCCTGTTCCCGTTCCTACTCCTGTTGCTGTTCCTGCTCCTGTACCTGTTCCTGCTCCTGTTCCCGTTCCTGCTCCTGTTGCAGCTGCTGCTCCTGTTCCTGCTCCTGTTCCTGTTCCTGCTCCTGCTCCTGCTCCTGCTCCTGTTCCTGCTCCTGTTCCATTTCCAGCTCCTGCTCCTGTTCCTGCTCCGGGTCCTGCTCCTGTTCCTGTTCCTGTTCTTGCTCCTGCTCTTGTTCCTGCTCCTGTTCCTGTTCCTGCTCCTGCTCCTGCTCCTGTTCCTGTTCTTGCTTCTGTTCCTGTTCCTCCTCCTGTTCCCGTCCCTGCTTCTGTTCCTGTTTCTCTTCCTGCTCCTGTTCCTGCTCCTGTTCCTGTTCTGTTCGTGTTCCTGTTCCTGCTCCTGCTCCAGTTCCTGCTCCTGTTCCTGCTCCCATTACTGTTCCCATTTCCCTTTCTGCTCCGTTTCCTGCTCCTATTCCTGTTCCAGCTTCTGTTCATGTTCCTGCTCCCGTTCGTGTTCCTCTTTCTGCTCCTCCTCCCCCTCCCATTCCTGCTCCTGTTCCCACTTCCGTTCCTGTTCCTGCTCCCGTTCCTGTTCCTTTTTCTGCTCCTGTGCCAGATTCTGTTCTCGTTCCTGTTCCCATTCCTGCCTCTGTTGCTGCTGCTGCTTCTGTTCCTGTTCCTGCTACTGTTCCGGTTCCTTTTCCTGCTCCTGCTCCTGTTCCTGCTCCTGCTCCTGTTCCTGTTCCTGCTCCTGTTCCTGTTCCTGCTCCTACTCCTGTTCCTGTTCCTGTTCTTGCTCCTGCTCCTGTTCCTGCTCCTGTTCCTGTTTCTGCTCCTCCTCCTGCACCTGCTCCTGTTCCTGTCACTGCTCTTGTTCCTGCTCCTGTTCCTGCTGCTGCTCCTCTTCCTGCTCATGTTACTGTTCCTGTTCCTTTTCCTGCTCCTGGCCCTGTTCCTGTTTCTGCTCCCGTTCGTGTTCCTCTTTCTGCTCCTCCTCCCACTCCCATTCCTGCTCCTGTTCCCACTTCCGTTCCTGTTCCTGCTCCCGCTCCCGTTCCTGTTCCTGTTTCTGCTCCTGTGCCAGATCCTGTTACTGTTCCTGTTCCTGCTCCTGTTCCCGTTCCTGCTCCTGTTGCTGCTGCTGCTCCCGTTCCTGTTCCGGTTCCTGTTCCTCTTCCTGCTCCTGCTCCGGTTCCTGCTCCTATTCGTGTTCCAGCCTCTGTTCCTGTTCCTGCTCCTGTTCGTGTTCCTCTTTCTGCTCCTCCTCCCACTCCCATTCCTGCTCCTGTTACCACTTCCGTTTCTGTTCCTGATCCCGTTCCTGTTCCTGTTGCTGTTCTGTTCGTGTTCCTGTTCCTGCTCCTGTTCCAGCTTCTGTTCCTGTTCCTGCTCCTGTTCGTGTTCCTCTTTCTGCTCCTCCTCCCACTCCCATTCCTGCTCCTGTTACCACTTCCGTTTCTGTTCCTGATCCCGTTCCTGTTCCTGTTTCTGCTCCTGTGCCAGATCCTGTTACTGTTCCTGTTCCTGCTCCTGTTCCCGTTCCTGCTCCTGTTGCTGCTGCTGCTCCCGTTCCTGTTCCGGTTCCTGTTCCTCTTCCTGCTCCTGCTCCTGTTCCTGCTCCTGTTCCTGTTCCTTTTCCTGCTCCTGCCCCTGTTCCTGTTTCTGCTCCCGTTCGTGTTCCTCTTTCTGCTGCTCCTCCCACTCCCATTCCTGCTCCTGTTACCACTTCCGTTTCTGTTCCTGATCCCGTTCCTGTTCCTGTTTCTGCTCCTGTGCCAGATCCTGTTACTGTTCCTGTTCCTGCTCCTGTTCCCGTTCCTGCTCCTGTTGCTGCTGCTGCTCCCGTTCCTGTTCCGGTTCCTGTTCCTCTTCCTGCTCCTGCTACTGTTCCTGCTCCTGTTCCTGTTCCTGCTCCTGCTCCTGCTCCTGTTCCTGCTCCTGTTCCTTTTCCTGCTCCTGCTCCTGTTCCTGCTCCGGGTCCTGCTCCTTTTCCAGTTCCTGCTCCTGCTCCTGTTCCTGTTCCTATTCTTGCTCCTGCTCCTGTTCCTGCTCCTGTTCCTGTTCCTCCTCCTGCACCTGCTCCAGTTACTGCTCCTGTTCCTGCTCCCATTCCTGTTCCCATTTCCCTTTCTGCTCCGGTTCCTGCTCCTATTCCTGTTCCAGCTTCTGTTCTTGTTCCTGCTCCCGTTCGTGTTCCTCTTTCTGCTCCTCCTCCCACTCCCATTCCTGCTCCTGTTCCCACTTCCCCGTTCCTGTTCCTGCTCCTCTTCCTGTTCCTGTTCCTGTTCCTGCTCCTGTTCCTGCTCCTGTTCCTGTTTCTCTTCCTACTCCTGTTCCTGTTGCTGTTCTGTTCGTGTTCCTGTTCCTGCTCCTGTTTCCGCTTCTGTTCATGTTCCTGCTCCCGTTCGTGTTCCTCTTTCTGCTCCTCCTCCCACTCCCATTCCTGCTCCTGTTCCCACTTCCGTTCCTGTTCCTACTCACGTTCCTGTTCGTGTTTCTGCTGCTGTGCCAGATCCTGTTCCTGTTCCTGGTCCTGTTCCTATTCCTATTCCTGTTGCTGTTCCTGCTCCTGTTGCTGCTGCTGCTCCTGTTCCTGCTCCTGCTCCTGCTCCTGCTCCTGTTCCTGCTCCTGTTCCTTTTCCTCCTCCTGCTCCTGTTCCTGCTCCCGGTCCTAAACCTGTTCCTGTTCCTGCTCCTACTCCTGTTCCTATTCCTGCTCCTGCACCTGCACCTGCTCCTGATCCTGTTCCTGTTTCTGCTCCTTTTCCTGCTCTTGCTCCTGCTCCTGTTCTTGCTCCTGTTCCTGTTCCTGCTCCGGCTCCTGCTCCTGTTCCTGCTCCTGCTCCTGCTCCTGTTCCTGTTCCCTGTTCTTGCTCCTGCTCCTGTTCCTGCTCCTGTTCCTGTTCCTGCTCCTGCTCCTGCTCCTGTTCCTGCTCCTGTTTCTGCTCCTCCTCCTGCTCCTGTTCCTGTCACTGCTCTTGTTCCTGCTCCTGTTCCTGCTCCTGCTCCTCTTCCTGCTCATGTTACTGTTCCTGTTCCTTTTCCTGCTCCTCTCCCTGTTCCTGTGTCTGCTCCCGTTCGTGTTCCTCTTTCTGCTCCTCCTCCCACTCCCATTCCTGCTCCTGTTCCCACTTCCGTTCCTGTTCCTGCTCCCGCTCCCATTCCTGCCAGATCCTGTTACTGTTCCTGTTCCTGCTCCTGTTCCCGTTCCTGCTCCTACTCCTGTTCCTGTTCCTGCTCCTGCACCTGCTCCTGATTCTGTTCCTGTTTCTGCTCCTTTTCCTGCTCTTGCTCCTGCTCCTGTTCCTGCTCCTGTTCCTGTTCCTGGTCCAGCTCCTGCTTCTGTTCCTGCTCCTGCTCCTGCTCCTGTTCCTGGTCCTGTTTCTGCTCCTCCTCCTGCACCTGCTCCTGTTCCTGCTCCTGTTCCTGTCACTGCTCTTGTTCCTGCTCCTGTTCGTGTTCCTGTTCTGTTCGTGTTCCATTTCCTGCTCCTGTTCCTGTTCCTGCTCCTATTCCTGTTCCAGCTTCTGTTCCTTTTCCTGCTCCCGTTCGTGTTCCTCTTTCTGCTCCTCCTCCCACTCCCATTCCTGCTCCTGTTCCCACTTCCCCGTTCCTGTTCCTGCTCCTCTTCCTGTTCCTGTTCCTGTTCCTGCTCCTGTTCCTGCTCCTGTTCCTTTTCCTGCTCCTGCTCCTGTTCCTGCTCCGGGTCCTGCTCCTTTTCCTGTTCCTGCTCCTGTTCCTGTACCGGTTCCTGTTCCTGCTTCAGTTCCTGTTCCTCCTCCTGTTCCCGATCCTGCTTCTGTTCCTGTTTCTTTTCCTGCTCCTGTTCCTGCTCCTGCTTCTGTTCCTGTTTCTCTTCCTGCTCCTGTTCCTGCTCCTGTTCATGTTCCTGTTCTGTTCGTGTTCCATTTCCTGCTCCTGTTCCTGTTCCTGCTCCTACTCCTGTTCCAGCTTCTGTTCCTGTTCCTGCTCCCGTTCGTGTTCCTCTTTCTGCTCCTCCTCCCACTCCCATTCCTGCTCCTGTTCCCACTTCCCCATTCCTGTTCCTGCTCCTCTTCCTGTTCCTGTTCCTGCTCCTGTTCCTGCTCCTGTTCTTTTCCTGCTCCTGTTCCTGTTCCTGCTCCTCCTCCTGCACCTGCTCCAGTTCCTGCTCCTGTTCCTGCTCCCATTCCTGTTCCCATTTCCCTTTCTGCTCCAGTTCCTGCTCCTAATCCTGTTCCACCTTCTGTTCCAGTTCCTGCTCCCGTTCGTGTTCCTCTTTCTGCTCCCCCTCCCACTCCCATTCCTGCTCCTGTTCCCACTTCCGTTCCGGATCCTGCTCCCGTTCCTGTTCCTGCTTCTGTTCCCGTTCCTGGTCCTGTTCCTGGTCCTGGTCCTGTTCCTGTTCTGTTCGTGTTCCTGTTCCTGCTCCTGTTGCTGCTCCTGCTCCAGTTCCTGCTCCTGTTCCTGCTCCCATTTCTGTTCCCATATCCCTTTCTGCTCCGGTTCCTGCTCCTATTCCTGTTCCAGATCCTGTTACTGTTCCTGTTCCTGCTCCTGTTCCCGTTCCTGCTCCCGTTGCTGCTGCTGCTCCCGTTCCTCTTCCGGTTCCTGTTCCTGTTCCTGCTCCTGCTCCTGGTCCTGTTCCTGCTCCTGTTCCTGCTCCTGCTCCTGTTCCGGCTCCTGTTCCTGTTCCTGCTCCTGCTCCTGCTCCTGTTCCTGTTCCTGTTTCTGCTCCTGCTCCTGTTTCTGTTCCTGTTCCTGTTCCTGTTCCTGTTTCTGCTCCTTTTCCTGCTCCTGTTTCTGCTCCTCATCCTGTTCCTGCTCCTGTTCCTGCTCCTGTTTCTGTTCCTGCTCCTGTTCCCGTTCCGGCTCCTGTTGCTGCTGCTGCTTCCGTTCCTGTTCCGGTTCCTGCTCCTGTTCCTGCTCCTGCTCCTGCTCCTGCTCCTGCTCCTGTTCCTTCTCCTGTTCCTTTTCCTGCTCCTGCTCCTGTTCCTGTTCCTGTTCCTGTTCTTGTTCCTGCTCCTGCTCCTGTTCCTGCTCCTGTTCCTGTTCCTGCTCCTGCTCCTATTCCTGTTCCTGTTTCTGCTCCTGCTCCTTTTCCTGTTCCTGTTTCTGCTCCTGTTCCTGCTCCTGTTTCTGCTCCTCCTACTGCACGTGCTCCAGTTACTATTCCTGTTCCTGCTCCCATTCCTGTTTCCATTTCCCTTTCTGCTCCGTTTCCTGCTCCTATTCCTGTTCCTGCTCCTGTTCTTTCTTCTGTTCCTGTTCCTGTTCCTGCTCCTCTTCCTCTTCCTGCTCCTGCTCCTGCTCCTGTTCCTGCTCCTGTTCCTTTTCCTGCTCCTGCTCCTGTTCCTGCTCCGGGACCTACTACTGTTCCTGTTCCTGCTCCTGCTCCTCTTCCGGCTCCTGTTCCTGTTCCTGCTCCTGTTGCTGCTGCTGCTCCCGTTTCCGTTCCGGTTCCTCTTCCTGTTCCTGCTCCTGCTCCTGCTCCTGCTCCTATACCTGCTCCTGTTCCTTTTCCTGCTCCTGCTCCTGTTCCTGTTCCTGTTTCTGCTCCTTTTCCTGCTCTTGTTCCTACTCCTGTTCCTGGTCCTGTTCCTCTTCCTGCTCCTGTTCCCGTCCTGGTTCCTGTTCCTGCTTCTGTTCCTGTTCCTCCTCCTGTTCCAGTTCCTGTTTCTGCTCCTCCTCCTGCACCTGCTCCAGGTCCTGCTCCTGTTCCTGCTCACATTCCTGTTCTCATTTCCGTTTCTGATCTGGTTCCTGCTCCTATTCCTGTTCCAGCTTCTGTTCCTGTTCCTGCTCCCATTCGTATTCCTCTTTCTGCTCCTCCTCCCACTCCCATTCCTGCTCCTGTTCCCACTTCCGTTCCTGTTCCTGCTCCCGTTCCTGTTCCTTTTTCTGCCCCTGTTCCTGCTCCTTTTCCCGTTCCTGTTCCTGGTCCACTTCCTATTCCTGTTCCCGTTCCTACTCCTGTTGCTGTTCCTGCTCCTGTACCTGTTCCTGCTCCTGTTCCCGTTCCTGCTCCTGTTGCTGCTGCTGCTCCTGTTCCTGCTCCTGTTCCTGTTCCTGCTCCTGCTCCTGCTCCTGTTCCTGCTCCTGTTCCATTTCCAGCTCCTGCTCCTGTTCCTGCTCCGGGTCCTGCTCCTGTTCCTGTTCCTGTTCTTGCTCCTGCTCGTGTTCCTGCTCCTGTTCCTGTTCCTGCTCCTGCTCCTGTTCTAGTTCCTGTTTCTGCTCCTTTTCCTGCTCCTCTTTCTGCTCCTCCTCCTGCACCTGCTCCTGTTCCTGCTCCTGTTCCATTCCTGGTTCCTCTTCCTGCTCCTGTTCCCGTCCCTGTTCCTGTTCCTGCTTCTGTTCCTGTTCCTCCTCCTGTTCCCGTTCCTGCTCTTGTTCCTGTTTCTCTTCCTGCTCCTGTTCCTGCTCCTGCTCCAGGTCCTGCTCCGGTTCCTGCTCCCATTCCTGTTCCCATTTCCATTTCTGATCCTTTTCCTGCTCCTGCTCCTGTTCCTGCTCCTGCTCCTCTTCCTGCTCATGTTCCTGTTCCTGTTCCTTTTCCTGCTCCTGCCCCTGTTCCTGTTTCTGCTCCTTTTCCTGCTCCTCTTTCTGCTCCTCCTCCCACTCCCATTCCTGCTCCTGTTCCCACTTCCGTTCCTCTTCCTGCTCCCGTTCCTGTTCCTGTTTCTGCTCCTGTGCCAGATCCTGTTACTGTTCCTGTTCCTGGTCCTGTTCCCGTTCATGCTCCTGTTGCTGCTGCTGCTCCCATTCCTGTTCCTGTTCCTGCTCATGCTCCTGCTCCTGTTCCTGCTCCTGTTCCTTTTCCTGCTCCAGCTCCTGTTCCTGCTCCGGGTCCTACTCCTGTTCCTGTTCCTGTTCCTGCTCCTGCTCCTGTTCCGGCTCCAGTTCCTGTTCCTGCTCCTGCTCCTGCTCCTGTTCCTGCTCCTGTTCCTGTCACTGCTCTTGTTCCTGTTCCTGTTCCTGTTCCTGTTTTTGCTCCTGTTCCGGTGTCTGCTCCTGTTCCCGGTCCGGCTCCTGTTGCTGCTGCTGCTTCCGTTCCTGTTCCGGTTCCTGCTCCTGTTCCTGCTCCTGCTCCTGCTCCTGCTCCTGCTCCTTCTCCTGTTCCTTTTCCTGCTCCTGCTCCTGCTCCTGTTCCTGCTCCCGGTCCTGCTCCTGTTCCTGTTCCTGCTCCTGCTCCTGTTTCTGTTCCTGTTCCTGTTCCTGTTCTTGCTCCAGCTCCTGTTCCTGCTCCTGTTCCTGTTACTGTTTCTGCTCCTTTTCCTGCTCTTGTTCCTGCTTCTGTTCCTGGTCCTGTTCCTCTTCCTGCTCCTGTTCCCGTCCCGGTTCTTGTTCCTGCTTCTGTTCCTGTTCCTCCTCCTGTTCCCGTTCCTGCTTCTGTTCCTGTTTCTCTTCCTGTTCCTGTTCCTGTTCCTGTTCTGTTCGTGTTCCTGTTCTTGCTCCTGTTCCAGCTTCTGTTCCTGTTCCTGCTCCCGTTCGTGTTCCTCTTTCTGCTCCTCCTCCCACTCCCATTCCTGCTCCTGTACCCACTTCCGTTCCTGTTCCTACTCCCGTTCCTGTTTGTGTTTCTGCTGCTGTGCCAGATCCTGTTATTGTTCCTGTTCCTGCTCCTGTTCCCGTTCCTGTTCCTGGTCCTGTCCCTATTCCTATTCCTGTTCCCGTTCCTACTCCTGTTGCTGTTCCTGATCCTGTTGCTGCTCCTGCTCCTGCTCCTGTTCCCGCTCCTGTTCCTTTTCCTGCTCCTGCTCCTGTTCCTGTTCCTGCTCCTGCTCCTGTTCCAGTTCCTGTTTCTGCTCCTCCTCCTGCACCTGCTCCAGGTCCTGCTCCTGTTCCTGCTCCCATTCCTGTTCTCATTTCCGTTTCTGATCTGGTTCCTGCTCCTATTCCTGTTCCAGCTTCTGTTCCTGTTCCTGCTCCCATTCGTATTCCTCTTTCTGCTCCTCCTCCCACTCCCATTCCTGCTCCTGTTCCCACTTCCGTTCCTGTTCCTGCTCCCGTTCCTGTTCCTGTTTCTGCTCCTGTTCCTGCTCCTTTTCCCGTTCCTGTTCCTGGTCCACTTCCTATTCCTGTTCCCGTTCCTACTCCTGTTGCTGTTCCTGCTCCTGTACCTGTTCCTGCTCCTGTTCCCGTTCCTGCTCCTGTTGCTGCTGCTGCTCCTGTTCCTGCTCCTGTTCCTGTTCCTGCTCCTGCTCCTGCTCCTGTTCCTGCTCCTGTTCCATTTCCAGCTCCTGCTCCTGTTCCTGCTCCGGGTCCTGCTCCAGATCCTGTTCCTGTTCTTGCTCCTGCTCGTGTTCCTGCTCCTGTTCCTGTTCCTGCTCCTGCTCCTGCTCCTGTTCCTGTTCTTGCTTCTGTTCCTGTTCCTCCTCCTGTTCCCGTCCCTGCTTCTGTTCCTGTTTCTCTTCCTGCTCCTGTTCCTGCTCCTGTTCCTGTTCTGTTCGTGTTCCTGTTCCTGCTCCTGCTCCAGTTCCTGCTCCCATTACTGTTCCCATTTCCCTTTCTGCTCCGTTTCCTGCTCCTATTCCTGTTCCAGCTTCTGTTCATGTTCCTGCTCCCGTTCGTGTTCCTCGTTCTGCTCCTCCTCCCCCTCCCATTCCTGCTCCTGTTCCCACTTCCGTTCCTGTTCCTGCTCCCGTTCCTGTTCCTGTTTCTGCTCCTGTGCCAGATTCTGTTCTCGTTCCTGTTCCCATTCCTGCCTCTGTTGCTGCTGCTGCTTCTGTTCCTGTTCCTGCTACTGTTCCGGTTCCTTTTCCTGCTCCTGCTCCTGTTCCTGCTCCTGCTCCTGTTCCTGGTCCTGCTCCTGTTCCTGTTCCTGCTCCTACTCCTGTTCCTGTTCCTGTTCTTGCTCCTGCTCCTGTTCCTGCTCCTGTTCCTGTTCCTGCTCCTGCTCCTGCTCCTGTTCCTGCTCCTGTTTCTGCTCCTCCTCCTGCACCTGTTCCTGTTCATGCTCCTGTTCCCGTTCCTGCTTCTGTTCCTGTTTCTCTTCCTGTTCCTGTTCCTGTTCCTGTTCTGTTCCTGTTCCTGTTCTTGCTCCTGTTCCAGCTTCTGTTCCTGTTCCTGCTCCCGTTCGTGTTCCTCTTTCTGCTCCTCCTCCCACTCCCATTCCTGCTCCTGTACCCACTTCCGTTCCTGTTCCTACTCCCGTTCCTGTTCGTGTTTCTGCTGCTGTGCCAGATCCTGTTACTGTTCCTGTTCCTGCTCCTGTTCCCGTTCCTGTTCCTGGTCCTGTCCCTATTCCTATTCCTGTTCCCGTTCCTACTCCTGTTGCTGTTCCTGATCCTGTTGCTGCTCCTGCTCCTGCTCCTGTTCCCGCTCCTGTTCCTTTTCCTGCTCGTGTTCCTGTTCCTGCTCCTGCTCCTGTTCCTATTCCTGTTCTTGCTCCTGCTCCTGTTCCTGCTCCTGTTCCTGTTCCTGCTCCTGCTCCTGTTCCAGTTCCTGTTTCTGCTCCTCCTCCTGCACCTGCTCCAGGTCCTGCTCCTGTTCCTGCTCCCATTCCTGTTCTCATTTCCGTTTCTGATCTGGTTCCTGCTCCTATTCCTGTTCCAGCTTCTGTTCCTGTTCCTGCTCCCATTCGTATTCCTCTTTCTGCTCCTCCTCCCACTCCTATTCCTGCTCCTGTTCCCACTTCCGTTCCTGTTCCTGCTCCCGTTCCTGTTCCTGTTTCTGCTCCTGTTCCTGCTCCTTTTCCCGTTCCTGTTCCTGGTCCACTTCCTATTCCTGTTCCCGTTCCTACTCCTGTTGCTGTTCCTGCTCCTGTACCTGTTCCTGCTCCTGTTCCCGTTCCTGCTCCTGTTGCAGCTGCTGCTCCTGTTCCTGCTCCTGTTCCTGTTCCTGCTCCTGCTCCTGCTCCTGTTCCTGCTCCTGTTCCATTTCCAGCTCCTGCTCCTGTTCCTGCTCCGGGTCCTGCTCCTGTTCCTGTTCCTGTTCTTGCTCCTGCTCTTGTTCCTGCTCCTGTTCCTGTTCCTGCTCCTGCTCCTGCTCCTGTTCCTGTTCTTGCTTCTGTTCCTGTTCCTCCTCCTGTTCCCGTCCCTGCTTCTGTTCCTGTTTCTCTTCCTGCTCCTGTTCCTGCTCCTGTTCCTGTTCTGTTCGTGTTCCTGTTCCTGCTCCTGCTCCAGTTCCTGCTCCTGTTCCTGCTCCCATTACTGTTCCCATTTCCCTTTCTGCTCCGTTTCCTGCTCCTATTCCTGTTCCAGCTTCTGTTCATGTTCCTGCTCCCGTTCGTGTTCCTCTTTCTGCTCCTCCTCCCCCTCCCATTCCTGCTCCTGTTCCCACTTCCGTTCCTGTTCCTGCTCCCGTTCCTGTTCCTTTTTCTGCTCCTGTGCCAGATTCTGTTCTCGTTCCTGTTCCCATTCCTGCCTCTGTTGCTGCTGCTGCTTCTGTTCCTGTTCCTGCTACTGTTCCGGTTCCTTTTCCTGCTCCTGCTCCTGTTCCTGCTCCTGCTCCTGTTCCTGTTCCTGCTCCTGTTCCTGTTCCTGCTCCTACTCCTGTTCCTGTTCCTGTTCTTGCTCCTGCTCCTGTTCCTGCTCCTGTTCCTGTTTCTGCTCCTCCTCCTGCACCTGCTCCTGTTCCTGTCACTGCTCTTGTTCCTGCTCCTGTTCCTGCTGCTGCTCCTCTTCCTGCTCATGTTACTGTTCCTGTTCCTTTTCCTGCTCCTGGCCCTGTTCCTGTTTCTGCTCCCGTTCGTGTTCCTCTTTCTGCTCCTCCTCCCACTCCCATTCCTGCTCCTGTTCCCACTTCCGTTCCTGTTCCTGCTCCCGCTCCCGTTCCTGTTCCTGTTTCTGCTCCTGTGCCAGATCCTGTTACTGTTCCTGTTCCTGCTCCTGTTCCCGTTCCTGCTCCTGTTGCTGCTGCTGCTCCCGTTCCTGTTCCGGTTCCTGTTCCTCTTCCTGCTCCTGCTCCGGTTCCTGCTCCTATTCGTGTTCCAGCCTCTGTTCCTGTTCCTGCTCCTGTTCGTGTTCCTCTTTCTGCTGCTCCTCCCACTCCCATTCCTGCTCCTGTTACCACTTCCGTTTCTGTTCCTGATCCCGTTCCTGTTCCTGTTTCTGCTCCTGTGCCAGATCCTGTTACTGTTCCTGTTCCTGCTCCTGTTCCCGTTCCTGCTCCTGTTGCTGCTGCTGCTCCCGTTCCTGTTCCGGTTCCTGTTCCTCTTCCTGCTCCTGCTCCTGTTCCTGCTCCTGTTCCTGTTCCTTTTCCTGCTCCTGCCCCTGTTCCTGTTTCTGCTCCCGTTCGTGTTCCTCTTTCTGCTGCTCCTCCCACTCCCATTCCTGCTCCTGTTACCACTTCCGTTTCTGTTCCTGATCCCGTTCCTGTTCCTGTTTCTGCTCCTGTGCCAGATCCTGTTACTGTTCCTGTTCCTGCTCCTGTTCCCGTTCCTGCTCCTGTTGCTGCTGCTGCTCCCGTTCCTGTTCCGGTTCCTGTTCCTCTTCCTGCTCCTGCTACTGTTCCTGCTCCTGTTCCTGTTCCTGCTCCTGCTCCTGCTCCTGTTCCTGCTCCTGTTCCTTTTCCTGCTCCTGCTCCTGTTCCTGCTCCGGGTCCTGCTCCTTTTCCAGTTCCTGCTCCTGCTCCTGTTCCTGTTCCTGTTCTTGCTCCTGCTCCTGTTCCTGCTCCTGTTCCTGTTCCTCCTCCTGCACCTGCTCCAGTTACTGCTCCTGTTCCTGCTCCCATTCCTGTTCCCATTTCCCTTTCTGCTCCGGTTCCTGCTCCTATTCCTGTTCCAGCTTCTGTTCTTGTTCCTGCTCCCGTTCGTGTTCCTCTTTCTGCTCCTCCTCCCACTCCCATTCCTGCTCCTGTTCCCACTTCCCCGTTCCTGTTCCTGCTCCTCTTCCTGTTCCTGTTCCTGTTCCTGCTCCTGTTCCTGCTCCTGTTCCTGTTTCTCTTCCTACTCCTGTTCCTGTTGCTGTTCTGTTCGTGTTCCTGTTCCTGCTCCTGTTTCCGCTTCTGTTCATGTTCCTGCTCCCGTTCGTGTTCCTCTTTCTGCTCCTCCTCCCACTCCCATTCCTGCTCCTGTTCCCACTTCCGTTCCTGTTCCTACTCACGTTCCTGTTCGTGTTTCTGCTGCTGTGCCAGATCCTGTTCCTGTTCCTGGTCCTGTTCCTATTCCTATTCCTGTTGCTGTTCCTGCTCCTGTTGCTGCTGCTGCTCCTGTTCCTGCTCCTGCTCCTGCTCCTGCTCCTGTTCCTGCTCCTGTTCCTTTTCCTCCTCCTGCTCCTGTTCCTGCTCCCGGTCCTAAACCTGTTCCTGTTCCTGCTCCTACTCCTGTTCCTATTCCTGCTCCTGCACCTGCACCTGCTCCTGATCCTGTTCCTGTTTCTGCTCCTTTTCCTGCTCTTGCTCCTGCTCCTGTTCTTGCTCCTGTTCCTGTTCCTGCTCCGGCTCCTGCTCCTGTTCCTGCTCCTGCTCCTGCTCCTGTTCCTGTTCCCTGTTCTTGCTCCTGCTCCTGTTCCTGCTCCTGTTCCTGTTCCTGCTCCTGCTCCTGCTCCTGTTCCTGCTCCTGTTTCTGCTCCTCCTCCTGCTCCTGTTCCTGTCACTGCTCTTGTTCCTGCTCCTGTTCCTGCTCCTGCTCCTCTTCCTGCTCATGTTACTGTTCCTGTTCCTTTTCCTGCTCCTCTCCCTGTTCCTGTGTCTGCTCCCGTTCGTGTTCCTCTTTCTGCTCCTCCTCCCACTCCCATTCCTGCTCCTGTTCCCACTTCCGTTCCTGTTCCTGCTCCCGCTCCCATTCCTGCCAGATCCTGTTACTGTTCCTGTTCCTGCTCCTGTTCCCGTTCCTGCTCCTACTCCTGTTCCTGTTCCTGCTCCTGCACCTGCTCCTGATTCTGTTCCTGTTTCTGCTCCTTTTCCTGCTCTTGCTCCTGCTCCTGTTCCTGCTCCTGTTCCTGTTCCTGGTCCAGCTCCTGCTTCTGTTCCTGCTCCTGCTCCTGCTCCTGTTCCTGGTCCTGTTTCTGCTCCTCCTCCTGCACCTGCTCCTGTTCCTGCTCCTGTTCCTGTCACTGCTCTTGTTCCTGCTCCTGTTCGTGTTCCTGTTCTGTTCGTGTTCCATTTCCTGCTCCTGTTCCTGTTCCTGCTCCTATTCCTGTTCCAGCTTCTGTTCCTTTTCCTGCTCCCGTTCGTGTTCCTCTTTCTGCTCCTCCTCCCACTCCCATTCCTGCTCCTGTTCCCACTTCCCCGTTCCTGTTCCTGCTCCTCTTCCTGTTCCTGTTCCTGTTCCTGCTCCTGTTCCTGCTCCTGTTCCTTTTCCTGCTCCTGCTCCTGTTCCTGCTCCGGGTCCTGCTCCTTTTCCTGTTCCTGCTCCTGTTCCTGTACCGGTTCCTGTTCCTGCTTCAGTTCCTGTTCCTCCTCCTGTTCCCGATCCTGCTTCTGTTCCTGTTTCTTTTCCTGCTCCTGTTCCTGCTCCTGCTTCTGTTCCTGTTTCTCTTCCTGCTCCTGTTCCTGCTCCTGTTCATGTTCCTGTTCTGTTCGTGTTCCATTTCCTGCTCCTGTTCCTGTTCCTGCTCCTACTCCTGTTCCAGCTTCTGTTCCTGTTCCTGCTCCCGTTCGTGTTCCTCTTTCTGCTCCTCCTCCCACTCCCATTCCTGCTCCTGTTCCCACTTCCCCATTCCTGTTCCTGCTCCTCTTCCTGTTCCTGTTCCTGCTCCTGTTCCTGCTCCTGTTCTTTTCCTGCTCCTGTTCCTGTTCCTGCTCCTCCTCCTGCACCTGCTCCAGTTCCTGCTCCTGTTCCTGCTCCCATTCCTGTTCCCATTTCCCTTTCTGCTCCAGTTCCTGCTCCTAATCCTGTTCCACCTTCTGTTCCAGTTCCTGCTCCCGTTCGTGTTCCTCTTTCTGCTCCCCCTCCCACTCCCATTCCTGCTCCTGTTCCCACTTCCGTTCCGGATCCTGCTCCCGTTCCTGTTCCTGCTTCTGTTCCCGTTCCTGGTCCTGTTCCTGGTCCTGGTCCTGTTCCTGTTCTGTTCGTGTTCCTGTTCCTGCTCCTGTTGCTGCTCCTGCTCCAGTTCCTGCTCCTGTTCCTGCTCCCATTTCTGTTCCCATATCCCTTTCTGCTCCGGTTCCTGCTCCTATTCCTGTTCCAGATCCTGTTACTGTTCCTGTTCCTGCTCCTGTTCCCGTTCCTGCTCCTGTTGCTGCTGCTGCTCCCGTTCCTCTTCCGGTTCCTGTTCCTGTTCCTGCTCCTGCTCCTGGTCCTGTTCCTGCTCCTGTTCCTGCTCCTGCTCCTGTTCCGGCTCCTGTTCCTGTTCCTGCTCCTGCTCCTGCTCCTGTTCCTGTTCCTGTTTCTGCTCCTGCTCCTGTTTCTGTTCCTGTTCCTGTTCCTGTTCCTGTTTCTGCTCCTTTTCCTGCTCCTGTTTCTGCTCCTCATCCTGTTCCTGCTCCTGTTCCTGCTCCTGTTTCTGTTCCTGCTCCTGTTCCCGTTCCGGCTCCTGTTGCTGCTGCTGCTTCCGTTCCTGTTCCGGTTCCTGCTCCTGTTCCTGCTCCTGCTCCTGCTCCTGCTCCTGCTCCTGTTCCTTCTCCTGTTCCTTTTCCTGCTCCTGCTCCTGTTCCTGTTCCTGTTCCTGTTCTTGTTCCTGCTCCTGCTCCTGTTCCTGCTCCTGTTCCTGTTCCTGCTCCTGCTCCTATTCCTGTTCCTGTTTCTGCTCCTGCTCCTTTTCCTGTTCCTGTTTCTGCTCCTGTTCCTGCTCCTGTTTCTGCTCCTCCTACTGCACGTGCTCCAGTTACTATTCCTGTTCCTGCTCCCATTCCTGTTTCCATTTCCCTTTCTGCTCCGTTTCCTGCTCCTATTCCTGTTCCTGCTCCTGTTCTTTCTTCTGTTCCTGTTCCTGTTCCTGCTCCTCTTCCTCTTCCTGCTCCTGCTCCTGCTCCTGTTCCTGCTCCTGTTCCTTTTCCTGCTCCTGCTCCTGTTCCTGCTCCGGGACCTACTACTGTTCCTGTTCCTGCTCCTGCTCCTCTTCCGGCTCCTGTTCCTGTTCCTGCTCCTGTTGCTGCTGCTGCTCCCGTTTCCATTCCGGTTCCTCTTCCTGTTCCTGCTCCTGCTCCTGCTCCTGCTCCTATACCTGCTCCTGTTCCTTTTCCTGCTCCTGCTCCTGTTCCTGTTCCTGTTTCTGCTCCTTTTCCTGCTCTTGTTCCTACTCCTGTTCCTGGTCCTGTTCCTCTTCCTGCTCCTGTTCCCGTCCTGGTTCCTGTTCCTGCTTCTGTTCCTGTTCCTCCTCCTGTTCCCGTTCCTGCTTCTGTTCCTGTTTCTCTTCCTGCTCCTGTTCCTGTTGCTGTTATGTTTGTGTTCCTGTTCCTGCTCCTGTTCCAGCTTCTGTTCCTGTTCCTGCTCCTGTTCGTGTTCCTCTTTCTGCTCCTCCTCCCACTCCCATTCCTGCTCCTGTTCCCACTTCCGTTCCTGTTCCTGCTACCGTTCCTGTTCCTGTTTCTGCTCCTGTGCCAGATTCTGTTTTCGTTCCTGTTCCGGTTCCTGTTTCTAGTTCTGCTTATGTTCCCGTTCCTGTTCCTGGTCCTGTTCCTATTCCTATTCCTGTTCCCGTTCCTACTCCTGTTGCTGTTCCTGCTCCTGTTGCTGCTGGTGCTCCTGTTCCTGTTCCATTTCCTGTTCCTGCTCCTGCTCCTGCTCCTGTGGCTGCTCCTGTTCCTTTTCCTGCTCCTGCTCCTGTTCCTGCTCCTGTTCCTGTTCCTGTTCTTGCTCCTGCTCCTGTTCCTGCTCCTGTTCCTGTTCCTGCTCCTGCTCCTGTTCCAGTTCCTGTTTCTGATCCTTTTCCTGCTCCTGTTTCTGCTCCTCCTCCTGCACCTGGTCCTGTTCCTGCTCCTGTTCCTGTCACTGCTCTTGTTCCTGCTCCTGTTCCCGTCCCTGTTCCTGTTCATGCTTCTGTTCCTTTTCCTCCTCCTGTTCCCGTTCCTGCTTCTGTTCCTGTTTCTCTTCCTGCTCCTGTTCCTGCTCCTGTTCCAGCTTCTGTTCCTGTTCCTACTCCCGTTCGAGTTCCTCTTTCTGCTCCTCCTCCCACTCACATTCCTGCTCCTGTTCCCACTTCCGTTCCTGTTCCTGCTCGCGTTCCTGTTCTTATTTCTGCTCCTGTGCCAGCTCCTGTTACTGTTCCTGTTCCCGTTCCTACTCCTGTTGCTGTTCCTGCTCCTGTTCCTGTTCCTGCTCCTGTTCCCGTTCCTGCTCCTGTTACTGCTGCTGCTCCCGTTTCTGTTCCGGTTCCTGTTCCGGTTCCTGATCCTGTTCCTTTTCCTGCTCCTTCTCCTGTTCCTGCTCCCAGTCCTACTCCTGTTCCTGTTCCTGCTCCTGCTCCTGTTCCTGTTCCTGTTCTTGCTCCTGCTCCTGTTCCTGCTCCTGTTCCTGTTCTTGCTCCTGCTCCTGTTCCTGTTCCTGTTCCTGCTCCCGGTCCTACTCCTGTTCCTGTTCCTGCTCCTGTTCCTGTTCCTGTTCCTGCTCCTGCACCTGCTCCTGTTCCTGTTCCTGCTTCTGCTCCTTTTCCTGCTCTTGTTCCTGCTCCTGTTCCTGGTCCTGTTCCTCTTCCTGCTCCTGTTCCCGTCCCGGTTCTTGTTCCTGCTTCTGTTCCTGTTCCTCCTCCTGTTCCTGTTCCTGCTCCTGTTCCAGCTTCTGTTCATGTTCCTGCTCCCGTTCGTGTTCCTCTTTCTGCTCCACCTCCCACTCCCATTCCTGCTCCTGTTCCCACTTCCGTTCCTGTTCCTACTCCCGTTCCTGTTCGTGTTTCTGCTGCTGTGCCAGATCCTGTTACTGTTCCTGTTCCTGCTCCTGTTTGCGTTCCTGTTCCTGTTCCTGGTCCTGTTCCTATTGCTATTCCTGTTCCCGCTCCTACTCGTTTTGCTGTTCCTGGTCCTGTTCCTGTTCCTGCTCCTGCTCCTGCTCCTGTTCCATTTCCTGCTCCTGCTCGTGTTCCTGCTCCGTGTCCTGCTCCTGTTCCTGTTTCTGCTCCTGTTCCTGCTCCTGCTCCTGTTCCTGCTCCGGGTCCTGCTCCTGTTCCTGTTTCTGCTCCTTTTCCTGCTCCTTTTTCTGCTCCTCCTCCTGCACCTTCTCCTGTTCCTGCTCCTGTTCCTGTCACTGCTCTTGTTCCTGCTTCTGTTCCTGTTTCTCTTCCTGCTCCTGTTCCTGCTCCTGCTCCAGGTCCTGCTCCTGTTCCTGCTCCCATTCCTGTTCCCATTTCCGTTTCTGATCCTGTTCCTGCTCCTGCTCCTGTTCCTGCTCCTGCTCCTCTTCCTGCTCATTTTCCTGTTCCTGTTCCTTTTCCTGCTCCTGCCACTGTTCCTGTTTCTGCTCCTGTTCGTGTTCCTCTTTCTTCTCCTCCTCCCACTCCCATTCCTGCTCCTGTTCCCAGTTCCGTTCCTGTTCCTGCTCCTGTTCCCGTTCCTGCTCCTGTTGCTGCTGATGCTCCCGTTCCTGTTCCGGTTCCTGTTCCTGTTCCTGCTCCTGCTCCTGCTCCTATTCCTGCTCCTGTTCCATTTCCTGCTCCTGCTCCGGTTCCTGCTCCGGGTCCTACTACTGTTCCTGTTCCTGCTCCTGCTCCTGTTCCGGCTCCTGTTCCTGTTCCTGCTCCTGCTCCTGCTCCTGTTCCTGTTCCTGTTTCTGCTCCTGCTCCTGTTTCTGTTCCTGTTCCTGTTCCTGTTTCTGCTCCTTTTCCTGCTCCTGATTCTGCTCCTCATCCTGCACCTGCTCCTGTTCCTGTCACTGCTCTTGTTCCTGCTCCTGTTCCTGTTCCTGCACCTGTTCCCATTCCTGCTCCTGTTCCCACTTCCGTTCCTGCTCCTTCTCCTGTTCCGGCTCCTGTTCCTGTTCCTGTTCCTGCTCCTGCTCCTGTTCCTGTTCCTGTTCCTGTTTCTGCTACTTTTCCTGCTCCTGTTTCTGCTCCTCATCCTGCATCTGCTCCTGTTCCTGTCACTGCTCTTGTTCCTGCTCCTGTTCCTGTTCCTGCTCCTGTTCCTGTTCCTGCTCCTGTTCCCGTTCCTGCTCCTGTTGCTGCTGCTGCTCCCGTTCCTGTTCCTGTTCCTGTTCCTGTTCCTGTTCCTGTTCCTGCTGCTGCTCCCGTTCCTGCTCCTGCTCCTGTTCATGCTCCTTTTCCTTTTCCTGCTCCTGCTCTTATTCCTGCTCCCGGTTCTACTCCTGTTCCTGTTTCTGCTCCTGCTCCTGTTCCTGTTCCTGTTCCTGTTCTTGCTCCTGCTCCTGCTCCTGCTCCTTTTCCTGCTCTTGTTCCTGCTCCTGATCGTGGTCCTGTTCCTCTTCCTGCTCCTGTTCCCGTCCCGGTTCCTGTTCCTGCTTCTGTTCCTGTTCCTCCTCCTGTTCCCGTTCCTGCTTCTGTTCCTGTTTCTCTTCCTGCTCCTGCTCCTGTTGCTGTTCTGTTCGTGTCCCTGTTCATGCTCCTGTTCCTGATCCTGTTTCTGCTCCTGCTCCTTTTCCTGTTCCTGTTTCTGCTCCTTTTACTGCTCCTGTTTCTGCTCCTGCTCCTGCTCCTCTTCCTGCTCCTGTTCCTTTTCCTGCTCCTGTTCCTTTTCCTGCTCCTGTTCCTGTTCCTGTTCCTGCACCTGCTCCTGTTCCTGTTCCTGTTTCTGCTCCTTTTCCTGCTCTTGTTCCTGCTCCTGATCCTGGTCCTGTTCCTCTTCCTGCTCCTGTTCCCTTCCCGGTTCCTGTTCCTGCTCCTGCTCCTGTTCCTGCTTCTGTTCCTGTTCCTGCTCCTTTTCCTGTTCCTGTTTCTGCTCCTTTTCCTGCTCCTGTTTCTGCTCCTGCTCCTCTTCCTGCTCCTCTTCCTTTTCCTGCTCCGGTTCCTTTTCCTGCTGCTGTTCCTTTTCCTGCTCCTGCTCCTGTTCCTGCTCCTGTTCCTGGTCCTGTTCCTCCTCCTGTTCCCGTTCCAGTTCTTGTTCCTGCTCCTGTTCCTGCTCCTGTTCCTGTTCCTGTTCCTGCTCCTGTTCCTGCTCCTGCTGCTGTTCCTGCACCTGCTCCTGTTACTGTTCCTTTTCCTGCTCCTGCCCCTATTCCTGTTCCTGCTCCTTCTCCTGTTCCTGTTCCTGTTCCTTTTCCTGTTCGTGTTCCTGCACCTGTTCCTGTTCCTGCTCCAGTTCCTGCTCCTGCTCCTGTTCCTGCTCCAGTTCCTGCTCCTGTACCTATCACTGCTCCTGCTGCTGTTCCTGTTCCTGTTCCTGCTGCTGCTCCTGTTCCTGTTCCTATTCCTGTTCCTTTTCCTGCTCCTGCCCCATTCCTGTTCCTGCTCCTGCTCCTGTTTCAGCTCCTGTTCCTGTTCCTGTTTCTGCTCCTTTTCCTGCTCCTGTTCCTGGTCCTGTTCCATTTCCTGCTCCCGTTCCCGTCCCTTTTCCTGTTCCTGCTCCTGTTCCTGTTCCTCCTCCTGTTCCCGTTCCAGTTCCTGTTCCTGCTGCTGTTCTTGTTCCTGTTCCTGATCCTGTTCCTGCACCTTCCTGCTCCTGCTGCTGTTCCTGCTCCTTCTCCTGTTCCTGTTCCTGTCCCTTTTCCTGTTCCTGCTCCTGCTCCTGTTCCTGCTCCTGTCCCTGTTCCTGCTCCTGCTCCTGTTCCTGTTCCTCCTAATGTTCCCGTTCCTGCTTCTGTTCCAGTTCCTGTTCCTGCTCCTGTTTCTGTTTCTGCTCCTGCTCCCGTTCCTGCTCCAGTTCCTACTCCTGTTCCTGTTCCTGCTCCTGCTCCTGTTCCTGCTCCTGTATCTGCTCCGGCTCCTGCTCCTGTCCCACTCCTGCCCCTGTTCCTGTTCTTGCTCCTGTTCCTGTTCCTGCTCCTCTCCCTGTTCCTGTTCCTGTTCCTGTTCCTCCTCCTGTTCCCGTTCCTGCTTCTGTTCCAGTTCCTGTTCCTGCTCCTGTTTCTGTTTCTGCTCCTGCTCCCGTTCCTGCTCCTGTTCCTGTTCCTGTTCCTGCTCCTGTTCCTGCTCCTTGTTCCTGTTCCTGCTGCTGTTCCTGTTCCTGCTCCTTCCTGCTCCTGCTCCTGTTCCTGCTCCTGTTCCTACTCCTGCTCTTGTTCCTGTTCCTGCTCCTGTTCCTGCTCCTGCTCCTGCTCCTCTTCCTGCTCCTGTTCCTACTCCTGCTCCTGTTCCTGTTCCTGCTCCTGTTCCTGCTCCGGCTCCTGCTCCTCTTCCTGCCCCTGTTCCTACTCCTGCTCCTCTCCCTGTTCCTGTTCCTGTTCCTGTTCCTCCTCCTGTTCCCGTTCCTGCTTCTGTTCCAGTTCCACTTCCTGCTCCTTTTCCTGCTCCTGTTCCTGTTCCTGTTCCTGCTCCTTTTCCTGCTCCTTGTTCCTGTTCCTGCTGCTGTTCCTGTTCCTGCTCCTTCCTGCTCCTGCTCCTGTTCCTGCTCCCGTTCCTGTTCCTGTTCCTACTCCTGCTCTTGTTCCTGTTCCTGCTCCTGTTCCTGCTCCTGCTCCTGCTCCTCTTCCTGCTCCTGTTCCTACTCCTGCTCCTGTTCCTGTTCCTGCTCCTGTTCCTGCTCCTCTTCCTGCTCCGGCTCCTGCTCCTCTTCCTGCCCCTGTTCCTACTCCTGCTCCTGCTCCTGTTCCTGTTCCTGCTCCTGTTCCTTTTCCAGCTCCTGCTCCTGCTCCTGCTCCTGCTCCTGTTCCTGCTCCTGTTCCTGTTCCTGCTCCTGCTCCTATTCCTGTTCCTGTTTCTGCTCCTGCTCCTTTTCCTGTTCCTGTTTCTGCTCCTGTTCCTGCTCCTGTTTCTGCCCCTCCTCCTGCACGTGCTCCAGTTACTGTTCCTGTTCCTGCTCCCATTCCTGTTTCCATTTCCCTTTCTGCTCCGGTTCCTGCTCCTATTCCTGTTCCTGCTCCTGTTCTTGCTTCTGTTCCTGTTCCTGTTCCTGCTCCTCTTCCTCTTCCTGCTCCTGCTCCTGCTCCTGTTCCTGCTCCTGTTCCTTTTCCTGCTCCTGCTCCTGTTCCTGCTCCGGGTCCTACTACTGTTCCTGTTCCTGCTCCTGCTCCTCTTCCGGCTCCTGTTCCTGTTCCTGCTCCTGTTGCTGCTGCTGCTCCCGTTTCCGTTCCGGTTCCTCTTCCTGTTCCTGCTCCTGCTACTGCTCCTGCTCCTGTTCCTGCTCCTGTTCCTTTTCCTGCTCCTGCTCCTGTTCCTGTTCCTGTTTCTGCTCCTTTTCCAGCTCTTGTTCCTACTCCTGTTCCTGGTCCTGTTCCTCTTCCTGCTCCTGTTCCCGTCCTGGTTCCTGTTCCTGCTTCTGTTCCTGTTCCTCCTCCTGTTCCCGTTCCTGCTTCTGTTCCTGTTTCTCTTCCTGCTCCTGCTCCTGTTGCTGTTCTGTTCGTGTTCCTGTTCCTGCTCCTGTTCCAGCTTCTGTTCCTGTTCCTGCTCCTGTTCGTGTTCCTCTTTCTGCTCCTCCTCCCACTCCCATTCCTGCTCCTGTTCCCACTTCCGTTCCTGTTCCTGCTCCCGTTCCTGTTCCTGTTTCTGCTCCTGTGCCAGATTCTGTTTTCGTTCCTGTTCCGGTTCCTGTTCCTAGTTCTGCTTATGTTCCCGTTCCTGTTCCTGGTCCTGTTCCTATTCCTATTCCTGTTCCCGTTCCTACTCCTGTTGCTGTTCCTGCTCCTGTTGCTGCTGCTGCACCTGTTCCTGTTCCATTTCCTGTTCCTGCTCCTGCTCCTGCTCCTGTGGCTGCTCCTGTTCCTTTTCCTGCTCCTGCTCCTGTTCCTGCTCCTGTTCCTGTTCCTGTTCTTGCTCCTGCTCCTGTTCCTGCTCCTGTTCCTGTTCCTGCTCCTGCTCCTGTTCCAGTTCCTGTTTCTGATCCTTTTCCTGCTCCTGTTTCTGCTCCTCCTCCTGCACCTGGTCCTGTTCCTGCTCCTGTTCCTGTCACTGCTCTTGTTCCTGCTCCTGTTCCCGTCCCTGTTCCTGTTCATGCTTCTGTTCCTTTTCCTCCTCCTGTTCCCGTTCCTGCTTCTGTTCCTGTTTCTCTTCCTGCTCCTGTTCCTGCTCCTGTTCCAGCTTCTGTTCCTGTTCCTACTCCCGTTCGTGTTCCTCTTTCTGCTCCTCCTCCCACTCACATTCCTGCTCCTGTTCCCACTTCCGTTCCTGTTCCTGCTCGCGTTCCTGTTCTTATTTCTGCTCCTGTGCCAGCTCCTGTTACTGTTCCTGTTCCCGTTCCTACTCCTGTTGCTGTTCCTGCTCCTGTTCCTGTTCCTGCTCCTGTTCCCGTTCCTGCTCCTGTTACTGCTGCTGCTCCCGTTCCTGTTCCGGTTCCTGTTCCGGTTCCTGATCCTGTTCCTTTTCCTGCTCCTTCTCCTGTTCCTGCTCCCAGTCCTACTCCTGTTCCTGTTCCTGCTCCTGCTCCTGTTCCTGTTCCTGTTCTTGCTCCTGCTCCTGTTCCTGCTCCTGCTCCTGTTCCTGCTCCTGCTCCTGTTCCTGCTCCTGTTCCTGTTCTTGCTCCTGCTCCTGTTCCTGTTCCTGTTTCTGCTCCTTTTCCTGCTCTTGTTCCTGCTCCTGTTCCTGGTCCTGTTCCTCTTCCTGCTCCTGTTCCCGTCCCGGTTCTTGTTCCTGCTTCTGTTCCTGTTCCTCCTCCTGTTCCTGTTCCTGCTCCTGTTCCAGCTTCTGTTCATGTTCCTGCTCCCGTTCGTGTTCCTCTTTCTGCTCCACCTCCCACTCCCATTCCTGCTCCTGTTCCCACTTCCGTTCCTGTTCCTACTCCCGTTCCTGTTCGTGTTTCTGCTGCTGTGCCAGATCCTGTTACTGTTCCTGTTCCTGCTCCTGTTTGCGTTCCTGTTCCTGTTCCTGGTCCTGTTCCTATTGCTATTCCTGTTCCCGCTCCTACTCGTTTTGCTGTTCCTGGTCCTGTTCCTGTTCCTGCTCCTGCTCCTGCTCCTGTTCCATTTCCTGCTCCTGCTCGTGTTCCTGCTCCGGGTCCTGCTCCTGTTCCTGTTTCTGCTCCTGTTCCTGCTCCTGCTCCTGTTCCAGTTCCTGTTTCTGCTCCTTTTCCTGCTCCTTTTTCTGCTCCTCCTCCTGCACCTTCTCCTGTTCCTGCTCCTGTTCCTGTCACTGCTCTTGTTCCTGCTTCTGTTCCTGTTTCTCTTCCTGCTCCTGTTCCTGCTCCTGCTCCAGGTCCTGCTCCTGTTCCTGCTCCCATTCCTGTTCCCATTTCCGTTTCTGATCCTGTTCCTGCTCCTGCTCCTGTTCCTGCTCCTGCTCCTCTTCCTGCTCATTTTCCTGTTCCTGTTCCTTTTCCTGCTCCTGCCACTGTTCCTGTTTCTGCTCCTGTTCGTGTTCCTCTTTCTTCTCCTCCTCCCACTCCCATTCCTGCTCCTGTTCCCACTTCCGTTCCTGTTCCTGCTCCTGTTCCCGTTCCTGCTCCTGTTGCTGCTGATGCTCCCGTTCCTGTTCCGGTTCCTGTTCCTGTTCCTGTTCCTGCTCCTGCTCCTGTTCCGGCTCCTGTTCCATTTCCTGCTCCTGCTCCTGCTCCTGTTCCTGTTTCTGCTCCTGCTCCTGTTTCTGTTCCTGTTCCTGTTCCTGCTCCTCTTCCTCTTCCTGCTCCTGCTCCTGCTCCTGTTCCTGCTCCGGGTCCTACTACTGTTCCTGTTCCTGATCCTGCTCCTCTTCCGGCTCCTGCTCCTGCTCCTGCTCCTGCTCCTGCTCCTGTTCCTGCTCCTGTTCCTTTTCCTGCTCCTGCTCCTGCTCCTGTTCCTGTTTCTGCTCCTTTTCCTGCTCTTGTTCCTACTCCTGTTCCTGGTCCTGTTCCTCTTCCTGCTCCTGTTCCCGTCCTGGTTCCTGTTCCTGCTTCTGTTCCTGTTCCTCCTCCTGTTCCCGTTCCTGCTTCTGTTCCTGTTCCTGCTCCTGCTCCTGCTCCTGTTTCTGTTCCTGTTCCTGTTCCTGCTCCTCTTCCTCTTCCTGCTCCTGCTCCTGCTCCTGTTCCTGCTCCTGTTCCTTTTCCTGCTCCTGCTCCTGCTCCTGTGGCTGCTCCTGTTCCTTTTCCTGCTCCTGCTCCTGTTCCTGCTCCTGTTCCTGTTCCTGTTCTTGCTCCTGCTCCTGTTCCTGCTCCTGTTCCTGTTCCTGCTCCTGCTCCTGTTCCAGTTCCTGTTTCTGATCCTTTTCCTGCTCCTGTTTCTGCTCCTCCTCCTGCACCTGGTCCTGTTCCTGCTCCTGTTCCTGTCACTGCTCTTGTTCCTGCTCCTGTTCCCGTCCCTGTTCCTGTTCATGCTTCTGTTCCTTTTCCTCCTCCTGTTCCCGTTCCTGCTTCTGTTCCTGTTTCTCTTCCTGCTCCTGTTCCTGCTCCTGTTCCAGCTTCTGTTCCTGTTCCTACTCCCGTTCGTGTTCCTCTTTCTGCTCCTCCTCCCACTCACATTCCTGCTCCTGTTCCCACTTCCGTTCCTGTTCCTGCTCGCGTTCCTATTCTTATTTCTGCTCCTGTGCCAGCTCCTGCTCCTGTTCCTGTTCCTGCTCCTGTTCCCGTTCCTGCTCCTGTTACTGCTGCTGCTCCCGTTCCTGTTCCGGTTCCTGTTCCGGTTCCTGATCCTGTTCCTTTTCCTGCTCCTTCTCCTGTTCCTGCTCCCAGTCCTACTCCTGTTCCTGTTCCTGCTCCTGCTCCTGTTCCTGTTCCTGTTCTTGCTCCTGCTCCTGTTCCTGCTCCTGCTCCTGTTCCTGCTCCTGCTCCTGTTCCTGCTCCTGTTCCTGTTCTTGCTCCTGCTCCTGTTCCTGTTCCTGTTTCTGCTCCTTTTCCTGCTCTTGTTCCTGCTCCTGTTCCTGGTCCTGTTCCTCTTCCTGCTCCTGTTCCCGTCCCGGTTCTTGTTCCTGCTTCTGTTCCTGTTCCTCCTCCTGTTCCTGTTCCTGCTCCTGTTCCAGCTTCTGTTCATGTTCCTGCTCCCGTTCGTGTTCCTCTTTCTGCTCCACCTCCCACTCCCATTCCTGCTCCTGTTCCCACTTCCGTTCCTGTTCCTACTCCCGTTCCTGTTCGTGTTTCTGCTGCTGTGCCAGATCCTGTTACTGTTCCTGTTCCTGCTCCTGTTTGCGTTCCTGTTCCTGTTCCTGGTCCTGTTCCTATTGCTATTCCTGTTCCCGCTCCTACTCGTTTTGCTGTTCCTGGTCCTGTTCCTGTTCCTGCTCCTGCTCCTGCTCCTGTTCCATTTCCTGCTCCTGCTCGTGTTCCTGCTCCGGGTCCTGCTCCTGTTCCTGTTTCTGCTCCTGTTCCTGCTCCTGCTCCTGTTCCAGTTCCTGTTTCTGCTCCTTTTCCTGCTCCTTTTTCTGCTCCTCCTCCTGCACCTTCTCCTGTTCCTGCTCCTGTTCCTGTCACTGCTCTTGTTCCTGCTTCTGTTCCTGTTTCTATTCCTGCTCCTGTTCCTGCTCCTGCTCCTGCTCCAGGTCCTGCTCCTGTTCCTGCTCCCATTCCTGTTCCCATTTCCGTTTCTGATCCTGTTCCTGCTCCTGCTCCTGTTCCTGCTCCTGCTCCTCTTCCTGCTCATGTTCCTGTTCCTGTTCCTGCTCCTGCTCCTGCCACTGTTCCTGTTTCTGCTCCTGTTCGTGTTCCTCTTTCTTCTCCTCCTCCCACTCCCATTCCTGCTCCTGTTCCCACTTCCGTTCCTGTTCCTGCTCCTGTTCCCGTTCCTGCTCCTGTTGCTGCTGATGCTCCCGTTCCTGTTCCGGTTCCTGTTCCTGTTCCTGTTCCTGCTCCTGCTCCTGTTCCGGCTCCTGTTCCTGTTCCTGCTCCTGCTCCTGTTCCTGTTTCTGCTCCTGCTCCTGTTTCTGTTCCTGTTCCTGTTCCTGCTCCTCTTCCTCTTCCTGCTCCTGCTCCTGCTCCTGTTCCTTTTCCTGCTCCTGCTCCTGTTCCTGCTCCGGGTCCTACTACTGTTCCTGTTCCTGCTCCTGCTCCTCTTCCGGCTCCTGTTCCTGTTCCTGCTCCTGTTGCTGCTGCTGCTCCCGTTTCCGTTCCGGTTCCTCTTCCTGTTCCTGCTCCTGCTCCTGCTCCTGCTCCTGTTCCTGCTCCTGTTCCTTTTCCTGCTCCTGCTCCTGTTCCTGTTCCTGTTTCTGCTCCTTTTCCTGCTCTTGTTCCTACTCCTGTTCCTGGTCCTGTTCCTCTTCCTGCTCCTGTTCCCGTCCTGGTTCCTGTTCCTGCTTCTGTTCCTGTTCCTCCTCCTGTTCCCGTTCCTGCTTCTGTTCCTGTTTCTCTTCCTGCTCCTGTTCCTGTTGCTGTTCTGTTCGTGTTCCTGTTCCTGCTCCTGTTCCAGCTTCTGTTCCTGTTCCTGCTCCTGTTCGTGTTCCTCTTTCTG